>NC_142063.1:72016631-72626631 GCF_059756535.1 Pantherophis guttatus
TGGCTTTTTCTTACTGCTCCACTTTTTGAATTTACATACAATCAATATAACCTCTGAGCATGCCAATAAAGGCGGCTGAGGAATGAAACTTACATGGCCTTCCATGCCTTCCTGAGGATTCCAGTCTTTCCAGCTGTTTCTTCCAGCTCTTAGTCTTATCATTTCATCTGGCCACTGCAGTTCTTTTCTTTTGGATAAGTTGATCCCTTCCAAAACCTGGCTAGGATCTATTATCTAAAAAAAGCAGCTTAAAATTAGTGCTATGCAAAAATTGAGTTTGAAATTTCCCGTTCTGAAATAGTTCAAAACTTTTTCAACTGAAAATGTTTTGCATATCCTCCAAGTATAATTCGATTCCAAACACTATAAACCACAGACAGCAAAATAAGAAGGGAGATGTATTTCCACAACCATTAGAGAGCCCCAGGTTTCACACTCCTACAATTAGTTTGAGTAGAACAGAGAAAATGTGATATAATTCAGTGTTTCCCATTAATGCTTTTCTTAGCTTCCAAACTTGGGTCATCAAGCTTGGATCTCAAACCAACACTAGACAAGCAAGCCTATTTAATGTAAAAACAAATACTTGCTTAATTTTCCACCTAACAGCATTGTTATAACATTATAGAAAACTATTGAAATAGCTTTAATACTTAACGTACACCATATTTTTCTGTAATACAAAGATCTCTATTCCCTGACCATATCTTTGCCTTGTTCATTCTCTATCCTTTAGCGAATGTATACCCTGAAGGACCATTTTCAAAGTGTAGCCAAAGCACAGCACAGCCCTAGAGAATACCAGCTGTTAAGAGGTGTTATATCTGAAGTCTTCGGTGAATTCTGTATATTAAGAATTAGTTTTTCATCCCACAGTGTTGCATTCCAGAAGTGTAGGGAAGATTAAAAAATTAAACCCATAACTGTCCAGCCATAAAAATAGTCATTAGATAATAATGGGCATATGAACCAGATCAATTCCAACATTTCATTTACCTGAATTCTGTAAACAACATCATCCCTTTTGGTTTGTGTCTGGTTCACAGGGCTCACATTTGTGCCTGCCTGTGAATCAGTGACATTTGTCATTCCATCGGTCCCTAAAAAGCCAACAAGGGCATGTTGTTTGCAGGCTGGGATGCTCTGACTGGAACTGCTTGAAGAAGGGAGGCCATGTTGCATATTGGCAACAGCAGTCTGGTTAGCGGGTTCCATTTGGTTCACCATGGACAGACGGGACTGTATGGACGATGGAAGATTGCGAAGGGAAAGCTGGCTGGTGGAAGACCGTCGGCAAGGCACAAAGCCTGTGGTGGATGTCCGGAGGGATGAATGACGACTGCTGTAGCAGTATGTTGACTGGCTGGCAACTGAAGCACGAGCAGGGGAATGTCTGATAAGGCTTGACTGCACAGAATGAGCACTCTGGCTGGTGCCTAAAAATAAAATATATTTTATTTTTAAGCAAAGAATAAATGAAATTATTATATGCTGTATAATAATTTTAGATATATGCATTTTGTATATATATATTTATTTATTTATTTTATAGGCTATAGTTTGTTTATTCCAAAGATGGAAAATTGAATGGAAAATTGAAAAACCTATTGGCTTGTAAAATGTGTCTGATAACTACACAGAAGTCCTTCAACTTCCTTCAACGATAAATTTAATTTCCCCCACTTCCGGGTCTTTTATGCCTGATGCTCTTAATCATTGGCAGTCAGTCTGTTTCACCACTGGGGGTTTTTAAGAAGAGACTGGACAGTCACTTGTCTAAAATGGTATAGGGTCTCCTGATTGAGCAGGGGGTTGGACTAGAAGACCTCCAAGGTCACTTCTAGCTCTATTCTGATTGATTGATTGACTATTGCTCTGTATGATAGTTTTCAAAATGTAATCAGCAATTTATTTGTCCTGGACATTTTAGTTTTGGATATTATCATTTGAGGAGGTATAAATACAACTGTTTGATTTGTGTGGTGTGATTTCTACAAAGAACTTCCCACATAGCAATAGCACTAGCACTTAGACTTATATACTGCCTTACAGTGCTTTACAGCTCTACAGATTTACAGAGTCGGCATATTGCCCCCAACAATCTGGGTCCTCATTTTACCCACCTCAGAAGGATGGAAGGCTAAGTCAACCTTGAGCCTGGTGAGATTTGAACTGCCAAATTGCAGGCAGCTGGCAGTCAGCAAAAGTAGTCTGCAGTACTGTACTCTAACCACTGAGCCATGGTGGTTTTCACATAGTTAAAATAATCCTAAGAAACTATTTAAGATAGTCTTGACATAAGGTGCAAAATAAATCCAGATCTTTCCCTTGGTAATGAAATATAGATGTGGTATAATGTAATTAATTAATTAATCAATCAATCAATCACTAAATTGATTTACATACGAAAAATATGATGAGTTGTTGGGTGGCTAATAACTCATTCAAACAATAAAACAGCATAGGTGAAGTGAAAAACCAACAATGACTACCAAGAATGGACCCAACAGAAACTACTCAAAAGGCCATCTAACCTCTCTACCCCCAGACCTGGAACGCATTCTAGTTTTAGCACTTATGGAAAGCTAGCAAAATTAGAGCCAATCTGGTCTTGGAGAATATGGTTTTCCAGAGGGTAGGTGCTATGACAGAAAAGACTTGTTTCCGAAGTCCTGTATCATTTGTTTAATTGAAAGGACATGGTTGACGGGAAGATAGAATTTAAAACAACAACATTTCAAAGATTAATTATCCCAATCTGGCAGTGAGGTATTTGAATGCATACACTCTGAGACACTAGTTCAGTTTTACCTAGGGTGACTGGATGAGAGGCGACAGGGGGTTGCAATCCTACTCCAGATCCCTGCCCAACAGTTGCATTCCCACCTCCTTGAGATACACTGCTCTGAGAATCGTTGACAGTTACACTATTACTTGTGCAGGAAGCACCACCTCCAGCATCTGAGTCTTCAATGTTTCCTCCACTGTTGCAACCAGCACCACAGCCTTTTCTTAACCTGAACATAACAATAAAAATAAAATAAAAATACAATAAAATAACAATAAAAATACAGAAATAAAAACAATAGCAAGCAGACTTAAGAAAGTAGTTATCAGATTCTACCAAAATCTTACAGTCATATCTTGACCTATTATTTTCATGTTTATTTATCATACATCCTACTTTTCTTCCAGAAATTCAAGATGGCATATAGTTCTCCATCGCTGTATCTACCTCATAGCAATTTCTTGAGATAGATAAAGCTGAGCAAGTGGGCCTGGTCCAAAAGTTATTCAACACAACACAATACCAGTTTTCTCAGCTGTTGTAGAATAGAACAGAACAGAACAGAATAGAATTCTTTATTGGCCAAGTGTAATTGGACACACAAGGAATTTGTCTTGGTGCATACGCTCTTGGTGTACATAAAAGAAAAGATACATTTGTACAACACTTAATGATAGTCATAGGGAACAAATAAGCAATCAAATCATATTAGGAAACAATCAATATAAATCTTGAGGATGCCAGCAGTATCCTTGTAGGGATGGGAGAAACAAAACAGGTAAGATTTTATTGCCTAATTTACCTTCAGAAACTTACAAATCATCCCTGGAACAGTGAACTCCAGAGGAAAATAGGACAGTATTGTAATAGTAAGGGAGCATTTGCGCCTGGAAGAGTTTCACAAAGAGCAAACTTTATCCATAGTTAATGTTTTCAGGAAGTAAATAATACAACTGAGATTAAAACTGACTGTTGACAAAATACTGAAAAAGGCTTTCCACATTTCTAATAAAAGCAATATTCTTGTTTTGACAGGAATCTTACTCTGAGTTTGCATCATAAAAAGAAAAGTGATAAAATAAAACAAAACTTTATAGTGTACCATTCTAATTAAATATACTAAAATGAGCAACTGTACTCTGGAGACTTTTTTTATTCACCTGTGCCATGTAGATACTATGAAGTTCTTGATGTTTCCCAGACTGATGGCACCACCAAGAATGTCCTTTAGCTGTTCATGGCTATCAGAATATGAAGTTGTCAGAGGTGAGACATAAATTGGGTATCCAATAGGCTGATCACAAGATGAGTTAATCATGTTCCTCAAAGCTTGTTTTGCATTTTGGATGCTCCCTCTTTCTGGGTTTCGATTGCGTAAGAAGACCAACTCCTGCTGCTGCCCAGCCCAAAGGCCACGAACACATTCCTTATTTACCTGCAAAAACACAGAAATCAAGAAGGTATGTAGAAAATAGTGTGGCAAAATGCAAACCAGACAGCTATAGCTACATGAATCTTACAACATGAAATATTCACTGATTTTATCAAATAAATCTACTAGCACAAAAGTGGTCTAAAATTACAACCATTTTTAAATGTCCCAAAAGTGCTTTTTTTTCAAAAGGCAACTGAACTTTCTTGGTTTTTTTTTTTTCTTTGAAAATATTTCATTTCTCATCCATGAAGCTTCCTTGGTTCTAACTAACTGGTGGGTAACTGAAGAAGCTTGGATGTGAACTGAAACATTTTTAAGGAAAAAAACCCAAGGAAGTCCAAATGCCTTTTGGAAAAAAGCGCCCTTGGGACAACCATGACCTGGATGATTGAGAGTCTCCATAGATGCTTTTTAAATGCATAACTGAAAACAGGATATAGGCACGCACACATACACATTTCCATCCTAATCATAAATACACTCAAGATTTAGACAATTTTAAAATTATACATTAAAGTTTTACCTTTTAGAAAAATAACTAAAATTCATTTAATTACTTTAGAAGCATGCAGCCCCTGTATTTAACTTTATGGAAAGCATTCATGCATATATTATATCATTATTTATTCTACTTTTAAGCGTTTGGCATAAACATATTCAAAATTTGCTTATACACAAGAAGTAGATAAAATCTGTTATTAGTATGCTGTAGGAAGTAAGATGTAGCAAGGTAGTGAGAGATGCTTCTGCTACACTTTTCAGAATTATGGAATTATATATATATATTGTATATATATAATTCCATAATTGTATATATAATATATATGTAGGTCTTTGGTTATTTGGGTTTTCTCCCACGTAGAATTGGAAGTTTCAACAAAGTCTCATTCGTCATCTTCAGGCTGGTGTTTTCGGCTTCGTGCTCCTAGAAGCACGAAGCCGAAAACACCAGCCTGAAGATGACGAATGAGACTTCGTCGAAACATCGCCAAGACACTTCCAATTCTACGTGGGACAAAACCCGAATAACCAAAGACCTACATACAAACACCCGCGAAAACCTCAGTAAATAAATATATATATATAATATGTCTGTAAATCCTGCAGATTTCCTTAATCAAAATATTTAAAAACCTAAAAGAATTTAACATCAGAGAATTGCTTAACAAAATCACAGCATTTAAAAAAGGAATTAAAAAAAAATCAAAACACCAATTTCATACTAGAAAGTAATAAATGCCTATCCTCCCCATTTATTACATCTCATCCTAGAACAGGTAGTCTCATCCCCTCCATTAATAGTATCTTACTTTAATGACTCTGAAGATTAGATAGCGCTTGTTCAACATGATGATCTTGTATTCGTTGGTGCCATCATCCATCACATGGCGAAGGGCAAGTAGGGAGGGAGAATTGGAAAGTACAGCACTTCGCCAAGCAGGGTCCCCCTCATGAGCTATAACCAAGTTTTGTTCATGCGTTGTGATAGCTTCATAGAGAACAGCAGGATCATCATATTCATCAGGAGAGGTGAAATGATCCTAAACCAAAGAGTAAAAGCACTGTTCAATATGAGCCTTCATTGTGAAAAGGGAAATGATTATATTCTAGTCCAGAGTTGCTGAGCCTTGGCAACATGAGGACATGTGGACTTCAACTCCCAGAATAGCAAGTTTGGCTGAGGAATTCTGGGAATTTAGGTCCACACATCTTCAACCTGCCAAGGCTGAGGAACATTGTTTTAGCCTATATTAAAATTATACAGTCAAAGTTTATATTCAGCCAAACACAATCATTTAAGATTGCATCTAGTTATCAGCTTGAGAAAAACATTAAACAATGAAGAATGCTCAGTTTCCCTAAAGGCTAACAAATTTACCACTGTATAAGCATTCATAGACCACAGTCTAGGTTTTAAGCTGAGGTGTAAAACAACTCAGCCGTAAATTTCTCCAGGGATGGATTTGTGACATCTGGCACCATGGCAATACCAAATGCAATTAACAAACATAGTTTTTCTCTTGTCAAAAAAGATGTAAAAATTGCACTTGTTTTTAAGAAACGTATGAAACCAATATATGCTTCTGAAAGTTTAGTATTAAAAAATGAGAAAAAATGAGAAACAATGGAGACCAGGGAAAATTTGATAAACAATACCAGGGAATTTTGTAGTCAGTGATATTGAAAAGTAGTCTGCTTCCCTTCAATTCCTAACTGCTCAATTCTTTCCTTCTCCATTTAATTCCAACTATTTCCCCCAAATTTGCTCAGTCCTGCTCTTTCTTACATGAGGTAACCTTGCAAGGAAAAATAGAAGTTGTTTAAAAAAATACCAAATAGATCTCTTAAAATATCTATTGAAAATATCTATTCACTCTACATTGAATTGCTGATCCTGCTAATATGGACAGTAAAGCAAATTCCTATAACTTACATATCTTTAATTATAAAGCTATTTGTGAAAATAAAACAGGTAACTGAAAAAATATCAAAGCCAATTTGTTTCTTGGAAGTTAATGTTTTCCTTTCCTGATAAATTATCCTAAATAAACTGACAAAGAATGCTATCGCCAGTCAATATCCATGTATTGGAACAACATTCTTTTAATACATTTCAATTATGTATACAAATATACGTGTGAACCAAGCATTATTTATTTATGTATTTATTTTATTCAACTTCTAAAGCCACCCATCTTAGTGAATGATTCTGGTAAATTTGATAAATTTACCAGATGATATATAACCAGAGTCACTTGCTTGAGATGGGTGGCAACAGAAAGTGAATGAGTGAATGAATGAATAAATGTAACACTGAATTAATTTTTACTGTATTTATTGGCATTCATTTCATAATTAATTTTTTTCCTCATACATTACTAAAAGTGACTTCTTTTTCAAGAGCTCCATTTGCTCTTGAATCAACTTTTTACCAATGGGAGAACTGCTACAAACCCTTACCCGCAGAGTTTGAATTATAATAATCTATGTCACCTTCGGCTGATGTGCATGTGTGCAAGCATTCTTTATACCTGATGCAGTTTTAGTGACATGCGTATTCCAGGGACCACCACTTTTCTCAGTAATTCCATGTCTGCAAAAATCCATTCATCTCGAATTGATGATATACGAAAGTCTCCTTTAAACAAGGCATGGAGCCCATACAGGAAAGATTCCAGATTACTGTTTGGTTTGGGAGAGAAACCCCAAACATTAAAGCAAGCATTCAATATTCTAAAATTAGTTGAAGAAAGTAAGATTTTCATTTCTATATAAACATTGTGGGCTGCCCAAGCAAATTTAAATTGCCATCATAAACAAATATAAACCAGAAGTATTTTTAAAAAAAAAGCTGACAATCATTCTTCAGTTCCTCATCTGTCCTGGCTATGTATTTAAGAATGGCTGAAACACTAAAGGGAACTTAATCATCCTCAAATTATTTGGCAGAAAAGTGGCATAAATTCTTTGGGTTAATGAGAACAGCAGTAGTTCTATCTGGAAACTTGCATTACTTTGTACTCTGCAGTTATTTACTGAATAAGCACCTGGCCTATTTGCTGACAAATTACTTCTGTGTCTCAAGAGTCTTTCACTTCCATCGGAATCAATTTTATACTTATTCTATTCTTGAACTTAAAAGGAAAGACTCCCCAAGTACCCTTTTCTTTTTCTCGATGTTTATAGATTGAGCTTGTCCCAAATACCAGCTTGGTGCTGGTCAATGACTACAATAAAATTAAAAGATTCAAAAATGCAAGCATATTCTTTACAGCTGTGTTTCTCAACCTTTGCAGCTTCAAGATGTGTGGACTTCAGCTTCCAGAATTCCACTACCTGAAGTCTGCATATTTTCAAGCTGCCAAGATTGAGAAACACTGCTTTAAAAGTTTGTCTCTCTGAGAAATCTGCCATTAACAGACATATTGAGATAAGGTCTAGTTATGAACCATTCCAAAAAGGAAGCAACCAAAATCAAAGAAAGAGGCAAACAGATCTAAGTAGATCCTTCGTCATCCTGAACTTATTAACCAAGGCCAGAACAGGAACCAGCACTAAATCAACAACCAAAGAAACAATTACACTAATGATAGCAGACAGCAAACTGCACTTCACCATGCACTGATGTGGTTAGCTAGAGTGGCCATGAAACATTCAGATGCAGAAAAGCAAGCTCAGGGAATGCCAAAGGCCTAACAAACAGTTATATTGCATAAAGGAATTGCAACTTTTTAAATTGAAAACATTTTCTTACAATCATCTAGATGAGGGACATCAAGGTCAAAAGGCAAGGCCTAAGAGTTCTAAATACTAAATGCTTATGGAGGAGAACTGCAGCAGGATAAGCTTCCTCTTCCTGTTAAGCATCCTGTCAGAATTTGTCACTAATATTTAGAGACTGAAATTAGCTACTCAAATCTGGTAAGTCAAATTAAGAGTGGGAATGGAAAAGGTACAGCTATATTCTAGGGGACCTATTCTGGAATAATAAATAAGAGTACCTAGCCATATGATGTGAAGCAGTTCCCAGAGCTCTCCGACCAAGAACAGACAGTCCATAGCAAAGGGTAACCAAAGAAGAATCCTTATCTGCATTGAGTGGCTTTGAATAAAAACAAAAACAAAAATTGAAAATATTAGATAAAGAATATAAGATGTTTGTGTGCACCATTAATACCATTATGTTCCATCACATAACTCAAACTGTAACTTTTCCTCACTGTTTTCTACTTTCTTAAGGAAAAAAAAGTGGAGAATACCCAAAATGGGACATTCACTTTAATAAAAGCGGCTGCAAGCCTTTATGTTCCATCATCAGCAAATGAGATATTGTTATTACTGAGTAGGTTCTTGGTAGCAATAAATTCTCTTCAGAGCTAATATAAATACTTTAAGCAAATATATATATGGGACTCAGCTAAGAAGTTCAACTTTCTTCCACATTTTCAGGATTTAGATGTCCTTTGAGAGATAAGACAGCATATCTTCATAGGATTTCTTAATCATTCAAAAGTACTTACTTTTTCTCTCTGAGAGCAGCAATATTCTACCCAGTTGAGATAAATTATACAAAAACTCTCTCTTGAAATCCCTGCTAGCCGATGATCATAATCCTCATCAATATTAGGATTAAATGTAGGGTCTACATCTACGTAATTTTGGTCTGCACATTGTTGCAGTCCTTCCTGCATTGTTTCATTTGATAACCATTCCTCTAGCTTGGGAGATGATATTACATAATAGATGATACCCTACAAGATTAAAAAAATGAGTTATTAGAATATATACATCTGATTGTAACTTTTAAGTATTTAGCAAAATAGAAGGAAAGATTAAACACATCCTCTGTAGATGTTGAACCCTGATGGTTTCTTTACCAGACCCAAGCCATAGTAAGGAAAGGAAAGGTAAAGAAATGGAAAAAAGGAAAATACCTAGATGTATTGTTTTTCTGTTGGTTTACAAGAACAAACCATTTAGAAAAATAGTTTGCACAGTATTTATTATTTTTAATTATTCTGGGTTGGACGATGGAGATTTACATTTGAAGTTCAAATTCCTCACATATTCAATCCCAAAGCAATTTTGCTCACCAGTGCATTTCTAGCCAATATGATTTTTTTTCTATAGGCACATTACCACTTCAGTGAATCACTGAAGTTGTTAAGCTAGTAACACAGTGATTAGGTGAATCTGGCTAACCCATTGGCTTTGCTTGTCAAAAGGTTACAAAAGGTGATCACATAACCCCAGGACACTGCAACTGTCATAAATATGAGTCAGCTTCCAAGCATCTGAATTCTGATCATGTGACCATGGGGATGTTGCAATGGTCGTAAGTGTGAAAAACGGTCATAAGTCACTTTTTTCAGTGCCATTGTAACTTTGAATGTTCACTAAATGAACTGTTGTAAGTTAGGACTACCTGTATATAGCACAGATATTAATAGCTTGGGTAAAACAGCTTAGTACTCATTCGTAAAGAGAAAAGCAATTCTACATTCCTGAGTTAGAGATGTACCTTGACATAGTACGTAGTGAGTATTTTCCTTAGATCAAAGACCTGAAGCATGGAAGCAGCACTGTTGTCGGTGATGCTGTAACCCTCCAAGACATACTTTGTGACTAGAACTTCCCAAGCGAGCCAACGCTGGCCAAAGGCAGCATTAAAAGACAACACATGAGGGATGTGACCAGGTTCACAGCAACAAAACCCTTCATCTTCTTCAACCCCTTCAGTGATAGCTTCTACTTCTCGTTGCTGACAATAAGTTCCTGAAATGAAAAAAGGTAATTCGTAAAAATAGGAGCATTAACACCACCAGTTCTGATAATTTAAAAATAATGATTTGCACTTGCTTTCTGGTAGAAAATGGGATGAGTAATATTGGGATAAGTAATTAAGGACCTTCATGAGTTCATGTTCATTTGATCAGTGATGTCTGTATCATAGGTTTTTTTTTAACTACAATGCTTATACCATTGGAAAGATACCATAAATTACTAAAATAGAATTCACTAATGAAAGAAAAAGTAACAGAATTTTTGTTGAAGTATGTGAGATATCCAATTAAGGTTAGAAATATTTTCAAAGTATGGAGCAGCTCAAACCGTGACTTGATCCAAATAGGATCGAGTCTGAAAGCTGGGAGGCTACAGGAAGGGAGGAGCTTCTCAGCTAGCAGACCCGATCCTTCGTCATCGGAAGAGCACTCCCCATGGAAGAGGACCACCGGACCCACGTTCAATGAGAAAAGAAAAGATTAAGTGAGGTTATAAAATGAACTTCGTTCAGCTCTATTAATTTTATTCGACTCAGAGCATCTCGATCTAAAATATTTATTAATCCAATGGACTAAATTTGCATGTTACAATGTTTGAAGCAGAAAGTAGTACGGGAAGATTAATGAAAAGTGCATTCACATAGATTTTACCTCTGAATTCAAGCCCTCTCAGTTGGAAGGTGACTAAGCCATTGCCAATCTCTATAAGGTGTACAAGTGCATTGAGGTAGTCGGAAGCAAGAATAAAGCAATCTCCAGTACTGTAATTTCCCCATCGCCCCAAGAGTAAGTCTCCACACAGGCTGTGCTGAAGGGAGCGAGTTAAATGTTCATAGAAGATTGAATTCAAGTTATTGTCATCAGAACCTACATGGAGGAGAAACATAATACAATATACTAAAAACATAAATTTATTTTTATAATTCTACTGAAAAATCATCTCAAGATATTACAACGGACTGGGATAGATGATCACTTTAAGAGCTTATAGCTGACTCAACTCCTGACTTTTAGTCATATTATTTTCACTGTAGAAACATTAATGTATGTAGTTCTCTTGGCATCTAGGTAAATTCTTAGCTGGGGCACCCCAAAAGTGAGAGAGATCAGGTGTTGAACCATCTCCAGGAACTCAAGATAGTATCCACAGTACTTTCTTCTCCATTTTTTCTACAATAGTACAATACAGAGATAGCCGAACTACAAATAAAAGATTTGCACTCTTTAGCGCCTAGCATACAGGATTAAACTTTGCCCCTGGTTAAGATTAATTAGTTATTGTTTTACAGATTGTTTTCTATCTTTGGATATACTTTTTTTGAAAAGAGGAATCCAGATAAGAGGACAAGTTGCTAGAATATATCTGGTAGCTTAAATAGGGATTGTGAAAAGAGGAATATTCATAAGGACAGCAGCAGAAGTTTGGGTTTTTTTCCTGAAAAAACAGGAAAAAAAACATAAAAGACGACTCTACATTTATTCAGATGATACAGAAATAGGAAATATTAGTTATAACTTTGAAGTTGCACTTTAGAAAAATATGGTTCTTTAACTGGAGAAAAAGATTTTCATCTATTAGTTGAATTCATCTATTAGATGAATACAGGTAGTCTTTGACTTACGACCACAATTGAGCCCTAAATTTCTGTTGTTAAATGAATCTGGCTTCCCCACTGATTTTGTTGTCAGAAGGTCGCAAAAGGAGATCACATGACCCTGGGACACTGCAACCATCATAAATATGAGTCAGTTGTCAAGTATCTGAATTTTGTTCAAATGACCATGGGGATCCTGCAACGATCGTAAGTGTGAAAAACGGTCATGTCATCTTTTTCAGTGTCGTAACTTTGTAGGTCACTAAATGAACTGTTGTAAGTCGAGGACTACCTGTAGTATGTATCACATCATCTAAGAAGACAACTGATAAAAGAATATAGATAAAATCAATAAAACAAGCAAGATATTTGAATGATTAAGGAACATGGTATCTAAGATTGAACTCTATTTGTTGCAAATCAATTTAAAGTAAATTGCTAACAATTCAACAAAAAAATCCTATTAAGATTTATCCTCCATAATACACTTCTCAAAGACAGAATCCTAATGTATGTTATAAAAGGTAAATACTGTTGCACATACACAATGTACTTATCTATTAGAAAGTGCTCTTCCCCACCCCCTTAAAAGATGCAAAATATCGTCTTTCATCGGGTTAATTTTGGTTTCCATTCAAAAAAAGGTATGGACTGAATTGAGCCATTGCACAATCCACTCAACAGCTCACCTGCCTACTTTCATCAATATTACCTGGGTTTCTGTCAAGCTGAGAAGCCAGTCTTGTGTTTGAGTGATCCACTCGTTTTGTGCTGAAATGAAGACAAAAAAGTAGTGTTACTTGTACTCCTGAAATGCTTTGAAATGAAGCACCACAGGGTACTTACTCTATCTCTTTTCCTACCATTCTACCCTCCAGACAGAGACTCATTTTTACATGCCTTATCTTAAAATAAGTAAGAAAGAATCTTCTATAGAAGCTAATATACAAGCTAATCCCCAACTGGTGATTTTCCAAAATATTTGATTCCCTGCTACACCATTCCTCTTACAGAACTGAAAACAGGGCAGTGAACAGTGCTAGTTCCAGTTATTTGTTTTCTGATAAGAGAAGCTGAGCCAGATATGTTTTCTGGATGTGAAAACAGATCCTGTCTGTTTTTCAAAGTTCAGAATGATACTTTCATGAATTTTGTGGCAACCAGAAAGCTAAAGTTTACAAAAAACCATTTTAGAAGGGCCTTACAATAAAGAAATCAAAACATTACTAAAATCAGGAGAAACATAGTGAATAATAGTTCGTTAAATTCTGGCAAGACGTGCTAGAAAAACATCAAAATGAGAATGTCTGGCCGGAAAAAAGCAGGTGCATTATTCTCCTGCACTGTTAAACTCAAATCTTTTTTACTCATTTAAAAAGGTATTTGTTAAATAGAAATATCTGAAGCTCTGTAGTTTCATTTTTTTCTTAAAAAGTTAATATATTCAGAATAGTCAGTATCAAGAAAAGAAACGTTATTTGTGCCTTTGAGATTAAGAAGTTTATTTTAAATTCTAGAGTCAACCAATCCAACAACTTCATGAAGAAATATCCTATTTTTCAACATATTACAAATATACAATACATGAAAGCCTTGTATGATTTCAGTAACACCTACTTGTAATCTCTCTCCCAGAACTTGACGGGTCTGACATAAGAAGTGATAAATATTGCACTTCCCAAAAAAGGGTTCAATGGGGTAGAGAAAAAGGCAGACACGATTGCCTGGACAAACAGCATTGCAGAATCTACCGGACAATAAAGTTAAGGATGTCATAATTGTTACCCGCTTATTAGCAGGATAGAATGAAGCAGTATATTTGTCCCCTATTATTTTTTCTTACAACACTGAGCATGTAAATTCACCTTTGCTTTTCGTAATCACTTATTGTATATTTTCTCTCCTAGATTTAAATTTCAGGAGATCAAATTAAAATAAGTTTGAATTTCAAAAGGATACGGGGCACAGCAAATGGTTGGGCAAAAGCATGGAAAGCAGATCCCCATGTGATTTGCCAAGGAGCAATATAAGTGTACACAAACCTCAGTTTATAAAAAAGTTCCCAGAGCTAAAAAAGAAATCAGAAGAAAATATTTAGAAACATAAGCACCAGCAGGAGTAGCAATACAGAAGCATAATCATGCATGGATTTAATCCTCTTAAAGCATGTGCAAAATAATGTCTCCATTAAGGCTTAAGGGAACTCGATTTCAGGGAGCCACAGAGACCTACCCACCACATCCCATGTTTGTATGTAAGCATGCCCTGTTGAACTGATTAAGGACCACTGTCAAGAACAAAAATGAAGTGGAATTTTTCTAGGTTCCCTTTTAAAATTGAGGGGAAAAATACCATGACATTGCAAGATTTATTTTACATTATAAGATTAGAAAAATTTAAAAAGTAGAGACAATCATCACTTCTGGAGTCTACTGTACATGGACGTGCCCATGTAATTTTCTTCTCAACAAACCATTTTCTCGGTAGTTTATGTTGGCTTCCTCTGGGATATTTTTTTCTCAAATTCTCAGTTTTTGACTACCACCCTAAGATATCCTGTTAAATCTCCAAATTTGTCCAATTATCCAAATTTACTTTACGTGTCTAATATGTACAATTTTACTTAGCTTTCTGAGATTAGTCAACATTGACCAAAACTCACACCTTTATACTTTGTACCATAACAATTCTTGTTTATCTGTTTATTATTAACAAATGTACAGAAACCTAAATGGTCTCTCAGCTAGTAACAAGGCATACATCGTACTAAACCACCTGCAGGAAACAATAAAAGAATACTTGAAGAAGATTACAGGTTGTGCTCACATGACTTGCTCACCTATAAACGCTGGTTTCAGCTTAGTAGTTTGTATGAACACAGCCATTATATTTTATAAATCATAATTTATGGTTTCATACATTGCTCAAAATCAGCCAGCTGTAGTTTATTCAGTGAACCATGGCTAAATAAATAAGAGTTTAATATATATGAACTAGATCTGTGTTAAAAAGGTCTGCTTGAGCTTTATAAAAGTTCATTGAGCAAGAAGACAGCTCTGCTACATAAAAAGCCCTTTCCCCCTTTGCTCTGGCAGATGTTGAGGTGTTCACACTAAGCCAGGTTCTGCCAGTTGCTTGTAACAATATGGACTAGAATGGCGATGCTGTATTTGACTTTACCTTGCTGAAGAGTATGGACATGAAGAACAAGTCTAGCAGCATGGTCTCAGAGAATCGATTGTAATCAAACGTAAAGAAAAGCACTGTAAAAATGATAGTGACATACTGGTAGGTTGGATTGCTAAAAGATGAGCGCAGCAACTTCATACCAGCTATAGTAATCATTAAAGCACCAAGTCTGCAATGAGAAAAATACAATATCAGATGAAACCTGAAGCCAAGGAATTCCCTTAGTTTTCCCTTTAGAAACTCCCATTAGTTTCTTCTTGCCTCACTCCCCTCTACCTGATCAGTTTGTTGATTATACTCAGTGAACTTATTTTCTAAAATTCCTTTTTATTAGATTTCCTAACTCGCAGGATCTTGTCTGGGTTCTCAGCATATGTCTACATTCCAGTTTTGTAACTGATCATGATGACACTAAGATGGCAAAATGTGTATCTAACAGCAGAATGCCAGCTCCATCCTTTTCTATTTCCTTTGCAAAATATAGGCTAATCTGTTAACAGGCACAATTTGCACTGCAACTTCAATTTTGTCACTTGTCCCTCGGTGGATACCCATATATCTATGGTTATGTAAAGTCTTAATCTTACCTAAAAAATACCTAAATTGCATGTTTTTTTTTAAAAGTAGAAAGAAAATAAATAAATAAATATAGACTAAATTAATGAATACAGATGAAAGATATTGCAGTGCAACAGATCACTTTGTGTCTTGGATAAGTGGAATGTTCATTCAGCTTATGCCTTCATACCAACTCATTTAATTGAAGTCATAAACTTTACTCCCACCTACATTGCATGCATTTTCTCCTTTCTTAAAATGATATATAGCAGTGTTGGTGAACCTTTTCGGCACTGAGTGCCGAAACGGGAGCGCATGAACACGTGTGTGTGCCAGAAACCGGAAGAGCAGCCACCCGGCATGCATGCACACACGGGCAGCTGCTCTTTCGGTTTCCGGCACAAGCATACACACCGGCCATCTGGTCTTCGCACGTGCATGCACGCCCAAAACCGGAAGACCAGGTGGAATCCGGAAGAGCAGCCACCCAGCGCATGCATGGGCAGCTGCTCTTCTGGTTTCCGGCATTCCCATGCATGTGAAAACCAACTGGCCGGCGTGCCAGAACCCAGAAGAACAACAGGCAATGGCTCTGTGTGCCACTTCTGGCATGCATGCCATAAGTTCGCCATCACGGATATATAGGAACCTCCTTTTCCCATTATATGCCAATATTCAGTTAATAAGGTAGATTAGGTAAAAAGATGGTAAAAGGCATCAAGATCCTGTCATCATATGAAAAGCTCTGCTAGATTAGACCAAAGGATTATCTATGGAGGTAGCTGCAGACTAGATCCAGCCCAAGTTCTCCTTTCACACCAGATTTGGCCCTATTCGCTTATGGATTTGGAGTCACCTTGATGATAGATAGACAATCAAATGGATAGGGTTCTGAGTCTTTTTATATGATTTCTATGACATTCCATTTATCTTGGACAAAATAAAAGGTAGTATTCGTTCATGCAAATATTAATCTGATATGTCCCAATAATATGGTAGTTTTCAGAAGGCAGAGAAAGTAAAGGTTTGGAATCTCAGGCACAGGGTGTTGGAAAGGAGAACTTCATGAATCAAGTAACTTAAACCTGAGAAAAGATAGGTGGAGAGTTTGTGTGGCAGTTTGTAGAGATTTAGGCAAGGAAAAATTAATGAGAGATTAAAACTTTCCTTCCTAACAGTAAAAGAACTTTTACCATGGAAAAATATTAGCAAGGGAAGTTGTAAGTGCCCTTTCTCTAGAACAGGGGTGTCAAACTCAAGTCCTGGGGACTGGATCCGGACCATTTATTTATTTATTTATTATTCGTATTTCTATGCCGCCCACTCTCCGAGGACTCTGGGCGGCTTACAACAAAGACAATATACTAAATAGCATACTGCCCCCAACAATCTGGGTTCTCATTTTACCTACCTCGGAAGGATGGAAGGCTGAGTCAACCTTGAGCCGGTGAGATTTGATCCGCTGATCTGCTGAACTAGCAGTCAGCTGAAGTAGCTGCAGTACTGCACTCAGCACTGCGCCACCTCGGCTCATGTGGTGCTTAGATCTGTCCCGCAGAGCCATCCTGGAAGCAGCAAAGGACAGGCCCGTGGTGCCACAGCCAGTGAAAACGGAGCTCACGAGGGCTGCGGACAGCCTTCCTGAGCTCCAATTTTCCTGGTAGAGGGTCACAAGAAGCCGTCGCAGCCGAAAATGGAGCTCGGGAACCCATTTTCGCTGGCAGAGCGCTCGGGCCTCCACAGGCACCCCCGACACAAGTGACATCGAGCTGGCCACGCCCACACCAGCCACGCCCACACCAGCCCCCCAAGGTTAAACACAACTCTGATGCAGCCCTCAATCGAAATCGAGGTTGACACCCCTGCTCTAGAAGAACTAACTGTCTGCCATTAACTTTAACTTGAATTTCTGTACTGAGCAGGAGTTTGAACTCAATGGCTTGAATGAGACCTTCTTATTCTACAGTTGCATGAGAGAGACACTAAAGCATTCCTAGTGCTGAGGATGATGAAAGGTTATAAAATGGGGAAGTGAAAATAGCAACAAAGCTCCCAAACAGACACCTTTTTTCAAAATGCTAATCATAATTAAAACAAAAGTAAAATAACGATGCATGCCTTTTTCTACTTACTCTGTATCTAATCTCTTTGGACTAGCAATAGCCTTTGCACTGCTGCTGAGCTCATTGAGGACTACCAAGGGATAGATTATATTCTTCTCCACAAAAAGAAGCCATATATGAGCTTTCTCAAACCACATAACATGTGCGGCATCTAAGAAGTCAAAGAGTACATTCTGAAATCAAGTATTTCTGGAGTATGCATAGAATATCAAACTCAACTCTAATACCTCTAACGGAACATCCCTAAGATAGCTGCACTGTCTTTCTTTATAATAGAGGAATAAGGTTTCTATGGCAAAAAGAAAAAACTAGCACATAACAATAGCACTTACACTAATATACCGCTTTACAATGCTTTACAGCCCTCTCTAAGTGGCTTACAGAGTCAGCTTATTTCCCCCAATAATTTGGGTCCTCATTTTATCCACCTCAGAAGGATGGAAGGCTGAGTCAACCTTGAGCCTGGTAAGATTTGAACTGCCAAATTGCAGGCAACCTGCAGTCAGCAGAAGTAGCCTGCAGTACTGCACTCTAACCACTGTGCCACCACGGCTCATGTAATTTAACTATACATAGAATTTTTAATAAATGCATCTTAATTAGAAAAACTCAATATATTCAGTGATAATGCAACCAATACTGTATTTAGTTAATCTACTGCAAATTGTGCTACTTACTGCGGACTTCAAACTGATAGTATTCCTTGGTTTTCAGCAATGGATGAGAAAAACAGTGCCATGGGAGCTGTTTTCGGAGTTGAGGCAGCACATAATGGGTCATAAATCCTATTAATCCCACCAATGCATACAAAACGTAACTTAAAACAGGCTAAAAGAAAATTTTAAGAAAAAAAAATCTCAAAATCAGGTAAATATAATAACCATCCCTTTCAGAATTGTGTTACTTTATTTACTTTATTTCATTGTAAATAACAGCTCTGATTAAAAAGCTATCTTCTCCTCTGCTTAATCTTACCAACTAACATTGTATGTCAGAGCATATCAAAAACATCAGAAACACATGAAGTAGTCCAATGGTGGGTTTCAAAATTTTTTACTACGGTTCTGTGGGCGTGGCTTGGACATGGCATGGCTTGGTGGGCGTGGCAGGGGCAGGATATTATAAAATTTCCATTCCCACCCCACTCCAGGGGAAGGATACTGTAAAATCTCCATTCCCACCCCAATCCAGGGGAAGGTTACTGCAAAATCCCCATTTCCTCCCGATCAGCTGGGACTTGGAAGGCAGGGAATAGATGGGGGCGGGGCCAGTCAGAATTTTTACTACTGGTTCTCCGAACTACTCAAAATATCCGCTACCGGTTCTCCAGAACTGGTCAGAACCTGCTGAAACCCACTTCTGAAGTAGTCCCTTATTGGATCCTAGTTGCTTCCCTTGATTAAATGTATATCAGTTTATGGGAATATGATACCAACTGAAGAAAAATGGCAATAGAATTCTGTATTTTCCCTTTAAATGCTATACTTTAAATGCAGAATATTACACTGCATGTTATTATTAGAATTAAATTTTAGTTTTTGTCCAGGATTGGAGCACTCCTTCTATATTTTCTCACCTATCCTTTGAGAAAATATGGGTATCCTAAAATGAGCTTCTCTGGATGAATATGATTAAAATCTAGATTCTTCTCCAACTCCTTAACCACTGAATTTGCTGGAAGTTTATCATTTAGTCGCCACCCACTGATATGTTTACTAACTTTCTTGCTATAGTCCTTTTAGTATTTGCATTTTATGGCATGTGTATCAGACAAAACAAAAACAAACAAAAATGAGATTCTTGTCTGTTCAGACAACACAGCTTCAGTACATCATGGTTTCTAGCATCCCAAGCTTCCATATTTACTCATATACCAGACACATCAGTCTGCTCTTGAAAAAGTTGTACAAGCAGGAACATGGAGAAATGAGAGAATTTTCTAATTACAGGCTACCTCATATCCTTCCCATCTTACTTAAAATTCTTAAGATAGTAATGGGGACTAGCTGGAATAAACCCTCTAGCACTTAATGCAAGAAAAAAAAAGAGAGGCATACATAGAATCAATGTGATATGACTGAACATAGAAAGAAGTTTTCTATGTGGTTAAGCAATCCAAAAATATCCAAGAAAGATTTATAAAAGAAATGTGTATCATGATTTTTTAAGTGGGCAGCAGAAATAAATCTTACCTGCAATACTGTGAACCCTGTGCTGACATGGATTGCAAAATAAAGTACACCAATGACTACACAAACAACAAGATCAGACTGCAAACGTTCATTCTAGAAAAAAAGAAAAAGACAATGCATCTGCATATCAAGAAGGTTCTATAAAATGTCCACATTTTTATTACTCACATGGTTATTTTAAAGAGAGTTTCAGAATATAGTGTTGCAATTAATATTTATAGTCTCAAAACCTATTCCCCTCCCACAGTTTTTATTGACATATTTGTGGAATTTTAGTTCAGGTACCAGATGACTTGCCAAGCTGTACAAACAATTGTTAGAACAGAGTATCATAAATCTTAGCATAGTCTGAACAAATCATTTAAACACCTGAATTGTGTGTGTATATCTATCTGTCTGTCTGTCTGTCTGTCTATCTATCTTTGGCACAGAGTATTATCATAGCAATACTACTACTACTATTACTACTACTACTAATGATGATGATGATGATGTCCATGTGAAAAAGTAATTATTTTTAGATTCATTAATTGTTTTCATCATGTTTAGTTATAATCACTGCAACCAAATGTTCTCTGAAACTAGTGATTAGCTTCTCATATTAATACGCAGGTATTCTGACTCATTCCTCCATGGTGAATGGCTTCCACTAAATGGCATTTGTGGGTTTTCTTGCATTACTTGCTTACTTCAGGCCCCACGTAATACTTCAATGAGATTTAGGTCAGCACTTTGACACTGAGTTTGTTCTTCCTCCATTATTGTGTAGATTTCTTTGTATATTTGGAATCATTGGCTTTTTGTATGATCTACTTGTGCCTTACTTCAATTTTAGCTGGCAGATAGATAACATAATATTATAATTCACTAAGAGGGTCAAAATTCTTGCTTCCTTCAAAACTGGCAAGTCATTCAGGTCCTGAAGAAGCAAAGCATCCCCAATCCAGCTCCACATTTGACTAATGGTACAAAGTTCTTACAGCAGAATGTATTGTTTGATTTAATATAATAAATATAATGTAAATATAATAACACACATAAGCCTAAAAAGTTCCAATTCTGATTTAGTGGCAAAAATACCCTGTTTTCCCCAAAATAAGACATCCCATGATAATAAGCCCAATTGGGCTTTTCAGCACATGGCAATAAGGCCAAGCGCTTATTTCAGAGTTCAAAAAAAATATAAGACAGGGTCTTATTTTCAGGGAAACAGGGTATGCAAATATTTAGATATTCTGAAATAATCAAATACTCTTTTCATAGAATTGTAGACATGGAACCTGCACATTGGGATGTTCTCCAAATGTTATGGACTCCCGTCCCATTTGAGTCGGAAGCACTGTTTAAGGCACTCCCGGGTTGAAAGGAGTAGTCGGTGACATCACCACTGCCTGGGGGATGCCTGGGGTGGCTCCTTTCATGTTCCCATCAAGGAGTGGAGCAAATGACAGGAGCTCACCCCACTATGCAGCAGTACTTGGATCTTGAACGCAGATGTTGCTAGCCTCCAACCCGGCATGAGCCACTGCGTTCTAATGTTCTAGATTGTATCTCCCACAAATTCCAGATGAGCAATGATCAGTATTAATAGTTCTGGAAGTTTCCCCTGTTCATGAAATCTATTAATCTTTCTCTAGTCTTATACTACAGATTTGGCTTATTTATAGCAGACAGTAGCATTGTTCATATTACTGGAAATATAACTGTATACAACACTGAAACACCTATAATATTAGACTACGACTAAGATGGTGATTATTCCTAAATATTCCAGAAATATGTCAACTATTTAGCTCAATATTTAGTATTCATAATAGCAAACTTGTGAGAATCATTAGTAATTTGAACTATGTTACAACTTACCACTGAGTTTCTAAGCTTTTCAGGTAAGGGGTCTTTGACTTCAGATAATGGATCTTCTGGGTTTTTATCTTCTGAAGTAGGAAAAAGCTTTGATTGCACTAAAGAGCTAAAGTAAATACTTGTTTTAAACAAAGTCTTTACAGAAAAGAACTGCATTATTCATTACTGTATTGTAAGCAAATCTAAAACATCCCTTCCAGTTTAAAGGAAAATGAGCCTTTTTTTTTTGATAAAACAAATGGTATCTATCAAAAGAGCTCTATCACTCTTTGGTATCCCCACTGTCTGGATATTTTTACAGTGCTGTAGCTCACGTGATAAAATGTTATAAATTGCTTCTGTATATCCTCTACAGCAAGGTGCCAATCATTCGTGGTTTCATTGAAACAGCTGAAATTTGAAAATGTAAATGAATGTAACCATTTAACTACTACACATTTATCTTTTGGATATCATCAGAAATGTTTCAGTTCAATATTTGAAACAATCTGTAAGTAATTTAAAGTACTCTGTAATTTTTAGCTGACTGTTCTTATGCAAATAATCCCTACAAAGCTCTGAGTGTGACTTAAATTTATTTATTTAGAAGATTTATATCACTGCCCATCTTAAGTAACCCTAGGTGGCTCACAACAACAGTAAAACCAAGTTATGAAAGATTGTTTTATGACAGAAAATAATCATAAAAACTGTAAAGCAATAAACAAAAAAATCTGTGCCTTAATCCTTAGGATACCCCATGATAGGCTCCAGTTGCCCATATTCCAAACTATCTCTCGATACAGTTTTAGGAGAGGGACGGGTTGAGCCAAGGAGAGACTTAATCTGCAATCTCTATGTGGACACAAGAGGGCAAAGTCCAACCCCTTCTTGAATGCCATTGAACTTTATCTAGTCTCACCCAGGTGCAAACCGTTAGTCTGAGAAAATTCCTGTGTATAGGCATGAGCAATAACACAACTAATTGGACTCTTCAAAAGTGGGTCAGTTGGTTGTGCCTGATAACAGTAAAATCCTATCCCAGCACTTTGGTAAAATGCCTGATCTTAATGTCTTACATAAGGCTAAAAGAGCTATGAATCCTGGAAGACCTCCCAACTGCACACCAAGTCAATCTGGGGAGTGCAACCCCATCCAGGTCAAAGATGACAAATCACCAGATCATGGATGGCCAAAGTCTCAGAGCCGTTCCATCTTGCTAGGGTCATGATTTAAAATTTAGATTCTGACTATGATAAAGTTACTCCAACTGAATTTGTGGAATGGTCAGCTCAGAAGCCACCAATTTAAGAATGACTTGAGGCTGACCAGGCACAACCTGGAGAGCTGGAGCAGTCAGATGATGAGGCACAACCCCGAAGCCATTGGGCTTTGTGCACAGAGCAAGACAACAATGCCCTGTGAGGCTTCTTGCCAAACAGAGGGAGAGGTCTTCATAATTGAAGGCCACTAGTTGAAGACTGATTTAAAAGGCAGCCTTAACTGATGTCCCTTCATTGGAAACAAGTATCTGATCTCTGGCTCTTATGTGATATTCATGTGGATTCTATTTGTAATTCTTGGACTGGCCTGACTTGGCTCCCTGAAATTTGGACTGGATTTTGACTACTCTTCTGCATGCTCCTTTTGAAAGCAAAACCACTCAGGCAGAGTTTCTTTTTCAGAGACTGATTTGATTTACATTATTATCCTTGACTGCAGTTCAGCCTTGAATCAATTGCTAATCTCCAAGATCTGCCCAACTAGAATCCAGTTCTGAGTGAAACTGAAAGACTTATCTGACAGATGCTGAAGACTCCTCACAGTGGCCCTGCAAGACCTTCCCTGGCTCTTCTTTAGAGGGACCTGGTGACCCCAAACAGGGCTGCTGGACAGCGCTCTCTCTCTCTCTCTCTCTCTCTCTCTCTCTCTCTCTCTCTCTCTCTCTCTCTCTCTCTCTCTGTGTGTGTGTGTGTGTGTGTGTGTGTGTGTTATTTGGGTCCTCTAGTCTTCCTGAACAAGTGAATGAAACATTTTACTTCAGAATCTCTGAACAAGTGATGGAGAATCACCTCTTACCACAGAAAGAGGCAATGGACTAATGGACAGAAAAGATTATTGAATCCAGATATATACAAATGCTTCAGAATCATCACAGTCTATGGCAGTAATCAGAATAACCTGGCAGCGAAGAAATTTCAATGCAGCAAAGAGCTACAATTCCAATCCTATATCTATTTACTACTAATTCCAAGTGAGTTAAGGTGACTTACTCATAGAAGCAAAATTAGGATTTTAAAAAGATAATTTCTTCTAATATTTCTCAATTTGAGGAACAAAATTAATGTAATATTGGAACAGGAAGACATCACTTACAAAAGGACAGAAGGATCACTACTTTGTCGGCTGAGATGATAGGAAATTGCCACTAAAGTACCACAGAATACTGAAAAAAGCACTGGAATATGTTGACCATCCCAAGAATCCTGTAGACAAATATGTATTCCTTTATCAGAATAATTAAGTCAAGTTATAGTATAAAAGATCATTTTTATTTTAAATTTTTTAGAAAGTCTGCATTAAAAAATGAATAATATCAATTGCATATCCATAGTTGGTAAACCACAAGATTATTTGATTTGGGGATTTTTTTAAAACTGGACTTTCTCGGGTTTTTTTTTCCTTTGAAAATGTTTCGCTTCACGTCCTAGAAGCTTCTTCAGTTCTAACTGGTGGGGAACTAAAGTTTTAGGTTTCTTTAGTTTTAGTTTTTTTAGTTTACTTTATTGTCATTGCACCTCGTACAACGAAATTAAATGCCATCTTCAGTGTACATCATACATAAGAAAACTATAAAAATAAAACAAAAACACACATCCTTCACATTCTATACAATTGAATTGAAACTTGAAGCTTCTTGGATAAGAAGCAAAATGTTTTCAAAGCAAAAACCAAGAAGTCCAGTTGCCTTTTGGAAAAAGCATCTTTGGGTTAATGAAATGTAATAATAAAATAATCCAACTCCAGTTATTCAGAATAGAATACCAACTGAGAGCTCTGAAACAAGGCACTCACTATTCAATATAAAGATCAAAAAGCATTTGGAAGCTTTATAATTCCTTGGGAAAAATAATTGAGAACTTTGGAAATAGCAAATCTCAGTTTTTAAGTCACATGCAGATTATGCTTTTCCAAATTAAAGCAAAATCAGGACAAAGGCAAATGAACCTTTTCAAAAATCACATGTATGGTCAGTCACTAGGAGTCATATATACAGGGTGTAAGGATAGTAAATGACCACAACTTCTGCTTTTCAGCAATTTATATTCAGCAAGCATTTTCTCTAAATCTGGAGACCCATGTAGCCATGTGTATACATCTGCTGTATGAATCTCCTGTTAAAATTAGGATATGAATCTGCTATTTTTGAAATTTTTTTCATGTTATAAAAAAGGAGAATGAAGCAGTGTATTTCCATATGGTCCAGATTCTTAAGCTTAAGAATGTAAAATTTAGAATTTTAAATTAATTAAATTATTAATCAATTAAACACATTAAGAATTTAGCAGCTTAAAGGCTAAATTAATTCTCTATGTAGATTTTTTCCCTTTTTTTTGGCTAGGTTTAATTTATTGCAATAATCACAATATGCATTGAGAAAAAGAGAGAAAGATCTTTTTCTCACTATAAACCATTATTGTATTTTTTCTTTATAGTGTTTTAGTTCTTTGTATTACAGTATTATAAAATAATAATACTGTAATAATACTGTAATAACACTAATGACATTAGACCTAATATTAACAAATATTCAAAATATATTTTCTTATATAAAGATGTGAGATTTTTGTCTGCACCTTGAAGCTATTTCAAATTAGTTTTATTGGAAAACCCCTGGCTTTCTGTATTGTACAAAAAAAGGATGTTATAAAACCATGAAATCAAGTGATAACTGCATTTATGCATTTATCTGCATTTAAAAACAGAATGTAACAATTTTAAATCTAACTGTACTATATAAAAATATAGCACTGGTGGTACTACTCACCTTTAGGGCCCCATAACACAATCCATATAATAACGCTACAGCCACAATACTACAGATAAAACTGTAGAGTGCTGCAATGAGGCTTGTCGTGGCTAGATAATAATACAACAATAAAGAATTAAAAAATGATTAAAATGAATCTTGATGTAAAAATTAAGCATTTATTATTTTGAAGTTTATTTTAGGTGTACCTTTGTGTATAAATTTTTTTAATGAATTCAACTTTCAGGAAATATTTTTTCACACCTTCTTAGTTTATCAAATATAAATTATTATTACTTTTCAAATAATATAGAGGTAGTCCTCGACTTACAACAGTTCATTTAGTGACCATTCAAAGTTACAACAGCATTAAAACTATTTTTCGCACTTATAACCATTACAGCATCCCCATGGTCAAGTGATCAAAATTCAGATGCTTGATAACTGACTCATATTTATGACAGTTGCTGTGTTCCGGGATCACGGGATCATCTTTTGCAACCTTTCAACAAGCAAAGTCAATGGGGAAGCCAAATTCATTTAACATTAACAACTGCAAAGATTCACTGGGCATCAGGGGTCTCAGAATGCAGGATGGCAAGGGTGACTGTGGCTGGGCCTGGGATGGCTGTGGCTTCCAGGAGCATGGCAAGCAACCCGGGAACCACGCCTTGCAAGACATGGTGCAGAGCAGTCAAAAGGGCAGAGATCTTCTAGGGATACAGGCAGGTGGGAGTGGAGTTGCTTACCTTTCTAAGGTTTGCGAGTGGGAGGGACCAAGGCTAGAATGGCTCGGATGGGGTGGGTGCTCAGCTAACAACTGCTAAAATATACTTAACTGTGACAAGGGGAATTGCCAGGATTGCCGCACTAAGCATGTGACATCCCACATTATGAGCCTATTGGTTAGCGATGGAAATTCCATTTCCAATTGTGGTTGTAAGTCAAAGACAACCTATAATCTGAAAAGGCTAAATTATGGCACACTGAAAATTGACAGTTTGCCTAAACAGTCAAATTATTTTTTAGAAACCCACTGAAAAGTTTTTTACTGATTATATTTCATGAAATAAAGTAATTTTTACTCACCATTGCCTCCAAAGACATGAATATCTAATTGTTCACAGAGGTACATCACAAATGTGTTCACCTGAGGCAGAAGACCAATGAAGAATACTATAGGGAAGCATAATATAAACACTATAGGAGACAAAAATGATAAAAAGCAATAAGTACATGAAGAATTGCTGACTGATTTTCCACATTTGTACCACATTGTAAAGGTACTTTTCCAACACTGTCATAACTGTGAACAGTCGCTAAACAAGGACTACCTGTTTTGTTATTTTCCCTATGTCTTGATTATATTTTCTAGAATCTAAATCCTGTATATTCACTTAAACTCTTTGTTCTGGGACCTTCTTGGAACTGGTATATCAAAACATTTCATCTTATTTAAGAGAAAAACAGAGAGGGAGAGACTAAAGTAGAATAATTAGGTTCAACAGAGCAAAGATGACACAGTAAGCAATCAGAACGTACATCAGGGATGGGAGAACCTAGCAACCTCTAGATGTTGCTACCTGGGATGGCTGCAATTTTGGTTCAATAGCATCTGTAAGGCTACAGGTTTTCCAGCCCTTACCTAAATGCACCAAATAGAAAAATCACTCACCCATTATCAAGTCCCTTGCTGAAAGCAGCAATATTGGATTAGTGAAAGCCATTCCATATAGTTGGAACCGTGCAGTAAAAGTGCTCTTGCTGCCATAGTCCAATAGCCAAATGAGACTGCAGCATATACAGAAGTAAACGGGCCTGCTGTAGGCTATGATTCGGTTATGACCCTGGAATACAAGTTTGAGTACTGCAATTTAAGTTGTAAATCATAACTACTCCTTTCTTTAAAAATCAGTTCTGAAACTTCATTTCGCATGCTAGTTCCATTGAAGACAGAGCTTATGCCTTTTTCTACACAAAGGAATAGGGTTCCCCCCCACATAAAACATTGCACAACATTATTATAATTATTTAGCAATTGCATCAGCTTCATATTCCAAGCAAGTAACAAAGATTCTAGTAATATTGATTTTCAGTTCTAAACAACAGTTTATTTTCTGCTATCATTAGATTATTTTTTTTGCAGCTTCTACTAAAATAATAGAAATTGCCTTTATTCTTTTGTGATTTTATTGAATTCCTATCAGGCATCGTTAAAATAAATATTGCTGCCTATGTGTATTGTTTTTCTAGTTTCTGTGGTTAACACTCCAAAAATTTTCTATTTAGAACAGGGGTGTCAAACTGGCAGCCCATGGGTCGGATGCATCACATGCAGGCCATGCCCACCCCAGCTCTGCAAAGGCAAAAAAGTTACAATAAGTCACCTAACATCACATCAAACTGAGAGCATATGCACCAAATTCCTTGTGTGTCCAATCACACTTGACCAATAAAAAATTCTATTCTATTCTATCATGTGACATGATCAAGTTTGACACCCGTGATTTAGAAAATTACCTTCATTTTTAGTGGATTTAATTAATACATTTAATTAATACATTTTGAACTGTATACTGGCCATTTGTAGGCATATCATATACTGTACAGATTTTTTTTAAAACCAACAATGGTTTTAAAGTACAATTTCTCCTTAATGGCAATATTTTTGTTGTTTTGTTGAAACAACAGCAATAGATGCAGCATTTTTTGATTTATTAGACCAGATGGGAAAACTTACATGTCGAGGTGATGAAGAATCTGGCTGAACGCTCTGAAAAAGTGCAAAGATAGCAGAAAAATGTTATTGTTGGTTTGGTACCTCATAAAATAATAATCTGAACAAATAGTATTTAAAATGACTTCCCTGGACACATTAAACTATCAGGACAGCATTTTTCACCTGTGAAAAAATATTTGTCAACTATTATCCAGAGCAAACAGGATCTAAAAAATCTATCAAAGTTTACATATGTCTAGTTGCAACAGAAAATAAACACAGTGTACATGTATATGAATAACACACAAAAAAGCCTAATCAACAATAGGAAGAACACACTGTTTTTCTTTGTGGGTTACCACAGAAAGAAAAACTGTGTTGCTCCTTGGAAAAAAAAATCCAAATTCACAATCATGCAATAGCCTCATTTGGGACAATCCAAGTATCTCAAATTGTGAGTGAGTTTTTGAATTATTCAGAAAACTTGTGGATATTTCTTTTTAAAAATATTACCCAATGTGGTTTTTAACAATTTGTAAGATTGAAACTTTTATGAATCTCACTTAAAAAAATAATAATTACAGAATGAATAATATTCCCAAGTGTTAATCATTGCCTGTCTCACAAGGTACTGCATCCACGTACATTAATATTTCCTGTGACATCTCAAAAAGAGTATTAGTGGCTTCTTAATCACGATTATAAGAACAAGCCAGAACTGAATCCAATTCAACTCAATCCAACCCAATCCAATAAAATATATTTTGAAATCCACACTTGTTCTACAAACCATAGTTTATGCAAACTCCTGAGCTATGGCTGGTTTACACTTAAAGGCAAAATTAATTTATTTCAATCTTCTTCACTGGTATATTTTAAAAAAAGGAACTGAGAGGAATATGAAGACTGAAAAGATTTGTTCGCATTTTGGGAATCATTATTCCGCTCTCCCCTTCAAGGTGTTCTTTTAATGTCTTTATTCAAAAATAAGCTATAAAACAGGGACATCTTTTGAAAATACAAAACTCACATGGTAGACAACTTTAATAATTTAAAACTACACAATAGTGAGGATAAAACATTACCTTCAGCAAAGAGTACTGGCAACTGGCAATCACCAAACAAAATTGGAAGACCCAGATGTCCTTGAAGAAGCCTTCTATAAGGAGTACAG
This sequence comes from Pantherophis guttatus, assembly GCF_059756535.1. Lineage (NCBI taxonomy): Eukaryota > Metazoa > Chordata > Lepidosauria > Squamata > Colubridae > Pantherophis > Pantherophis guttatus. The sequence goes on from NC_142063.1 coordinate 72,046,561, forward strand.
AACCTAGGAAAGCCACTTGGATAGCTAGAATGACAGCTAATACATTTTCCAAGATTTCACGATTCCTATGGACAAAGAGATGTATATGTTAGTGAAATGCTACAACAGGAACAAAGAATGCAAGAAAGCAGAACAAATCAAATAACTATTGTTATCCATATTCAGAAGACATATTTGCTTGTTTTTGGTTTTGAAATACATTTTAGTTATAATCAACCACGTTTTCACTTGAATTCAAGTGAACAATCTATTTTATTAAATAGATCCAAAACAGGTCCTCATTCAATCCATCATTTAATCAAATCATCTGGCAGTCCAAATCTTAACAAGAAGAGATTACCACTTCCTCTTTGTTTTCTAGGGGTTTTTTTCTAATTAATAGTAAATATTTTGTTATTATAATCTTGCTTGGGTCTCAGTAAACTATTATTTGGCAATTTTACTCCTTAATGCTTTGATAGTTCTAGAATCTTTAGATTTCTTTCCAAACGGACTAATAACCTAAACACATTCTATGTAAGGACTTACCTGTCAAACAAAGCCAAAAGAGTCAATCTATCAAAATTGATACCAATCCAGACTTTGGGTAAGATCCAAAAGCGATAATAGTGTTTCACTTTTTGCGATGACTCCTCTTGTGGTTGTAGATGGTCCTGCAGATCAGGACTTAGGTCCATGTCTTGATGCTCCAGAAGATCAGTATCTATGGTCAACAGTCTGTTCAGTCTGATCTGAGGGAGGGAAAGCTACAATAACGTTAATAAGATTTGCTTTCATATTTAACTTCTTCAGTCCTAGTTTGAAAGAATATAAATATTATGAGAGAGATCCTGCTAAGTGATGACTACTTGATTACCCACCATCTTTATAAGCCTCTACAAGCACTGGGGAGAGAGCTATCTCTGGAAGAGTTATCTGAATGACTTTTGCTAATGAACATTTGCTCAAAAACACTATGGGTATGCCACAGGATAACTGGATTGGCTAATTGTCTCCAACAAGGAAATACAGATACCTGCACACCAAGCTATAGGGATATTTAATATTTAACATCAAAGGATGAGACTAGGACTGCTCAACAACGTATATGGATTGGATTGGATATCAATAAGGCATTGATACATATTAGCCCCAATACATTAATGCATTCTAATCATTCTAATTATCCGCAGCTGTATAGGTAGTCCTTGACTTGCAACAGTTCAGTTAGTGACTTTCAAAGATACAATGGCACTGAAAAAAGTGACATATGACTGCTTGTCATACTTACAGCCATTGTAGCATCCCCACGTCATGCAATCAAAATTCAGCTGCTTGGCAACTGACTCATATTTGTGGGTTGCAGTGTCCCATGGTCATGTGATCACTTTTTGCCACCTTCTGACAAGCAAAGTCAATGGGAAAGCCGGATTCATTTAACAACTATGTCTAACTTAACAACTGCAGTGATTCACTTAAGAAATGTGGTAAGAAAGATCATAAAATGGGACAAATATTTCACTTAGCAACAGAAATGTTGGGCTCAGTTGTGCTCATAAGTTGAGGACTACCTAATGTCCAGCTGCTGAACACCTGAACCATAAATTTCAGGTGGTTAGCCTGAATTTAATTGGACCAGCTAAGTGTAGAATATAAAATTAAATATAATTTGTGATAAATAGAAGCAAATGCAAAAAAACTTACTAAATCATGTGGATAAAAACGAACTGAGGTAGAACTTGATACATGAGAATCCGTATCACTGAAACAAGAAGACAAGTTTAGTTGGATACCTTAGTCTGATTTCCAATTCAATTCAGTTTTCTGTTTTAGAAAATAGAACATTACCCCAATATGCTCATACACACAAACATACACATAATATTGAAGCTAATGTTTGACTTTGGCAGAATGTCTATTTAAGCCATAGGCTAGGATTTTCTTTCTTTCTGATGCATGCACACATATAACAATAATATTGGTATGTTGTTCCCAATTATTATTCAATCATAAGTATCTGATTCAATACATAAACCCTGATATTATACAATATAAATCTAAAACATTTGCTTTTAGTATCAAAATGCAATCCTACAAATATTATCCATTTATAAATAAATTGGTATTACTGCATAAACTACAGCAACTACTTTCAAAAACACACCAGATGTTAGATGTTCTTCTTGCAGCTGGCTCAAAATTCACAAGCGACATATCACAGCCCCCTGTCTCATAGAGTGTGGAACTGAACTTACCTATTGAAGAGAAAGTCAATATAGATTAAATATTATGAAATCTTTGAACACTGTAGCAACAAACATCTAGTTATTTACAAACATACACACCAATTTAAAAATCATAAATAAGAAATGATTTTATAAGTAAGATCACTCAAAAGATATTGTAATCAGTATTAGAGATTAAAACACATGGCCACTTATGAAGCTGGCTAATTTATATACCCATTTTTTATCATCCTTGTATGGTATAGTTTGTTACCACAAACCTTAAAAACACAACATCAAGACAATTAAAAAACTTACAATGAGTTTTTTTGTTAAAAAATTTCACCTTATTTGGTTTACCAATTTCTACAGCAGTAAGACTACCTTTCCTGTAAAAGAAAGCTCATAAATTGAATTTATGTATTTGCAGAAAAATAATTAAATAATTAAACAAACAAGAGAGGGAAAAGAATTTCTCTTGTATAATATTTGAATGTGAGACCATTCAGTGAAATTAATTGGTAATATGCTTAAAACAGATATAAGGAAGTGATTCTTTGAAATTATGTCAATCTATGTAATTTGCTGTCATGATAACTCTACTACTTGATGAAAACATGGAAAACCTACTTCCATTAAAACTATATATTAGCAACCCATGATTATTAGCTACTGATAAAAACAATTACTAAATGGTTCCTAACCCAGATATTCCTAATAAAGGAATAAAGGAAAGATGTAAAGAAAAATGCTTGATTCTAAATTCCTACCTACTGTAAATAAAATGGACTATTTATTTATTTATTAATTAATTAATCAAATTTCTATACCGCCCTACTCCCGAAGGACTCAGGGTGGTGAACAGCCAAGATAAAATACAGATAATACAAATATTATATTATCTAATATAATATTAAAAATATTAAAATATTTTTAATATTATATTAGATAATATAATATTATTATAATATATTATAATATATAATATTAAAAGACTAAATCTTTATATCTGCTAACTCTATGTGTTTCAGTAATGAGTTGCTGCTGGTTCGGTCCGGATCTTGCGAACCGGTAGTAACGGCGGTGGGAGGCTCCGCCCACCCACCCGGACATCATCACAGATGCTCTGCGCATGCGCAGAAGTTTCTGTCTATGTGCAGAAGTGATGTACGCGTGCATGCATTCTCCCGTTGTGAACCGGTAGCAAAGGTAAGTGGAACCCACCCCTGGTGTGTGTGTGTATGCCTACGTGCGTGCGTGGTATAAAAATATCACACACTAGAATTTTTTAATTATTATATGCCATAGAGAAAATGCAAAGTGTACACCTTTTTGATGCATGCAATTCTGGGAGTTGGAGTGTTCTCAAATGATCCCCAATGTTGATAAGGGTAATGTTTTTGAACTCTGTTCTTTTTTCTTTTTCTTTTTAAATATGAAGATTTTGAGGGATTTTAAAGGGTGAATTGTAAAGGCCCAAGATCACTGCATCACTCAAAAATCTGATTAAAGCTAGTGAAAATCACACATTTTTGTGATTGTTTTTTAAGGGACACAATACATTATATTTCTGCATTTTAGCTTTTAAGATCTAACCAACCCCTAAAAAGACCTTGTGTCATATTCATTCTAGTGATTTCCTTGTTTCAGTTATTCTTCTATCTGCTGAACCAAATCAAATCCATTAAACCACAGATTTAAAGAATTAGCAGTGCTTGCTTTTTATCAGCAGAGGGAGATAAAACTCTGCAGCTCAATAGAGTTGAATTCTACGATTACTAAATTGTTACTAAACAATGACACAATGAAATTAAAAAAATAATAAAATAGAAAAATGTAGAAGAACAAAAATCCTCCACTCTTTATATTTCTTTGCTTGAAATAGGGAATTGAAGGAGTCATAGTCTCCATTAAACCTCTTTTCAGAAGAAATCCATTGGTCACCATAGTTTGATTTCAATACAGAACAATTATATACAAACATGCATGGCTATCAGGTTCTTCCTGTTCAAGAAATGCAAAATCCACAAAAAGTGTAATAAATTGTAAGCCAAAAAATTAAAGATATAAGACTAAAAAAAAGAAAAGAAAAATAAAGTAGAATAAAATTACTCCACAAATGTAACATTGGCTATATTTCTCCAATTCTTTCTAGCCTTGGAAAACACATTCATCTTCTACTGCATCCTTACATAGATTCATATATTGCTTTCAATTCTTTAAACTTATCACTTTCTTTCTCAGAATCTCACGAATTCTATCCAACGATGCTTATTTTGGAGTTCCCTTCCTCTCAACCAATCCATTCTTCCTTCACATATTTATTTTGAATTCATTTAGCCTATATAAGCAAATTAATTCAACTTATTTCTTTAATGCTGATCATGGCATGTTATAATTTATAATCCATTGTAGGCCTTCATTTCATTGCATATATTCCTAAACTCCAAATCCATAATATCAAGCCATCTTTATTTATTACACTCTTAATCCTTTTTCTCATTTTTCATGGACACACAATGTATGTGAGTGTGTATGTATGTGTGTGTGTGTGTGTGTGTGTGTGTGTGTGTATTTTCTGAGGTTTTCGCGGGTGTTTGTATGTAGGTCTTTGGTTATTCGGGTTTTCTCCCGCGTAAAATTGGAAGTATCTTGGCGACGTTTCGACGAAGTCTCATTTGTCATCTTCAGGCTGGTGTTTTCGGCTTCGTGCTTCTAGGAGCAATGTGTGATCGCAGCTGTTTCTTCCTTTTAACTGCCCGTGGGGGTGTGAACTGATTGGGTGGGAGCTTGGCTGTGTTCTGAGCACAACCAAGCCCGCACCTAAACAGAACACACCCCCATCCAATCAGAGCACAGCCAACCCCCCATCCAATCAGAGCACAGCCAAACCCCCAACCATTCAGAACACACCTCCACCCAATCAGAACACAGCCAAGCTATTTAAAAGGAAGAAACAGCTGCGATCACACATTGCTCCTAGAAGCACGAAGCCGAAAACCCCAGCCTGAAGATGACAAATGAGACTTCGTCGAAACGTCGCCAAGACACTTCCAATTTTACATGGGAGAAAACCCGAATAACCAAAGACCTACACGCACGCGCGCACACACACACACACATATATATTTCTTTGATTTGTTGATTCACACTTTTTAATAAAGTGCATATGGCCTGCTGAAATCTTAAATTTATCATAAACTTGTTTAGTAAAAAAAGTGTAGAAGTGGTTACCAGCTTCAATTGCAAACATACCATGAGCAGCAGCATCATGTAAAGACAATCCAGTAAGGGCAGGATTTTTTTAGTTCATTTTTGTCAATCTGCCATAAGTGCTCCTGAACTTCAATTTTACCCTAAGAAAGTTGACGCTATTACAATATATGCAAGATAGAGTTTCTAAATTAGAAATTGCAAGCTAATATGCTATTGCAAGCATTCCACCAGCTAGAAAGGACATGCAGTCTATCAACATAATTCAGAATGTTATAACAACTGTATTAAGTGAATAAAGAAATATAAAAACAATAATTTATATAACTGACTTTACATCAGCTTTCCAGCTAGTTCCTAGTTTAGCCCATACCAATTACACACAATTACCATTTGTAGATACAAATCCTTTTTGCCTCGTTGCTTACATTGACAAAAAATCGAATTTAGATTACCAGACAGAAAAGCTGCAAAATTCTGTGAAAGATTTTTAAAAATAAAATCAAACTCAGGCCCTCAATGTTTTATTGTCTACCTGTCTATCTATCCTATCTGTCTTCCATATTTCTAAGTATCCCATCTCCCTCAAAGAGGGGCTCTGATTTTTTGGTCTAGCAAGCCAGTAATTCATTCATATTGATAAGGATGGCAAATATATTGGCTTTGTTTTGAGAAGAGTACCAGCTGAGCAATTACAATACAATACTTACTCAAAACTTCCCCATTTAAGGGCAATTTATACAACACAATTTCACAGTATTAATTCACTTATCCCTCTCTAGATTCCAAACACGGCAATACTATGCATTTAAGTTATGGCAAAGCTATATTAAATTTCAAAACTTGTAGCAATAGAACATCATCCAATTTGGAAATGTAACACAGATAATCCTAAACTTAGAATCCCTCCCACTCCAAAGCTCCATATGATCTCCCACTAATGGTTTTATTTAGATATAAGTAGCACAGATGAAGAAATGGTATTCTGCGGAACACCATGAGTGAATGACTTACCTACTGAATATTGTTATCTAGCACCATTAAAAAAAAATAATCTAAATTTAATTTTACTCCCCAAAGCAGAGAGAGAAAATAGAAATATGTGTTGCTGCTACATTTTGGATATCTAAACACTTGAAAACTTCTGGTACCTGGCTGACAGTCCACTTGATGACTTCTTATCACTTCCATAAATATAGTGAGATAAGTCACGCCTATAGTCACAATAAATATATAAATATATATAATATAAATATATATGAATGAATTTAACAGTGGAAACCAGATTTCCCTCAATAGTGTGTAGATTTATTTCATTGTTATTTGATTTCTTTAAAGTATGTATATAATCATATGACAAATTAAACATATCCCATGTAAAAAAACTTTTTTTAATATATGTGGACAAAACAATTGTTTGTATTCATCCAAACAATATATAAAGACAAGGATGGTATTACTTAAAACTGACTTTGCAATCATTTATTCAACAAAAAAGAAATAACAGATATATCATTTCCTTCTGTGGAAAAGATAAATACACCCTTTGCTTTAATGCAGGTAGTTCTTGCTTAACAACCAGAACTAAGTTATGATGGACCCCCAAATCGTTACTGTTGACCCATCCTTTCAGTTATGATTGCTGCATACAAAAATGATTTTTGGTAAAAAAACAACACCCATTTGGGAGAATGGGTTCACTTAACAGCCACGTAATTCACTTAACCACCATATGATTTGCTTAACAATTGCAGTCAATTGGAGTAGAAATGGTTGTAAAATCAGGTCACATGGTGATCTGCTTAACAACTGCAAAGTCTTTCGATAAAAATTCCAAGATAATGTGACGTATCTGTAGTTGATATTGCCTCCTTTGGCAGAAACAACCTCAAATTGGTATTTCTTATATCTGCCTCATAGTGTCTGACATCCACTGCAATTTATTTTCACTCTTCCATGAAGATTTTTTTTTCACCTGTGTGATTGAAGGGTTTCAGCCCATTTCAAATTATCCCACAATGTCTTGATGGGATTTGCAGTAGATACAGACTTTGACTGGGTTATTCCAGGTTCCTCCATTTCTTTCTTTTTCCTCCAAGCCATTCCTTGACAGATTTATTGCAATGTTTAGGATCATTAGTCACTGGGTCACTGTTTCAGATATATTTCTTTACCTAAACAGAGAAACAGAATGACCAGGGACTGGTATAAAAGCAGTGGGATTGGGAACAACTTTTGATTTCCTGCCAGCTTCCCCATTGATTTTCCTTGTAGAAAGTTGGTAGAGAACATTGGAAATGACTAACATGCGACTATGACTGACTGCTGTAGTACAGCAGTGGGGCAGAACTGAAGCAGCCATAACTTGGCTAAATATTAATCGCACCGGAGTAATGGATCATAGATTTTGATGCATTCTTTAAGTTACTCCATTTGAAGTATGTTGATTCAAAAATAGTTGCCCAATAATGCACTGTTTCTCCCAAATGAAGGTCACAAGCAATCAGACACAAAGATTTTAGAGGTATATAAACTTATCTACAGAAAAATGTTTATCAAGTCTGCTGAACATAGTGAAGCTTCAATTCTAGGATTAAAGTTGAGCTAACAAATGATGACAAAATAATCTCATACATAATGTGACTATGATTCAAAGAGAAATATATTAGCATCTTTTTTTAAAAAAGCAACCACTTGTATTATCCAAAGCCAACATTTAATCACTGCTAAGTTAACCATTTTTCACCAGGCTATATGCTTTCCTGTAGTGCCAGTGTCAAATATGGTAGCAGTGAGGCTAATTGTGCACTCTGGTGCCACGGATGTCTATCTTCTCACTTGATTTGATTTACATGCTTCCAGCATGTAAACAATAACACTCCAAGGACATTAATGGGCCACAATTACAACTCTGAAATAGAGGAACAATCTCTGAGGGAAAAAAATTCTAATCAAAGGTAGGAAGCCTGTATAACTCTTGAAACAGAACTAGATGACAAGAAAATAGGAACTCCCTTCATCTGAATTATAGCAGTCATCTGCCCATTCATTCCAAAACATAAATATAAAAGTAATACATTCAGAGATTATTGAAACTCCAAACTTCTTTCATTCTGTAGTTGCCACTAAATGCTGCAGGTACCAGTAGAGCAGCCACATTCGAATAGACAGAGCCATAGCATTAGAATAAGAGCTCCATCAAAACAGACATGTTCCTAAAGTTATTCCAGTAAAAAATGGCACTTCAAATCTTTGTAATAGCTTTCCTAATCTTTTCTTCCTTATACAAATTGTTTTTAAAAACAGCACATACGTGATATTAAAAATGCATCAAGTTCTCCAATTTATCAGCATCCCTGTTTTCTAAGTTAAATCTGGACTACAGAAAAATAAGGACACGAAAAGTCATATTTTGGGGTGAAAGACGATGCTAATAGAGGACATTCCCCATGTTGTCCTTTGGAGAAGATAAATTCAGCACAACTCCTGTTTGCTTATTGTTGAATAAACTATTTATATGGAAGTTCCAGCTATTCGTGCAACACAGGGGTGAAATGCTCCTGGTTTGGACTGGATCGCCCAATCCGGTAGCGATGGAGGTGGGTGGTTCGGAGAACCGGTAGCAAAAATCCCTGCCCCCCCCCCCATGCCCAGCTGAACTGCGCAATCATCAGAGGCTTTTTTTTTAAATTTTTAAAAGCATTTTTTCTACAACCTCTTCGGCCGAAAAAATGCTTTTAAAAGTAAAAAAAAAGCCTCTGATGATCCCGCGGCTCAGCTGGGATCGTCGGAGGCTTTTAAAAGCAATTTTTCTACAACCTCTTCGGCTGAAGAGGTTGTAGAAAAAATGGTTTTAAAAGTGTAAAAAAAAAAAGTTGGCCACGCCCACCCAGTCACATTACCCCCCCCCCCATCAAGCCATGCCCACAGAACCGGTAGTAACAAATTTTACATTTCACCTTGATGCAACATAAGAATTTTCAAATATTTTGTAGTTCTTTAGTAATGACATCTGTTCTGGAAACCTAAAGAATTAAAACTAAAATGAACAATAATAAAATGGTGGTGCAAAGGTCAGACCAATTGAAAAAAAAAGTATTAAAAAAGTAATTATTGTTCTAAAAGCTTCTAACTGGTTTCATCCACTAGATATGCCAATACACTGGGAAAGGTTCTGATTATACAGAATTATGGTACTATGAAACAAATGTGAATTTATTTAAATCCTTGTCAATGATTTGGAAATTCAAAGGACATGCAGCACATATTCAAAATTAGTATTTTTCCACAAGCTATGTAATAGAAACAGCAAAAGGAGGAGAGGGAGGAGCATAGTTTCCTAATTTAAAGATCTAATTTTCAACTAGGGAGTAATTTCACAGCAGCATCCTTTTGTTTATTTCCCAGGATTGTATTTTTAGGAAGAATATAAAAATATTCCTTTCATTTTATGACTGCTTTTTGTAGCAAAAAGAGTTTTGCATGATCAGTGAGAGACTACTATTGTTACCAATTTCTAAAAAAAAACCTTCCACATTCCCAATTTTTTGATTCCCAGCAAAAGTATCATCAGTTAACATAAAATTAATTACATTTCTTAAGACTTAATTTTGGGAAATTACAAATAGAATTGCAGCTTCAGCAAAATAGCATTTACTGTATAATTTACTTAATACTTTGTAAACATTTTTTTTTGCAATCTGCAAGTTGTCATTTTCAAAGTCGTCAAAAAGAAATTTTTATCAAGTTACATTATTCCAGTTAATCATGAGACAGCAATATTGAATTCTAGTACTTTGCAACACGATAGAATAGAAAAGGATTGCAAAATGAGACATCAGCAATACCTAAATAAATTGTGATCAATCTGGTCATACATAAAAACCTCTTTTCAAAAATCAAACTTGGGATATTGTAGCAAGGGGAGTCCAGCTATCATATGTATCACATACCCCAACCCAGAACAGAACATTCCTATCTGAGATGGGTATTTTCTTCTATTAAGGAGGCAATGGATTGGAAGGAATGCACCTAGAGCAGTGAGGGAAGGACAGCCATCTGGCCAGTTAGATCAGACAAATCAATCTTGGTGACTGAAGGCAAAACAGACGTTTCAGCCAGATTGCCTTTACATCCACTCCTGAAAGTATCAGTGCTTAAATTTAGCACTGCTTTCATATATATGTGCACAGAGAAGCCACAATTATTTCTCACCTGATTAAAATATTAATAGGATTTTACATTGTGGATGATAATTCAGTAATCATCAGAGGTCACATGACAGATGTTACGCTCTGGTACAAATTTAAATCGTCCAACATGAAACAGATTGTGGAAGTCATTTCTATGATAAATTATAATTATGATTTAATTAAAAATAGGCTTGCTGAATTATTAAAGTACAAGTAGTATCATGCCTTCTCTAGGTTTATAGTTTCCATATCCAAACATAAGTTCCAGTACAGAATTCAGAAATGTTGATCAATAAAAAAAAAAAAATCACAAGTGTCAGTATTGTAAAGAGGGCCATAAACAATTTACAATGGCAACATTTAACACAAAAGTGTATTATAACAACAAAGTTTGAAATACTATTACTTGCATTCTGCACAGTAATGCTAAAAAGTGATTTATTAGAGTTCCATGCATGATTAAAATCTTTAAAATAAATGCAAAAAGTTGAGACATGGTATTTTGATGGATTTTAATATAACTTAATTCAGTATCTTCAGTCAGTGATTTAAAAAAAACCTAGATAATTTAACATAGGAAGTCTTGCAAAAGGGAGATCAGAAGCAATTTGCTATAAGAAACACACCTCAACAGTCTGAAATAAAGCCAAGACTAAGCAAGTTTAGGTAGAATGCATTATAAGCCACAAATCTATGGAATAAACACTTTGATTGCACTAAGTTATGTAATGCCTGCATACCAAGTTCATTGTGCAAACTGCTGCTGCCGACAGCAGATGCATTGTCATGTGTTGCTTCTAACTGGACACTCCCATTTCTCACCAGCAAGGAGGTGCTAGCGCTGAGTACTGCTGCCTGGGAATGGGGGCGTGACTGGACTTTGACTTTGGCTGTGGACTGCTGCCCTTGCTGAACATCTTGAAGGCTACGAAAGAACATGGATGGTGGAAACATTACAGGGAAGAACACAGAAACAGCAGCTAGAAACCAAGTTAACACTGTATTTTGTATTAAGGTTAAAAGAGAACTGCAATACATTGAACTAGCCAATCTTTGCTGAACAACACTATTACAACATATCCAGGAAGTCAAACAAACAAAAGTTAAAATTAGCTGGATATCCATTCCAAGCAGTTTCTACACTAACTTGGAATTAATACTTCAAAATATTTTCTGTTTCACATAGTTCTCTTCTAAGCAGTATTGGAAAGTGCAATTATATCATGATGTCAATGTCTAATGTAATATCATGGTAATTTTTTAAAATGTAAGCTTTGCTTTTTTTTTTTTTTTTGCTAACAAACAGCAAATGTTACTCTTTCATGCAAGTTTAAAGTAAACTTTGAAAAGACTATAAGGAGTAAACGCAGTTGCTTTGCTCAACTCAATTTAAAAATAACATACATATGTTGTATTAAAAATCACTTTGTTTTATTTATTTCATTTTATTATCTATTTATATAGAAGAAAACAAATTATTAGTACATATCTAATTTCCCTTTTTTTTTCTACATTCCCGTCAAATGTATTTTGTTTAAAGGTCTGTCCAGGATAAATTCAGAGGTGTACCCTCTGAAGATAGGGTGAAGATTAAAAACAAGAAAAATTCTTGATGTACAAATGAATAAATATGTACTACATAAAACCCAGAATTTTTCCAAATGCTGAAAAACTGTGATATAGAAAAATTAAATGGACTGTGAAATAAACCATTCTGGATGCAGATACCTGATACCCTATGCTACCTATGGTTTTAGTCTAATTTCAATTGTGACTTACAATCATAGTTATGTAGCCTTGTTTTATTGCATAATAGCAATCTACCTTACAGGTAACTAAATAGGCATCACACTGAATAAGATTATGTACAGTCTTTCAAGTCACGATTATGACTGCAATATTAGCACATTTAGCATATTATGACTGCAAGAAGGCCCCAGTATAAGGAAAGCCCATAGTTAAGAACAGAGCCTGTCAAGTCATAATCATGACTTGAAATTTGAACCATTGTATATTTAACTTGAATCACTATGTATTTAACTTCAAATTTGCTACAAAAGAGCCTATTGTAGCAAATTTGAAGTTAAATGCATAGTGATTCAAGTTAAATATACAATGGTTCAAATTCATTATACAATATTACTTATTACATAAGAATATTGTGCCAGCTTACATATACATTCGACTTGAGAATAGAACTCTTATACTGGGTCCTATATGTATAATACATTTTAAGAAGGCGGCAGAAATTATATATGTTACAGATGAATTGAATTCTACTGAATTAAATGACTCTTTACTTCTTGGTAAATTAATAATAGATATAGTATATGTACTTATATATCCCTGAAAGAAGCAATGTGATATGAACCTTTCATAAAATTTACAATGCAATAATCACACTGTGGTAGAATTTATAAATGTGCACAGGTATTCATTTTGAAGATAAAATAAAATTTAAGGTATTTCTAAAATGAACATGCACAATCTCTAAATGTGTAACTGTTTAGTTATTTATTTATTCAATTTGTATTGTTTTTCTACATAACTTTATAAGGCTGGCCCAGTCTTGCAGTCTGCATTTGTGCCTTGAAGTATTATTTTTGTAGAAAGTATTATTTTATAATTCTACAATACATAGTATGTAAAAGAAATATTGAATTTTAAAACAATCAGATTAAAAATATTAATGCTAACAGAAAAAAATATATAAAATATGACTAACAGTAATCTATTGATGAGTAATATAAGCATAAATTAATGCTTAGTTATTAATATTGTTTGTATTATATGTTTTTTATCTGGCTGTACACCGCCCTGAGTCCCTCGGGAGACTGGTGCGGTATATAAATTCGAAATAAAATAAAATAAATAAAAAATATTAGTTTCTTAAAGTCCTTGTGTAACTCCACTCTTTATCCAAATAACATTTCAGATGAAAAGAATTATTCCAACAAAAAGGATTAAGTTTGATAAATTCACATTGCTCATAAAATTGAAGCAATATTTAATTGAGTGTAAGAGATCCATAAAAAGTTTTTTATATATATTTGTTTCATAGGTTTAATTACCCAATTAGTTACATCATTAGTGTTAGCAGTCTTGATATTGCCTAGCTGGGTAGTAAAAAGTCTGCAAGAAAAAATCTAAGATCAGAGATCACCAAGGACTCCATAATTCAATCCTGAGCTGCATATAACGCATTCTATTGATTTATTTCATAGTTTATATTCTTCTTCATATACCTAATTATCTGACCAGTCTTTCTGAATTTTAGACTTATAAACAATTATAAACAATAAACAATTAATTTTTTCTCTGATTCTTGTGAAGAACTTTTACATTTTTTTCTCTTTATTTGGGAAATAGATTCAAATGATCTTTTCCATGAAAATATTACAGGAGATTTTACATTAAGAATAATTATGAAACAAATAGTTTTAATTTCAACACTGTTGACCAATAATACTATAGAACACATGCAATACATACTGTTAAATTTCATATGTTCAATATGTATAATACCTAAAATTGTAGTAATTTTACTATTAACTTAATCATTAGAAGAATCTTACTATCATATTTCAGTAAAAAAAATTAATAACTGAACATCAAAAATATATTTTAAAGAACCATCTACAACTGAGTAACATATTGCATTCCAATCCATTAGAACGGATAGTCATATTTTTAGAACTATAATTTAATTTTTTAAAGGCCTTGACTCTACTTATTGCAGCATTGCCCCATATTCATAAAACTTGGGTCAAAATCAGAAAAAAGTTTTTAAACATCCTAACCAAGAAATAAGAGTATATACTTTGTTTACTCTAAACAGCTTGTGTCAGAAACAGATGTTAGAGCATATGATGCATATAGAATTGAATTATTAGGGCCTTTGTTTAAAATAGTTTACATTTAAAAAAATTATACGATATAATATTAATATCTACACATACAAATACAAGAATTAAGAAGTTATTTAATGTGATAATATTCTATCATTATCATTTTCCAAACTTTAGAAAAAATGTATATGTGCATTTATTTATATCAGGGGAATTAAATACAAATTTTATACCAAAATAGTCTATTGTAACATTAAGCTTAAAAAAATACATTTCACATAAAAGTAAAATTTATCAAAATGAAATAACTCTTACAGAAATGAAGATGGGTAATCTTTGGGAAATTTTCCTGCTACTTAGTCATGGCCTTTAGTCTGTTTTTTTGTGACATTACTCAGCAGAAGCCTTCAGGAATTACTGTACAGTTTTAATAAATATCATTTACTCTCAAGCCTTTGATACTCCATTTTGTTGCACAAAAATTACAAATTAATAAATCACCTATTCTACAAATTTCAGTCATGAACATTATTAAAAGAGCCCTAAGAATATATTCAACAAAATATGAGAAATTATAATGGATAGGAAATCCTGTTGAAAAATATTTCCAAACAAAGTCTCATGTAGCTGTGCATTTTCAATGGACATGACAAGAAGTATCACCATGCAACATGCAAGCCAGCAAGATCAGTGTTAGTTTCCATGGTCCATAAAAACATTGTTATTTGATGGTTTATCAGTAGCCACAATTCTTTTTTTCCTATCTATATAGGATAAATAAGCTGGGCTTTGGATGCCACACAAAAACTAATGCTGAACTCTAGACATTTTAAATTTCACCAAGTTAGAGCTGGAAACTTTTACTTAAAACAGTTACTGCCAGTTAATGCACAGTATTTGGCTTGATAGATAAATGCTATGCTTTAGATAAATTCAGCTCCCCGCGTGTCTGGTTCTTTATTTCTGGGTTGTCTGTAATTATTTTTATTCTGTTTCACAGGTTAAGAGAAAAAACAACAAAGCCTAGTTACTTCAAATAAAGATACAACAAAGTTCATAAATAGCTTTAATTTTTAACAAAAATTTAAAGAATGTTATAATTGTATGGAAAACAATCTAGAATGAGCTCAGACGATTTTTTCCCAAGTTGATAAAATATTAGGAGCCCACCCAAATTTAGGTTGTAGTATCTATATTATCCATTAAGCTAAGAATCCAAATTTGCCTCAAGAACTGTGCAGGAGATTACATGATACCCCTTCCCAAATCCCATTTCCTGAGCCAAGTCCTTCTCACTCAGCAGTCTTTTTCTGTTTCTGTGCAAGGAAAAAAATAATAATCCTTCTCTATTCTTAGAAATGATTAACTTTTGAGGGCTGAACTTCCATTGGCTAGATAATACCTGTAGCATGGTACCATGGAGTTATTTTATATTATAGACAATATTGTGACTGAAATTGACTCCTAAATTTACAGCTGAATTTAAAATGTTGATAAGATAAAAAGGAAAAATAGATATACATTCAAGTGAAAGACCAACTACATAGTTGAATTTGGAAGGTCATTAGTTTATTACTGAGGAACACTCTAAGTTTGGAATGTTTAAAAAAATGAGGGGTCAAATGCTTCAATAAATAGTTGCAGTGAGAAGAAAATGTTAGAAAGGTTGCTTTATTTTTTATTCCAGTTGCTTACTTAACACATGTAATCCACTGACTTTTCCCTTCTTTAAAGGAATGAAAAAACCCATTACTACTACTGAATACTTAAATATGACCTAATTCTTAGGTTCCTAAAAAGTCTTCTTTTGGAGAAATAAGTCTTGTCATGACAACAAGAAATAGGCAAGAAATAGATAAGAATTATCAGCAAATGAGATTTTTTTTTTGTTAAAAGAACAGCATAACTTTACATGAGTTCTAAATTAAAATTAGCAATAGCAGAGAGTGAAAAATGGAACATTGATCCCATTATTTAATTATCCAACTGTGATCTAAAAGATACAGAAGCTGTATCAAATACGTGCCTTTATCATATTAACAAAGGCTCAATAGACTGTTTTTGCAATGTGAATAGCCCACCACTGAAAATGCTATTCACATGAATGGATTCCCATTAAAATTATGAGTCTATGTGAAGCAGTGGAAGCTGAAGTTAGCCCTTCAAGGTCAGATCAGGAAAGAGATTCCAAAAAACTGACTGGAATTATATTTATGTAGGCTGCAGTAAAAGAATCTCCTCCGTTCCCCTTATCCTATATGAACTAGAGGGGAGTCAGTCTGGGCTCCTTTCTTATGCTTTTGCTATTGCTCAGGGTAAGACTTACAACAGTTCATTTAGTGGCCGTTTGAAGTTACAACGGCACTGAAAAAAGTGACTTATAACCATTTTTCACACATATGACCATTGTCCCATCCCCATGGTCACATGATTTATATTTGGATGCTTGACAACTAGTTCGTATCTATGACAGTTAGTGTCCTGGGATCATGTGATCACCCTTTGTGACCTTCTAACAAGCAAAGTCAATGGGGAAGCCAGATTCACTTAACAATTGTATTACTAATTTAACAACTGCAGTGATTCACTTAACAATTGTGGCAAGAAAAGTCATAAAATGGGGCAAAACTCACTTAACGAATTTCTCACTTAGCAACATAAATTCTGGGCTCAATTCTGATCATAAATCAAGGACTACTTGTACCATGATGAATATATCCAAAGAATTTTTGTATTAAGATTATATAGTTGAAAGGAGGACACAATGGTATAATTTTATTCCACTTCTGCACAAAGCAGCATGGAAAATAGGGCTAGTTCTATACTCTTTGGTATCAAAAATGTAATACATTTACTTTCATTAGAATGTTAACAGTACTAATTATACTCAGAACATTTTATTTAATTATACTGTCATGCTACTCATTAATAAGAGCTATCTGGACAATCAGTTAAACATTTCTTCTTCTTTTCTTCCTCTTTTAGCACATCGAGTGTTGAAGTTAAGCACTGTAATACTAAAATATAAAAACACAAAATACGTTCCTAATATTGAGAAAAACAATTTTGGAATCCTTCATCAATATTCATTGAATTATCTATGACTTCATGACCAGTTTGCATTGCTTTCAAGACAGTTCTGAATAATCAAGATTAAATGACAGATTTAGAAGCTAATAAGTTTGTTGTTCTTTTCTCTACTTCCATATACGAAATTACTCCAATGTTATTAATTATTGAGGATTTAATAAGGATTTAATCTTAAAGGAAGAAATTTATCAATACTTTTCAACTAATGACTATTAGCCAACATACAGATCATCTGTAAAACATGAAATTCATTCAGATTATTGAGGCATATGCAAAATATATTTGCATACTCACTTTACATTGTGAAATGACAAGATTTCTTATTTTATGCACAATTGTGGATTTACTTTTTTATTCTGGATTGCATTATATAGTTCTGTTCTAAAACATTTTGTGCACTGTTATATTTATACTAGTATTGTATGTTATTGGTTTTATTTCAGTATCTTATTAAAGTATCATAACTGATTTTTAATGAGGCCATTGATGCATTTCATAAGATTCTCAAGTGCAGAGGGAAAATGATGATTGCATTCCTTTTGGCATAGGAACCATATGTAGAATTCTGGGTGCTCTCTAAACTTAGTTGTTTGCTGGCATATGTTTTTTTTCTGCTTGATTGTGTGTCCATTTAATCCCCGCTTATCTGGGTGTTGGTTGATGTTCTGATCTTTTTATTTTTAGTTTTTTTAGTGTCTCTTTTGAATGTAAATGTGGTTTATTTTTATGTTCTATTGATGGCAGATTTATTTGAGTATTAAAGTTTCTAGGAATTCCCTAGCATTACTGGATTTAGCTTGGTCTGGGATGCTCATACTCTATTTCCCCCCAAATAAGACATCTCCTCATAATAAGCCCAATCGGGCTTTTGAGCACATGGCAATAAGGCCAAGCGCTTATTTCAGGGTTCAAAAAAATATAAGACAGGGTCTTATTTTCAGGGAAACACAGTTGTTTACCAGCTGAAAGCATGGTTAAGCCTGTCTATGTGTGTGAGATTAAGGAGTTTTACTGTGTTTTCTTACTGCTAGGTGTTCATGGATGTGCTTTGCAAGTCTTCTGCCTGTCTGTCCTACATAGCGATTGTTATAATCCTTGCACTGTTATGTTGTAGATAGATCCTACTTTTTCTTCTTGGACTACGGGGTCTTTTGGTTTAGAATGATTTGGAGAACTTTAGTAGGTCTATGTCTTATGGTGATGCCATGTAGTTATAATAATCTGTTTGGTTATTTCTGAGATTATTATTTTTTTAATGTATTTCAGTGTTACCCTTTCATCACTTGTGTAGGTTGTGCTGCAACGGGTCAATTAACCAGGGACTGTTGAAAAAGTATACATTTAATTGGATGAAGTTATATAGGTTTCCTTTTTTTGGAGTTGTGTATTCCTGCAGTGTTTTTATATACATCTGAATAATATGCTTACCCAGCTCCTATTGAGGGATTTTGGGTTATTTTGTTAATGATTAGTGTGGGTTGTTTTTCAATAGAGTTGTGTTTCTAATTTGCCATTATTTCCCCTGCTGATGACGATATCAACACTATATAGTGTGTTGTTTTCTTCTTCCCTTGTGAATTTTATTCCTTTGAAGATGTTGATTGTTTCATGTGTCTTCTCTAGTTGTTCCTTTTTTATTATGACAAAGGTTTTGTCTATGTACCTGATCCATATTTTTAGTTGTATGTGTGGGAGTGCTAGTTTCTAGATACTGTATTATAGTCTCTGCTATAAAACCTGAAAGTGGTGGGTTTTTTTGCTAGTTCTGGATAGCACACAAACCAATTAAAGCCCCCCAAAATCTTAAGTAAACCAAAAGTTCCATTAGCCCAAAGACTCCAAAAACAGGAGTCATCTACAACATATAGTATAAGGACTATAACAAGGGCAGACTGGCAGAAGACTAGGAGCATGCACCAACTACCAATCAGAAGACAAGATGAAAACTTAATCTCATAATTAAACTAACAGACAGAATTAATCATATTTTCAATTGGGAGCATTCTACACTAAGCCAAATTCAACAACACTAGGGAATTCCTTGAAAGTTGGCATTCAGACAAATCAGCTACCAATAGACACAAAGAGACAAAACATGTTTACATACCATTCAAGAAAGACAAAAAAAAAAAAAAAAAGCCAAGAAGGAAACAAAATGATCAAAACATATTCTTTGTAGCAAAAACACCAGATAAACAGGAATTAACATCAGAAAAACAATAAAGCAGAAAACAATGCCCTAATCAAGAAATTACCAAGGAGAAAACCACACCCGCATCACACTGGCAGGGAAGTTACTATATATAAACAGGGGGCAAACTCTGCATTCACTAATACTGATGATGCTACTTAAGTCAGGTAATGAAATGTCTGCAAACAAACAACCAAACTCAGACAGCATCAAGGATTCCATAGTTCAACCTTGAGATACATATTATAGTCTATTGGATCCATAGGAAATGTCTTCCCAAAGCATTAAGTTACCCTACCCTTTCCTTAGATATCTCTAATTTTCCATAATTGGTTAAAATTAAATTTAGTCGACAAAAGTAGGAAAGTACAAAGAAACAAACTTACAACCTGAAGTTGAAGAAAAATTTAACACTATTAGATATGTCAGTGTTGTTTTGATCATGTCCAATTCCCCCTTGTTCCAACTACCGTATTTTTTGGACTATAAGACGCACCGGTGTATAAGACGCACCAAGATTTTGAAAAGGTAAGCAAGAAAATAAAAAGGGTTTTGCCTTCCCCAGCCCCCAGGAGCACTCTGCAGGCCTCCCAAACCCTCTGTGCATCCCATTTTTGTGAAAAATGGGGCACACAGAGGATTTGGGAGGCCTGCATAGTTCTCCTGGGGGCTGGGGAGGGCAAAAATGTGATGCATGGGGAATTTGGGAGGCCAAAAACGGCCCCATTTTTTGCAAAAATGGGGACATTTTTGCCCTTCCCAGCCCCCAGGAGCACTCTGCAGGCCTCCCAAAGTCTCTGTGTGCGCCATTTTTGCAAAAAACAGGCCCATTTTTCGCAAAAACAGGACGTGTGGGGCGGGGCTTCAGGAGGCAAAAAATGGCTGTATTCAGTGTATAAGACGCACCAACATTTCCATCCTCTTTTAGCGGGGAACAAGTGTGCCTTATACTCCGAAAATCTACATAATCTACAAATTTGTCATGCAGTTCTCAATCCCCCCAAATTCTAGGGTTTTTTTTTTTTTTTTTTTTGATTTATATGCCGCCCTTCTCCGGAGACTCAGGGCGGCTTACAATGCGTTAAGCAATAGCCTTCATACTTTTGTATATTTATACAAAGTCAGCTTATTGCCCCCACAAACTGGGTCCTCAATTTACCTACCTTAGAAAGGACGGAAAGCTGAGTCAACCTTGAGCCTTTATGTTTTACAAGAATAGAATAGCATTGCTCAATTTGCCTGATTCCCCCATTTCATTGCCAACCTATCACACAACATTCCAGAGGACCAATCAATCCTCAGGAATAACTTAAAAGTAACTGTTAAGTGAGGAATGCTCTGGTTATGTATCGGTATCCAATCTAACCAGGGGTGAAATGCTCCCGGTTCAAACCGGATCGCACGATCCGGTAGTGATGGAGTCGGGTGGTTCGGAGAACCGATAGCAAAAATCCCTGCCCCCACCCCGCCCATGCCCAGCTGAGCCGCGCGATCATCAGAGGCTTTTTTTTTTTACTTTTAAAAGCATTTTTTCTACAACCTCTTTGGCCGAAGAGGTTGTAAAAAAATGTTTTTAAAAGGCTCTGATGATCCCAGCTGAGCCACGCGATCATCAGAGGTTTTTTAACTTTTAAAAACATTTTTTTGCAACCTCTTCAACCAAAGGGGTTGTAGAAAAAATGCTTTTAAAAGGTAAAAAAAAGCCTCTGACGATCACAGCTGAGTAGCACGATCGTCAGAGGCTCTTTTTTTACTTTTAAAAGTAATGCTTTTAAAAGTTAAAAAAAGATTGCGCGCCACAGCTGATCACCCCTCCCTCGCATGCTGTTCTACTTACCGCATGCCTCCTTTTGGCGTGCACTACCTGCACGCACCTCACATTTGGTATGTGGTGCGCACTGCACATGTGCAGTCAGCGAACCCGTAGTAAACCGGTTCAGATTTCACCCCTGAATCTAACAAACTGGTTTCCAAGTTGAAAAATAGATGTATTTATAAATATCTGAAGTACCTCAAGTGATGCTTTAGAATTTGGATATTTTTCCAACACTGCACCAGTAATTTTTTTCTCTTGACACTTGCCTTTTATGTGTATTCAGTAGCATATACAAGAGAAAATCTGTGACAAATGTGTCATATATAAACACTGAAGTTACAGCAGCGCTTCACAATCACAACTCATACTTATTTCAGATTTTACAACAGAAAATATTTTTATGAAATCTGTACTACAATTGAGATTTATTATTTAATATTTAATTTCTTATTAAATATAATAGCTAGTGAATTTTAAAGCAGAAATATGGATTTAAGATTTTTAAAATCTGATATAGTTTACAATTAAAGGCTAGATGGAGGTGAATATATTGATAATGTCTCCAAAAATATTTATACTTTAATATATTTTGGTTTTTCTGCATTGGTTTAATCACCCTAACTGATAACTCACGAATTATTTAAAGTAACTTCTACATTTAATATTTGTAGCAAAAAGTAATGCATTGAAAAAAAATAGAAACTTAAATGAAAGAGCTAATTTTAGATCAGTTTGTTAGCATTCTGGCTGTTTTAGATGACTTTCGGTAGACTAATCATTTTGAAAATATGGTCAAAATAATGAACAACCTAGTGTACACATGCACAACTGAAAAAGTATCACAAATGCATGCAGTAACAGCTTAAGGAGTTTGATTGGTGGGAATAAGGAGAAAAGGCAGAACAAAGCATGCCTACAACACCATTGGGAGTTGGGAGCAGTGATCAGCTGCATGCATGTTAGATACGGTGGAACACAAATACCATACCTGAGGGGAGAGCCGATGAGCAATGAAGGAGGGGTAGGGTTACTCCCTGCATTGTGTCGGCGCCGTACTGCCTGACGCCTAAATGTGCTGCGTTCACGCCGAACTGTGACTGCTTCCTCATTGGCTTGTGCTGCTGCATCAAGACAGACCAAGTCAAATTGAACCTCAGACCAATAATGTTTACACCATCCAATGCTATTCCCACAAATTGTTCTTTCTCCTGCAAATCAGTTGATCATTTTAGTTCACTGCCAATAAAAACTATGAGTATGGAATGGTCAACTTAACAAGTATCTAGCTAAGGTTTCTTATTTCAGGCAGAGAGTTTAAGTCAATTTTAAAAAAAATAATAATTTGATTCCACAAAATCAATAGTTGTAAGCACCCATTGAAAATATATCTTAATTTCAAATAAAATCTAAATTAAATAACAGTTGATAGTTTCTTAAAGTTATAGACACTCCTATGCTAAAATTGAAAATTGAAAATGTAAGAATGGGGGTGTGGGGAGGGGGAATCTAAAATCTCCCTTGATTCCATGAAAGAAATTTCATGTTTCTTTGAACTTAGCTTTTAGTTTGTCTAGAAGTACAAAATGGAAGCAAGCAAAATTTCTCAGTTGCTCTTTTTCTCTCAACAAATGTAATTATGATATGCAAAAGAGAATGCGAACTCCCTAATGTTATTTGATGTTATTTTTTCTTATGTGACATCAAATCATTTTCAAGTTCTAGCAACCACACAGAATGGGGTTTTTTTTCTAGGACATTCTATCCTTAACTTGTTCTTTCAAGTTTCCCAAATATTTCAGAACTGTTTTCTAGCAACTAATTAGCAAGCATGCCTGTCCTGGAAATATATGGCATATATTTGGAAATTGTATTTCAAATAATTAATTTAAACATTGTACGCTGAATCTAAAAATATCTTCTTTAAGGACAGAGACTTGTAGAAACCCCTTGAGAATCTGTATAGTAATGAACTTCTTCCATTGATTATCCTTGGGGAGGAGTGAAGAATAGGAAGTTCAAGTAACCGGGTTTTAAAATGTTGTTGTTGGATGCTTCTGAAAATAGCTTTCCTGCCTTCCTTGGAACCAGATTTATCTGACTCCCATTAGCTGATTCTGACAGATTCAGAAGAAGCAGGGAATCCCACTTTTTATTATGTAATTATACTGAAATAGCTGTATATACTTTGGCTTTAGAATTTAACCGCCTTCTCAAACACATTTTAACAATAGCAATAGCACTTAGACTTATATTCCACTTTTAACAGCATTTACGGCTGTATAAACTGAAATAAATAAAAGATTACTTTTGAAATCGCTACTGAATTCTACTTTGAAGAAGTGACATTCAGAAGCAAAGGCCACTCTCATCAGACCAATGCAATTTCTTTACTGAAGGCTGTGCCCAATCATGGGAGGGGAAGAATAAAAATACAGAACTAGTTCAATTGTTACCAAGCCAAATTTCAGTACTAATCTTCTAATTCAGACACTACTGAGTACTACAGACATCTACATTCTAGAACTCAGTTTTATTATTCTGTTTTTCTGCAACAGCTCAAGGCAATGTACATACCTTATTTTCACCACCACACCAATTTTATCCTCAAAACTAAAACAAAAATAGATTAGGCATGAAGAACTGAACTGGGTCACCTCCAATCCCAATCCAATATTTTAATCATTATATCTTAATGGCTTTCAGTGGTGGAGAGCACAAGCCTCTGAGGGTGTTGATTAGCTTGGAGAAATGGGATCTGAGGCTTGTTCTGCTTACACTGAATTTTTAGACACTGCCTACATTCATAAAAAATGAAAAACACAGCTTCATTTAGATAGAATGGCACTCAATAGTTTGTTGAACAAGCCATTGCACCTTGGGATAAATGGTTAAGTATGAATTTGTCATCGCTCTAAGCCATACATAAACATCTTCAGTTTAAAGAGAGCATGTACTTCTAATACACTGTACATAGCTGGCTTTTCCTACAGGCAACCAGAGTGGCACTTCTTAGAAATCATGCTCCATGGTTCATAAAATAGATATATTATCTAAAGACTCCACTTCTGACTTCTACTGTATACCCAAGTTCACAGAAGTTTACTGTAGAACTAAACATAAGCTACCAGAAGGAATTACACTTAATCATTTTGTGAAACAGAAGGGTTGTTTGCAGGCAATATCCCACCAATAAAAAGAGCTACTGAACTACACTTTGTATTTTGGGAAATACATGGTACTGATGCAAACAAAAACAACAGGAATAAAAAAACCTCAGAGAACTATCAAAATTATCTTAAATTATGCAAGTATGACAGGCTCCTCCCAATCCTAATAAGCAACCACCTGGACTAGACATGAACTGACACTACTGTTCAGTATTTAGAGTTTACCTAGGCATGAGAGGCAACATCCATTCTAAAACATTTTAAATAGAACAGATGTGAAAATGTATCCAGATAATAACTCGAGGCCACAGATTATGGCTAACCAGTAGATGCTCAGAATCCTGGTGTGTTCGTTTTAAAAAGAAAAACCAACTGATTATGCTGCTTATTCACACTGCTAAATCACTGTAGCCATTTTGGTAGAGTTGATAAATACTTTTAATCAGCTTCATTTATCACATACTGTATTTCTATCAGAAAATTAGGATACAGCATTGCCACTGAATACTATCATTTAAATATTGGATGAACATGTAGTGCAAGATCAGAAGATGTGGAGAGACCTGGCCCATAGAATCACCAGGAGTGGGACATGACTGAATGGGTAACATCAACATAATCAAATACTGGATGTGTTAAAACTAGTCTTGCACTCAAATCTTCCATCTTAATATCTATGTTTCTCCTTAAAAATAATGCTTTAGACTGTTTATTCTCCATTAATATACCTCAGTTAAAAAGGAAGTGAATAGCTGCATGTGGATAAACAAAGCTTCATGATATCCACCCACCACAGAATCTTATACTGAGATCAGGCAGGCCTCAGAAACAAAGCATTTCTACCACCAACTGGAGTCATATACATCTAGTTTGGCATTCCTCTCACTACCAAGATGGGCAGTTCTCCCTGGTGATATAAAATACCAATATTTGTTTGTTTGTTTGTTTCCCAGGAATTTATTGAATTTCACATGCTTTTATCATAAAGTGCTTTGAAATTTCCTGTGAAAATAAAAAGTACAAACAAATTATATTAACTAAATAAGTATACATCATATTGAGCACTGAAACATTTTTATCTGTTCTGGTTTCCTCACTCAAGGCTATCACAGTCATTCTGCTACTGTTTTCTTCTCATTCCTTTGGACAGGAAACATGTAATGGATAGGTTTGTATAAATTATATAGGCTTCTTTTAGATAAGAGTATGTCTTCTCAAAATAGATCATCACATTTTATTGGCAAGTGTGTATATGTGTGTGTATATATAAAATCATAATCTCATGTAACAATTGTTATGTCTTCTCAAAATAGATGACATAACAATTATATCATATTTAATTCCTGACTTTTTCAACCATATTCATCAATCTTAACTAAATCTTATGAATATTTTAAAATTGAAACAAGTGAATTTTGTTCCAGATTTAGGTAAATTATTCATGAATGCCGTTTGTTGAATTATTTCCCTGTCTTAATATTTTTTTCAAAGGAAATAGCAATCTGATATGAATGTGAATCTGTTGTTTTACAAAAACCAGGAAAGGGGGGGGGGGACAGATATAAAGAGGCAAAAGAGAAAATTGTAGATTTTAAAAGCTGAATTCCAAGATATCAAAAAACATTACTGGCAAAACATCTTCTCGTTATGTACTGCACAAGTTAACGTACAAGGTACAAAGGGGAAAAAAAGCCTATTTAAAAAAGCAACTTTAGTTGGGTTTTTTTTTCCAATGTTGAGCATAAACTAAAATGGCATTGTATCCAGAAAATCATTTTTTTCACAGCCAAGGAAAGAATGAATTTCATAATGTTACATTATTTTAAAATAGTGCTATCATATTGTTTCTTATATACCTTATATTTGCTTCTCTTCTTCAATCCATGAACACACTCATTTTGACACTTTTTCCAGCCCTTGAATTTAAATATACCAACAAGTTGACATCTACATTGCAAATAGAACCAAGAACAACATTTACCACTTGGAAAGTAATGAAGAATATGGATGTTCCATTACAAGTGGAGCAAGTATTGGAAACAATGTAACTAAATAAACCCAGAGTAGTTATTACCCTGCAAAAAATATTGCTAAAGCTGACAGGATAATACGATATTTGCATTTCTATGCTAAGTACTATGGGGAAATAAAATCTGAATCACTTTTCTTCTGAGAATACTGCTGCATATGCTTCTCTTATTCAACCTCCTACAATGTTTCATATTTCTAACTCAGCTCCAGCAAGTTACAGAAGAACATAAAGTAACTCTTTTGTCTTACATGTTGACCTAAATTTAAATGGCAGCAATTAATTCCTAAAGTTTGCTTTTGGCAGATATGAATGACAGATTTTTACATAAAATAATCCAATATAACCATTACTGTGTGCATAAGGCATCAGTTCTTTACAGACAGAAGATAAATTACAATATTTACCCAAAAGGAAAATTATTTTGAATTTAAGATGATTGAAACTTCTCTTGGAATGACAGAAAAAAGATCATTTCAATCTGTTACCATATTCCCAGTGAACATATATTACTTTATAGTAAAGATAAATGAGGGTGGGGGAAGACAATTCTTCCTATTGTATAAATATCAATGTTTGTATTATAATGAATTATATCCAACTGATGTCATAAGAACTACACCACAAAATTCTATACTATGCATTGGATCTTACTTATATCTCCAGGCCAGTTCTGTAACCTTTGCAAGTCACAAGTTTATTATGAAACTTCATCATTGAGAATACTATAACTGTTAATAATTGCCAAAATGTGCATTACAACTACCTTCACTTCTGAAAGTAGAATTGACTGCATTCTACTCATAAGAAAGTTTAGTATGGTTAACCATAAATAATGAACCTATTAGTCAGCTATTATGCTAGTGAATGATGTCAACACTGGATGAGAAAAGCTTTCTTTCTGAGAATTTGTATCAAGGGAAGCTGGAGTAAACTTAATATTGTGCCAGTTGCTAATCATGACTATCACAATCTGATGAGTTCATGCATATCACAAATCTCACGAGATCACGGAGATTTCATCTCCCAGCTATTTCAGTTTTAAAGCAACCTAGATCTGGTTAGTGTGTTTGCTAACAATAATTAGCTCGTTATACTTGACAAGCCCTCATTGACTCATGATGGAAAAAGTCACACAAAACAGCAGAAGATTCTCCATAACCTAACTTGGCCTGTTAGCACTGTTACATTTGGATCCAATCAGCAAAGAAGTGGAAATTGGAAGATCAAATTGAAGTTTATATTTTATTAATTAGATGAACAGAAACAGAAACAGAAACAGACTAGTACTCTTAATAATTAAGATATGAGAAGAAAATAAATATATCATAAATGTGGAAAAATACTACTTTAAATTCAGACTCTTTGCATTGAATAGCAATTTCTTAGTTCTGAAAAAGCTTAGGAAGCACTTCATTCCAACATGATATAATAAAATTGATCCGTAGTTGTTTCTTAAAAATGAACAGGTACACTTTATTTTTTTATTTTTTTTTTTAAATAATGCTAAGGACTAACAAACAAGTCTGGGACACTAATATTACCCTGTTTCCCCCAAAATAAGACATTGCAAAGTAATGTTTGTTTCCCCCAAAATAAGACATTCCCTGATAATAAGCTCAATCGAGCTTTTGAGTTCATGGCAATAAGGCCAAGTGCTTATTTCAGGGTTCAAAAAAATACAAGACAGGGTCTTATTTTTGGGGAAACACGGTATATGATTGTCTACAAAGAAAACAATGTTAATTTTTAGGTAACGTAAAAGCTTGGGAAATATTGATATCCTTCTAGTCCAAGACATTTCAGTTCACAATACAACTACTCAAACTGTATTGCAAAGACTGTTAACATTTCTATTTGCTATATCTCTGTCAATGTTTATGATGAGGTTATGATGAGTGTATATAATAAAATAAAACTGAAATAATAAGCCTTTTTGATCACTGATTGTGATAATGCTAGTTTATACTTATATTTCGTTGAATTATTTAAAAATATTTCATAAGTGAAAAAACAGTGATTGCCTTCCCATTTAACTGCAAATACTTTAAATATGAAGCATCAACTACTTTGGTAAACAAAGTGGGATAAAATTCAAATATATAAAAAGTCACACACACACTCATACAAACATACATATACATATAGTATATATATAAACATGTTGTGCTAATTAAACTGAAACAGCCTGTCAATATAAATTATCAGAAACCCTCTCACTTGGGATTTCTATTAACAGTAATATTAATCCCAATAGAAGAGCATATTTTATTATTTATAGTAAGTTATAATTATAACATATAAGCTATATTTATAAGTTACATTCGTTGGCACTGTTTATTCTTAAAACCATACAAGATACTACTGAGGAAATGCTTACAAATCAGAATCGTCAATTGGAGATGCTTTTCTTTCTGCCACTCTATTGTTCTAAGTTATGTTTTGATCATTGGCAACTTTACTTATATGAAAGTTCAGGTTTATACAAAACATAAATATTTTGCAAGAATTTCTAAGCTGGAAGGTGCTGGTGTGCTTGTGATATGCTGCTACTACAGGTAGTCCTCAACTTACGACAACAATCCAACCCAAAATTTATGTTGCTAAGTGAGAGATATGTTAAGTGAGTTTTGCCTTATTTTATGATTTTTCTTGCCACATTTGTTAAGTGAATCACCACAGTTGTTAAATTAGTAACACGGTTGTTAAGTGAACTTGGTTTCCTCATTGACTATGCTTGTCAGAAGGTTGTAAAAGATGATCAGGTGACGCAGGAGCACTGCAACCGTCATAAATGTGAGTCAGTTGACAAGTGTCCAAATGTAAATCACATGGCCATGGGGATGCTGCAACAATCGTAAGTGTGAAAAATGATCATGTCACTTTTTTCAGTGCCATTGTAAGTCGAGGACTGCCTGTACTAATAGACTTCAGCTTTCTTGACTGTCAAGTATGTTTAAAAGTGACCTAAAGTAAAACTTGAATAGACCTATCAAGCAAATAGATAACTAGCCCCTAATGTGCTTAAAGAATCAAATAACAGCCGTTTTATGGAAAGAAAAATCTCCTTGATCTTCAGAAGCCAATATACTGAGAGGGCAAAGAGCTGGTTTCATTATCCTCAAGAAACAAACATGGACCTTAAATCTACTGCAAAATATACCATATTTTTCAGACTATAAGACGCACCCAAACTTACAGGAGGAAAACAAGAAAAAATAGTTTTTGGCTTCCATGTGTCGGATTTTCATGCTCCCCGGCCCCCAGAAGCACACTGCAATGCTCCACACAGCCCATTTTCACCAAAAATGGCCCCATTTTTGGGCTCCCAAGCTCTCTGCTCATCATGTTTTCGCCCTCCCAGGGCCTCAGAAGCACTCTGCAGTGCTCTACACGGCCCGTTCTTGCCAAAAATGCGCCCATTTTTGCCAAAACTGCGCCCTATTTTGCCTGCAGAATGCTTCTGGGGGCCGTGGAGGGCGAAAACACGACCCGCAGAGAGTTCGGGAGGCCAAAAATGCCCGTATTCGGTCTATAAGACGCACCTAAATTTTCACCCACTTTTGGGGGGGGAGGAGGTGTGTCTTATACTCCGAAAAATACGGTATATACTGGAAAATGCTTTAGAAGAAATTAGTATCTGTTTAATACTTGCACTAATTCAGCATTAAAATATACATTACAACCATGTTCCACTGGAATATTTGTTGATGATGAAAGCAATATAGGAATTGTTATATTGAAGAAACCACACACATATCAAGAGCTTAACTTATGGGACTCACAAAAAAGGCCAGATGGTACCACACTACAAAAGAAATCTGTGTTTTGTTCAGTCATTACAATAAGACAAAGAGATGCAACAGAAAAACTTGAAAGGAAAGATGCTATACATATTTAAGAGCTTTAAGTAGTAGAATGCAAATATGTTCAACATTACCTCATTATTACAGATAAACAGATAAACATGATAAAAGTAAATATTTTACTAGATGACAAATACAAAGCATCATATACTTGGGTATCAATATGCCTACAGATACCTCACTGGGCACCTGTCAGATTGCCTATCTTGCCTGGCTTTTTAAAATTGATGTTTTTGGCAGTAGGCTATAATTGGCTGGCACTTAGGCTGTAATATTGTTCTCATTTACCATAATCACAGCAATTCTTAGAAAATTAATACAATCGATAGCTTTAATTTTTTTTTTTTATTTGGAAGTGTGCTCACTAGATCAGAAAATAAATGATAACCAGAGGTAGTAGGGATTATATTCTTTGATAGCTGGGAACAACTTCACCAGTTTGTCTTTTGACAAATGGGTGTTTGTGGTAAGACCCGCCAAGACATCCGTTTTGTGAAAGCATCAATACCACATTTTCAACATTCCAATGTGTCCAACTGACCTCAATAATTCTGTTGAGTTTGAGTTCAACCTGTCTTAGTTCATGTTGAGGGATCCAATATTAGCAATAGTAATGCTGTACTATTTACTATTTACTGCTAATTGAACTCAGAATAGCATTAGCATAAAATGATCTCAAAATGTAAAACACCCATAATAAAGATGACCTGCAAGAAGTTGAAATTTCTTATAAGCCAATGTAGACTATGTAGAGAACAATCGCACTGATAGACAGTGCTGCATCTAAAGTATTCCAGTTACTTACCAATGCTTCCCTTCTCCTGATCTTCTCTTTCAGTAAACATAGGTTGGTTTGGTAAGCTATTTCTAGAGCGAGTGACTGATTCTAGTTGTGAAGCCCTTCCCAACAGAGATAGCTCATCAAGCACCTCTCCCTCTTTGGCCTCTAAGTCAGATTTAGAAGTTGTTAGTTGTTTTATTGTATCTGGCATCATTAGATTTGGATCATTCAAACAGGCTACTGCACCACTATCCAAGCTTAATACCCTGGTACGACTCTTGGCACTGTTTGTATTGTGAGTCTGTCGGGTTGAATGCTTTTTGACAATCGCATCAGTGCCCAAGTGAATTTTGTAAGAATTTTCCAAGTCTGTGCCTCTCTCTTTGGCAATATATTTTGTCTTTAGGGCATTGAATTTTCCTTCAGGAGACTGGCATGAATGAGAAGTTGTGCTGGAAGAGCTATCACTGCTGAACTGGTGGGCTGACTGCATACTTGAAGTTCGGCTCAAATCACTTTGATCACTTGAGTCTTCATCATGGCAAAAACCTGCACTGTGGGGCTTGTTAGCAGATACTCCTCGGAAGGAAATATACTCTTTGTGTCGACTTGTGTCAAAACTACTCGCCCGTTTTTTCCCTGTCCTTCTCCTGCTAGATTTTTGAGCTGAACCTGTCCGATGGATTAAGCTACAGGATTTAGGACGCACATCCCCCTCCTTCTGCTTTTCTACCATTTCCTTAAAAGTTCTTGAGTCAACCACGGAAGATTTCTCTTTATGTTCATCTCTTTTCACAGCAGGATTTCCGGGAGACTGTTCTGCTTGTGTTGTTAGTTCATTAGCATGAGGATTCTTATTTGCTTCTTCTGAAGCAGAGGTACTAAGGGCCCTCTGATTGTGCATCTCCTCTGATGCATTCAGGCATTCTTCTACTTGAATGCAACTGCTGGTTTTAGTTTCAACTATAGTTCTTTCCTTGCTCGTCCTTTTGTTAGTAGCAACGTGACAGTCCTCAGAATCAACAGCATAGTCTTTTTTCTTGCTGCTTTTTTTCTCTTCTTTAGGTGACACCTCATGATCTGACAACATGCTTTCTATATGAGTTGAACTTGTCTGCTCACTTTTATAGCTGCTGACAGTACTGATTGTGTCACGGTCAGTCCCACTACAATAACTCTCTGTTGAGCCACTACTTCTTGTACTCAGGCTTCTCAGGCTATCCACACTTTTATCTGCTTGTAGAGACTTACTCCTGCTGCTTTTGACTAGCAGCTGTGGACTGCTACATTTTAGAATATCATCTAGTTGAAATACACCAGAGATACATGAGTTCTCAGCTAATGATTCTTTGGATCCTGTTCGAGGCTTGCAAGCTTCTAATTCACTGACAGTATCCAGCCCCCGCCTTTGCTGATAGAGAGGAAAGTCATTTAGTGATACATCTGGAAATGCAACAGCTGAACTGGAAGTCCGTGGCACACCTCGTGGTCTATGATCTTTCCTGTAGGAGTGTGAATGCAAAGGGACCAGAGAAGCCATTTCTGTGTCACATGCATTAGACACAGAAGGATCTATATGCTGATTAGGAAGGCACACTTTATCAGTACTGTCTCTTGATAACTCCTGTGCAGTTGACAATGAGGGCTGTATGGATACAAAGGAATCAACGGAGACCAGATGAAAAGTCTTCCGATCAGCTGTCAAATCTGTTTGTTTAAAAAAATGAAACAAAATTAAGAATTTTGCATATTACTCTCACTGCTATAAAATGTCATTTATTCTAGATTTCTTTTTCAGCTAATGTGTAAATACAGAATCTGCTCTAATAAATATGACTAAAATCCACAATTCTTATTGTTTTCTTAGTTATTCATCACTCAGCAAATCTATGCATAAGAATATCAGTCTACCAAAACCCTAAACAATGATAACCGAGAAAACTATTACATGGAATTAATGCAAGAACCCAAAAGAGGTAGAATAAGTATTTTACAATGTATACTCTAGGTAGTTCTTAGCTTACAACCATTAATTCAGTGACCATTCTAAGTTACAGTGGCTGATTGAAGGGATTGATGACCAGTCTCCAGGTTACAGCTGTTGTAGCATCCCTGTGGTCACATGATCAAATTTTGGGTGTTTAGGGGCCCACCTGCAATGATAACCACAAAAATATTGCAAGTCCCCCCAACCACCTATCTTTCCCCATCTATGCCCTTTTACAGCTACAGGGTCATGGTGAATCAAGATGCCCTGAGCCACAGTGCCCAGCTTGGTAGGCAGTAGTCAAAAGGACAGAGATGGGGGTCACACGTGTATGGGGGAAATTGAAAATGAGTCCCTTACTTATCAAGAGCAGGAGCTGGGAAAACAACAGGAGCTTACCCCGTCATGGTCTCCAACCTGGGCTGTCAGCTTTCCAGCTGACAAGCTCAGTCTTTAACCACCGAGCTATCGTGCTCCCATAGTTAAATAATAAAATAATGTAAATAAAAAAATATTGTAAGTAATCAGTCTTGATACCCTGTTTCCCCCAAAATAAGACATTCCCTGATAATAAGCCCAATCAGGCTTTTGAGCGCATGGCAATAAGGCCAAGCACTTATTTCAGGGTTCAAAAAAATATAAGACAGGGTCTTATTTTCGGGGAAACACGGTAATTACAATAAGCTAACTTTTTGATGAAATCCAGATAACAAAAATAAGTCATTAATATTGCATGAATATTATGCTAAGTGCATTAGCTCACTTGACTGCAGATCTGGAAGCATGCAAAATATAACATATGGATATGTGTGAAAATCACTTCATCAAGTTTGTTGTAGAGAAGTCTTTTTTAAAAAAAATAAGTGTTTAATTCTAACTCTTTGCAAGCTACTTTCATTAAGATTCATATCAGTAGCATATGAATCCACAGAGAAAAATACTTATGACACATCTAACACCCTCTGAGGTTTGCTAGAAAAAAAATAAAAGACTTTAGAATAGCAAAAGACTTCAGATGTAATCATAACTTTAGTCTTGATTATATAACAGATAAAATGATGAGTTAATACAGCAAGCTACAGTTAAATGACTATTATTTTGCAAATACAAAATTAAGACAGTTATTATTTGTTTTACTAAAAAAGTAACAAGGATATAACACATAATAGGTTGAACAAGACATACATACCTTGTTCTTCGCTCCCTTCTTTACAAAGACTAGAACTCTGGCCAAGACTCAGACTGATATCATCAGAAGTCTTTGCAGTGTCTGTATCACCTAAGTAGTAGAAAAAATGTTAGCTCAGAAAACATCACCCTATATGCCTAAAGGAAAATAGAATTTAAAAGGTGTTTTTAATTCTCTACATATAGTTATAATGATCTGAATTGTATACTCTATCTGTATTAGATCAGCAGGGACACTCTTGCATACTCCTGTTGCATTAATGTAAGACTACACTGCGACAGAACAACTAAGAAAACTAAAAGAAAATAGGGCATCTCCACCATATTAAATTACATTACGTTGCTGCCTAATATGCCTGTGCAACCACAAAACTGATGAGAGAAAAGGCACATCATGGAAGACTAAGAGAGTTTGCTAGTGTTACATCCACTATTCAAGAAGCTGCAGAATTTACAACAGGGAGGCCAGTTGCAGTCTGTGAGACCTCATCATACACAGGGCTTACCTTACTATTTCTAGTGAACAGCCCCAGATAATCCCTATAAGAGGATAGCACAAAAACGACTCTCATATATGATATGGTGAGGATATATATTGCAAATGAAATCCCAAATGGTCAGTACATCCTTAAAACCAAAATAAGTCTCACCCTTCATATAAGGATGAAAGAGCACTGACTAACACCTCTAAATTCCCTGTTTGTAATGATACGAATGACCTGTAATTCTTGAATCCATTCTTCCATACAAAATCACACACACCGAGGACACAGGAGCAATAAGCAGGGATTAAGGACATGTTTTAATGTAATTCCTTATATCAACAAAATAAGTTCATTCAACATTATATCCCCAAGAAGATTTGGCTCACTTATGCATTATTTAAAGGAAACTAAATTGAAGGTGCTGACCCCATGTGAAGTGATGAAGATGGAAAATCATCAAATGTCTTGTTGATGGCCCAAAGCCCTGAAATCCTCTATACTTTCTCCTAAATTAGGAAATGTCCCTAACTACCTGTTTTTCAGAAAATGTTAAGACTTTATTATTTTCTAGAGCAGTTGAATGCTGATGATGCACGTTAGTTCATTTTGCTGCATTAGCTTTAGCTGCATTATTACTGTAAACCACCACCTCAGGCTCAACTAAGTGAAACTTTATAATATCTTTGCAGAAAGAAATAAACCATTATATTTTCAAATGAAACACCAAAGTAACTTTAACCAAAGATTGGAACAGATTTAGTGCATCAAATAATATTGCAAGGAGTGAAAACCTGTATGGCCGGACCTGATTTATTCCAACTTTATGAACATGGAAGTTGTGATCTGAAGAAGTACTATAGAGATTGGGTTGGTAGCTCATTTAACTATATTAGGAAACAATAATTATTACAGAGCTTAAGATGAAATAATACCATCTTTGAGAGTGAAGGTTTGTTCTCCAAGTTTGTGAGTTGGTTTCCAAACATTTCATTACCAGACTAGATAATGACTTCAGTAGAATTTAGGGATTCTTAAATTCCTACTGGCTATATTGCCAAAGGCATGAATATGGTCAATAAAAATCATTGCATATACGACAGTGGTGAAATGTAAAATTTGTTACTACCAGTTCTGTGGGCGTGGCTTGGTGGGGTGGTGGTAATGTGACTGGGTGGGCGTGGCCAACCTTTTTTTTTTTTTTTTTACTTTTACAAGCATTTTTTCTATAACCTCTTCGGCCGAAGAAGTTGTTAAAAAAAATGCTTTTAAAAGGCTCTGACGATCCCAGCTGAGCCGCGTGATCATCAGAGGGTTGTTTTTTTTAACTTTTAAAAGCATTTTTTCTAAAAAACCTCTGATGACCGCACGGCTCAGCTAGGCATGCGGGGGGGGGAGGGATTTTTGCTACTGGTTCTCTGAACCACCCACCGCCATCGCTACCGGATCGGGCAATCCAGTCCGAACCGGAAGCATTTCACCCCGATATACGATAACTAGAGCTGTGAAAGTTCAAACCAGTTTCTTCTTGGAAATACTTCAGAAGACATTCCAGAATAATATGTTTCAATCCTGGAAGAGGCATGCTACTGCAACAGGAAAGCAAAGAGAAAGAATTCCTGGGATATCAATTTTAGGGTTAAAAAATTAAAATTTAAAGTAAAGATATTCTGTATTTTTTTTTTGGTCAGGGCTCAAGGGTCAATACGAATTTTTCTGTATCTTATATTGTGTCAACAATATCTATCAACAATATAATGGAAAATCCTTTTAATACTAATGCATCTGCTGCGGTTATTCAAAGATGAAAATTAGAATGTTACCTTTAATGGTAGCTGCAGTTCCATGACGAGATAAACCTGATCCAATCTAAAAAGAAAGAAATAACCAAGTGAGTTGCACCAGTAATTTACCTTCTT
Source organism: Pantherophis guttatus (assembly GCF_059756535.1). Taxonomy (NCBI): domain Eukaryota; kingdom Metazoa; phylum Chordata; class Lepidosauria; order Squamata; family Colubridae; genus Pantherophis; species Pantherophis guttatus. The sequence goes on from NC_142063.1 coordinate 72,083,534, forward strand.
AGGCAAAATTGGGATAACCGGAGTAAATACCTGAAATCCCCTTTATTAATAGAATAATAGGAATAGTACCTTTAAGCTTTTTAAAAAATAATATTTTAAAAATGTTTATTTTGTAAACACAAAAATTTAAGCTATTGTCTACTGCAATATTGTCTACTGCAAATTAATCATATAATTGCTTTCCCCCCTAAATCACTGTGCTATTTCTGCTCCTCTCATAAAATAGATTTTGGAATTTTAAATAATGTGAATGATTAATATCAATCATAACAATAATGCATAAATAACTGCAATTAGTAATACCTACAGATATCCAAATACATGAACGTACAATGATTCACAGAATCCAATCAGCCCAATGTTAAACAACTGCAGAGAATAGCAACAAAAATAACTGTTTCATTGCCAGAATAACTTCAACAAATTATGTAAATAAAAAAGAAACACTTTGAAAGAATTTAACAAATGTACGATATTAAAATCCTGGAAGTTGACAAAAAGCAAAGGAATAAGATCCTCAATAAACTAAAACAAATGATGATAAAATAATCATGAACATTAAAGGGTACTGTTATTTGGCTGATATTTCAGCTGAATTTAACTAAAAAAAGTCATGTGTCCCCGAACAGTTCTTACCTGGTTATTTAGATCTAGGCCAGCAAAAGAATTTCGGGAACTGCATCCTACAGGAGGTGTGGCTTCTCGAATAAACTCTGACATCTCAATCCCTCCACCTGGATCGCTAAAAGGTAAGAAATTTTAATGTTTAAAGTATTATTTTGGTTATTTATATTAAGTTACACCAAAGGATATATTTGAAGTTTTTTCAATTGCCAGTATTGTTAATACTCAGTACATCTACTGAAACTGCACAAAATTCAATGTTGTAATCCCAAATCTTTAGTTAGCAAATTATCAAGAGTTGTTCAATCTCTTCTATATCTAAGAAATAATAAGCTTCTTTATATTATTACAGTATTTTATACCCAAGTTATTATTCATAAAAATGCCCCCAAGAAGACAGAATCCAAAAAACTATTCTTCTCACAAGAGTGCAAAAGGTCTCTGATTAACACAATTCTAAAAAGGTATGCTAAAGAAAAGGTGTACACTGAAACACTGTACAGTGGAGATACCTTAGAAGATATTCCCTACTTACAAGAACCTCTAGTATTAGAAGATGAAGTAAGATCAACACTCCAAGTTGGAAGGCTACAGGAACTGGTGAAATAACACACAGAAATATGGAAATCAACAGAAAAAGAACCAGTAAAAGTTGTAACCAGACTGAAGAATGATACAGTGGCCAACAGACAGGAGAAGAGCCTTTTCTGTTGTGGCTCTCTCACTCTGGAACATTGTGCTGTTTGAGGTGAGATCCACCATCACCTTCTTGACTTTCTGAAAAAGGCCTGAAAACCTGGCTCTGCCGGTTGGCTTGGGGTCCCAATAGTGTCCTACTCTGTAGATGGTTAATAGACTTAGAAGAAGATCCCAGTTCCACCCCATTTGTGTACTGATTCCCATCTTATTATTTTGTTATTAACTTTTAATGTTTAGTGTTTATACACACACACACACCGTGTTTCCCCAAAAATAAGATCCTGTCTTATATTTTTTTGAACCCTGAAATAAGTGCTTGGCCTTATTGCCACGCGCTCAAAAGCCCGATTGGGCTTATTATCAGGGGATGTCTACCTGTGTTTATGATGTTGTAAACCACTCAGAGTTGTTCATCAGTGAGAAAGGCAGCATATAAATGTAATAAATAAATAAAAATTAAAAATACCAAAGTAGAGCAAACTATCATACAATAGTCTTAATTGCTAGCAAAATAATGCTGAGGAGCATCCAATGTAGATTAGAGCTCTACCTGGAAAAAGAGATGTCAGATGTTCAAGCTGGCTTTAGAAAAGATCAAGGAACCTGAGATATTATTGCTGAATAACTGAGAAAGCCAAAGAAGATACTTGCTTCATTGATTATATAGAAAAGCCTTTAATGGTGTTAATCATGTCAAGCTGTTGAATATGCTCAGAAAAATAGGAATCCCAGAACATCTAAATATTCTCATCAAAACCATATATACTGTACAAGTCACGAAACCACAGTACAGCAGAACATGGTAAAATAAACTGCTCCAGCTGGGCAAAAGAGTGTAACTCTTCCCTTATTTATTCAGCCTACATGCTGAATCTTAAGAAAAGATGGATTGGAAGATGAGGATAGACACTTCTGGGGAAGAAATGGCAAACTCAAGAACAACACATAGTAAGTTAAGTTAAGTTAAGATGGGCTCTATCCCACTCTGGGGTCTCCAGATCTTCAAGGCCTTACGAAAGAATGTCAGAGTGGGGGCAAGTTTAATTTCTGTAGGGCTCCTTATTCCAAAGGGAGGGAGCCATCAAGGAGAAGGCATTTCTTCTGGGTCCTGCCAGATGTATCTCCTTAGAGGAGGGGACCCGCAGCATTTTTTGCCTCCCTGCTCTAGTAGGTTGAGTAAATGTAACAGGCAAGAGATGGTCCTTCAGATAACTCGGTCTCAAGTCATGAAGGGCTTTAAAGGTGACAAACAGCACCCTAAATTGCACCTGGAAATAAATCGGCAGCCAATGCAGCTTCTGCAGGAGAGGTAACACATGCACACCCAGGTCTGCAAAAATCATGCAGGCCAAGGCATATTACGAATTGGGTCTGTTTGGGGCAATGCCATTCCATCCAAGACAAAAGGTAGCAATTTTCCATGGACCAAAGAAAATAAAGCCAGAGCCACTCGGTCTTGCTTCCATTGCTTCCCATCCAGCTCCTAACAGTTTCCAAGCACTGCAAGTATCATCATCATATTTATGATATATCAGTCCATAGTGACGGATGATCTCATTCAGCATCTTCAAGGTATTGCTTATGACCTTTAAAGCCTTTAAAATTTTGTCTTTATTTTTGCAATCAGATCATCCTGCTGACTCATTATCAGTAGCATTCAACTACTATTTCAAAGTCTTTTTCTCAAGTACTGTATCTCACTATAGCCAAGCCAGACAACCTCCGTGCTATATTGCTGCATTTGATTTTTGCTTTTCAAATATACAACTTTGCTGTTTTCTGTATTCAATTTTACTCCATTACTTTTGCTTCATTTCTTTAACCTATCAAGATTGTTGTTTGTTATTAGCTATCCCACACATTTTTTTATCATCTGCACTAATGAATACATAAGAACAGAAGACTGAACCATATGGCTCCCTGTTTGATACTTTTCTCCTGTTGATGATGAATCCTTGATGATAGGATTTTTTGAGCCAGCTATGTACCCACTTAACTGTCATGCCTTAGAATCCCGATCAAAATCTCATGGGTACTTCAAAGAAGCCTCTGAGTAGGCATTAATGTTCCTAGGGCTACTATCTCCCTCTGCATCCTCAGCAGGAAATCAGTTGCTGGGATTGAGAGGAATAAAAAAGTAAAAAGTTTCCCACACACTCACTACAGGCACTTTTTGTGGCAAAAGTCCATATGTACCTGCTCATGCATGCTGAAAAATGAAGGGACCTGTTTGAAAATCTTGGGTTTTCAAGTGCTACTCTTTAGACTCTGGCCTATATAATGGATTCAGAGTGAATATATTCTTATGAAGCTCACAAATATAAGCATAATTCAACCCACAATAACACATAATGATTTTAGCTCAATAATCAAGGACAATTCCATGTATTATTTTCTACTACTATCAACAATTGGAATAGAGAATCTATAACAGAATAGATGAACAAAACGAACTGAACAAGAACTCTGAAGAACACAAGCCAGCACAGTAAGTTTAAAGGCTAACCCAATCTTCTATAACTCAGTAGTTTATAAAATGCACAATAAAAACAAAAACTTCATTAGAAGGAAAAATCAGTGATTATGGGGGGAGGGGAACCCACACAGGACCCATCACCCACCTTAAATCAGGACCTGGGGACAGAGCCACTTTTTAAGAACTTATTGAAATGCAAGGAGAGCCATATAAATATTTTATAATTCTTTTATTCTGTTCTATTTTCAGTTTGTACAAATTGGAATTTATTTATTTATTTTAATTTATAGCCACACTCTTGCCAAAGTGAATCTAGGTAGCAAACAAAATATAAAATTCATCAATATAAATAAACCAATTAAATAAATAAATAAGAAACAGCAGCCAAGAATAAAACACTGAAATAAAAATAATGAATCAAGTCTCACAAACTACCAATCTCCACACATAAGCCAACAAGTCTTAAATGCTTTCTGGAATGCCCGCAGGGTAAGGGATCAAGCTAATCTCAAGTGGTAATGAAAAGGCACAACAATTGTAAAGATACATGGCACCCAAAGCATGTCCCTGCAAGCAGATCTAATAGAGCAGGTAGAAACAATCATTGAGAGGTGGTCCTTCAAATATCCTGGCCTCATGTCATAAAGAGCTTTTTAGGCAACAACCAGCACTTTGTTTACCAAAAATGAATACAGGTTGCAGAACAAAGATGTAACATATGCAAAATGAGGAATGCTCATAATTGCCTTTGTTGCCACATTCTTCAACAACTGTTGTTTATTGATGCTCTCCAGGGGCAGCCTTATGTAGAATACATTGCATAAGTCTTTATGTGAGCTGACCAAGCACGAGTGATCATGCTTTGTGCTCTGGAGGCTAACTAAAAGCAAGGAACAACTGCTATAAGCACTGAATAATGAAAAGAGACACAGTATGTAAATAAGGGTGTCAGTTTCTCTCTCACCCAACTTGTCTATCTTCTTGAATCATGGGAATAAGAAAAGTTGTTATTGGGGCTATAATGTCCTACAGGCAGAAAATTAAAATGAGGGCGAAACTTTTAGTACTAATTTGTTTCAAGGAAAAGTCTGAATCTCTTTTAGGCTGAACCTGGACCAATCTGCTTATCTTTTGTACAGAATGGCTTCCAAATAAAGCAGGTAGATAGATAATCTGCAGCTATGAGTACAGTGGCAGGTAGGCCATAATATGAAAAAACAAGTCTTGTTGCCTACAAGAAGGAATGAATCGTTACTTAGGTCCACTGGTTAAAGCATCAGACTAGAAACCAGGAGATTGTGAGTTATAGTCCTGCCTTAGACATGAAAGCCAGCTAGGTGACTTTGGGCCAGTCACTCTTTTTTAACCCAACTCCCTCACTCAGGTTGTTGTTGTGAAGAAAATAGGAGGAGGAACATTATGTTTACCATCTTGAGTTATTTATAAAAATAATAAAGTCAGGGGGGAAAAATAAAACTTTAAAAAAATCATCTCAGAATATAAATAGTTACCAGAATATAGTGACCAAAAATGGCCACACTTAAGATTTCTTACCTGGGTCCATTACTGTCCCTTCTCTTGGTAGAAGAGTTATTCTGCTCTGCTTTTGCACTCCTGTCCATTTGCTCACTGGCATTTCTCTCCACAATCTCACCTTCATCAAGTGCTCTGTGAAGACGGTAGTTTATCATCTTCAGAACAATGAAGAGAGCAGCTATCACTGGGCAGTAAATTGCTACTATCACCATGGAAGAAGGAAGAGCCTTTTGAAAAAGAAAAGGAATTGGATACAAGAGGAAATTAGGGAAATTATTTTCAACATTTAGTTGTATACACTTTGAATCTGAATATTCACAACTTGTCATGTACAACAAATTTAGGCAGTATTAAAATATAGTTAACAATATAAATATACATTATACATGAAAGAAGCATAAGTTTTCAACCTATGTCTAAGTTTTGAGTTTATGTTTTCTCTGGAAAAGAGTATTAATTGATAAAGATTGTTTTTAAAAAATGATACTGAGATGGAAAATGAAAGGAAAAAGAATTGACTAATATGTGGCTTTAGTTACTCTTATGCAGGCTGGACAAATGCAGCCATCAAATCACACAGAAAATATAGTGATAACCAAATAGATGAAATGTAGTGATCGTCTAAGAGTCTGTACCATGCTGGTTATGGAACTGATCAGAAATGAGGTGACCTTGGATCCTAATCCTAAATCAACATAATCTTTGTTATTACTGAATAGAAACAGAGCACTATGCCATCAAATCTTATTTAAATAGAGAACTATTAAGAAAGGTCTACATATTCATGCCTAACCTCAAACAGGTCATTCTCAAAACTGGAGAGTGATTTAAAACATAATTGAAAGGGAAAATTGAGAAAGTGAAAGCTTTGCAACATGCTTTAAGTTACTGGAAACCACAATTCAGCTACAGTATATGCAGCAAGGAAGTAAAGGAACCGCAAAGTCCAAAGCACTAGCTGGCTATTAAAAAATAACAATGCAGTTTTTATGGTAGATGTCTCCCAAACTGATGTTCAACACATCTGAAGGGCATAATATCCACCAAACCCATATATAACATATACATGCTTCTATCCAGTCTGCATCAATTTTGGCTGGTGGGTTCCAGAAGAGCCCCTGCCTTTTGGAAGGAGGTGAGCTCTGCCACCTCTCTTTTAGCCTCAAACTAAGAAAGACTTAAAACTTGGCTATGCTGGTTGGCTTGGAGTCCTGAAGTACAAGCTGCTGGCTGGAGGTGGTTGGTACAATAATAGAGAAGGCACCACCACCTCTAGACTTCAAACCCATGATTTTTTTGGGGGGGAGGGGGCGCCAGGGGGTATTGAACTTTTTATATATTTATCTGTTTTTATATTTATAATTATCTTTGTATTTGCATATTTTATGACATTGTAAGCTGCTTAGACTAGCTTGAAACTGAGATGGGTGGCAAATCAATTTAATAAATAATTGCTACGATATAACTGAGTATACACCAACTATCCTGCCCAAAAGTCTGTATCTTTACTCTCTGGACCTCCACCCATTCCTGAGTGAAAAAAGTACATTTTACCTACAGTTATTAGCGTGTGAATGAATATGTTATATGTGTGAATAAGTAAATGTCATGAGTCTACTACCTGAGACAAGAATTCCACGTGTTCAATCAAAGGAGAGTATCTATCTGACTTAAAGGCAAATAGAGGATAGAGACCTTTATGTACAAATAAAAGCACAGGTTATGAAATACTCATGAACTCTCTAGTTGGAGAAATATTGAGCACTATTTTGGCCTCCTACAATTCTTTGATCAACAGAATGGTACAGTATTTAATTTTCATCCTATCAGCCAATCACAGGATATAGACAAGCTTGTTTTGATAATGGCTGTTAAGAGCCCTGGCTGGTTCTAATGTGTATTATTAAGAGTAGAAATTGTGGTAAATTAAATCACTGAGTACTTTAAGCTCTAACTTAAAAATAGTACCTACTTGGCAAGGAAGTTAGATTAGATATGGGCATTAAATATTAGTGAACTGCTGAATTATCTGCATTTGCACTCTTCATCTAGTATCAATTAATAATGAAAAGTTTATTTAAAAGATATTTTGAAAAATGATTCTATTTTAAGAGTATGTTTAATATTATATATAATCTCCATCACTGTTCTACTCAAACAGCAATTACTGTTCTGAATTTGTTAGCTTTTTCTTCACCATTCTTGACCTCTAATGTATAAAATGATGAGTTTTTTATTTTTTACATGCCGGAATTATCATATAGCAATTTAGATAAAATGTTTTTGGTTGCAAACTTAATATTCTGCAGTATTTCCTAATGGGTAAGTAAATGGGCAAGTGAAAAAAAATGGAACATCATTATCTGCTTTAAAAACTAGTTTAAAAAATCCTTATTGATGCTTCTATTTATATTTCTTCTGCACATATTGAGGGAATCAGAACTCTGAAGAACAAGAGTAATTCTGACAATTCTATTAAGTACTCATCATACTGAGTTGTTTCTAGAATTTAACAGAACATACCTATTAAGATTTAGAGTGAGGGCCACCTTTTTATTTTACAAAGGATAGCTTGGAGTAAAATTTAGTATTTTAATATTTGCAATTAATCATTTAACTTATTTGTCATACTAATCATTTGATGTATTTTAGAATTTACTCTGTCATAACACTTTTTTGGGAAGAGTGACACCTTATAATTTCTTTTTGAAGAAATTGTGCCTTGTCAAACTGGCTCAAGCTTACTTGCTCACCCTGAAGCACCATGGTAATGAAAACACACTGCAGTACCCAATTGCCCCAACTCCCCAGATATCTACTTACTTAATGCTGCAACTCCTTCAGTTATATTAATGAACACATCTTAGAATGTTCATAAACATAACTGATGGTGCAGAAACCATGCTGAACATTCTCCCAGCTGAATTTCTTTTTTAAAATAATAGCAACAATAATATAAGTACCCTAAAATCAGAAATACTTATTTAAGCCACTTCAGGGCCACAACCTTCAGATCAGTGGTGGGCTGCTGCCGGTTCGGACTGGTTCAGGCAAACTGGTAGTTGCAACCTGCGGGCCCATCCATCCACCCGGGGCACAATCCCGTCCTATATCGCTGTGTTTTTGACACCACACGCATGCGCAGATGGCACACATGAGCAAATTATGGTGTTTTGTGATGCCGCACGTGCATGCTCACATTTCCCTTGCTGGGCAAACCGGTTGTTACAGTATGTGACACCCAACTCTGCTTCAGATGTATGCTTTATGACAAGTCCTTAAAGAATGCTTGTGGACTATGCACTGAGTTAGAAGAGCCATTAACTTGACTAAAAGGATAAGTAAGTCTTCATGTATCTCTAGTGAAAAATCTGTTATGATTTATTAGCAAACAATGATTAAGAACATTGTAAAATTCAATGTATATACAAGAAAAAATTGCCTCATAATTTTATCACAGAGAGGCTAAAGGGAGAGATTTTTGATAAACTTTACGAATAGGAAAGAGAGGCAACAAAATATTCAATCAAACTAATGGCAGCCTACTATTGATATTTTTGGAGGGAATAGTCTTTGGAAAAAAGAAGTCCTTTTACAACAAATACCCTTTCTTGATAAACAACAAGAAGTCTTTAAAGAAGGCACTCTGAAATAAGAAAAAACATAGAAGAACAAATGTAAAAGATTAATAAGGCAGAAGAAAAAAAATTGAGGGCTAAATAATATGAAATTATCCAAACATGTAATCAGTGCTTGATTACTACTAGGAAATTTGTTAAATCCTTACCCAAAGAAAACTTAAGAAAGGAGAACTTCAATTTCAAAATGACAGTTAGAGAAAATTAGATAAAAATATGCACTATAACCCAATGTTTATTAACAAGGCAAAGTTCCACCTAGGTCAAAATTCTGAAAGAAAATTCTGAGAGGTAATTAACTAATTACAAGTTCATGAATCAATTGTCAGACAGTATATTCCAATTCAAAAATAACATTGAGTTTGTATTTTGACAAGAATAACTTAAAATATCCTATCCTGAATGCCTTTTTTAAAGTAGTGCTCCAAGAAACTAATAGGAACTTGCAGATTTTCAGAATAATTTTATTCCAAGAAACCAGGTACAATGTCATCACAGCTTGAATTATTAACAAAAGGAAAATAATTGTATGGAGAATCAACCAGCATTAACTCTAAAGAGGGATGTTTTACTTCATCCAATTAAGAATATAAACAATTAGGAAGATTGGGGTAATCCAAAATAATCACAGTTTTTACCTCAGGGGGATTTCTGGACAATGCATAAATGTCTAAATTGTCAAAACTTTCCTAAATTTAAGTAGGCCAATTCCTTCATCAAGAAAGATTGCTAAGTAGAAAAAAATGTGTAATTCCTAAAAGAGAAAAATAATATATGATATTCTGTGAAAAAATGAGATTTGTAATCATAATTGAGAAACAAGAGCACGTTAATTAGGAAAATAAAATCCAAAGTAGCCAATCAAAACCAACATTTTAAAAAAATCTAGATGGTAATATTTTTTAAAGTTCAATGACTACAGGAAAGACATATATTAGCAATAAAGAAATGTTATGCAAAACATTCTGGCATGGACCACAGATCTGATAGTTTAATATGGAGAAAAAAGTTAATTTATGGCCATATATGCTCTATAAAGTTTTAAAGGTCAAAATCAACACTTTAAATTACACTCCAAAATAAATGGCCATTTTAAGATCTGTAAGAGAAATTAGTTCTTGTTATTAACCTAAGTGTCTTACTGGGTAAAGAGGTTTCCAAGATGTCTTCAAATATAGCCTCACGTATAATAATATACTGCACCAATCTGCAGCAGGATTACCTCTAGCTAGAAAGAATATGCAGATACTATACCACCCACAGTTGGTGAAAAGCAATTCATGCCAAACATGCCACTTGGGACTTTAACGAGAGAACTGCACATCATAGCAGTTTCAAAATGTATAACCATAACTAACCCTAGTTTTATCCAATGAATCAAAGTGCAAAGTCCAAAAATGTCAAGAGAAAATTCTAATTGGCTTATAAAAATTCACCACTGTTCACAAAGCAATTGGCAACCATTTTCAATCATAACATAATTTCAGTCAGCCACCCACAGTTGCCTCTACCGTTCTTTATAAACAGAAGCTCTCTGCTCCTGAGCAAAATTTCCCTAAATATTATACATCTGAATATTTATTTTCTATGTCTGCCTAACTCAACTGGATTGACTCATACAATAGTTATACCATTACTATTGTGTTATGCTTATGGGTACCCAGAAGCAGCTGACTAAGCACTTGTTGCAAACAAAATATTGATTTAGACTGACCTGACCCAGCAATGGCTATTTTTTCATTGCATGTCAACCTACATTATATGTCAAGCTACAAAATAAGCTACATTGATAGATGTTTCTCTTTGTTAACCTTCTTAGCATTTTATTTTTTCCAAGATTTAGACTATGATTTCCTCTCATTCCTTGCAACTCCCTTCTTGCCTGCATCAGATTGTAAAGCATACTCAATTTTCCCTATCTATATGTGATACAGTACAGTTATATCAAGTCAAGAACTTACGTGAAACGGACAAGATTTTAATCTTCATTGGGCAATAAGGGCTACCATTTCTGAATAAAATTTATATTCCATCCAAAAGGCAGTTGAAGATAGTATTCACATGTTGAGTAAAAAGGCAAGATCTAAGCTGCCATTTTATGCACAAAATTCACAGCAAAACTTCCATCATTATAACAGGAGTATATGAAAAAAATTATCCAGATCCAAATACAATTCTAATGTGGCAATTCATTTTCTTCTTTGTTGTGAGTTTATGTCTTCACATACATGTGCAAAATTGTACCTTTTCAAAGCTAAAAAGTTTTTCAATGTATTTGGAAGTGGCAGACAATCAAAACTGTTGATGCAATAGTGAAAGAAAATCACATCCAAAAAGCCTGGATATACTTTTTTAAATATTTCTGTTGTAAATACTCCAGGTTGCTAATTTGGTTATCTTCTTCTTTGATGCTCACTTATTTTGGGCTACATGAACAGCCAAAAACAGCAAAAGGGAGGAATGAGCACATAATGTCTGAGCATAATACACCTGGCATCTAACACAGCCAAATCAGAAATTAATTTAACATTTCTGTCACTATACATCTGTATATAGGCTCTTTTGATTCAGAATGAACATTGGCTGTATAATACAACAGTTGGCAGTGCTAATCTCATTTCAGACTTCCAACATAGAAACTGCTATTCTGACACAGAAAAGATCAAGGCATACATGATCAGCATTTAAAAGGACTTTGATTCTCCAATGTAATCTCCTACTTAATACAACACCTACAATGCTAGATATGAATATATAAGTAATGGTAAAACCATTCCTGGAGTATTTATTAACTTTCTCTCAAAAAGGAGAAATGACTACATCAGTGAAAATAAATAAGCTATATGCTCAATAGGTAGCCTTATCCATTTTGTAATTTAATTAGAAAATTATAGGATTTCTCTACAAAAAGCAAAGAAAATTTGCACTATTTGATAAAGAGTTCTATAATCAAGCTTTGGCCCCAGGTTATAGGTAACCTACATTCATCAATCAAAATATATGCCATAATAGAGGCCTAATATTTGAAAGAAATACAGAAAGGACTAAATTGGGGTCGTAAGTCAAGGACTACCTGTACAGTTTCTAGAATAGAAGTGTTTTGTGGACAACCATAGGTGCATCCATTGCTACCTATACTAGTGCATATTCGAACCAGTTTAAGCTTCTGGATAGTCTTCATTTGAGGACACTTCATTTCAGTCCACTGTGGAATGATAAGAACACTGGTGCTTATGTGTAATGCCTTCTAATCCAGAGAAAACCACAATGGAGAGACAAAATATGTTTGTATAAAAGGTTTCCTGGCCATGGTTGCTGTTAAAGCTGAACCCAAGAATCCAAGAGAACCATCAGATTACAAAGCTGCTATTATGGGGAATCATGACCCCACATCCTATACATGAACTATCTCTGGATTCAGAAGGTCTTCATAATCCTCAGCCACTCATTATTGCTAGATTCAGTGTAAATCTGTTCCTCTCTATCCAGATGCCAATCACCTTTAGGTGCTGAGTCAAAAAGTTCACTGCCTCATTTGTCCAGCCTGATATAAGGAACAATTTGCCTGAATTAAAGAAATAGCAAAGAATAGAAAAATAGAAGCGATTCGTTTTCCTTTATTTATTCAATTTATATGGCTGCCCATTTCAAACAGCAAACAGTTATAAAATCAATTAAATTACACCTATAATACAAAAGAAAATTAAATACATACAGCAGCCACGAAAATTATTATCTGAAAATGATAATATAACCAGGAAATGGGAACCATAACACACTCTGGACCCTAGCCCAGCCACATAACTAGATCACATAAGTCCATGGACTTATCAAAAAGTCAACAAGATCAAGGCCATGCAATTTCTAAAATGACAAAATTCCAGAGCATAGGTATTATAGCAAAAAAGCCGCCTAGTCACTGCCAGCAAATATTCCTTGACTAACTGGACTTAGAGCACGCCCATTCTGCTGGACTAGATTGGGCAGGTAAAAACAACTGGGGGAAGATGGTCCTTCATATAGCCTTGTCTCAAGCCATGAAAGGCTTTAAAGGAGACAACCAGCATCTTGAATTGCACCTGGAAACACACTGGCAACCAATGCAGCTCAAGAAGCAGAGGTGTTACATATGCCAACTACCTGACACCATTTACTACCCATGCAACTGCATTCTGTGCAGTTGAATCTTCTGACTGCTCTTCAAGGGCAGCCCAATGTAGAGCACATTGCAGTAATTATGACAGGAAGTCACAAAGGATTGAGTGATAATGACCAGAGCCTCCTGGTCCAGAATGGGCACAACTGGCACAAAACCTGAAAGTGTGCAAAAGCCCTCTTAACCACAGATATAAAGTGTAAGAGGATCCCCGGACTGTGTACCTGGTCTGTGTGGGGCAATGCCACCTCATCCAGGACCAAATGTAAAAAAACCTTGACAATGGAAGGCCCAACTACACAAAGCCACCCTCCTCCCATCGTAGAGTGGAGACTGGAGAGGGATTTCAAGAAAACAAGTGCAGAAATGCTCTTTTACACATTGAAAGCAATGTGATCACACTGGCAGCAGGAAAAAAGTCAGGCAAATTAGTTCATCTACAGAAATCACTTGCTTCCTCCCCCTCTCCAGAGAGATTGGAGAGGAAGAAATTTCAAGAGACTACTGCAAGCTGTTTGTGTAAAATGCCCCCCTCATTTTATTCTTCTAGTTGCAATCTCATGCACAATTCTCTCTAGAGTCTTATTTGATGAACAACATAAATCTTTCACAAGTCAGCTTTTCCCTGGTATTTTATGTTTACTAGAATTTCCAAGGAATAAAGTGCAATAATGTCTGGTTGTCATGGCAACACCATACTCACACAAAAAGTTTCCCCTACATTAGACAGAACTGAATTTAGTAAGGGGAATGAGATAGCAATAGAACTTAGCATGTTCATTTCCCAATTCTGCTCCATAATTCTTCAGCTCATTATTCATTTCTGAAATCAAATTATCAAAAATATTTATATTATTGTTTAAACCATTACCAGTTGATGACTACCAATATCTAGATTTCAGTAGGCCAAGAATATCAGTGATATTACAATAAATGCATAGAAAAAAAATCTTTAAAAAGTGATTCTAAGAAATATTTTGTAGCTTTCCCATAACATGACCTGGCTGGATTTAAGTTACAGAAATTTTGTTTATAGCAAGAAAAAGAATCTCATTGCCTCTCTTCATCAGCTCATTCATTAATCCACAGAACACAAATGTATGTAGCTTAAAGCATACTGTAGTAGAAATATAAGCTGTAGTATGTAGCTTAAAGCATACTGTAGTAGAAACATATGCTGTAGTCTATCAAAGTTGTGCAGTCTTTCATCCAGAGTGTATGCTTTCTGTACACACATACAAAGACTTCAAGTTTTCACAGAAACATGTAATTCAAACAGATCTCAAGTATGTGGACTTCTGTCATCCCTCCAATCAAGACAATAACTATTAAATTAACATTATACATCAACATCGATAAAAAATAAAATGAGCACTGGGAAGAGTGCCTGATGACTATTTAATTGCACCTCCAGCTGTAGGATTTCTACTATATAAAAAAGAGTATTATTTATCCCACTACAGACAGGGATGCATATCCAATTGTGGAATATTAGCACCAACATTTCCCTCCCTCCCCAGCTGTTGTTTCAGTACTTTCGGACTGAGTCCATAAGCCTTTAGTTATTTATCCTTGGTCCTTCACAACTACACGCTCAGCAACTGTATATGTTGACAAGCTGCAGCCAATCCTGGATTTGGAGGACAATCTCATCAATACACCCCACGTGTAAAGATTGCCACCCATTCAGCTTTAACACGCAAAAGGAACATTAGGTTTCCACACAAAGCATTTCCTGTGGGGGGAAAAAAAATCCATAGCGTATGAGGAGGCCAAAAAAAAAAAAGCCATGCATCCGCTTCAAACGACAGGAGAGAGAGGTCACACCACTGGGACCTTCTCCTATTTGTGTTTTTAAGAAGCGGAGGTCGGTGTTGGGACTTTTTCTCCCCAAGTTTATTAGCTTAGCGTTTGACCTGAACAAGGAGGCAACGGCCCTTTTTCCGACGGCATCGCCCTCCGCCTCAAAAAAAAAAAAAAAAAATACAGGAAAAAGCAGCAGCGGGAGAGCGGTGGTCTCAAGGCGGCTCCCCAGCCCAACCTGACCGGGAACACTCCTCAAGTGGCAAAGGCGACAGCCCCCAACCTGAAGGCGAGGCTAAAGCCCGAAAAAAGCCCCTTCCCCTCCTTTCTCTCCCGGTGGGGATGGGTCAGGCCGGCTCCTTCACTCACCATGTATAACGTGAAAGGGAAGCCAAGCAGGAAGAGCCACAGGTAGAGGTGCAACGCGTTGACCCCGGCGCCCTGGTGCGGGTCTTGGTACCAGCCGCCGCTCAAAGCCGCCCACACACCCTGGCGCAGGATCTGCAGCACCTGAGAGCCCATGGCGGCCTGGCCCCAGCCCGGGTCCTGCCAGCCCCGAGCTCTCTTCCCTCTACCCGTCCTGCGAGCCCGGGCACAACTGCCCGCCGCCTCCACAGCCTGAGCCTCGCGACAGCCACAAGAGCCACCCCCCCGTCCTCCGTCTTCCCCTCCTCCTCCTCCTCCTCCCCCCCGCCAACGCCGCCGCCATCTTACGTCCGGGCCCCGGACCGCCCGCCAGCCCGCCCGCCTATGGACCGGCAACCCTTGCGGCAGCCGACGCGACCTCAGCGCCCAACCTGGATTCTCCGCCCGCTGCGCGAACGGAAGGTGCGGCGGCGGCGGCATGTTCGCTTCGCTTCGCGAGGAAGCCCCGCCACAAGTGAAGCGAATCAGAGCCTCCAAGGGAAATAAACGCTTATTCTCGACCCTTGGCGAATGAAGCAGAGATGGGAGGGTCTTGTCATGGAGCTGCTTTCCAGCCACAAACGCTGGGTTTGGGCTTTTTTAAAGCCCGCGTTGATGTCCCCAAATTGCGAGATATTTACTTCGGTCGCTGGAGAGGCCCTCCGCCTGGCCAACTAGCTAGGTGTGGCAGAGAGTCAAGCCTTTCGCAAGGCTGTCGACAGCCAAAGCAACCGAACTCTAGTTGCTTTGGATGGCATCTGCTGCCTTCGCTACCTGAGCGCCATCAGCCGTTAGCATTGCTGGAAATATGGGGAAGTGGGGGGAAAGGCATTGAGAAGATTGCTAAAAATGCGAAAGGGAAACTACGAAAACCTAGAAGCTTAAAAAAGGGGATACAAGAGCAGCTCGCTTGTCAGGCCCCGGGAGCTGTGTACTTTCCTAGGGCGCCGTTCTCTACCAAGCGGCTTTGTAGCGCGAAGTACAAATGGCAATTCGTTCACAGACGCTTTTTGAGGTTTGGGCGATTTGGACCTCAGTCCTATGCACCCTTTTCCCCGGAGAATACAAGAGTCTGGATGTCCCAAAGGTGCTCTTTCAAGAGGCCTCTGAACTTTCTGGTTTTTCTTTTTCTCTTTGAAAAAACACCTTTGGGGACAACCGTGACCTGGATGACTGAGAATCTCCATGAACGGACTTTTTAAGAGTCTGGATGCTTCTCTGTGCTGAGGAAAACGCTTATGCGCAAGGCAACGTACAGCGTTGGTGGGCAGTTAGCAGCTCGCTGCGACTATGAAATCGGGCGATGTGGGTCACTGATTAAACCACAAGTACTGCGGTACAATACGACGCCGAAGTGTCCTTGGGTTTTGGAGAAGAGCAAAGAGGAACTGAAATGAAAAGTGTGTGAGTTTGATTGTAGTGGGTGGGGCCATGAGTTATTAAGTCACGCCCAGTCGTCCCTTCTCGCGAGATTGCCAATTCTTGCGAGAACAGGAAAGCCGAAAGCGTCCCTTGGTGTCATAGTAACGAGACTCCCCCCCCCCAGCCCACGCTTGCATCGTGGCGTGCTGACAAAGCTCTATTCGATTTTAAAAAAAAACCAAAAAATATTTTGTGTTAGTACTGCTTTATATTTTTTTTTTATTACGGTTGTAAAATCTGCTGTGGGGCATAGTCTGGTATTACTGAGATTCACATAACAGATCTTGTATCGATTTGCCTGTAATTAACCATGGTTTATTCCAGCCAGCTTTCTGATTTGCATGATGTATGGCATGCTAGGCAAAATTATGGCTGACTAATACGTTGTTCAGGGTGTTATGTAACCCCAGCCAAAAACAAATGGCAGTTTGCTTGCGAACAGAATGGGGCGATGTTAATTAAAACACATTTTACCAGGTGATCATTTGATTGACAGGAAGGCTCAGTAGTTTCATTGACTTTAGAACTGAGAGAGCAGGAATTCATTGTAAAGTTACTTTCACCAGTAAAATCAAACGGGAGGACTGAAGTTAAGAGGAATCCATAAGGGCAGGTGGAGTTACATCTAACCAGTGGTGGGATTCAATTTTTTTAACAACCGGTTTTGTGGGCGTGGCTTAATTGGGGTGTGGCTTGGTGGTCATGTGACTGGGTGGACGTGGCTAGCTGGTCATGTGACTGGGTGGGCATGGCTATGTGCATAGGGACTACTCAGAGGGCTGAAAAAAGTCATTTTTGACTGGTCCTCGCACTTATGACCATCCTCACATTTATGCCCGTTGCGGCATTCTTAACAACTGTGTCAGTCATTTCACCACTACTTCTCTTCACCACGGTGACAAGATAGGGCGCAAAACGTAAAATGTGAGGACAGTCGTAAGTTCAAGGACTGGTCAAAAGTGTGAGGACCAGTCAAAAATAACTTTTTCAGCCTTCTGACTAGTCCCTATGCACATAGGGACTATTCAGAGGGCTGAAAAAAGTCATTTCTGACTGGTCCTCACATTTTTGACCGGTCCTCGCACTTATGACCTTCCTCACATTTATGCCCGTTGCGGCATTCTTAACTGTGTCAGTCATTTCACCACTACTTCTCTTCACCATGGTGACAAGATAGGGCGCAAAACGTAAAATGTGAGGACAGTCGTAAGTTCGAGGAGTGGTCAAAAGTACGAGGACCAGTCAAAAATAACTTTTTCAGCCCTGTGAGTAATCCATATGCACAAAAGGATACAGCAATAGAGAGGGATGAAGGAAGGAGAAGAGAGATGGAAGAAAGAAGGAGAGAGAGGAAAGGAAGAGAAGGGAGGAAGGAAGGGAAGGGAAATTAGAGTAGGAGTGAGGGGAAGAGATGGAGGAAGAGAGGAGGAGAAGGAGAAAGGAAGAGGAAGTAGGGGGGAGAAGAAAGGGGGGGAAGAAAGTAAGAAGGAAAGAAAAGAGAGAGGTGGTAGGTTTGAGGAGAAAGATTGCTGTACAGTAAAAAAGATGAAATGGAAGAAAGGCAACCCCAACAAATATAAAGATATTAAGATAAAGAATGAATTGTTAAACTTTAAAGAATAAAAGAGAACAAATATGAATAAATAGCAATAATTAGAAACACACATACAAAGATACAATTTATTTTCTTTGAACAGAATATTTGGCCGGTTCACAAATTTAAAGTGTTTAGTCATTTCAATTAAATTTACAATTTCGATATTTCCTTTTTGCCATATTTATTCCTTATCTATTCATCCTCATCTCTAATCTTAATCAAATTCAATTTTTCCCTTCTATTCTATATTATACCCCTTCCCATTGTCATCTGTTTTTATATCCATCCTCACATTGGTTAATTATGTAATACTACAGTTGTTTAATACAAATTCAACATTTTAATATAAATCAATTAGTTATATAACTATCTTTTTTGTATATCAATCAATATGAACATGAATATTCCAATTATTTCCATGCAATCCAATTTCTTACAAATCAATTAATTATATTTACCAATAATAATAAACCAAATAATTTCCCCCATATATTCCTCCAAACCACAGCTTAACCATTTCTGCTTTCAACACAATATACAATTAATAGTATCTCAATTATTACAATTCCCTAGTTAAATAGAGCTTTCTTTCTTTTGTGTTTTAAAATCTTAAACTCTCCTCTTTTTCCCTAAATTTCCCATTGTTTGCACCTACCTTTTTTGGTGAGGAAAAAGAAAAGAAATCTGCCTGCCTAATTTTCCAACGTTGTAGCAAACAGCAAAGCCAACAGCCTGCTTTACTTTCAGTTTCGTTTTTCAGCATAGATAAGGGGGAAAAAAAATCTGCTCCAGCATTCTTTGCAAGCAAGCAGCAGAGCCCTGAGCAAAACAGTTGAGAGCAAATCAGCTGAGAGTCGGGAGGCCGATCTAATCAACAGGCTAATTAGCCTATGCTGAAGCTCTGCGGGCCAATAAAATTACAAAAAAACACCAAACCATTTGTTAAATTGCTGGCTCGCCTGCCCCTCGCCCACCACTATTTATTGGCAATAAATAGTGGTGCGGAGGGGCGGGGCAAGGGGCAGGGCGAGCCAGCAATTGAACAAACAGTTCGGCCGAACCGCCTAGAACTGGTAGAATCCCACCACTGCATCTAACCAAATAAGGGCAAGAACTGGCATTGAGACACAAAAAAACACAGTGTGTGCTGCTCTCAGCAACCGAATAGACTGCAAACAGTTGGTTACAACAAGGTGGTAGAAAAGGGAAAAAAACCCTTGGGATTTAAACCTCAGCATATACAGATCTTTCAATTCTTTGGGAACTGTTTTTACATAATTAGGTCTGCCTAGCTGCAGTATCTACAGTAAAATTACTTCTCCTTGCAATTCTCAAATTTTGTGAACATTTCCTAAAAATCTATTCATCCAAGAATTGGCTCAGAGAGCAGGAGGAAAATCAATCCACCTAAGAGGACAACTCCTTTTCCATTTGGAAAAAAAAATAGCACGTTATTTTCTGTATTGCTACCAAAGACAGCCTATGCTTGGCTAGAGCTAAAGCATTCCTCTAGTTATTTGAGAACTTGCATAAGTAGATCTGGAGCTAATTATAAGGCTAGATACAAGCTAATGTAATCACCAATGCTGCAAGGTTTGAAAGAGAGACATAATATATAAGGAGTGTGAAAAATAAATCTTGAAATTGTCAAAGTAGAAATTAAATTTTAGGTATATGTGAACTTAAGTGTAGCAGGATTTGCTATTCAGGGCATGGCATGGCAATAATGCTTAGAAAGGACATTACTCAGTATAATATGTATTATAGTTGGCTATAATCCATTAAATGATGGGATGGTATATTAGAATTACTAGATATCCCATACACAGTTACGCTCATCTATGCTCCTGTTGATCTGTTTCTTGGAATATTTTATCCAATCCTCATTTGAGGAAAGTTCTTTAGCTGTCAAATAGGACGTTTAATCACCAAACGGAGATGAAACTGAAATACCCATTGAGTTTTATAAACAAAGAGGAAGTTAACAGTTCTATGACAACAGATATGAAACAAGACTGAATTACAGACAGGTGCATAGATCAGTTTATATATTTGTTCCAAAAAAAGTGAGATGCAGGGAAATGTATAAATTATTGAACCGTTTCATTCATTATTCATATAAATAAATTTATGCTTTGTGTTATGCTTGATAATACAAAGATGTGGAGATTCACACTTGGAGAAAGTAATGCCAAATCAACTGGCAGATTTTAGGTCAGTGGAGCATAAGATACCTAATAAAAATGATATATTAAAAATAAGACATTTACAAGAAAAAGATCCTTTGCTTTGTTGACTGGTATATAATTTTATTTGATTTGAGCTCAGAAATAAATATGACCTGTCTGATGGAGAAATAGAGATATAGAGAGAAAGGCAATGGATGAGAATCAGTAAAACTCATTGCAAAGCTAATCAAAATTAGGTTAGGTTTCCAGGAGGTAAAAACATGTGATCTTTATTTAGCAATCTGACAGTTTCCTTTCTCTGTGTCATCACACACAGAGTTTAATGGAAATTAGTACTTCAGTTTATTAGTTTATCAAATTTCTACACTATCCTTCTCACTTAGGTGACTTTGTGGAGTTTAGAAAGAATGCGCAAAAGCAAATATTGGAAATGTGAGGTTCTTGCATTGTCTCTTTGGAAGCAAATTTTAGAGAAGGCCAACTAGTAAGCCAGATCAAGTGTGGACAATTAATTTTCTTAAGGGTTCACATGAGAAACTGGGATAATTGTGGAGGGCAGAACCAAAAGGGCTGTAAAGGTGCATAGGGATGCCTGCATATAAGCACATACGTAAATTGAAAAAAAAGCAATCATCTTCAAAAACCAATGCAATTGTGTGCATGGCATACACTTATTTACATTTAACTTGTAATTTCTGTTTGAACTCATGCAAGCTGGACAGGGATACCCAAATATGTGGTCTGTGGACATAAAATGCCCTGGTCTGAGCCAGACTGTAACTAATCAATATGCTGAGGCAGGAATGGCCCGCAGTGATTTATCAAGTAGTTTTTTTATGAGAGTTGAATGTCTCCATTTCAATAATTTTAGTTTTAAAAGGATTAGGGTTTCTATTATTTATTTAATAAATGAAACAAAATAATTTTTGAAGGGAGCTCTTTTTTCCCTTCTGCATTAACTCCATATAACCATTTCATATATATATTCAAGATAAGAAAACTTTTTTAAGCTATCACAAATAACTCCACTTTGTTTCTTCAATCGGTTCCTGACAGTCATTTCTACCTTTTCATTTGAGTCAGATGCCAATGGAGGTATTCCTTATATAATGGGAAAAGGTGAAAATTGCATGGCACCAAGTGAATAGGATAAGATGGTGAATAGGATAAGATGATGAAACCCAATGTAATTTCATTTTTATACTTCTGTTTTTACTTGTTTCAGATTTTGAGGTTTGCAATGTAGCAATGAGTTGTTAGTGGTGTCAAGTTCAATAAAATCTATTAACACCATCTGCATCACCAAAAATTGTAATCATGAATTTTCCAACCAAAGCATAGTTTTTTTATTTTTATTTTTGCAGTGAAGCTTTGTGATGATATTCTTTTGCTTTTGAATCATAATGATGGACCCATGGCTTGTTGGTTGCTATGATGCTTTGAAGAAATTTCTTGCTTTTCTTCTCATAGTATGACAACAATTGCTGGCAAATTTCAATTCTTAAAGTTTTCACCTCTACCATCAGCATGCAAGGAACCTATCTCCCAATACTGAAGGACTCAATAATGTGACTCATATTCCTGAGAAATTCCAAGCTTGACAGCAATTTCCTTTTAGCTCTTCTTTATCAGTTCATCAATCTTTCTCATTTGAAACTTGGTGGTTGCTGTAACCATGAGTTCACTTGGTCTTTATTCACACAAATCAGCTCTTTCCAGCTTGGCCCAAATATTAGTAATCACATAAACACAGTCATCACCATAAACTACCTGAATTCAATTGTGAATTAAACTGGCAGGATTCCTTGAGCAATTAAAATTTCCATCTCATAGTGGATTGCTTAAAGCATATTGAGGAATACTCATTACAAGCTTTCATTTCATGAACAATAGCAACACAAGCTTTCCCAACAACTCTTCAAGTGAAAGAAAGTGAGAGCTTCCGGTGAATTAGTGCTGCCATCTGTTGGTCACATACAACATTGGAGACACTGCTTTTCATTCAATCCTGGTACAATTTTTGTTACTAATCTAGTTGAAGGGAAATAATTGCTGGGTTAAAAAAAAAATACAAATGATATGCTGATGTGTAGGCTCATCTTGCTTACAAATTATGGTTCCAAGCCCAATCGTGATTGATAACCTTTTCCTATAAATTAGGTAGAGATATTTGACCATCAGATTCCTGTCAAATCTTTCTAAGATTTTTGAATTCAGAGTTTGAATACAATACAATGAAAACATTGGTACTGATGCTCAGTATTCTAACGTGGAGTTTTCTTTGTAAAAACATCCTGATAATGCCATTTTATTTTCAGTAGTAAAAGTGAAATGAACACTTGATTTAATGGCACTGGGTTTAGGAGGTTTTGGGAGCAGTAGTCAATTTTTCATTGGACATCACCCACAAACTTAACAAAGCTTGTTTATGAAGCAAACTGGGCAAGTGATGTAATTTTATATCATTTGTGTCAATTTGTATAGTTAGACAATTGATATCTATTTGTATCTGTCATTTGTGTCAGTTTACAACATTTAATTTACAGAGATTATAAAGATAAAGGTAAAGATTTCTCCTTTTCAGTTGTGTCCAACTCTAGGGCGCCGGTGCTTATCTGTTTCTTAGCCAAAGGAGCCAGCATTGTCCAAAGACACATTCCAATTGAAGTTTTTACCTATTTATCTACTTGCATTTACATGCTTTTGAACTGCTAGGTTGGCAGGAGCTGGGGTAAGTAATGGGCCTTCACCCCATCATGTGGCGCTTGGGTCTCAAACTTGGGCTGTCAGCTTTCCAGCTGACAAATTCAGCGCCTTTAACCACTAAGCCATCATGCCCCTCCACAGAGATATAAAAAATCAAGTATGAAATTACACAAGTAATGGAATTTTGGATTCCTAACATGGACTGTTAAATTGAGGTTTTTCTGTATAAACATTAACTGAGTTTGTCTCCTCTTTTTGGTTAGAGTTAAGGAAGGTACAGTATATTTTGTAAAGCACAAAATATCCAAGTTGCTTCTGGTTTGGCCCCCAAATGTATTACAATGAGAGGAAAAATGTAATATCATGTTCAATAATGTTTTTCAAAACTTATTTAACTGTAAATATTAAACAACTATATGAAATATAGTTAAGTTTATGAATATGGTTAGATTTTATGAGATTTGGAATATAATAGAAATGGTGTAATTGTAGGGGATTACACTCTGGAAGAGAATGGGTACCACAGAATTCAGTCCTGCTGCTGGGAAGCATCATTTATCCATTTGGATAGATTTCATAGCACATTGCAGACACACAGCTGTACCTCAGGATAAGACAGACTGGATAAGTATTCTGCTTTAACCTGCTGTCTGGAGGTTGCCAGGGCAGAAAAATTATTTTGTCATTGTTGCTATTTCTTTTGGTGGACATAATCATTGGACATAATATGTTATAGAAGTCAGCATGAATTAAAATCAAAATATACTGTTAAAATATTTGATGATATCTGATTACATTCTACCACTAATAGAATAGTTTTTATAAAGTGAATGGGAAAGCTCCAAATATTTGCACTTAGAATAAAAGGTGACTTATAAAATTTCCCAACATAATTACTGTGTTGCACACAGGCTAAACTACAATGTAGTTAATTGCTGCTCAGTGTGTTAAGCAAAGCCAGGAAGAACAGTTATTTTTGGATCAATTTGTGTGTCAATACTTGGGAGTTAATCCAGTAAACAATGGTTTAATAAATTATGGATTAAGCTGCAATACATGTATGTTGGAAACAAGTGCAGTTTTCTTTCAGGAATAGTTTAATTAGATATCCATTTATTTAAATATTAAATGAATAAACTGATTTAATTGGCTGAGATTTATTTAATCTAAATAAACCTCAACAGTGTTATTACATCCATAGCTGAATGGGTCTTGGGTTTGCAATTCCATTTTGTTCCTCTGGTTTTGTCACCCACTGTTGCATTCACCCACTGTTTATTGGTTCTTCCAGATTAATACAATTAATCATGAAGAACAGTAGGATTAAAATAAAAAGCTAATATGCGCCTGAATTTTCATTTAGTGCCATACAAGCAGAATCACTCACTGTTTTTCTCTGTGTTTTTCAGTCACATTTCTCTACAATGTGTCATCTAACTCACAGGAATTTAAAGTTCTTTGTGTTATTCTAAATCAAATTATGGTTTGTGCTGGTGAATAGCTTGTCCATTTAGTTCAAAACTCAGTGGCTGCTTCATTCCACATGCTAAGCCATGGGATCTTAATCATGATTTATTGATCAACATGTATATGGTTGGTTGGTTCAACATGAAAGTTATCCCATAATTTACACAGTATGATAACTCACAAGCTAACAATACCCAGTTAGCAACTAGAAAAATGGTCCACTGAGATGATATGAAGGTGAACATTTCAGCCATTATTTTCCTACTTCAGGAAACAAATTGCTACATTGGCTTGAAATGCCATGCTAGCATTAGCAAGGCAGCAATATTGCTTGTATTTAAGAATACTGAGATAGCTTACTAGGAAAGTTCTGCTATGCCAGCAGAACTCGGAAAACTGATTTGAACAAACCAAAAACCACACTTTTATTAGGATCCATTTCTCTATTTACATTTGTTACATACTTCACAATTTTTTTTCCCTAGGGTCGGTACATACACTTGAATTGCAACCAGAGAATAATAGTGACCGAGACTTTGCTTTCAAATTACAGCACTGTAAATTGGCCTTGACAATACACTGACAGGTGCTTTTATCTCATAAAACGGTCACTTGACTCCCCATCGATATTTGGGTGGTCGCACGTAGGCCCGGCTCAATTTTGTGACTAGTTCCTTTCAAAGGCAGGTAGCCCCATCTGGTTGCCAGAAACAGGGAAGGGACAGAAGAAAAGATGCTCATCGTAAGGACCGTTTTGCATGTCTAGCCGCCACAACTGGCACTTCAGGATACTTATACAACACAATGGAATCGGAGAACCCCGTAATGTTTGGTCGGGAGTAAGCGAAGAAGCGCTTTTCGGAATAAGGGGACCCGTTTCCCTCCCAGGATCCGCGCCCATTCATTCGCAAGCAGCGAACTCGGCTGGCACGCGCGCGAACTCGCGCCGAAGGCAAAAGGCAGCCTTGCTCACCTAGCAACGACAGAACCTTGAGCTCCCGCAGTGACGCTCAATCCGATCCAAGGGAACGTTGAGGGAGCCGCCCAATAGGAAGGACGACTTAAAGCGCGTGCGAGACAGCTGAGCCAAAAAAAAAAAAAAAAAACGGGGCGGAGAAGCTAAACGGGGAGGCAGGACGTCGTTCAAAGGCGCCGCCAATCTTCAATCAGGTAAGGGAGGAGATTGAAGGACTGCCGCATCAGCGAATGGGAGCCCAGGGATGGCAAGGGAGGCGGGGTTTTCCGGACGCTCCTCCCTCCTCCCCTCTTCCAAGCTTGCCCGGTCAATCAGGTGGCTTAAGGGATGTGCGGCCGGCGGAGCGCGATGTGGCTGTGGAGGGGCTGCTGGGCGGCGTCTCTTCTCGGCGGAGGGCTGTGGCGCGGCTGCGGCCTCGGCGTTCCCTCCAGCGTCGATCGGGAGCCGGCAGCCGCATGAGCTATAGGCAGCTTTCCCCGCGGGCAGCCCTGCCCCCTAATGGAGGAGCCCTTCCGTCCTCCTCCTCCTCCCCCTCTCCTCCTCCCGCGCAGCCCCCTCCAGCCGCCGCTGCCGGGGGAGGCTGAGGGGGAAGGAGCGGCGGCGGCGGCGAGCCCCGCTTGGGGGAAGGCGGAAGCCGCGGCCTCGGGCGACAGCGCCGACGGGGCAGGCCTCTGGACGGCTGTCTTCGAGTACGAGGCGTGCGGCGAGGACGAGCTGAGCCTGCGTCCCGGCGACGTGGTGCAGGTGCTCTCCAGGGACGCGCTGGTATCCGGCGACGAAGGCTGGTGGACGGGCCAGATCGACCAGCGCGTCGGCATCTTCCCCAGCAACTACGTGACCAGCAGCGGGGGCAGCAGCAGCGGACGCCGCCTCCGCCTCCAGGAAGGGAGGAGATCGGATCTCCAGGCTGCTAGTCCGGCCATCCAGTGTAAGAAAGGGGGGCTCGGTGTGTGCGTGCAGGGGGGGGGCGGGGGGGGAGGTTGATTCAAGAAAATGCCCGCACTGTTAAACACCGGGCAGTGGATGTTTTGGGGGGGGGCGGGTTTCTGGGGAAGAGGCCGAATTACCTCCCCCTACCCACCCACCCACATTTTCAGGGCATAAACCCATACAGACGGCCACTGGGAATATCTCCCACCCCCCCACCCCTTGCCGGTCAGAGCTACGACCCAGGGGAGGCTGGGTTTGCCTTGTGCTGAAGAAGTTTGCGGGATGATGGTCGTGCGTGTAGGCTTGCATGCTTGTCACTTCGATAGGAACGGGACACGCTTGACCCGTGTCTTTGAAACTTCGTCCAGGGGATGGCACTTCTCCCATCTTAATGAGACTGCAATAGACGCGATCTTGCTTACGTTTTGCAGAAGACAATCAAGATACTTCCGGAGGGATCTAAGGAAGGGGTGTGGCTATGTTGTATCCCATCGATGTTTATCGCCTCCCTTCCCCCCCCACCCCCATCTCTTACGCTCTTTCTTGATCCCAGCGCCAGTAAACTCGGAGAATTGTATATTCTTCCCCAGCCTCTTGCTCTATAGTTTAGATCAGTGGTCACCAACTGGTGGTCCGTGAGAAAATTTTGGTGGTCCCCAGAAAAATTATCTGCATTTTTTATATTGCACTAAATACTATTTATCTTTTTAAAAATTCATATTAGTGGTCTGCGGGATTTACAATTATGAATTTAGTGGTCCCTGAGGTCCGAAAGGTTGGTGACCCCTGGTTTAGATGAAATAATCCAATGCCCCACTGCTTCAAACTAGGTCATATAAATTCAGCCTAATTACGTTTTCCTGTGTAACTTGCATCTCTGAAAACTGTGCACATAAGAATAACAGCCAGTGTTGCTGAGTGTCAAGGGGTATATTAGTTTAATAAAGAATGATAACAGTGTAGGAGTGTATGTCAGGAGAGAAACATTTTTCAGCAGTGTACTTTTAATTGTTAAATGGGTTGTTTTTTTTGAAGGGACCTTGGTACTCTCTTAAACTTGGTTGTTTTCTTGCGTATGTTTCATTACCCAAACCTAGGTAACATCATCAGTGCTCTTATAGGTCATTGTTTTCCTTCTTTGTAACTTCCATGCTCTTTATGCCCAATATGTTTTTCTTAAATCTCAGTAGTAACCTAGTTCAGTTCCATGTGCTTTTTAGTGGCTGTTTAATAAAGGTAATTTGTTTTAAAGTCATCATGAAAGGTGTAATCTCAATTTTAGTACAAACTAGCAAGATGATTTTCCTGTGTTCATTAATTTGATTCATTGAGGACATTTCAGCAGTTCAAACTACAAAGATATAAAGCTTCCTGTGTTTGAGTGGCTTGTCCCAACTGTCAAAGCTTCTGTGATTTCCCTTTCTTTTTCCTGTGATCTTACTGCCTCAACACATGAACAGTTCATTTTTTTGCTGGCTCTGCTTAGAAACTTCAGAAGAAGACATTTATGTTTTTCATCAAGATTTTTGTTCTAAGATGTTTTCTGTCAGGTTACTTTTGTAGCATTTCCTTGTAAACAAGTGGCCACAACTGAAATGTGTTAACACTGCAAAATTCAGTACAAAGAGTTAGCTTGTCTTGCATGGAATAGTCAATATTTTTGGATTACTGTTATACTTTATTGCCAAAATCAAGATATTTGAAAGAGAATGCTAGACCTGGTATTTTTCTTTCCTTTTCAAATTCTAATTTTGCAAATCATTTCATCCTTACAGCTTAAACATTTGCAAGAGAAAATAGAAATTTAAAATACAATATATGGGAAACTTATATCCACCTTAAAAGGAAATAGTAAATAATCTGAAACAGGAAACTATAGTAATTTTGATACTGTTTCCTCATTTTGGTTTTGAGATGAATCTTGTCCTAAAGAAAATAGCAATAAACAAATGAAAGTCTTCTTCCCTGTCCCTTTGCCTTTCTGTAGGAAAAAGTCTGCATAGTGTTGCTTTGAGATCATTTAGTAGTAGCATTTTAATTGGCAATGTGTTAGGGAAAAAGTAGAATCTCATATGCAGCATTTTCAATGATACTAAGCTATCTGTTTTCAGTTATAGCTATTCAGTTCTTACACATGTAAAACTGACCTGGCTGCAACTGACAGAAGTTAAGTTACAGGATTTTTATTTACAAAGCATCCACCTCACATAGATGACTTTGCATGGCTTACAATAAAATAGATAAAAACAATAAAATGCATAATATAAAAAAATAGAAGCTAAGTTTCATAAATAATGTCCCATATGTCCCTTTTTAGGTTATATTTAAACAATATTTCTACACTGTCTGATGCAGTATAATCTTGTTGTTCTTTTCATACACAAATACAGTCAAAAGTCTACTCACAAATAGGTATTTGGTGGCCAACTCTTTGTTATTATGCAAGGAAGTTATTGAAGTTTAAATCTCTAACCTAGTAATATAATCAACAGAAAACACAGTCAAATAATCAAAGCTGGAGAATTTAGTTTAGCCATATAGAGATGATTTGGTATAAAGCCAGTTTTAGATTAAATGTTTATGTAATTGCACTGAGAAGCCTTTGTTATTTATTCTTTTGCAAAGGTTTATTCTTTATATTGCCTTTTTTAAAACCAATATTGTATAGCTGAGACCACTATGGTACTGAAAGTAAAATCTGTATGTTCTCAAATGTACATCTCTCTCTCTCTCTCTCTCTCTCTCTCTCTCTCTCTCTCTCTCTCTCTCTCTGTGTGTGTGTGTGTGTGTGTCTGTCTCTCTCTCTCTTTCTCTGTATATAAGTATATACATGCCCACACACATACATGGTCTAAACAGAATTAAATTTGATAAATGATAAAACATCTTCATGACTTATATCGAATAAAATTTAAAGACTAAACTTTGAATTTACCTGCTTTTTGTTACATGAAACTATTTGTAAGGGAAATAGCTCTTCTCTTAACCTTTTTTTAAAAAATCCTGTATAATTTATAAATTATGGTAATCATTAAAAGTGTTTTTAGTCTACAAAAAGCATATGCTTCAAACTGCTGTTGAGAATTCTAGCTAACGTTTTGTTATCACCAAAGGAGCTGTCCATTCAGCACCATTAATTCAGAATCTCAATTTTCTGTTCATAAAATTTAAGTATCCTTATGCCCTATGATACAGTACTAAAAACAACAGTAAATGAAATGAAAAAATGAAATGAAATGAAAAAATTCACTCCTTTTAATCACTTAATCAAGAATATGCAGGAAATTTGAGCATGCTTAAGCTCTTTAAATAGGGAATTCAGAACTATGACTTCTGCTGTTTCTTTTTTCGACTTTAAGTTAACCTTAAAGATCGTAACTTACTATTTCAGTTGCTAAAGATGCTTCTTAGTTCAATGTTTTTTAACATTAAATTCCCATATGACTAATTAGACTTCTAATGTTTTTCAGAATCCTATTTTTTGCTTTCATTCATTGATATTTCAATAGTGATAGGTCTTCATTAGATAGACTGCATGTATTATAGTAACTAATATGCTGCCCTTCTTTTTTAAGAGCTATTTTAATTCTGGGGGTTAATATTAATACAACCAGCATATTTCTTGACTGCTGCTTCCTTTATTGTAGATAGATGATTCTAAAGACAGAAGCTACCTATCGCTTTTATATCTTCATTGTCAGTTGTAAGTGAATTTGTCTAATTCTCTTTTAAATTTAGCTAAATCATTCTCTGTCCTCAGAAAATTGGTGGTCATGCTGCTTATCCAAGAATTCAGATTGGGGTGAATAAGATGAGTGTTTTTGGCTTTCAAAGGTGGAATTTTTACCTCTTGTCATTGTAACAACAGTTCAGTAAAAGTTATTGGGAAAATTATTGGCCAATTTTCCCAGTATTTCATTGTCAAGGATATGATATAAGGCTTGTACATTAATCATCTTAAATTGCATCCTAAATTATTTTTACTTTTCAAAATTGATCTTTTGCTTAAAATTGGTATTTTTCAGTTCCAGCATGTCAATATAAAAGGAAACTTGCTTCTCAGCGGCTATTTTTTATGTTATTTATGTTTATATTTAATAACAGTATTTTTATTCTGTTTTTATCCTGTTTTAATAGTTGGTCCCCCAAAGTCCTGTATATAAGATGGAGCTATATAAATCTAAATAAATAAATAAATAAATAAATAAATAAATAAATAAATAAATAAATAAATAAATGTACCTGTTTTTAGACTTCCTTGGAATTATTTGGAGCATAATTTGAACAGCAGTCTATAGTCTTTATTATTTGCATGTTTATAAAATTCCTATGGAAAATCAAGGATATTTTCTTCTTGTGGTGGAATTACAGTATTAATTGTAGGATATCAGCCAGAAAAGTAGAACAACATACAAATATTATAATGCTATATCTCAAAACAAATGATGCCAGAAGACATCTTTCTTATCACCAGTATGATGAACTTGCCCTTCCTGATGTTCACACGTGTATTGCATGGAAAACTGAGCTCTCAGTTAGCAAGCTTCTTCATTTCAACTTCATTGTCATCAGCATCCAATCATGCATCCCATCTTACATGGCATAGCCTATCCTGGTGACTTTAACATATGAGTAAATTTGTGCAGAGAAAAATTCAGGTATCCAAGCATCAACTAAACTATTTAGATTTTGAAGGTAAGAAGTGGCCCTTTGAATTTAGATTGCAAATGAACTGAAAACCAACGCAGCTGATATGAGACTGTTGTGTTATGGCTTCTATCCAGAGGTGTGCTGAAGTTTGCAAAGGATGTACTCATAAGTTGTATAACCCAGACATGCAACTGTGGCTTTAAAATGTAAGCTGCCCTGAGCCTTTGTAATAGGGAAAAGTAAAATATAAATAGACCGTTCTTAATACTGTTCCTTTACCTAATACTCCTTCCTCCTCCAATTTCTCCACAAAACACTCCTGTGAGGTAGGTTGACATAAGAAAGAGTGGCTGGCTCATCTTAAAGCTTTTAAAAAGTGTTTCATATTTCAATATGCTTCTTATATTGAAAGAGTAATAGTGAACTTTGATTATCTCTTTTAATTCAACAATTACTCTATGACACTGTTAACAGAAAACTTAATAGTGGCATACAGTATATTGTTGTGTTAGCATAATTATTTAGGCTGAATGAAATACACATAAAGAATGAGTGTGAAATATGTTTCACATCAGTATTTCTTATTTCAGAAAGTTTTCAGTGCAAAGTTGGAATATATGATCAGTAGGAAAGGAAAAGTCCTGTTCTTTCCTGAAAATTGATCTTTTTTGTAGAATAGCTTATAACAGAAAACATGTTTATAGAAGGTAGATTTAATTTAAAAAATGTTTTAAGGTAACAATTAAAAAAGAACCTAGCTATAAGGTATATTTGTAAATGTAAGAGTAACTTTTTATTAAGGTATATCAGCATATGTTAATTGCAGAGTGAGGAGCGGAAAGATAACTGACCTGATCAGTTCTTCAGGTGGTGTAAAAGTGCAGCCAAGAATGTGCTCCTCCCTCTCTCTCATTTAAAGCATCCTTCAAAATCAAAGAAATTAAGTAATAGAGAATTTGGAAAGATGAAATACATCCGGAAAAGAAGAAGAGTCTATGATGAATATAAATGCAAAGGTTGGAAGGAGAACTCAAAGGTGCTTTTTCAAAAGGCAACTGGACTTTCTTTGTTTTTGCTTGAAGATGTTTTGCTTCTCATCCAAGAAACTTCTTCAGTTCTGAATGAATGGTGAAGAATGGGAGGATTTATATTCCTTTCAGTCATCTGGTTGCTAGCACAGTTTGTGAGAGTTGTTGAGGCTACTTGGAGGTTTATCTGTGCCCTCAGATAGTGCAAATGGGTATGCATTGTCTTGGAACTGCTGAAAGAGCTGTGTTGGTCTGGAAAAGGTTAGCCATCACTGGTATAAGCAATTGGTTCTTAATGCATAATCCAGTTTTCCCTAACTTGTTTTCCCTAGTTGGGTGGATTTCAATGCCCAGAATTCTACAACCTGCATTGTCATTACTGAAAAGTCTACGATTGAAGCCATAGAGCTTAAGGCACTAACTAAAGATCCGGAAGTTTGGCAATAATGCATCTACCCTTTAAAACGAAATGTTTACCCATAATAAAATCTTCATTCTTCAGGCACAATATTGCAGTCTTATTAGAACGTGATGATATAAAACATCTTCCTGGGAAGTGATTTAAATTGTGATTTTTAATGATTAAAATATATTTTTCTGAACAGTGATTCAGTTATATTTGATTTAAATTAAATCTGTCATTTTAGACACAATCACAATATTGATTTAATATATTTTTTTCTAAGTATTTCTAGCAGGGGTAAGGGTTCAAAATGAGCTGACTCATATTTCCGCTAGGTAAGTATTTCAGCAGTCCCTTGTCTTAAAAAGTCAAGGTTAAATCATGTCAGTAAATGAATGAGGCTGATAGCAATTTTCATTTTGTATCCTAGTGCTGGAAATTGACTTCTCGGAGCTTATTCTGGAGGAAATTATTGGCATAGGAGGTTTTGGGAAAGTTTACCGTGCAATTTGGTTTGGAGAGGAAGTTGCTGTCAAAGCAGCTCGCTATGATCCAGATGAAGACCTCAGTGAAGCCATTGAGAACGTCCATCAAGAAGCCAAGCTCTTTGCTATGCTAAAACATCCCAACATAATTGCCCTTAGAGGTGTATGTCTAAAGGAACCAAACCTTTGCCTGATTATGGAGTTTGCCCGTGGAGGCTCATTAAATAGAGTGCTGTCTGGTAAAAGGATTCCACCAGACATTCTGGTTAACTGGGCTGTCCAGATTGCTGAAGGAATGAACTATCTACATGAGGAAGCAATTGTTCCTATTATCCACCGGGATCTGAAGTCCAGCAATAGTAAGTGGAAATATGGAATGAAATGCCAGTAGCTTTCAAGAATATTTTATTTTTTTATTTATTTTATTTTAAATTTATATACCGCCTTTCTCCCTGAGGACTCAGGGCGGTGTACAGCCAGAATTAAAAAACATGGAATACAAATATTAAAAACAATTAAAATATATATAAATTTGGCCCAAAATTAAAAATACAAACCAATTAAATATTGGGCATAAAATAGTATTTAAAAGTTGTGAGATCACTTATGTCATCACCAGATGGATAGCACTTGAAGAAATGTTAGAAAACAAATTTCCAGGCCTACAAACCTGGGTATAGAAATGATGAATAGAGAAAAGCCACTCTAAGGAACTGATTTAACAGAATAGAAATAAAAGAAATCCAGAACACCCTCTGTTTTTTTCAGTTTAACACTTCTGCTAACTATTCCTCCTCTGTCTTGAAATTTTTCTGACTGAACTATTTCCTGTTGCTTTTGTTTCCCAAATTTATCAAGTTGTTTGTAACACGAAGGGAAACCTTTAGTGCTTAAGATAGACTAGAGGAAAATGAATTGTTCTTCCTTACTTGGATGTTATTGATAATGTTTATTTATTTATTTATTTATTTATTTATTTATTTATTTATTTGTGTGTGTGTGTGTGTGTGTGTATATATATATATATATATATATATATATATATATATATATATATATATATATATATATATATTTCTATACTGCCCTTCTCCCGAAGGACTCAGTGACAAGAGTGATACACAAATGAAGGCAAATATACATGTCCCAGGATAATTATTGCAGGATCCAATCTGAGTCGATCACTGAGACCAGAGGTTTAGTCTTCCAAGCTTTCGCACTCATGCTGGAACCCATCCTCAGGGAACTTCTCTCTAATGGAATGTGACCAACCCAGATTAGATCCTGAAAGAGTAATACAGTTTTTTTGAGTGTCATGTATTTGGTCTATAGTAGTTAGATTTATTTTTAATTTTTATACTTGTAACTTTGCAATCAAAATATTTTTGTAGAGTTGTGATCTTATTAAATTGAAATTCAATACAATTATGGTATGCTGATGATACCCAATTATATCTTAAACTGGAGATATAAATGAGGCCATCAAGGTGCCATCCCAGTGCTTGGAGGCTGACCAGGTTTGGATGAGGGGGCACTGTCTCTGATTTCTCTCCTAGCAAGACTGAATGGTTGTAAGTGTTTGGACACCCAAATTGGGAGGTTGACCTTAGATGAGAAAGTACTTTCCCCTTCAAGATTGCTGGCCCTCATCTTCCTGAATTTACAGCTCTTGCACAAAGAGCAGCTGTCAGCTGTGACCAGTCCAGAAGGCCTTTGCATACCTCCATTTGGTACACCAAATGCAGCCTTTCCTAGATTGGGCAGGGTGGGGGGGCTTTCATATATTCACTCATACCTCAGTTACCTTTTAGCTCAACTACTGCAATGTGCTCAACGTGGGACTGTTCTTGAAGACCACCTGGAAGCATTAACTGCTCCAGAATGTGGCATCATGAGTATAATGAGCACCCCCTCAGTATGCCCATGTACCACCTGTGCTTCACAAGTATGATTGCCAGTTTACTTCCAGGTGCAATTCAACACGCTAGTTGTTTCCTATAAAGCTCTACATGGCTTAGGGCCTGATAACACGAGGGACCATCTGTATCCCATTGCATCCTTCCAGACAATTTCATCCCACAGGGTTGGCATATTTGACTTAAAGTCAAGTTTTGACTTTAAAATGTTACCGATCAGAATCCTGGAACTGCACTTTCTCTGTAGCAACACCTTTTCCCTAAAACAATTTAGTTGGCTGCTCCTCAGTGTGGTTTAAAAAGGCATGAAGTTCTGGCTGACTACTCAGGAGTTTATCAAGAGAGAGTAAGATTCTTTGCTTCATCGTGCTTGGCATTTTTAAAAATGTTTTATTTATTTTATTGCATTTCTTTGCTTGATCATTGTGAGTTGTTCAGAATCATTGAGAGTTGGATGGCATACAAGTGAATAAATTATTATTGTATACCTTCATTTTGTGGTGTTATCAGAAAAAATTACTTCAATACTGGAGGCTAGGCTAATGTTGAATGGCAAGCATGAAAACATAGGAAGCTAAATCCATTGCTCTCATGAGATAATTGTAATTTATGTAGATAAAAGCTAACAGGGTGTCCTTTCAAAAGAAATGAATGCAATATTTTATGAACTTGATTATCAAGTAATGTGATGGAATAAATGTGGGCAGGAGTCTAAAAATAGAAATGGATCTTGAAACTAAATTAATCTTAAACATATTTTAGTATACCAAAAATACTCAGAGGAATTCTAGACCTTTAAAACTTCTTTCATTTATATTAGAATGGGGATAGTTCAGTTTTACCTATTGAGATGGTTCTTGGAAAGTCTAATATCAGGGAGAAAAAAAGTCACCCTTATCCTTATTTTTTAAAAACTTACTACTATTTCACATGTGCAGCAAGTTTGAATTAATCCAATTAACAAAGTAACCAATCAGGATTTCACACTTAGGAATTTATGACATAAAGCTAAAAATAAAAATTTTGGTCTATCTATAAAACACAAAATATCAGCATATGATAACATCTGGTGTCCTATTTCTAATTATAAAAGCCAGGAGTTCTAAAATCAAAATAAAGAGAAAAGGAGAAAAATGTCACGTTTCATTCATACTTCAACATAAATTTAAAGTGAAATTTCAGTGTTAATAATTACTCATGATTTATAAGATGTATGGATCATATTGATTAAAAATATTTCAATTATATCGAAGGCTTTTTCAGTTTCCAAAGAAATTATAACTGATGAACATAGTTTAAGGATCTGATTGTTTCTATCAGAAACTTAATAGTTCTATAGAAATAATACTCTGTTAATCTATAATCCAGGAAATAGTTGTATAATTAGAACACGCAGTAATCCCTGTTTGATTACTGTGATATTTGCCTAATTAAAACGCAAAAGGCAGGGATTTCTCTAAAACGTTTTGAGCATATACCTGTGCATCCTTTTTCTATCAATTGACTGACACCACCGGGGCTAGATATAGATTGAATTGCAGGAATTGCAGGAATTGTTTAGTTTAGTGGAAAGAAGGACTAGGGGGGTGACATGATAGCAGTGTTTCAATGTTTGAGGGGCTCAAGGAAGATGGGATCAGCCTATTTTCCGAAACACCTGAAGATTGAACAAAAATCAATGGATGTAAACTAATCAAGGAGAGAACCAACTAAGGAGAATAAATAGATTTAGGTAGAAAAATTTGGCTCTGTAGTTGTTGAAAACAAAGCACAATACCTTTTCTTAATGATTTTTCAAAATTATGTGTCTTTAAAGTTAATATTGATAACTACACCTAGCACATAAGGTTGACAACAAGTTTGCAACATTCAATTGCTTTAGTATACATTATATGTTCTTTCATCTCTGCATCAACCTTTTTAGCTAAAACATAGATAGGTATGTTAGCTGGTATTCTGATATTTGGCCCTTAGTTCTGAGTAATCTATTTGCTTATCAGGATCAGCATTGGTTAAATAGCGACCCAGTGAATCTTAACTTTTCTTCCCACCCCCTCACATTATGTTTTAGTATTGATCCTTGAAAAAGTGGAAAACGGAGACCTGAGCAACAAAAATTTGAAGATCACTGATTTTGGCTTGGCCAGAGAATGGCATAAGACTACTAAAATGAGTGCAGCTGGAACATACGCTTGGATGGCTCCTGAAGTTATCCGTTCATCTATGTTCTCTAAAGGCAGTGATGTGTGGAGGTATGTTTAACAACACTAAAACGTTTTTATAAGTGATCACCATCTGTAATATTATATTCTTGCTGCATTGAACCCTCAATTGTTGATTTTACAAACCTTATGTTAATGTTATGTATATCTGGTCTGGATTATGAAATCCGCGTATTCATTTTGCAGACTTTATTCTAAATTTGCATATATGAATTTGGAAATTCTTCAGCTTCTACTTCCTGATGAACATGAACAAACCATCAACAATTGACTGTTCTGTTTTAAATGTTTTAAAGCTTGCAATCAAATTATTGTAGTAAACATGACATTTCCAATTTTCTAAATTATGCTTGGTTTATGTTGTAAAGTGGATTGCTGCCTGAAAAAAAGATTTTCTCATTACTTTTAACTGCTTGATCGATTGTAGAGGCACCATCCAGCATGTATCCAAGAACATGCTGTATTCACAGTTCTGCTTTTTTAATGGGATTTTGCCATCTCTGTCTTTAATTAAAACCTGTTAAGCATTCATGAGAAATTTGATCTGGTATGCGTTACTGAAACCAGGCTGGACAACAGGCTGGAAGGTGCTAAACCCGGTTTCTGATACAATGTTAATTATAAGACGGGTGAGGGAGTGACTTCGATCACCTGGGAGACTTGTGGTTCCTATCAATGATGCTTCATTGAAATAAATGGTCAATGGGCCTTAAATTGAGCTAAAATTGTAATGCAGCTGGAAAAAAAACCTATATTCCCAGAATTCTTTAGGCTATGAAAAATCTTTAGAATAGCCATAACACTCTCTGTCTTAAATGATCATGTAAAATAATTTCTTCCAGATAAACATATTTTTAAATGTTATATTCATAATGGTGCTAACTGAAAACAATCCCATTCACTTATCCCCAATTAATTTTTTTCTCTGTGTGTATTATCTTAATTGCATAAGAACACTTATTTGTATATATAAGAAAGGAGTGATTCCAGAATGTTGTGTTAAAGAAGGTATACTATAAGTTACTACATTGTTATTAAACCTCTGTTTTGTGTTCATAGTTACGGGGTATTGCTTTGGGAATTACTAACTGGGGAAGTACCATTTCGAGGAATTGATGGCCTAGCAGTAGCTTACGGTGTTGCTATGAATAAACTTTCGCTTCCTATTCCTTCAACGTGCCCAGAACCTTTTGCCAGGCTGATGGAAGGTAAGAATGTATTGGACAAACTGGATCTCTCAAAATGCTTTATCACACAAAGATAGCTCTGAATATCTGCTAATTTTAATAACCAAGACCATAAACCACTTGTGCAGGTACTTGAGAAATAGGGAATAGGTAGTATGTCACTTTGCTTTTCTAGAGGAGTTATGCTTCTGCTTATATCTATGAATATATAATCTAGAATGATATGATAATTCTATATTGTATCATGGTTACGATATAGAATTACTGGTAGTCCTTGACTTACAATTGAGCCCAAACTTTCTGTAGCTAAGGAAGAAAGTGATTGAGTTTTGCCCCATTTTACAACAATTGTTAAGTGAACTGTTAACAGTTGTTAAGTGAAGTGTGTGGTCATTAAGCAAATCTGGCTTCCCCCATTGACTTTCCTTGTTGGAAGCTGTCTTCTTAGAAAGTTACAAATGGTGATTACATGACCCTGGAACATGCCAATTGCCAAAAGTCTGAATTTTGATCACATGACCATGGGGATGCTTGCAACAGTCGTAAGCATGAAAATTGGTCATAAGTCACTTTTTTCAGCTCCATTGTAACATCAAACAATGATTAAACAAATGGTTGCAAGTTGAGGACTACCTGTACTGTATAAATGAGAACCTTGGGTGGGAAGTTATAGCATCCATTAAACACTGTGGTAGAAACCTCTTTGAATTATATTTAATCCATCAGAAGAAATGTTTCAGGGCAGGGGTGAAATGCTCCTGGTTCGGACCGGATCGCCCGATCCTGTAGCGATGGCAGCGGGTGGTTTGGAGTAGCAAAAATCTCTGCCCCCCCACCCCATGCCCAGCTGAGCCGCATGATCATCAGAGTCTTTTTTTTTTTACTTTTAAAAGCATTTTTTCTACAACCTCTTCAGCTGAAAAAATGCTTTTAAAAGTAAAAAAAAAGACTCTGATGATCAGGCAACTCAGCTGGGATCATCAGAGGCTTTTAAAAGTTTTTTTTTTTACAACCTCTTCAGCCAAAGAGGTCGTAGAAAAAATGGTTTTAAAAGTAAAAAAAAAAAAAGTTGGCCATGCCCACTCAGTCACATTACCCCCCACCACCACCAAGCCATGCCCACAGAACCGGTAGTAACAAATTTTACATTTCACCACTGTTTCAGGATATATCATACTTGAAACATTCGGATTTATGAGATTTTCAGCATCAATATTTGTTCTGAATTTGGCAGAAGTGTATCTTTACTTACTAAGTAACAGAGAAGTCAGCTAAAGTAGAATTATGGGTGTAATTTTATGCGCATACATATTGGATTAAGGTGCTTTGGACTAAGCAGAATTTAGGATATTAATTATAATACAAGGAAAAGGCAATACAGCAGATAAAATGTGAGTCTTTGGTAGCTGAATAAAATTGTGATTTACTAAGCCTCTTTGAAATACTAGTAAGCAGACTTGCAAGATTTTGTTAATGAAGCCTTACAATAAAGTAGAATTAGTTCATCTAGTCCTATTTCCTGTCTGGATTATCTGGAAGGGCTGACATCAATCTCGCAAGTCAAGGCACAAATTTCCTTCCAGCACTTTTAATTGCTTGAACCATTAGGGTGGATTCTTCCTAGGTTTCTTTCCCTGACCATTAAGCCCCTGGGGGCTCCTGCCTCTCTTATCTGATAGTTTCCTAGGCAGCATATCCTCCTCTCATTCCTCAAGGTCTCCCATACATACATTCTATTCCATTAGACAGAACATAGCCTACAGCTACATAATAGGCACAGAAAGAAATTTCAAAAGGAACCTCTCTTGCAAGACTGATGTCAGCATTCCCAGGTAGATCAGACAGAAAATACAATCAGTGACTTAAGAAGACTACAATAACAGAACATTTCAAGTCTGATAATAATGATCATTCCTTTGGCACCACCTCTTCCCCGTGTTCCAAGGTCATTTCACATACCATTGCACATATATTCTAACAAAAGTGGACATTTGAGTATGTACTGGGGACTGAAATGATTATATAGAATGTTAGTAATTAAGTGCATAGTTCATTACCAAAGCCTCACAAATACTGTACTATTGTAGCTACTGAATTGTTGGCTTTATCCTATTTAGATTGTTGGAATACTGATCCTCATTCAAGACCATCCTTTGCAAATATTTTGAATAAACTAACTAATATAGAAGAATCTGGTTTCTTTGAAATGCCAAAAGAATCATTTCATTCCCTGCAAGAAGATTGGAAAATTGAGATCCAGGAAATGTTTGACCAACTCAGGGCCAAGGAAAAGGTAATTAGGTGGGAACTGTTACTTCGATAAACAATTAACCACTTCTGCCTCAGAATCCATTGCAAGTAAAGTAGATTTCTCTACAATACAGACAAAACTATACTTATTAAATCTGAATTCTTTTCTACTTCCCATGAAAAGAAACCTTAACACTGAATAATTAAGAAAGTAAAATGCATACTTGTTCCTAAATAAAATTGTTTTAGATAAATATGGTCTAGCTGAAACTGGAATATATTCAATTATGAAAGACAATTCTAGGTAAAGTCACTGTGAGACAGAATAGAACACATAGCGCAAACTATGTAAGTTATGTGAAAAGACTTGTTCTGTATATAGGGATTCCTCGATTTATGACTATAATTGATTCCAAAATTTCTGTTGCTAAGGAAGACATTTAAGTGAGTTTTACCCCATTTTACAACCTTTCTTGCCCCAGTTGTTAAGTGAGTCGCTACAGTTATGTTAGTAACATGGTTGTTTAAGTGAATCTGGCTTACATGCACACACACACATACATTCAGATTACAGTCTTACATGGAGAAAGGAAAAGGCGATCGAATTGGGTTTAAAAAAGACCATGGAACATGAGACATTATCGATGATGTACATGTGCAACTGAGAAGACCAAAGAACATAAAAAAGAAGTCACAATGTGCCTCATTCATGACAGAAAGATTTTTGATTGTGTCGATCATGTCAAGTTATTGAAAGTGCTCAGAAAAATAGGAATCCCAGAATATTTCATTGTCTTCATGAAAAACAATATACAGGACAAAAAGCTACAATACAGACATAATAGGGCAAAACAGACTGCCTCCATGTTAGAAAAGGAGTGTGACAAGGGCAGTGGTGGATTGCTCCGCCCGGACATTATCAAATACAATCTGCACATATGCAGAAGTGGCGCGCGCACGCACAAACCAGTAGCAAAGATAAGTGAAACCCACCCCTGGACAAGGGTGTAACAGATTAACAGAGTTGGAAGTGACCTTGTAGGTCATCTAGTCCAACCCTCCTCCCCGCCCAAGCAGGAGACCCTACACCATTTCTGGCAAATGGCAGTCCAATCTCTTCTTGAAAGCCTTCAGTGATGAAACTCCCACAACTTCTGAAGGCAAGCTATTGGCTGATTGTTCTCACTGTCAGAAATTTTCTCCTTATTTGTAGGTTGAATCCC
This sequence comes from Pantherophis guttatus, assembly GCF_059756535.1. Lineage (NCBI taxonomy): Eukaryota > Metazoa > Chordata > Lepidosauria > Squamata > Colubridae > Pantherophis > Pantherophis guttatus. The sequence continues at coordinate 72,125,522 of NC_142063.1, forward strand.
TCCTTGATCAGTTTCCATCCATTATTCCTTGTCTGGCCTTCCGGTGTTTTGAAAAATAGCTTGACCCCTTCCTCTCTGTGGCAGCCCCTCAAATATTGAAACACGGCTATCTTGTGTATACCGTGTTTCCCCAAAAATAAAAAATAAGTCTTATTTTTTTTTGAACCCTGAAATAAGCGCTTGGCTTTATTGCCATGCGCTCAAAAGCCCGATTGGGCTTATTATCAGGGGATGTCTTATTTTGGGAGAAACAGGATACTCTCTCCTTATTTATTTTACCCACCTGCTGAATATATATGGTGGGAAGCTCAATTAGAATATAATTGTGGTTTTAAAACTAGAGAGAGAAAAAGCAAATGATGCTTTTACCTACAGCCAAAAAAGCAAAAGATCAGCAAGATCTAGTAATAAAAGTCAAGTACAGGAAAAAAAAAGGGTGGGAGAGACTTCTTTAAATATAAAGAAGACCAAACTAATGACAACAGGTAGAACAATCAGTCTTAAAACTGGCAATGAAGACATTACCAATTTAATATCAAGCATCAACAGTATAAAGGAACAAGTCAAGAAATATGTCCCAGACTAACGTTTGATGAAGCAGGCATAAAAACTTTGGAAAAGATATTCAAATGCAATGATGTGTCTATATCTACAAAGATCAGAACAGTGCAAGCCATGGTATTTTCTGTGACAAGCTATAGAAGTGAAATTTGGACTTTGAAGAAGCAAGACAGAAAAAGTATTGGATGGTTTTGAACTTTGGTACTGGAAAAGTCTTCTGAGAATACTGTGGACAGTCACGAAAACAAATTGATGAATCATCAAACAAAACAATCCAGAGTTCTCATTCAAGGAACAAATAACCTGGCCCAAATTATCCTATACAGTTTGTGAAGCCATTATGTGAAAAATAGAAGAAAAGAGAAAGACAACCAGAAGCAAGATGAATGGACTCAGTTACAGTAGTGATGAATGTGTGTTGAAAGACCTGGTTAGGGACAGGATTGTCATGGAGAAAATCTATGGTTGCTAAGAGTTAAAAACAACTTGAGGGCACACAATTTCAAAAAAAATCAACATATATAATTGTCTTAATTATTATTTGTATTCAAGTTCTCTTTTTGTATATGTAGATAATCCACTGTAAGAAGTTAATGGTTGGACTAAATGGCATAAATAACCACTTCTCCTGCTATGATTCTATTAAACAGAATTGTAGAGTTAACAGATTAATATTAAAAAATAATAAAAGCTCATGACAATAAAAATTATCAAGATCTAAAACATGAGAGAAGTTTAAAAAGGGCTTGGTATCAAATTCCAAAGGCGGTACTGAGTATAGCTAAAGATTTAAAGTACAAGACCTTTTTTATATCTGCAAATTAATCTCTGGAGCTATTTAATGAAGTGCTACCGTAAGTAAACTGCAGACTCTGAATCACCATTAGATGGAAACCAAAGAAATACAGAGAACTTCTGTGGTTTGGATTCTGGCAGATCTTTATCTTTATCTTTATTTTTATTCAAATTTCTATACCGCCCTTCTCCTTTCGGACTCAGGGCGGTGAACAGCCAAAAAATAAAACATTTTATATACAAAAGTTAAAATAAATTTAAAATAATTAAATAAATTTGGCCCATTAATTTAAAACATTCCAATTAAAACGATATCAAAATTATTAAAACCAATCATAAAATCAGGACAGCCCGGCTAACTGAAAAAAATAGGTTTTGAGAGCCCGACGAAAAGCCCGGAGGTCTGGGATCACTCGTATCTCTGGGGGTAGATTGTTTCAGAGGGTGGGTGCTAGCACAGAGAAGGTTCTCCCCCTGGGGGTCGCCAGCCGACATTGCCTGGCTGACAGCACCCTGAGGAGGCCCTCTCTGTGGGCGCGAACTGGCCGGTGGGAGGCAATTGGTGGCAGGAGGCGGTCCCGTAGATACCCCGGCCCTAAGCCATGGAGCGCTTTAAAGGTGATCACCAACACCTTGAAGCGCACCCGGAAGTCCACCGGGAGCCAATGTAGCTCGCGCAGGAGAGGAGTCACATGGGAGCGCCCCGTCGCTCCCATAATCCCCCGCGCGGCCGCATTCTGCACCAGTTGGAGCCTCTGGGTGCACCCCAAGGGGAGCCCCATGTAGAGAGCGTTACAATAGTCCAGATGAGAGGTGACGAGTGCCTGAGTGACCGTGCGTAGGGAGTCCCGATCCAGAAAGGGGCGCAACTGGCGTATCAGGTGGACCTGATAGAAGGCCCCCCTGGCCACGGCCGTCGTATGCCCTTCTAAAGACAGCCGTGCATCCAGGAGGACACCCAAGTTGCGAGCCCTTTCTGTGGGGGCCAATGATTCGCCCCCAATAACCAGCGATGGCGCCAGCTGGCTATACCGGGACGCCGGCAGCCACAGCCACTCGGTCTTGGAAGGGTTGAGTCGGAGCCTGTTTCTCCCCATCCAGACCCGCACAGCTTCCAAGCACTGGGACATCACTTCCAAGGCATCGTTGGGATTGTCTGGGGTGGAGATGTACAGCTGAATATCATCAGCGTACTGATGGAACTCCACCCCAAAACCACGGATGATCTCACCCAGTGGCTTCACATAAATGTTAAACAGGAGGGGCGCGAGGATCAACCCTTGTGGCACCCCACAAACAAGGCGCCTCGGGGTCGACCACTGCCCCCCTGTCAACACAGATTGCGACCGGTCGGAGAGATAGGAGGAGAACCACCGCAAAACGGTGCCCCCCACTCCCAGTCTCTCCAGCCGGCGCAACATGATACCATGGTCGATGGTATCAAAAGCCGCTGAGAGATCTAACAGGACCAGGATAGAGGAATAACCCCTACCCCGAGCCCTCCAGAGATCATCCACCAACGCGACCAATGCCATTTCCGTGCTGTACCCAGGCCTGAAACCGGACTGGAGCGGATCCAAATAGACAGCTTCATCCAGGTACTGGGGAAGCTATCGCGCCACCACACTCTCAACAACCTTCGCAATAAAACGAAGGTTGGAGACTGGACAATAGTTAGCCAAAACAGCCGGATCCAGGGAGGGCTTCTTGAGGAGGGGCCTCACAACTGCCTCTTTCAAAGCGGAGGATTGAAAGATCAGACTAGTAGTGAATATGGACTTGATGAAAAGTAATAGTTCTACTGTCTTGTTATTTGTCTACTCTACTTATTTTATAATTAGCTAGATAATCTGATTTCCACTCAATGTATGAACATTTCTTTCAGTTTTTTAATTTCTCACTGTATAGGTAGTTCTCACTTAATGACTGTTCAAAGTTACAACAGACTAAAAAAATTACAACCCATTCTCAATTTTATGACTGCTGCACATGTGCACACACACATGCACACGCACACACACAGTGTTATGTGATCACATTTTGGGTGCTTGGCAACTGGCTTGCATTAACTGGCTTGCACATGACTGTTGTAGTGCCCCACAGTCATGTGACAACAATTTGTGGTATTTTTTTGCCATTGCATCAAATTGGTAAAAAAACACCCATTGGATATGTTGGATTCATTTAACAACCATGGGACTTGTTTAACAGTCACATGATTTATTTAATCACTTTTCAACCATCCCAAAAATATTTGAAAAATCAAGTCAGATCATGGGTGAACCAGCATAACGATTGCAATAAGTTATGACCAAAATTCCAGCCTCAATTGTGGATGGTAAGAGAAGATTACCTGTAGTTGTTTTGAAATTTGATTACTGGCTGATTTTAGAGATAAAGCTAACACTATTCTGATTTTAAAAAATTAAATGATTCATTCATATCACTGACCTTTAATTATTCAAATTATATGTATTGAAAAGCTGTTAAATACCATGTGTATATTCAAAATATCAGCTGAGTTTTCTGAACCTTTCAGTTTATAGTAGGCCTAATTCTAATTGATTTTGCTACCCCAATTTTTACTTTGGTTTGGGACTTGTTTTCTTGTAGGAGTTGCGGACGTGGGAAGAAGAGTTAAAACAAGCAGCAGTTCAACAGAAAAACCATGAAGAACTACTACGGCAACGCGAGCAAGAGTTGGCAGAACGAGAAATTGATATTTTGGAAAGGGAACTCAATATCATCATCCACCAACTGTGCCAGGAAAAGCCCCGTGTGAGAAAACGCATGGGCAAATTCAGGAAAAATCGGCTCAAGTTGAAAGATGGCAATCACATCAGTCTTCCCTCTGGTGCGTTTAGCAAAACAAAATAAACTAGCAAAAGTTTTAGCCAAACAAAACAAACTAACTATTGCTTCTTTCTAGATTTCTTTAGTCATGAAAATATACGACATGTATGAATAGTTATCTGATTACAATCAAAACATTCTTTAATTCAAGCTAGACTTCTAGTGACTTTGTAGGCCTAGACAAATTGTTTTCTTGACAACAGTGTGAAAGTGACAAGCCTTTGTGGGATGTCTTGGTCAAGCCTATAGCCCTAATATTCTTTGGCAGTCTCCCATCAAAGTATTAACAAGATTCAACTCTATTTAGTTTTTAGAGATCAGCCCAAAGGAGATAGCTACTACCAATTGCTATGTTACTTTTTAAAACAAAAATCAGATTGGAAAGAAATCTTCTGTAACTTCTAATTAAGGGACAGATCGTGATCACCAAGCAATAAGTAAGATTAAGATACCTTCTTCATAGCTTTCCAAATTTATATAAACTCAATATCAATCTGCAGTTGGAATAGTTTTGATCTGCATATAAGAGAAACTGAGTCTACCAACCAAAAATGTTATGGAATGTAAGGTTTTTTTTAAAAAAATAGTATTGAAAAGTTCCTATTAGCTGGCCTTCACTTTCTCCAAAGGTTTACCCCAAAATAAAATCACATTTTGTAAAAAAATGTTACTGACCTTTGTGACTTTGCAATGTTAACAAGTGGACACGGAAAAAAACTCTGTTCCCTTAATCTCATTTCAGGTTTAGCCAAAATTAAAGTAGACTATCTTTGATTTGGTCCAAGTTCAATGGAAGTATTTTCAAACTAGTGCTGAATTTTGCTGGAACAAAATATTTTATTTTGAATATCGCCAATAAGCATTTGTGATATGGAACTTTTGCAAATTTAGCAGCATTTTCCCATCAAAGCAATGCCTCTCCTTCCTCTCTTCTGAATTAGCTTATTAAAGCTACAGCATGAGATGAATTTTAATACATCATTTTAATACAACATCATACTGTATCTTCTAGAAAAAGTACTTTACCATTTCATTAACTAACCCATCTGTGTAACGTGTTGCATAATAAATTTAATACAGAAGAAGACATGGCTCTAACATATTTTAATAATTGGAAAACACTTACAATTTTAATGTTTTCTATTGTCAATGTTGCAGGATTAATACTAAATTCTCAACTGAAGATAGTGTATTAGCAGAGTAAAGTATATATGTGAATGACACAGTACTGCACTGTATATCTTTTCAGTGTTAGCATTACTTCACTAAGTTCCTTCTTTACGTTTCCTTCCATAACAGATTTCCAGCACAAATTCACCGTGCAGGCATCTCCAACCATGGATAAAAGAAAAAATTTGATCAACAACTGTGCTAGTCCTCCTGCCAGCCCTACTATCATTCCTAGACTCAGGGCCATCCAGTGTAAGAAATTTTAGTTGCAATTTATAAAAAATGTCCAGTACCAATATGAAATTGTGAATTTCTGTTTTAATAAAGACATCATGTTGCTTTCTATATTGGGGAGTTTCGTTTATAGCTAATCTTGATGGCCCCATTGTGTCTCATTATAATTTGTTCTTAACAACTGATTGCTTGCATCCATCTTTCTGCCATTTTATCCTTAACATTAAGGGCTTAAATAAATGTTCATAGCTGTCACTTGTTTTCTTGCAGGGTGCAATAACTATAAGATGTAGAGCTTGTGTAGGGTATTTAAAGCTGCTGTAGAGATATCTAACTTTTGGCAGAACAGCAACAGTTATTTGGGGGGGGGGGGGTATATACCGATACATATACCGTACACACACACACACACACACATACACACTATCATGTATAATCAATGTAGAAGGTATACAATAAATGTATACATGGTAAATAAAACATATAAATAGTGAATATGAGAATTGCCATCATGATTCTCTAAACACTAAGGCAAATACATTTATGAATATGAGTTAGAGTTTGAGCATTTTATTTTACAGGATGAGAACATTCCAAAATTCTTTCCAACTGATGTCAAATGAATATTCAAGGATTGTACCATAATCAGGAGTGCCTAGGGCAATCATTATGGTGGCCAAGACAGTAATTCTATTTTGTATTTTCTATGTTGTACAAAGCTTTATGGGTTTGCTGGCCAAAGCAAATTGATAATTATGTAATTCTTTTAACAGCAGTATGATTTGGCAATGACTAAACACAGCCCACAGTAATTTTGCTACTGCATTTTGCACTGGCTTTTATTTTCAGATTAAAAAGACCACCAAAAGTCACTGGGAATTAAAAATATAAATTGTGGTTGTTAATATTTGTAGCAGTCTGACATTACAATAATGAAGTATGAGTTTGCCAGTGTGAGGATCCCTGATACTAATTTATCCCTACATAAGAACAGCCACAAGTAGTCTGTTCTTTGATACCTAACTTCCTAACTTCCAGTAACAATACTGGATAATAATATAACACTGGACAATAATTCTGCAATTAGACTGCATATCCCATCAGAAGAAGAAGGCTTGAACTATTTCTCAAAATATGAAGAACATATTTTTAAGACTTACGGTACATCTTAATTAACATGCAGTCTCCGCTTCTTATTCTGTCTGTCACTATGTGGTACAACATTGACTTATGATTTTCATAATTTGTCTTAATGCAGATGGAACAAAAATGTGTTCTGCTTTATTTATTTATTTTTAAAGGTTTTCCCCCATCCCACTGCATCAGTTTCAAACTGGTTATCACAAGCGTGGTATGATCTTTCAGAGGTGAAGAGGATGTCTTATTTAGCTTTACAAAAAACAAAATCTGGAACAGATGTATGTAAAATGGTCTGATCTTTAATCAAGTATAGAGAGCATGTTACAATTTTCTTGAAGAAATAAAGCATATTTACCATCCTTAGCTGTAGTTGGCCCTGTTTGCAGCATTTTTCTTAAAAAGAGAAAAGGCCAACGCTTTTAATAGTAAGAAATGTGAAGCTTCACCCCTATTCCATTTGCAGAGCATAATAAGCAGTGGTGGACTGCTGCCGGTTGCAACAACCGGTTCGCCCAGCACCGAAAATGTGAGCGTGTGTGGTCTTCCGCGCATGCGCATGTCTTCAAAAACACGGAAATATAGGATGGGATACCGTCAGGGCGGGTGGGCAGGGTCGCAACTACCAGTTCACCCAAACTGGTCTGAATCTGCATCAGCCCACCTCTGATAATAAGGATGTTTGGATATTTATCCTCTTATCAGTTTTTTCTCTCAACTTCTTGCAGCAATCTTTTGCTATTACATTGTATTGCTATTTCATTTGAGACTGAGTTTTATTTTCCTGAGAAATGTTCTCTCCTTCAATATACATCTTTTAGAAAGAGAAAGAGAAAAAAGAGAGAGATAGAAAATGGCTGCCTTCCTGATAAAAAGTCTTTTCCCTAGCTAAACTGAGTGAGAATGTCTGTGAACAATTAAAATTGCGGTTTGTAAATTTCAAAAATAAGTCTAGTTTATAGTTTATAAAGGATAAAATGTTACATCTTACAACGTTGTTGGATGATGCTTACTTTTTTTCTTTCTCCAATCTTGCCTCTCATCTTCAGTAACCCCTGGTGAAAGCAGCAAAACCTGGGGACGCAGCTCTGTGTTCCAGAAGGATGAGGAAGGAGAAGAAGAAAAAAGAGGCCAGAAGAAAAAGGGTCGAACATGGGGGCCAGGTACTCTTTGCATCAAGGAGCTAACATCAAGTGAGGATGGGTAAGAAACACATCTGCCCCTGTGTCATGAGTTTTCAGTGTTTATCTGGGTGGTTATATGTATGTATAGTGGGAGCTAGTTTGATGTAGTAGTTAAAGGCATCAATCTAGAAATTGGGAGATTGTCAGTTCTAATCGTGCCTTAGGCACAAAGCCAGCTGAGGGACCTTGAGTGGGTCACACACTCTCAGCACTAGGAAGAAGTCAGTGGCAAACCATTTCTGAAAATCTTACCAAGAAAAACCTCCAAAGAATTGTAAAGGCAGTTTGATATCTTTTAACACAGTGGCCCCCAACCTTTTGGGCACCAGGGACTGGTTCCGTAGAGAGAGGTTTTTCCACGGACCAGAGGGTGTGTGGTTTTGCATGCCATCTGCATGCCACAAATGGGGCTTTGCTTGTTGTGCAGCCCAGTTTCTGGCATGCCCCGGACTGGTGTTGGGCCATGGATTGGGGATTAGGGACACTGTTTTAGCAGGTAGCTGTAAAAAGTACTCTCAGAAACGTATGATTTGAATTTTCATCAAGTATCTTGACACAAACTATTCCACAAACACACTTTGAATTGTCTTTTTCAAATGCAGTATTCTTTATGATTTTGATAGGAGGAAGGCAGGAGCTACTTAGAGAATGCAATACTGTTCTGAAAAAAGCATAAAGTGAAGAAGATGTGTTTCATGACCTTTTCTTGTTATTCAATTTCATGGAAATGATTGCTGGGCAATTTCCTAATTTTTTAGGTTTTGGAAAAGTGTTATAACAATTCTATCTATCAGGGTGGAAAAAGAATATTTTCAGAAGTGGTAGTCTTCAATTTATGACCACAGTGGGGCCAGTATTTTCATTGTAAATTGTTGTGGTCTTAAACCGAGTCAGACTTGATTTAACAATTATTTTTACTGTGGTTGTTAAGCAAATCACCATGGCTGTTAAACAAATCATGCAGTCATTAACAAAAGTGCATTTTTTGCTGAAAGTAGGCAGAAAAGTTCACACATTGTGATCACATGACTGAGGGGATGGTGCAACAAGTCAGAAGTCATGCCTTCTGAGGCTATTGTAATTTCAAATGGTCATTAAAAAAATGAAAATAAGATGAGGATTACCTGTAAAAATAAACCTGCCCTGTACATTTTTGACTCAGGAAGAAAGTGCTCCAGGTCAGTGAGGCTAAAACATACAGAAATGTGCAGAAATAAAAGAGTTGTCTCTCTGCTCATGAAACTATGAGCAGTGGCAACACATGAGCATACCTCTATATTTACAATATATATCCATTCATTCCAAGCAAATTATCTGCATTATATCAGTGGGAGGAGCCAAGATCAGACACTTTGATCAAAAAGGTGAAAATAATCATGACTCCGGCTCTACTCCTTTTATATGTTTGTGCAAATGATTTATTTTTATTTTATTTAAATTGGACATTTCTTGACTCCTCCCAACTCTGGGAGGCTTGCATTATAAAAAAAAACGAATTTCCCAAAGCATATAACAACATATGGCAGAACATGTCAACAAAACAAATACACCTTACACCCACTAGGGGTTCCAACTATCCTAGCTCAATGCCTGGAAGGTCAGGCAGGTTCTTGAGACCCTCCTGAATACTGCTAGGGTGGGAGTCACCCAGGTCTCAGAGGAAACCTCATTCCACAAAGTAGTGTCATGAGATGCAAACAAAAGGCTACAGCTAATGTCGCAGTGGTACAGTGTTTCATTCACCATTTGCCTATCTCCTTATGCCCCGTCAGATACATTTGGATTTAGCATTATTTCTAAGAATCTGTAGTAACTTTAAATGAATCGACTGAGATTTTGCTGAAGCTTTATAGATCATATTCTAGGAAACTAAAGGCTGAAATGTTTTCCACCATCCTTAAGTGAGTAGTTTTATGATTACTGTGGAATATCCGTCACTTTTGACATGTAAGATGATTTGGCTGCTCAAGTAGGTGGGTGCCATCATTCAGATATTAATTTGCATTTCAATTGTGTCTTCAAACTATTTTAAATTACCTTCTTAACCAGTTTACATTTTAAATCTTGTTAGTAACCATAAATGCACTTATTTAGTGAAAAGATAGATTATAAATTCAATAAATAAGCATTTACGTTATTTTAGTCTATTGTTCTTGTCAACAAACCTGTACTGATCTTTGGAATATTAATTTTCAGTTCCATGGTCTTCACTGCATCATATAATCTTTTGCTACAAATCATTCAGATTCTCAGCCAATGTGATTTGTGGAGTCCTTGGTACTTTTTGAGCTTGGTTTTTTTCATGCAGACATTTCATTACCTTACTAGATAATACCATCCATGCTAGTGAGTGTGGGATTTGTTCCCTATTTATATACAGTAGCTTGCCATTCCAGAGCTGGTAAAGGTGAGGTTTTATCCTTGGTCATTCCTTGATTAGAGTATTGCTTTTTGCTTGATTGTTTATCTGATGCTAATCCCTGCTTATCTGGATGTGGACCTTAAACTCCACATTCCATAAAATGTTCCAAAATTTAAGTCTGTTCACTTTATCATGTTTTTTCCCTATACATAGCAACATTTCTTTCTCACTTTTAGCTTAGTGCCATTCTTTTTTTTTTTTGTCTCAGGTAGACTTTTTAATTTGTTTAGGCATTCTAAAATCTTGAATAGCTGATATCGGTATCAGTATTATCATCATCATCATCATAATCAATGCGGGTTGACTGCAATAAAAATTAAATTGGGTTTTATTAACCAATTAATTATGTTGAGATTGTTGTGTATTGTGTTCTGTACTGTATTCTACTGTATTGTATTGTTGAATTTTGCTAATCATTTTGTTCTCACAACTGTAGATTGTTTCAGGGGTTATGCTAGGGAAAATCTCATAAGTTTAAATAAGTAACTGAAATGAATTTCATTTTTAATGTATAATCTACAGAATGTCAAGTCATTTTAATGTTTAATCTATAGAGCAGAGGTCTTCAAACTTGGCAGCTTTAAGACTTGTGGACTTCAACTCCCAGAATTCTCCAGCCAGCATAGTCCACAAGTCTTAAAGCTGCCAAGTTTGAAGACCTCTGCTATAGAGTGTCAAAATGGACAATAGGAAGGAAGCAAGCTCCTGCATTTATTTAATTTTTCTTCTCTATATTTTAGCCTAAAGTCCCTGGCAGATGGCGCTAGACAGTGGTCATCTAGTGCTCCAAACCTTGGAAAATTCCAGCGAACAATAGTCCCTTTCCCTGGGTTTGCAAGCCTAATAGAGATGGGTAAAGTACATGTTAAATTAAATGTATTAAATGAATAGCATATTGCTTTATTTCACCATTTGTGATAAAGAAACAAAAGCCTCTCAAATATCTCTAATGATTTTTTTTAAAGGCTCCACTTAGCAAGTCTGTTTACCTGTTTACTGGTCAAGTTGGGACATATTTAGCTCCCCCATTCTCCCAGAACTGTAACACTTGTTAAAAATTTGGGGTCCTTGGGGCGGGGAAGAAATTGATCAAAGCTCTTAATATAGAACAAATGATCCAAAACATCCTATTGGCTTTTAAGAGAAACCTCTGAATTGTGCATGGGAAATTAAACTAATAGCAAATGAAGCTTTTTAAGGGCATGTGATTTCAGAGGTTAGTTCCCTTTTTCAGCTTAGAGGCTATATTTTAGTGACAATCCTGTAGATATAATTTTAAATCAAATCTGGAGTTTATTGACATACCATTCATTATTATTTCTTTCATTCCAGAAAACGTAGTGGAAGCACCAGATTGTGTGTGCTCCTAAGCCCCTCTCAACAAACTTGGATCAATTTACACAATGTATCTTAGTTCTGATTCATTGCAGGGAATTCAGCCTTATCTGTAACATTTGAATATCCCCTCTATCCTAGATAATCGCCTGCAAAATACAACTTTCTTAGAACTGTTGTCTTTTAAAAGATACATGAGTCAGTATAGTTGCATAAGAAAGAATAAGAGCATTTATCAATTCAAAAGTAGCCTTTTGAAGTGCTTCCTTGAATCAACAGTATTCCAATATTTTGTACTTATTAAAATTTAAATTCAGATTTCTATAATTTTATCATGTTTCAAGATACACACACGTGCAAAGTTAACCAATAAGTATTTATTATATAAATATTAAAAAATTGTGTGTGTGTGTGTGTGTGTTGATCTGTATTTCAGACAATGAAGACAACGATTCTTTGAACGATACAGAGAGCAAGATGCAGCAATCCCCTGGATTTAACCAATCATACCTCTGTATCCCGTTTCAAAAGACTGATGACTGGGATACCCACTCGAGTGATCCAAATGAAGAGACTACTCCAGTGAACTCTTGCACAAGCACTCCTCAGCTCACTCCCACCAACAGCCTCAAACGTGGGGGCTCCCAGTATAAACAATGTCAGTTGGCCTTTCTAGGCTGTGGGGCTGTGTTGGCTGCTGCTGGCCTAGGTTTTGATCTTTTGGAGGCTGGCAAGTGCCAGCTGCTAACCCAGGAAGATCAGGACATGTCCAAGGAAGAGAAAAAGAAACGGGAAAGTATCTTCCAACGGGCTGGTCTATCTCGGAGGAGTACCAGCCCGCCTTCAAGGAAGATCTTCAAGAAAGAAGACCCCACATTCTTGTTAGGCGAACCATCCAGTTCTCTGACTCTACTCTCTTTGTCTTCAATTTCTGAATGTAACTCCACCCGTTCTTTGCTTCATTCAGACAGTGATGAAATTGTGGTATACGAGATGCCTGTTAGCCCTGTGACAGTGAAGGCTCCCTTGCCAGTAGTTACTAACCCGCTAGTTAATATCCGAGTTGAGAGATTCAAAAGGAATCCCAACCAGTCTTTGACACCTACACATGTGACTCTTTCTTCTGAAGCTCAGCAGCAGAGGCATAGGCGCACTCCCTCGGATGGTGCCATAAAACTGGCTGATCTCGTTCCTAATGGAGATTCTTCCAGTAACTGTCCACCAGGAGTGCTGGGAACAGGTAAGTTTTCATTCTTCATTTTTATATTCCATATGAAGTGAGAACATAAATGTCCTTGCCACTGCATTTCTGCAATAGCTGTTGATTTTGAAGTAAGATTGAAGGACAAAAATAAGCTATTTTTGTATAGTCAGTTGGAGCAGTAGAGAAGACTCTCAGAGATGCTGAAGGAAAGAGGGAAACCTTTATCCAATCTCTTTTCATCTTTCCTCAAACTAGAGGTTTATCTTTTTCTTGTAGCTTCTGATTCTAACTTCCCTTCCTATTTTGCTTCCTTTTAGCATGATTTTACTTCTTGCACACATTTTTCTGTGCTTTAAAAGGAAACCCTACAATTACTATTTTATCATTTCATCTCTTCTTTAGTGTTCCTAGTGTTTTCTTCTACTCAAGATTACTTCTTTATTTTCCTGAAATCTTTGTCCTGCCAAAAGATAAAATTCTCTTGTGAATTAACCAAACTGAGCTAATATGACTAACGAGCGACACTAAAAATTACTCAGATGAATGAATGTGCATATATTTTGTTGTGACATAAATATGTTTCCTGCTTCTTAATTAAGACAATATATTATCTTAAAAGCAAATGACAAATATTAGACTTCCTGTGGACACCTAAAATTTTGTTAAATCTCAAGGAAGCTATTTCATTCTTTGGCACAACTACATTGTGAAAATCCCAAAACTGTTTGATTTCTTGGGATATGTTTTGGCTGATGAATTTAGCAAAGATTTGTTCTCTCCATATAATAATAATAATAATAATAATAATAATAATAATAATAATAATAATAATAATAATGCCCTCTAACTAAAAATAAAATAAGAGCAACTGAAATAAAGAATAACTGAGTAGTTGGGCAGCACAAAAACAACAATGTTGCCTGCTTTGAAGCTTGTTCCAAGAAGCAGCTACTACAAGTATTAAAAAATGCCAACACTGTATATCAAATATAAGCACCAGTTCACTACAAGAAACAAACCAACTGATGTACAACATAGCTGCAGTTTTAACTGAATAACTTAAATGCAAAATAACTTAAATGCAACAAGAAAAAAAGCTACTAAAACCCAGTAAAATGAAAGATCAGGTTGGAAAATAAACTCAGGATGCTTAGATCAGATGTAAGCAAGCTAGAACAGGTGAAAGAAAAGATGCTGAAGAATAAGGCGGCCAAAGAATACTTGATCAAGAAATATCACCTAGAAATAAGGAAAATCAAGAAATCACTGGAAATAATAAAACAGCAAAGAATATCCATAGCCAAGAAGAACAGCGGACACGAGGCTCACATTTGCTGCCTTGAGTTATTTGTAAAATTGATAAAGGTGGAATATAAACAAACAAATTGTACACTATAGTTAGATGATAAATGTTTCTACCAGTTCATCCATAGAGAGACTGCAATGAATCAGTCAATACCTGATGATGAAGAAACATTGCAGTTCTGGGTGCAGCTATGGGGCAACCTAAAAAAAAAAATGCAGCTTGGCTAAAGAAGGTGGAAAGAAAAAAAGAAGCTGAATGAAAACTTGTAAGAACAGCAGAAATTATAGAGAAAAGGACAAGGAAACTCAAGAATTGGTCAACACTAGGTGAAAATGAAGTGCATGGTTTTTGGCTGAAACAGCTGACTGGTCTGCACCCACACATTGCCAAACAGTTTAATATACTGCAAGGAGGTGAAATTAAAGATTAGTTAAAATCCAGCAAAGCTTACTTGATAATGAAAGATTCAGCAAAAGGGGCAGCACCACTAAGGCCAATTACCTACCTGCCAACAACTTTGAAATTACTGGTGTGGTAGCTGATGCAATCCAACAGCATCTACTTGAAAACAAGCTCTTTCCACTTGAGAAGAAAGGAAACTACCCAAACAGTAGAGAAACAGAAGATCAGTTCCTAATTGAGAAGATGATTTTTTGGAAACCTGCAAGAGATGGAAATCCAACTTGAATGTAGGAAGGTTTGATTACAACAAAGCATTTGACTCCCTGCCACATGAGTAGATAATCAAGTGTCTAGAAATACAGGAATCAGTAGAAACATCACAAACTTTGTGCAAAAATCAATGTCACCATGCAAGACACAATTCCTGGTCAAGAATGATAGAGTGGGAGAGATAAATATCAACAGAGAAATCGCAACTACTGTTTGCCATTTCATTGGTTCTTCTGTCATCAATACTGAAGAAGTCAGGCTATCAGACATCAAAAACAGCTATCTCACCTCCACTACATGGACGATCTGAAGCTACAATATATGGAAAAACACCATCTGAAATAGAATTGCTGCTAAACACTGCCAGTATATATAGCCAAGATATTGCTGTGGAGTTTGGACTGGATATATGTGCCACCCTTGTCATCAACAGGGTAAAAATAGTGAAAACTGAAGGAATCATGATGCTCCACAGAAATAATTTCAAGCACCTGGATGAAGAAGATCACTACAAATACACGGACATCCTTCAAACTCAGGAGGTCAAGCCAATTGAAGTCAAGAAGAAGGTTAGAAGGGAATACATCATGACAGAGAAGAAGATCTTAAAGTCCAAACTTAGTGGAGGAAATGTCATCAAGCCAATTAACACCTGGGAAATTCCAGTCATTAAATATACAGCCCTGGACAGGAAGATCAGAAAAATAATGACAATGAATCATGCCATTCATTCATACAGCAATGTTGACAGACTGTTATTTACAAGGAAAATAGGTGGGCATGGACTCTTACAAATATATCAGACAACTGGAGAAGGAAAAAGGGCATTGGAAAAATATCTGAAATTGAAACTAGTATACCATATTATTACCAAAAGTAACAGGTGCCTTGAGTGCAATCCCAAAGCATCTGGAGCACCACTTGAATGCCAATTATATTGGCAAAATCGCATGAGTCAATTCAAAAAAACAGCTTTACTTGGAACAGCTTACATTCTACGACAATTACCTTTTAACACCATCTAAAAATATCTGTCTATCTCAGGTTTTGGAAATAACTTAATAGTTGGATAAAAATGCCAAATCCAGTCTAAACACCTGGCTAATTGTGCGCTCCACCATAATAATAATAAATAATTCTGTGCCAGCACTGAACATGACGTTATTTTAATTTATCATTTCTAAGGCTACAAATACAGATAGTTAGAAGCTTTTTAGCCATTCCCAAACAAATAATATGGTGTCACTCTATTTTTGTCCATTTTCTGAAGATATATATTAAAATGTATATTATAATAAAGCATAAGGGTTATGATAAAATGAAAACTTCATTTTCTCACAAAATGCTATTTTTTCCACTTGAAATCTATAGCTATAAGTTTGTCATTTCATTGCATAAAATTGATACCATAACTTGGCTATTCTGAAGTTATTTTGGGTATATTAGTAAGGTAGGGGAAAAGTTCTATAATTCCTGCATTTAAAGGAAAGATAAGCATGCTTCACTGTTAATACTATTTTAAAAACATAAATTTTAGTTTAATTAAAATTTTAAATACATTTTAAAATTAATTACAGTTGCAGTTGAAAAGAAATAGCTTTCTTTAAAGAGTTCACAAACTTTTTAAATAAATGGTCTGGATATAATCAATTTATAATATATAATATATCCAGATTATATAATATAATCTGGATATAATCAAAAAGTCCTGTATCTATAACTGAAAGAGACCCCGAAATTAAATCTCTTCCATTTCTTTGTTGTCTTTTCCAAGTGATTTAAGTCAGTTCAAAACTACACCAATATACTATATACTACATACATACAATATGCTGTGTAGCACTTTAGTTTCCAAGGGAAGAAGGTGTTCCAGCAGACATAGAGGCACTAGGTAGCTCCCATTGACTGTGTCTGAAACTAATAATGCCATTTCCCAGCACCTGTTCTTTGCAGCTGCAAAGCAGTCCTGGAAAAAGATATACTTGACTTAAGGCGTTACCACTTAGTGCAGTGGAAGAGCCTTTCCAAAGCACTTTTTTTCCTTTTTGAACTTTCACAATCCTGTCATGCACTTGGTCAGATAGGATTCTAAACAATGCATGATAGAATCACTGCCATTTACATAACTTGTATCCTGCTGATGTACATAATATGCAAATAAATACTAATAACAAGGATAATTAATGCCTACTCTTAAGAAGCCGTGTCAGTTTCCAAATATAAAGAACAATTAAAATTTCAAGAGACACATAGGCTAATTGTAGATAGACACTGCATCTTTGTTTGGAGGAAGCCCCCTTTGAACTGTGAAATTACTGTTAAAAAATGAGCTTTTGAGCAAAAGTTCCACCTTCTGATCACAGCACACCTGTGTGCTATCCTGAAATCTAGATGCAGTATCTAGACACAAGAAGAATTAATGAGAAAAATGTTACTATTTTATTGTTTTTGTTTTAGGTTGCTTTTATTAAAAGCAGTGGCTAATCTCTGCAGAGTTGAAACTAAAAAATAGTTTTGTATCTTCATAAATAAAATTTGTTCCAAGCAGTCCTAAAGCAACGATGCATAAAAATAGTCTTCCATTCTATCTAAAACACTAATGGAAACCTTTCCTTTTCCATATAGGTGTGCTGTTCTCTGACTTTTACCATCTATAAAATTGGTTTTACAGGAGGGGTAAAATCTACTTACCTTCCTTACCGGTTTGGAAGCGCACCCGCCCCGCGTGCGCACGCATCACGTGCGTGCAGACCTGCGCATGCGCAAAACCTTCTGCGCATGCACAAAACCTTCTGCGCATATGCAGAAGGTAAAAAACACATTACTTCCTGGTTAAAACCAGGAACTAATGACACCCGGGCAGGTGGGTGGAGCTTCACTCCGCCATCGCTACCGGATTGCCGAACCAACAGCCAAGATTGCTATCAGGCTGGGCGATCCGGCCCGATCTGGGAGCATTTCACCCCTGTTTTAGAGTTTAGAGCTAAGTGGTCCACATTGGAAAAATAATTCCAGCGAAAGAGACATAAAACTGCATGTTGGGTATATGGCAACCTTGTAACCTGTCACACTATTCTTATACTGGCATTTGCCATACAGATTTGCTGGGGTCAGCATAGCAGTCACACTGGCTCCTGTATGAACTGAATCCTCCCTCTGTCTAATACAGCCTTTATATACTAAATGATCCCAATGCCTCATTTCATCAGTGCTGTCTAACTGGTTGGTTTCTCTTTCTTCTCTCTCTCCCCCTTCCTTTCTTCTGTTTGTGGTTTTTTTTTTTTCTGGTGAGAGAATAGGTATAATAAAAACTCCCAGTCCAAGTCAGGGTCCAAATGAAGTCCCTCGTCTGCCAGATCCCAACCTCATCTTCCCTCCAACCCCCAGGCGTTATAGTGCTCAACAGGATTCCATGTTGGAGAGACCCAAGACCTTGGAATTCCTACCTAGGCCACGCCCTTCAGCTAACAGGCAGCGAGTTGATCCCTTGTGGTTTGTATCCCCAAGTAAGGCTAGGGGTGAATCCTCTGCTAATAGCTCCAGTACTGAAACTCCCAGTAACCTGGATTCCTGCTTTGCCAGCAGTAGCAGCACAGTTGAAGAGCAGTCCACGCTGCTTTCTTTTCGTGTCAGGCTGCCTGAAGAGGAACGGACACTGCTGGACATGGATGTTGAAGGTCAGAATCAGGACAGCACAGTGCCGCTATGCAGAACAGAACTCAGAAGACATAAATCTACAGCATATGAACTCAAGCAAGAATTTTGGTCCTAGCATGAAATCCACAAGGGGCTGGTAAGCTCCGTTTTGCTTCAGTTCTACTTCTTGCACTAAGAATGCACTTTCAAGCCAGGTAAAGTAGGAAGTTGGTGCTGAGACCATATCACATTTCTTGGTCCACTACAGAACTGGTATTGGGGAACCCCGTTTTTTATAGCTGCATGTGGCTGAGCTACACAGAGTTGCTGACTCTTTTTCTGGGGTTTCTTGTAGTCCTTGTTAAACTGCAACAAGCAATGCGACGACATCTAAGCCCCTGTTCTTGATTTTCAAGAATACTATGATAATTTGCAAAAGTAGACATCAGTGTTTTACACTGTTAGAGAGCAGGAAATTGTGTAAAAATGTTCCTGCACCAGCACTCTTGTCACACTTCATGTTGTTTTTCTCTCTCAATGCTCTAAACCAGGGCTGTGTCAAATCTTGGCAACTTTAAGACTTGGGGGACTTCTAACTCTCAGAATCCCCCAATTTGAATTCTGGCAGTTAAAGCCCACAAGTCTTAAAGTTGCCAAGGTTGGGACATTCCTGTGCTAAACTAATTTCTTCTTCTTCTGCCCTTCTCCTTTTCTGTGTGCATATGAAACTTCTTTTGAGTCTGAATATTGTAGGCATGGGGGATTCAAGGCTATCTGCAGGAAGCCTTCATTGTTTTCAGTTGACAACATTGTGGGTTTTGACATTATAATGCAAGCTCTGCTCCTTATGCTGTATATTTGTTTGTAGTACAGCTCCTATATAAAAGGGGCAAAGTTTGTGCTGCACCTTTTATCATTTGCCCCTTTGACTCCCCTCCTCACTCTGAGGGGTTTGGTTCCTTATAAATAATGAACTTGCCAACATCATATAAAGCATGTATTCAACTATATTGAATGATTTCTGTTGAGAGGTAGAGAGCCTTGAGTTTCAAAGTTGCCTATTTTCAAGCTCCTGAAGTCAGCTATTTTGGATGGGTAAATGAATGCAGAGTTAATCAGGGCAGAATCACCAGTGGGATGTATGTAGTGGGAAGGCTCTGATAGTGTGGAAGAATTGGGACACTGATACTTTGATCTAGCCCAATCATGTAAAAACACTTTTACATCTTCAAAATTACAGAAGATTTGGGTTGCAATTAGAAAGTGGTATAATTCAATGGGGGGGAAAACACAGAATTCTGCATTCCTTGCACAGATTTTGGCAATATTTTTCATGAAAAAGTTGTTAACTGCACATGCCTGTTTCCACCTAATCTTCTGACTAGGAGTCTAAAGTTTTGATACAGATTAGCTAGCCACGTAAGGCAAGCAACATGCATTGATCTCTTATTGCCATATTATGTGATTGGGTCTATTTCTCATTTTTTTATTTCAGCTGCTTGTAATATTTGGTTTTTAAAAAGAACTGAAAAAACTAACTCGTCCTATACTCTTAGGCTACATATTTAACTTCAGATTGTGGGATGTTTTCTCCCTATTGTAACTATTTTGATTTTTTTTTTACTTGTTTTTGTCTGACAATAAGTGGCTACAGTTCCTTACTTTGAACCGTAAGCTGGCCACTTGTGAAGAATGTTATACACATTTTTGGCACCATTGTTGCCTAAAAACATGAATTCTGACAATTCAGGCTTAACTTTGCTTGTGCCGCCAGCTTCTTGTATGACATTGGGCAAATCAATTTGCCATATGTGCCTCAGTTTCTCCATCTGTACTAATAGCTACCTCATGCAACAGAAGTGTAGACTTACTGTGCAAGTGGGAACTTATGCCCTCGGTAGAAGTAGACAATTTACTTTACGTTAAGAAAAGTTACATATGATGAAAAAATCTCTCTCTTTGTTATAAAGTATAGGCTAGGTAAATCTTGAACTAGTTCCATATCAGTTTATTCATCTAGCTGGGCCTAGAGAATACAATCGTAATAATCAGCATGGAAAAACACTTGCACACTTATGTAGTCTGGTGCAATGGCTTGTATCTTTCTAGGATCAAATACTGCTGTTTTGTATGCTTAACATTTCATCTCCATATTGTTCCAGTTATAAGCATTGGCCAGCCTAGGCTAGACAATTCCTAAGCTGCTAATGGTGGCTTGAACTTTGCTCTCATCATAATCATGTTTGGTCTTGTCTCAATTCCATTTTTTAAAAACAAATGAACGTTATTTGGTATGGCTTTAATGAAGAAGGTGCAACAGAACAATTGGAACTTTGGGGAGAACGCAGGTAACCAGGGCTGTGAAAAATCATCTTCTGGGACATTTCATAAAGTGACTGAAGCACCCTTCAGATTCACTATTCAAAATGTCTAGGTGTTGCATCCTGTTGAAATCTCAGGGCAGCCATTTTGAGAAATTCCCTAAATTATCAGAACATGCATGTGGGCCTGTTGCTGAAGCAAACTGAATGGTTAATAAACTCTTAGAATCTCCAATCTCTAACTGCATGATTAACATTATAGTGCACATTGCAAAAATTGACTCTAAGAATAGCAAACTTATCAAAAGGCAATTATTTCCAAATGTCACGTATATTATTTCATATATTGATTTATTTGAATTCCACTTTTTTTTTTTTGCAAGAGTCTCAGGGCAATGTACATTGTCCTCTCCCATTCCATCCACCATATCTTTGCAATAATGGATAATGTGAGAGCTTATTAAATATCTCTTAGTGAGATTAATATATCTAAATTGGATTTAAACTTCAGTATCCCCATTTCACGTTCATCTTTCAAACACTATGCCATGAAATATGAATGAGCAGAGAAAGCTTCTAAGAAAGAAGAAGTCAGATTGTCATAGTGGCTCATATGCTTTGCTCTTACCTACAGTGTATATAAAATCAGTGGATTTCAGTGTAACCTGACAGGCAACCATTCTATAAGAAGATTACATTTTTAAAATGGAGTACTTTTTAAAACCTTATTTCCAATTCCCATACCTACTTCCAATCAATATCACATAGGAAGTTCTGTACCATTAGCTTTTCAGCACTTCAACACAATATTAACACATGCACACACACAGACAGACAGACATAGACATACATGTACATGTACACCAGTGGTGGATTGCCCCCAGTTTGGACCAGTTCACAAGAACCGGTAGTAAAACTGGCGGGAGGCCCCACCCACGCCCCGAATGTCATCATTAGCGATCTGTGCATGCGCATGCGCGCGATCCATTGTGATTGGGTGGTAAAGGTAAGTAGAACCCACCCCTGATCTACACGTACACACATACATACATACACACAAATCCCCAACTCCACCATGTATTGCACTTTGCTAGGGGGAAATTCCAAAATTATTTGCACAACTTCTGTTTATGAATATGCAAATTACTAATGCCTATTTTTTCATGTCAGGAAAAATGGACTTGTTATCAAGCTGTCCATCTGAGGAAAATGCTGTATGCTGGCTAGAGAGAACTTTTCACATATACATCCTTCTTTACAAAAAAAACAAACAAACTGGAATTTGTGATATAATAAGCTAACTAAACTGTGGCTTGTCACAATGTGCTAAAGGTGGTATTCTGTATCATGATTGGGCACATAGGCTAGCCATGTTTTCCACATGAATCTTTCATATTATTCCATACCTATGAGCAAACTATTTCTTTTCTTTGAGGATAGAGTGTGGTCAATTTATTACCCTATAAAATAGCAGAATTTTAGCACACTGTAATGTAAGTATCAATATTATTTAAATGTTTGTTTGCTCTCCAGATCTGAGATTAAATGTTTTTAATGGATATACTTTGATTGTTTATCGCTGCCGTCATCACACACACACGCGCACACGCACACGCACAAGTTTGGTAGGCAAAGTTTTGAAGATTGCTGTGCACAGTTGCAGACTATATATTGATTGTGCATTTGACAGCTTCAAGAATATTACAGGTAAGTAATCTGTTTCTTCTTTTATATTTTACCACCTCTAACTATATGTAATGTGTGTGTGAGGGAGACAAAGTTGCTTATCAAATCTACTTCAATCTATATCTGCTGAAATTTAGAAGTGTAGTTGGGCCAAAATCTACCTGCTGTAATCATAATCAGCCATCTCTGGATCCTTTTTTTTTTCTCTCTCTCTCTCTTGATTGGGTGTGGTTTGGTCTTCTTGAAAGACTACTCACATGGAATAATTGTACATGCGTGATGTATTTCACAGGTTAGCTCCTGTGGTCTTGCATGCCCTGGTTTGGAATGCGGCCATTTTAGGTTGATGTTAGTTTAGGTACACATAACAAGTGTTTTGCGTGGCAACGTATAGAGAAAGTTGGATCCTTGGTTTCTTCTCATTCAGTCTGGCATGATAAAATCCATTGGGGTTTCTGTCCCAATATGATGTTTGTTAAAATCTTGCTATAAAGGCTGTAGTACAAGGAAGGTATGTTTTTGTCCCCAGTCCATTGTTACAAGTTTTTGTATGCTAAACACTCTGTGTTCTTCATTTTGTGATAGTGGTTAAGTGACGTGGAAGTTTGCCTTTTTGTTTGTACTCAGCGGCAAGTTAGGAAAAGGGTGGGAGAGTAATTTTATTTTTTAAAAAGTGTTACAGCCTGTCGCCTTTGGAGTTTAAAAATATTGACAGCAGTGACTGGTTTGTTTTACTCTTGTGGATTACATCGACAGGTTACATTTGCTGTAATTTATTGTACTTTGGGTTTTGTCAATGTATTATGTATATATCTTTATTGTGTTTTAATTTATTTTATGCCAGCGAACAAAATGTAAATTGAATAAGCTGATTTCCTTTTCTCTTTTTTTCCCTGAATGTATTGGGGGGAAAAGGTAAACCAAGGATGCCAAGCAGGCTTGGTTCAACGGCTAAGATTACCATTGTATTACAGTGTAATGCTATTCTAGGCCTTGTCTCAACATTAGAGCACACTTACTTGAATAAAATTGTTAAACATTAATTGCACTATGGTATTTTCATTTCGTCACAGAGTGTTCTTTAGAAACATTGAAAAATGTCCTACTACCAGGGGTGGGTTCTAATTTTTTTTACTACCGGTTCTGTGGGCGTGGCTTATTTTGTGGGCGTGGTTTGATAGTCATGTGACAATTCTTTAGGATTTAGCAGAGGTACTGGTCTACCAGGCTTTTAACTGCTTACAGAGCTGTACCGGTCTACCCATTTGTTCTTGGAGCATTCCGGTCTACTCATTTGTTTTTGGAGGCACCGGTCTACCCATTTGTTTTTGGAGTGCACTGGTCTACCACCACACTGCCTTTTAACACTGATCAGCTGTAGGGCGGCCCTTTGAAGCCCCGCGTCAAGAGTTTAATCAGTTTTTTTTCCTTCCAGCTGATCAGCTGGGACTCGGGAGGCAGTGAAAAATTGGGGGCGGGGCCAAATAAAAGAATAACACGGGGATGGGGGGTGGGAGGGCCCAGCTCCCGAACAAAGAGAACCGGTTCGGTGACGTCATATCGTCACCGCTACCGGCTCGGCGGAACCGGACGGAACCCACCACTGCCTACTACATGAGTAAACCAATCATTTTCTGTCCCAAATATTACAAAATACAAACCTAAATCTGTTCAGAGAGATTTGGGCAAGATAAAGATTATATCGTTCTGATTTCTGTCAATATAGGTAATTTCTGAAAATGCTTTATTATGGTCACTAATCAGAATTCTACCAGGTAATAGAACAATTAAACAGATTGCATTTCAAATATCTTTTTAAAAAATCATAAAATTTTAACTACATCATTGAGGCAAGCAAGTCACATTAGATTTTACAAAATAAAACACACTTTTGCCACATTCAAGGAAATGGAATCAGCCAAGTCCAACTGAAGTAGCTGTATGTAAAATAAATCACTACTGTCTAGTACATAACCAAGTAGGGAATTAAGAAGCAGGTCCTGGCATTCTCACAGCATAATCAGTAACCAATGACTGTACAACTATGTGATTGGCATTGCAACTGACCATCTTAAAAGTTACCATATTTCTATTTGGCCTTCTGGACATGTTGGGATTCTGAGTAAAAATGCAGTAGTTGAAAAGAAAATACAGTCAGATAAAAGGCAGCTGACTTTGCAGGTTGTTGAGCTTCTGCAAGTTAAAGCAAATTCTGCCCCAGCTGAAGTTATCATGGCTTTCTGCAAGCTGGTCAGTCATATGTCTACCTGCTGCTGGTGTTGCAACTTTGCTGCTAAATGCTCAGCAGATAGCATAATCCCATGAGGATCGGAGGCATTCCTAGAATTCCTCTCATTGGAAGACAACCAGATAGGAGACAACCACCAAACGAGCTCTTTCTACTCAATTGTAATATTATATTAACATAACCTTACATGTCTGAAAGTTCATCTCTCCTCCAAAGTCCTTGTTTACAGCTCAGGAAACTAGGGAGGATCTCTTTTAAGCCTCTTGCCCCATCCACATTCCTGCTGGGTGCTCAGCTCCCTTTTATCTGACCATTCTCTTGGCTGTGTCTTTTTGCCCTGTCTCCCAAGGACATTCCCACATACCATTATGCTCACTTTCTGACTTCCAGACAGATTCATAGTCTGGTTTGCGCTGCCTTCTGCTTCCACTGCCATCTTCCAACATATTTAATGTGTGCTTTTTGTTACTGATTTCCTTGAATGGCGATGCTTTTAGCTACTTTAAACAGTTTACACACAAGGGAACATGCTAATTTTCACAAACAGACGTGCAAACATTGCTCTTCAAGTACCTGTGTTTCCCCCAAAATAAGACCGGATCTTGTATTATTTTTTTGCTCTAAAAGATGCATTAGGGCTTTTTTTCTGGTTAGGTCTTATTTTGGGGGAAATACGGTAGTAAATGTGTCCATCTGGCTGACAATCTTAATGGGGGCTTATTTTTGGGGTAGGGTTTATATTAGGAGCATCCTGAAAAATCATGCTAGGGCTTATTTTCTGGTTCCCTATTTTCAGGGAAATAGGTAATATGATAGAGATATTTGTAGCCTCCCCCTCCTCAAGCCTGGTCCATCTCTTTATACTGTTCATGCTTTTTCAGGCAGCACCAAATTGTATGGGCGGAGGCATCCTTTTGAATCTGTCTAATAAATTAACAACCGCCACCAGAGGGTGCTCATAAGAATAGAGAAGCCATTTAATTCCCTGATTTAAGTCCAGTTCAATGAGCAAATAGCTGCTTCTTTGAAAAACAGAAGCGTGTAAGAATTTGTGTATAATCAGATTAAGAAAGAAATAGCTCACATTTTTTCATCTGGCAGTTTATGCTAATAAAAATATTGGTTCCCTTAATGTCATATAAAATGGTGACAAATTTAATTCTATTGAAAGAAGAGAAAAAGTGCCAACTATTTTCAAGACACTGCTTGGTTTAAGCAAAACTCTTAATTCAACCTAGTAGAGCTGTGGGTTTTTTTTCCCCTCTAACAATGCCTGTTGCAAAGGTGAACAAATAAAGATTTGTGGGCAATGCAACCTTCATAAAAAAACATATCTGAACAATCCCATACTACTGAATGTTAGTATTGTGTACCCAATACATTCAAAATTTATGTGCAATTTTATGTGCATTTTCTTAATTATGAGAGTAGAGGATATGCTGCTTTGAGGAAGATGCCCACCATTTGCAACTGCGGGGGTGGGGTGTTAAAGAAAAGGTTAGTCAATAAATTATAAGCAAAATCCTACAAAATGTTTGATATACAATTAATGGGTGTCTTTGAGATAAGACTGGGTTGCCCCACACCTGGGCTAATTAATTATGGTTGTATCTTTGGAAGTTTTTTTTTTCCCTTGTAGATGGCATACAACGTTTAACATTGAGATCACATGTTTGAGCCATAAATTAAGCTGGGGCTATAACACTACTGATTTGATCCAATGAAACCTAGAAAAGTGAAAATAGAAGCCACACAGGTGTTT
Organism: Pantherophis guttatus; assembly: GCF_059756535.1. Classification (NCBI taxonomy): domain Eukaryota; kingdom Metazoa; phylum Chordata; class Lepidosauria; order Squamata; family Colubridae; genus Pantherophis; species Pantherophis guttatus. The sequence goes on from NC_142063.1 coordinate 72,152,048, forward strand.
TCTTCCTGGAGATCGTTCCCTGAGGATCTGGAAGACAGGTAAATCAGGAACAATCATTAAGATGTTAACACATTCCTTTTGGTGTAGGAAACAGAAGAGGCAAGCATAGGCAAGCGTACTTAAATAGATGCTCAAAGGTTGATACAATTAAAATTGATCATTAGGAAATTTAATTATGAAGTTTACTGATTTTTAAAGCACTGATAGAAAAGGAAATGAATGAATTCAAGAATTAATCCAATTATTTTAGGGGACTAGTGTAACCTTTGGAATAGTACCCAGGAATAAATTCATCATTTGGAAATTACTGACTTTTAATTAAAAAGATCCGCTTCATTCTATCTCTTCCTCTCTCTATCAACAAACACACAAACAGACAACGGGATCAGTATCATTTGTTCAATTAGAGGTTACCAACAGAGGTGAAATGTAAAATTTGTTACTACCGGTTCTGTGGGCGTGGCTTGGTGGGGGGGAGAAATGTGACTGGGTAGGCGTGGCCAACTTTTTTTTTTTTTACTTTTAAAAGCATTTTTTCAGCCGAAGAGGATGTAGAAAAAATGCTTTTAAAAATTAAAAAAAAAGCCTCTGATGATTGTGCAGCTCAGCTGGGCATGGGGGGGGCAGGGATTTTTGCTACCGGTTGTCCGAACCACCACCCGCCATCGCTACCAGATCGGGCGATCCGGTCCAAACCAGGAGCATTTCACCCCTGGTTAACAACAAAAAATACAAAAATATTCCTATACAGTAATACAAAGTTTCCCATCAATCCCCAAGTGTTTGGATGAATAAATAATCTGTCTTCAGAGCTCCTTTACAGTTATTTCAATTATTTCCAGCTGAAGAATAGAAAAATCTCCTCTATGCATCACAATATGGAAAAAAGAAATGTGAAGAATGTGCCCATGTGCTGTTTTGCATTGTTTGTTTTGACAGTGAAGTGTGTTTTCTCTTGTCATGTGAGATTTATTTTCTGCTCTATTTATCTGCTTTCTGTTTTTTCTGGTTTTTAATTACGGTACATGCCACCCAGAGTGTTGGGGCAGCTGTAGGTAGGTAGGTGGAGAGCAGACAGACAGACAGACAATCAATCAATCAATCAATCATCTGGAGAGTCTTAGAGTCCCCTTAATTGGCTTAATAGTTGGCAAAAAACCTCTTAACTGTATCTCCTTTTGTTTTTTACATCTTCAAAGCCACATTATCTGCAAGAATTGGATTCCAACTAGTGTAGCTCAGCATATTTTGTATCCTGGTAAAAATCCATCCAGAGTAACTTCGATGTAATCCAAAAACAAAACACCTCTGCATGCAGTCTTATCATGGATGGGGACAAAAATAGGGGAGGGGGCTAAAACTCTTGCTCTGCTTCCTATTATCATCAGCTGGAAAGATAGAGGATGAAACTAATGTGCTAATACAAGTGACACCAAGGGAGTTATTAAATGTTTTGGATAGAAAAGATTTGCATTTTGTATTGCTCAGCTAAAAGATCTGTGTAACTCTGAAGCTTGCAATTCTAGTATGAGCCAAATGCAGCCAAGTAAGTAAAGCATGCACATCCTGTCATTTGTCAACCATTTACTGAATGAGCTGTGCACATAACCAGCCAATCTTATATTTGCTTCAGCATTAGGACCGTTGATACTTTCCTCCCTTGCTATTGAATGATCCTTTCTAAGAGCAAACATCTGGGACTTGTCTCTTGATCCACTAATACGCTTAGAAAAACATTTAGCCAGCACTATTGATTCACAACCTTGATAGATCTATAGTCCAAGTACCTTTAGCATGTCAGTGCTCCTTTGCTGCATTTCCCAAATATTCCTCTTTTTAGGAGCGCACAAATATGCTACATGGAAGTATTTTGTAATAATCTAATATTTAAAGATGTGATAATATTGTATGAACCAAATTATTTATCATCCTGCCTTCTTTAGCATGAAATTTTAAAAGTGAACATTTCGTCAAAGCTGCTGAAAATGCTTTGTTTCTGTTCTTGCCCCATAATACTATAGGACAAGTATGTCAAACTTGATTTCATTGAGGGCCACATCAGGGTTGTGTTTGACTTCGGGGGCCAGTGGGTGTGTCCATGTGGGCATGGCCATGGTGGGTGTGGCCATCTTGATATCACTTGTGTAGGGGGCACCTGTGGCCCAGGTGGGGTTGGGGGAGGGATCCACTTATGCTAGTAGTTTGTTTTGGTAGCACTCTGCCAGTGAAAACTGAGCAAGGGGGCCCCATGCAGCCCCCCTAGGCTCCATTTTCAGCTGTGAAACCCTCTTGCAGCCCTCTGCCAGTGAAAAGGCCCTCCAAAGCTCCATTTTTGTTGGCAGAGGCACCGCAGGCTGGTCCTTTGCTGTTTCCAGGGGCCAAATCTAAGCACCCCACGGGCCAAATCCGGCCCATTGGCCTTGAGTTTGACACTCCTGCTATAGGACATTCATGTCCAAATTCAGCATTGTTCTCTGGACCCCATCAGAAACATTCCAAATCGCTAAGGGTTTTCCTTTTCGCAAGTGAAAAAATTCTCTTCTTAGGGCAGAAGGGGAAGTTGATGTCAGGAGAAATTACATGTTTCTCTTTCCTTAGCTATTGGTTGCAATAGCAACCAATACCTCCCCAATATTTTCAAAGATTCAGAATTTAATCTGAATCTTCTTCTCCTCTTGTCACTCTTAACTGCAAATTAGTGTTGAGGATTGCTTTCTTTTATTCTCCATTCCAAACTGGACGGTGGACACATCTGTATAAACTTCCAATAAAGGAGAATATTTGTAGCTCAGGGTTGAAATAAAGGGTCCTTGGTGCTCTTTGAGCTTGGTTGTAACAGCGGCACTGATGATGTTACCTAGTTTGGATAATGAAATGTCCAAGAAAACAACCAAGCTCAGAGAGCACCAAGGACCCCTCATTTCAATCCTGAGCTGCAAAAGGCTATTGGTATCACATATGGGCATCAAACACTTCCGAAAGCATGCAGATGGGAAATATTTGCCTGTATAAAATTGCAGTATTTTTTTTCCAATTTAGAAAATGTATTACCAGATTGGCATTTGTATAGATAGCCATTTGATATGCCCAAGCCAGGACTATCTTCTAATTATCTTTTTTGTTTTCATCTGTACCTAATGCATATGCCCTTCAACTTAACCATAGTACAATTAGTTGTAGTATTTGAATGGCCGGTAGATATTGTATAATTTATCAAGGAAGGTTAAGAGTTTACTATAAAGAAAGGCCACAAGATTTTCATTTAAACTGAGCATTTCCTAATGTTACAAATATATAATTAAGTTTATATATTTGCAGATTGATTAATGGATAAAGAACTTGTAAAAAAAATGGAATTTTGATGTTTTATAGGTTGACCGCAGACCAAGAAAACTTTATGCCCAAAAATGGAAGAACACTTTGATTCCCACAATGGATGAATGGCTGCAAAAGTTGATGGAGTTAGCAGAGATGGCATACATATTTTTATTTCTCGTGTATTATAGTAGAATTAATTTGGCACACTTAATCATACAAAAAATTAAATTAGGTATGTTTAAAGATTTCTTCTGTTTCAAACAAATTTAAGAGACTGAACATTGATGTGCATCGGTTCTTTACTACGGTTTCCCTTTTACTGAAATACCCTTAGCAACTAATCTCCAGATTGCAGAATAAATAACAAGAGGCCTCTGCAGGACTCATTAAGAATGCAATTTCCTTTTAAATGAGAGGCAATCAATGTCATTATCAAATCCATTAACGCAAGTATTTTAGCATTTTAGGTGTGTTTTTATGTGTCCTACCTGAGGGGTTTTTTTTGTGTGTGTGTTAATTTTATCATAATGTACATTTAAGTTGCTTAAACTTGTGCTTTAGTTCGGCAGCAGAGAAGGAAGGGCAGTAGATTTGGAAGAGATGGATATGGCCTATTCAAAGATGGGTTTAGTTAGCTGACATTTATTGTTGAAGACAGCATTGTCCGCTACAATGGACTATGTAGAACAGGGGTGTCAAACTCACATCACGGCATCGTCACATGATGTATCAAGACTTTTTTCCCCTTCACTAAACCGGGTGTGGGCATGGCCAGCGCATGATGCAATCGGCCAGCGGGCCAGGAGTTTGACAGCCCTGACGTAGAAGATATGGAGGAATATAAGTGGACACACATGGAAATATATGAGAAGTGGTGCAAAGAAGTAAAATTTTCCATCTCTTAGTCTATATTCCTGTTCTTTCCAAGCATAGCTGCTTAACGATCACCAATCAGATTTGCCAATATATTCAACCTATTGGATTTAGATTAAAGCTAAAGTTGATAAGATCTGTTGTTTTCTTAACTAACTGGAGCAGTTCTGCTTTCTTTCCTTCCTTTCTCTTTTAGTGTGATTTCCCAGCAAAAAGGTTGCCCATCTAGTGTTCATAAACATGACCGCCTCCTAATCCTTAATGCATATTCTTTTGCCCTTATTTCATCCTAGTTTTAATGCAGAAATAGTAATTTAGTAGCAGAATCGATTGAGTTTTGCTTATAATTCTTGATCATTTTGGCAGTTTTAAAGAGAACATGGCAGCAAAGTATTTTCAAAATCTACTTTTTTCCCTTTATAATGCAAAGGAATCTGAGGTGTTTGTTGAAAGAAGTAAGCTTTTAAAGTACAACGGAATCCCATTCTGTTTTAGATTGCCCTTAAAAGGAGAATGCTGCTTTTGCCTACATAATATATTGGCAGATGTTGATCTACCTTCATTTCTTCCCAGAATATTTTGCATTCTGCTTCTGTTTCCAGCTGTGTAATTGCACTTGAGAACCATTTGGGTTTGTTAGTTTGTTTGAAGGGACTTCTACGGAAAAAGAAATAATTCAAAAGTAGCTTTACTAACGGAGACAATATTTTATCTTTTAGAAGCAGGCACTATTGCTTTTTGTTAATTCTTCTTATTGTCTGATACTTGGTGAAGCTGCATTCAAAGTCTTCTTTCATTTTCTACTTTGACCCAATACATAGGACTTCTATTATATTCTGTTTATAACAATGGGTGCTAATCAAATTCCTCCTCATTCACGTAGAAAGAAGAACAAGGTTATTATAGCGCATGAATATTTAGGCATAATAGGTACTCTGGGTTAGTGATCACTTCACCACCAAAGGGCAATTATTTGATACTTAGGCATTTACGTTCTTGTGCCAGTGTGGTTGGTGTGCAAATTATAGCTAGTTGCAGAAGAGAATATCAAGGAGAGATTTCTAAATGTGGCGAAAGCTTTTCAAATTATGTTTTAAAATCAGGTGCGGGTTGGCTATTTCATGGTGCGACTGAGTGTAATTAAGGGTTGCAAGTGGATTTAAGATTTCATCTGAAGAACAAAGCACTGTTATTATAGATGAAAACAGATGTGTGTGTGTGTGTGTGTGTGTGTGTGTATTCATCTGGCATTATAGCTGATGTATGATGTCACCATAATCAGTGTATCTGAAAGCTCCATCTGTGTTGCTGCCACTTCATCATTATGTTGCATTGTGTGCTGCTTTTGTTCTTCAACTGGCTGTGGCGTTTCCTTACTCCCCATGAATTATTCAACTTAAGAGGCTATTCTTACCATTAGCAGCAATCTTGAATCCTTCCAACATGTTTTCCAAATATGTGATGGAAAGCAGTCCCTCCAGTGAAACGTTTTGATGCTTTTTAAGAAGTCTTTAAAACCAGTGGTGGTTGTATTATTTCTAGGGCCCTGACAGCCTGTTGACAAAATGGTACCATTTTGGAGAAGGTCTTTTAGGAGACACTAAGGGAGTGTCATTGTGGATGTATTGTCACTGTCCCTTGCTGTCCCTATTTTCATCAGCCAGGGCTCAGTATGTCAGACATAAATATGAGTATTCCATTGTAACTAATAGGCTGTTAGTGGTAGGAGTAAGTAATGATATATCCTGAATTATACAGCACTATGCTGAATGTTGTAGGATGCTTGTTTCCTAAAACATTTATCACAAACTGCTATGTGAAATTAATCTGAATACAATATAGTAGATTTCAATGTAACACCATATTCTTCTGCTTTGGCTTCCTGATTGATTTATTGACTAATCTTAAAGGCTCTCCAAAGCTTACAATATCTAAAAATACATGAAAATCAAAACCATCTAAAAGGTATCAATCTCTTCTTAGGATGTATCTTTCTCATCACATCAGAGAACTAGATTGATTCTGTCCCCTAAGGTGGTAATTTTGCCACTGACTGTAATCTTCAACAAATCAATGTTTTTCTCTTTGGTATATTTTACAGACAGGAGGAAAGATTATAGTGGCTGACTCTACCTTTCTTTTGCCATCTTAAATAGCTGATAATCTGAAGATTTCCCCAAGTTCTCAAAATTACAGTGATTTAGACTGGCTATGGCTGGGGAGGAAAAAGAGATGAATCTGGAAACAGCAGTCAAGGTCTTGTTCGCAAACCATAAAGGAAGAATATTTGAACATGGTTATGATTTGAGAAACCATGACTTCTAATGCTATTTTAGGCACAAAGCCATGTCACTGACCCCCAACCTGTCATTGTCTCTCAGCCTTAGGAAGGATACAGTGGCAAGCCATTTCTGAAAATCTTCTCAAGAGAGCTGCAGGGACTAGTCCAGGCATTCACCAGGATTCAACATTGACTCAAGGACACACACACAAACATACACGGTTATAGAAACAATAAAACACACTAGGGAAGTTTGCTTCCTTAAAGTGGCAGCCAGCACAACATGTGACCTTAGCCAAAATGGCACATAGTTAAAATACATGCACAAGAATTAGAACCACAATTGTTTTTAGATGCTGCCAGGGTTCCAAGTAACACCCCCAACGAAAGAAGACTCCAAGGCTTGAAGTTCCTCAAAGTTCAAATTCATTAGAGATGTCATATTGGCACATCTGGGAAAATCCGAATCTGTAAGCTTCCAGGTTTTTCCCCACTCAAAGGAGAGTCCATGTCCCTGCCCAGCACCTGCAAGTCTATCACATGGCCCAATCAAAGCACCGTCCCAACTGGAGATGTCTCCCAGGTCCAGCCCTCCAGGTGTAAGACAAGATGTCCTTGACTCTCTGAGAAAAGAATTATGTTATGACTATATATCACCCATGCTCCATACAATCCCCCCTCCCAGTTTCCCACAGTAAGTGGCAGGCCTGAAGGCTCAATGCAAAAGATGGCTTCCAGGCCTGACAGATACAGATTTTAGCAGAGAAAGGATCATTTCTCAGTGAACTCTGCTTTTGATGACTGCCTAGTTATTTGTTTTCCTTTGCCCCACTCTGACCTTATGGATGAAATTACTGGTTATAGATTTTTGAATGGTAAATAATACACACCAAACTCCACATTTTGGTTTAACTATTTAGGTGCTACTAGTTAAATAATCATACCACTAAAATAAGGAAATAGCATGTGTTATGGATTCCTTTATATTATACAGTATATTCCATTGAATATATAGAGCAATATTAAGCCCAGATGCATCTCTATCTTGACAAGAATAAATAATTAGCTCTGAATAAATGGTGAAACTTCGATCAATGTCTAAACAGATGGACTGCAGACTTGCAAATCTAGAAACTGGCAAATCTGAAGTCCTGTGGGGAAACTGAGGATTCTGGAAGCCAAACCTGTTAACATTTAACCAAGATTTGGAAGTAGTGAAAAGAATTATTATTTCTCATGAAGCCAAAATTAGGTTTTTAGAAGTAAAGGAACAGTCTCATGACAGATTGAATGCAAACTATAAATTGTATTCAGAGATCATAGGCAACTCACAGATATGATTTAATGAATGTACCTTGGGTTTACAGCCTTTGTTAATATTTATGGAAGAATGTATTAATGGAGTCTTTTCATTGCCAACTGATTTTAAGTTGGAGATACTGGATGGTTACAGATTAAGAGCAAAATGCATTTTTTAACAGCTATATTTAAATTGGAGGTACTATATTCAAAACAACTTGAGTACTCTTTCAAGTGCAGCAATCACTTAACCTGAACTATTGGAAAAAAAGAAAAGAAACGGGAACTTATTGGCTCACCAGCTTGCTTACTTACATGCTTTTCCCCCTTCTTTATTTATTTTTACAAATAACTCAACATGGCAAACATATCCAAAACACCTTCCTCTTCCTTTGAGGTGTTGTTGTTCCTCCAAAACAATTCTATGAGGTGAGCTAGGCTGAGAAAGAGTAACTGGCCCGAAGTCACCCAGCTGGCTTTCATGGTCTCTTGCTTTCTAGTTTGGTGCCTTAACCACTAGAACAAACTGGCTCTCTAATATTCCAAATTTTATATTTAGAATACAGGCTAATGAATGGTTTTATACTGAGGCAGAAACTATTAGTTGTGTTTTTTAAAAAAACATGTACTTAATTACAGGGGTGGGATTCAGAAATTTTAGCAACCGGTTCTCAGCCTGGTTGTTGGGTGGGCGTGGGCATGGTTGGTGTGGCCTACTTGGCCTCCTGCATCACAGGGCGGGAGGGCGTTTTTGCCCTCTCCAGACTCCGGAGGCTTTCCTCGAGCCTCCAGGAGAGCAAAAAAGGCCTCCCCTGGGCTCCGGAGGCTGGAAACTGGCCTGTTTTCGGACTTGTGTTACTTCCAGTAGGCCCATTTTTCATGGTCCCCAGCTCTGGAGGCTTTCCTTGAGCCTCTGGGAGGGTGAAAACGGCCTCCCCCGGGCTCCAGAGGCCCTCTGGAGGCCAGAAACGAGCCCGTTTCCTGACTTCTAGAACTTCCGGTAGGCCCGTTTTTCACCCTCGCAGAGCCTCCGTCCGGGCCCTGCACTTACCTAGCTCCAAAACAGGCTGCGTGGAGACTCCTAGGAGGGAGGGACAGCGTGGGCCGGGTCAGCCAGTCCTTGCAACAACCGGTTCGGCAAACTAGATTAAAATTAACATCCGGTTCACCCGAACTGGTTCGAACCAGCTGAATCCCACCCCTGCTTAATTATATAAACTTGAGACTTTTGTAACTGAACAGTAGTATTACCTCTGAAGTAAACACTGAAAAGAGATCTCTCAAGAGGATTTTTTAAAAAAAGTCACAAATATTATCTTACATGATAGCTGATGATAATTCAATCTATAAGCCCTCCTGGAGAACCTTTATAGATTATTATTATTATTATTATTATTATTATTATTATTATTATTATTATTATTATTATTATTATTATTATTATTATTATTATTTATTCAATTTATATACCACTCTTCTCCTATTGGACTCAGAGCGGTGTACAGCCAAGGATAAAAACATACCAATACAAAATTTAAAATCAATTAAAAGAATTGTACAGCTTTGGCCCACAATTTAAAACAATCCAATTAAAACCCAATTTACACTTAAAAAGCTAAAAAGAGCTTAAAAGGGGGGGGGTTCACGCCAGCCCTGCTTGATGGAAAAGAAAAGTTTTTAGGGCACGGCGAAAGGCCCGGAGATCTGGTATCCTTCGTATCTCCGGGAGCAAATCGTTCCAGAGGGCAGGTGCTACCACAGAGAAGGCCCTCCCCCTGGGGGTCGCCAGCCGACATTGCCTGGCTGACGGCACCCCAAGGAGTCCCTCTCTGTGGGAGCGTACTGGTTGGTGGGAGGCAATCGGCAGAAGGCGGTCTTGCAAATACCCAGGTCCGATGCCATGGAGCACTTTAAAGGTGGTGACCAACACCTTGAAGTGCACCCTGAAGACCACTGGAAGCCAATGCAGCTCACGCAGGAGAGGCATCACATGGGAGCGCCCTCTTGCTCCCATAATCCCCCGCGCGGCCACATTCTGCACCAGTTGGAGCCTCCGGGTGCTCCTCAAGGGGAGCCCCATGTAGAGAGCATTGCAGTAGTCCAGGCGGGAAATGACGAGCGCCTGTGTGACTGTGCGTAAGGAGTCCCGATCCAGAAAGGGCTGCAACTGGCGAATCAGGCGGACCTGATGAAAAGCCCCCCTGGCCACGGCCATCATATGCTCTTCCAAAGACAGCCGTGTATCCAGGAGGACGCCCAAGTTGCGAGCCCTCTCCGTGGGGGCCAATGATTCGCCCCCAATAGCCAGCGTTGGCACCAGCTGGCTATATCGGGACACCGGAAGCCACAGCCACTCGGTCTTGGAAGGGTAGATTCATAGACACCTATATTATTAGAGGTTTATAGTGAATAATTTTTCTACTTATCACTGTATGTGGCATATATCGATTGAGTGCCATCAAGTTGTTTTCAACTTCCAGCAACCACAGAGATTTTTTCCATAATGAATGAATTATAGTAATGTGAAATCATGAGAAATACACGAATAGATGTATGAGTTATAGGTGAATATCCTTGTCTAACCCAGATGCTAAAATATTAATTGCAGCATTAGCCAGGTGTTTATACAGTGTGATGCCATATATAGTTCACCTTTCTCAGCCTGATTTTTTTAAAAAAGCAGACAAGCATCTGATAATATTCATCCTACAATTTATATTTTGGACACTGCAGGAGATAAATGATTATTGGTTGTTCTAATCTTTTTAGATACTGAAAAGTTCTTTGATATAGTTCAGATTGAATGAATGAAGTGCACTTCATGTTAGAATTAGCTATAATTATATCTGTAACAAGGCTTCCTACTCCTCTATTTTTTAAGCCGATTCTTGATTCATTAGCAATCTCAAGGTATTAAGGGTGATGGCATTTGAAACTGAACATATGTTGTTTTATATGATCACGATATTGTGGCTGTTTTGGATAATTATTATCAATGCTTATTGAAATTCTACTGCAATATGGTTTTATATTCTTATTATACTATAAATTAGAAAAATCCAATTTGTTGAAATCTACAATATGTTTAAGCTCCTACAATAAATTGAGATTTAAATTTGAATAGGCTCTATAAAGTATCTTGGATTTGTATTTTTTAAAAAATATGTTATAGTATGTTGGACAATATCTAGGTTCAAATTTCTAGGTTGCCAAACTCCCCAAAAAAACTCTAGATTTCACAAGATTAAAAAGACAACAATGGTTTTATGTATTCAAAAAACCCACACATCACATTATATAAGAGCACAGCAGTTGTCAAAGGCAACGTAACATAATGTAATTCCATATCCCCTCTCCAACTACAAGAGGCCTGTCTGAAATATCCTAACCCAAGGCATGGAGCAGAAACCAGATTTTTAGAAACCAGGTTTTTAGTGGCAGACAAGGTAAGGGCAATATAAATTAAATATATCTAAATGTTTAGATTGGATATACATTTCAGTCGATATAGTCCAATTGTTAAAACTTCCATTGAGGCTCTGGAATAAGATAATGTAATTAAAATGAATATTGCATTATGTCTAATGTATATTTTAAGAGAAATTCCAATGTTAATTTCTAATAGACACTTTAACTAATGAGAGCCAGTTTATGGCAGGATAAAATCCTTCAAATATTTTTTGCCAAATTGAGCATATCTGCCTTGTGAGGCTGGCATTAGCCTACCAGATTTTCAATTTTACTGTTGGGCCTTTATTTTAAAATCTATATTCTCGTGGAATGAGAACTTGAGAAATTCAGAAATATTTGGCAAATCTCATCTTGGAAGATCAATAGGTCAAGATTTTTTAAAATGTAAAATGGAGCTATTATTATTTGTGAGTGACATTAATTCATGATAGATCTTGGATCTAGTGGACCCCTCTTAATTTTTTTTTAAGTCTGGATTTCAGATTTATGTAGGTGTGTGTGTGTGTGCTGGTATTGTAGATTTGAGGGTTCTTTCACTTACATAATTCCATCTTGTCCAATCATAGCTCTTTTTCAGTTTCAAATCAGAGCATATGATTTTGGAAAGAAATATAAGGTTTAAAGATGTAAATAAGGTATTAGAATATATTCTTAATTTGGTTACTGGTCATTTTATGAAGATCTTTGTCACAACTGAGCCTGGGTTTCAGAAAAAAGAATAATCTTATGAAAATGTGAAGAAACTTACCTTCCTGATATCAAAGAATTGATTCAAAATAAGGTTCTGTTCCTTTTTAAAAAAAAAAAAAATTTGTCTTCTAAAAATGAGAAGATGAAACAGGACGTTTCTATATGATATAGATTTCATTGTAGTTTCAAGGATTGAATTCTAATTTGACACAAATGCTTGTAATATGGATCTTTTTTTTATAGCTTTCTCCTATTACATTTAGTTATTTAAATTTCTAAAGTGTATTTGACTGTTTTACTGTATATCTAACTATTAATGTGTTTCTTCTTTATTGGTGGTGTTGGTTTTTCACCATGTAATAAAAGTAGAAGAAGAAAAATAAAAAGGAAGAATGATAAGATTGTTTTCCTGGAATAGAAATGTAACCATTTCTCCTCTTTTACAATGTGATATAGAAAGATTTGCCTCTCTGTGTTATGACCACAATAGAATTGATTCTTGCTTTTATGTGGCCTACAAACTACAGGCCGGCAAGTTTATCAGCCAATGACAATTACAAAGAGAGAGATTTACTTAATTTACTGCAATGATTTCCTATCCACAAAATAAAACCCATCACTTGTAGAATTCTGGAAGTATTGATTTCACTTGAATCAGTTCTCTCACCAAAACCCTTTGGCAGCAACACTCATACCTTATGAGGCTCATATTTCTTCAGGTTCAGGTTCTAGGTTATCCAGGACAGCATGTCTCATTACCCACAGTAAAGGTTGTGCTTCACAGAGGGGGGTGGTGTATTTATTTATTGATGAATTTGTTTATTTAAAACATATAACTACCTATCTTACAACCAACTCTGCACAGCTCCTAATCAAAATTGGTGTTATTATATACACAAAAAATATGAAACCACAGCTATCAATTCTTTAGCTTGTGTTAGCCTCCATATGCATCAAGTTCTTCTCAAGACCACTAGCATGTTGTAATATATTGGCATAATTTATGTGCGGATCCAAGCAATGTGGCCTTTTGACATTGACAGATGGAAATTTTTGTCAGTGCACAGATTTTCTAAGTGCTATCCAAGATTTTTAAGTATGGCACCTAATGTGCCAATAATTACTGGAACCACCACTGCCAACAATGTTTCAGTTTAAATGTTCAGATCTTGATAGCTTGTGATCTTCTCCAATTTTTGGTCTTCTATTGTATTACCTCCTATTATTACCACGTCAATCTTCTACACTTTCTTCTTTCCAACAATAGTTTAATCTGGTGTATTATGAGCAAAGACTTTATTAGTTTGTATTCAGAAATCCCACAATATTTTAACCTGCTCATTTTCAACTCCTTTTTCAGCTATATGTTCCTACCAATGTTTCCTTATTGGCATATTTTTTACAGATGTTATAATGAATCATTTTGGCAACTATTGTGTTTCCCCAAAAATAAGATCCTGTCTTATATTTTTTTGAACCCTGAAATAAGCGCTTGGCCTTATTGCCATGCACTCAAAAGCCGGATTGGGCTTATTATCAGGGGATGTCTTATTTTGGGAGAAACAGGGTATGCTATGTTCTTGTTTGTAATTAGTTTGTATATTTTTGCCTGACAAAAATATAACATCAGCAATTAAATGTCTAGATTTTAATTTAGCTGTTTAATGTATACCATTGGTAAAGTTCCTTAAGTTTTCTTTAGTAACAACTTGATGTCACCCAGCCTGAGGGGCTCATCATATTGTACTATATGTCAGTCGTTTTATATTGTCTATCCATGTGGTTTTCATGGTCAAATACAGTATAGGTTTACCATTCCCTTCTCCTGCCCAATATAAAATGATGCCTGCTACCCAATATATGTTCCCTATAACATGCTTTAATGTGCTCTAACCAGAATGACCTTTACATCTTGGATGAACCTTCTGGAAGTATATACTGTTGGTGTAGGCTCTCAGCTTTCTTTGCTCTTTCCTCTTAGAAACAGCTCTACCACAGTGAGGGAGCATAGAAGGATTTGGAGTGAGATCATACCCTTCTGAAGTTTTATCATTTCAAATTGCAATTCATCAGGTATATATCGTAAAACACCAGCTTTTGAAATGGAAGGAATGATATTTTTATTTATTTACCTGACTTCAGAGAAAAGGGATATTGCCAATATTTTTCTATGGTTTCTGCCCTTTCCAATTAACCAATTATCTCAGCAAAGCACAGAGCAGATTGCAGTTCCAGCCTACACAGTGTAGTATTGCTTTCCTCCCAACATACGTAGCTGGCATGCCTCAAGAAATGTGGTAAAGAATAGAAGATTCCCATTTCCCCTGTGAAGGAAAAAGTTTGTGAGTATCAAATTATTCAAGGCGTATTCTATACAAAATAAGAAAATACAGATAATACAGGATGAAGATAATTCATAATAGGAGAAAGTCATAGCATTTAACCTAAACTTTCTCTATGAACAATGCATTCATCATACGCATCACTTTCATCTATCCTCCTCTGCCTCAAACCAGGAGTTGATCATCAGACTACACTGACAGGAGTTTGCAAAGAAAAAACCAGCAGCAGGAAAGAATTGCAGAGTGTGTTTAATGTAATATCCAATACACTCATTTCTAGTTTTCTTACCATGTGCCTTAACTTAGGAATCGCTCCCAGCTTTTGGGGTTGTTTGTGTTATAAGACGGGCCAATGTTTTGCCACAGGATGGATAAAAATCGATTTTTAAAAAAATAAATCAAAAACATCAGATTTTTTTAAATTTAAAAGATTTTTTTTATTTTTATCAAATTTATTTTAACAAAATGTTTTTGAAGTAAAAATCTATCTAAAGATAGTTTTCTATTTAAGATACATTAATAATTTAGTTTATTCAGCATGAAATGGACCTTAGTTATGTAGCATGAGGCTATATATTCTGCAATATTGGGACTGTCGGTGAGTCAACAACAGGTCAGAGGAGGAGCCGCTACAGGACAGAGATGACAGTTGCTCTTTAAAAATTATGATTTAAATTGAGTTGATTTAAATCAAGCCTTTTTACTAGTGATTTAAATCATGATTTAAATTGACTTGATTTAAATCAAATCACCCTGTTTTGCCAGCAGCGTCCATTCAGCTTTGTCAAAGTATTACTTCTATTCAAGCTATTGGAGGAGAAAATTGAGGATCTGCTTTGAAAAGGAGCCATCGTTCCTCTACTACAAGGAGAGGTGGTCCACAAGGATGTCTTCTATTTTAGACCTAAGAGATTTGAATATTTTCATGAGCTTTGTGAGATTTTGAATGATCATTTGTAGCTTGTTCTTTCCTTATTCTAATTGGTTATTAATTTGCATCTATTCATTTAAAGGACCTTCCACATCGTGATTCGGCTCCAACACAGATGCTTCCTAGCCTTCATGAAGGTTAGACAGTAGTGACAACAGCTTTTTGGACTTTCACAATACTGTTCATTATTTTTTCTTACTGTTTTGTCCATTGCTGTGTCTGAGGCATCAGAAATCATGCATATTCCCATTAACATATGACTGATTCATAGCTTCTTGACACCTATTTCTCATGTATATATAGGATTCACTCTCATTCTCCTAGGCAATTTAGTTTTCAGATCATTTGTAAAATTTCCAATTACAGCTCATCCCTTCAGTTTCTTAGTATTTTTCTCAGCTGAATTCAAGAAAACGTTCAGCTTATTACTGTGATTCAAACAGTATGAGAGATGCCCTGCAGATTTTGGGATTTATGATGTTGACCTTAGTTAGCTCAACAATATACTTTAGGGCTGATCCTTTATATTGGTGCTTCCTTGGACCATTATACTATATATCCCAGACAGGTTTGGGATCTCATCACAGATGAATCTGTGAACACTCTAATTGTACATTCTCCTCAGAGTTCCTGGTTACGTTGATGGCACTATGTACCTTTAAATATTCCCCATGAAACTGATATAAATAATATTAGTATTTTACTTATGTACTTACTTACTTATTCTCTCTTGCGCACAGCATTTTTTTTTGAAACTCTGGTAATCTTTCAGGAGTGAATAAATGCTCAGAGCAGAATTCAGTCTGCTGGAGTGCATCTTGAGGTTATCCGCTATCTTTTCTTCTGCTGGGGTTGACTGACTTCAAATTACTTGTCTCTAGCACTCATATATAATGGTCAGGCTATTGCTCCAGAGCTATAATAGGTAGAAACTCACAGGGATATATATTGATATTTTCTTGGAAGAAGGTGCTCCTGTGCAACTTTCTTCCATCCTTTCTCTTATTACCAGAATTAACCATGTTCTCCATCATATATCATTCCCAGGCCTATTTATCACCCCACTGTAATCAATGCAGCCTTAGTTTCCTACTTTTCTAATTCTGTCCCACAGGAATTTCAGCCACTTGTTTAAGAACAGGCCTTATGTTCTCTCTGCAAGTCAGATTGGATTTACATCGACATTTCCAAGAAACATTGCCATGGTTTTTGAAACCTCTAGGAAGTCCTGTAACTTTACTCTAATTTTTAACATTGCAAATCAGAAAAACATCAGTCTTCCTCGTTTCTTCCTACAAGTTCTCTTTTAAGTTTTTCTCTGTTGCAAGTTCTGCAATTTCCACAGAGCACATACTTAGAAATAGCTATTGTGTGGGCTAGAAGGACCAAGGTCAGATTCAAAAAGACTGAGACCAGCTGCATCCATTACCATAATAATGCTGTCACTCTTCCTATTGGGAAACCAACAGTATTCAGTCTCTTGGGGGTATATGGTCAGGAACAAGAGAGAAGAATTGAACCTGGGGACATGGATTGGCATGGATTTTGAGGTTTAAAGTTGGCAGTTGCTGGTTTTCTGTTCTAATTAAATATTTTCTACTCTCTGTAATAAACTACCTTAGCGAAGAGCTATATGCTCAGCCTTCAGGGTAGAGTAATGGATTGGATAAAACCTGATAGTATCAACTCTTACTGCTGTTTTTACAGGGGGAAAAAATGACTCAAATTCCTAGATTCAGATTGTGATAACTGACCCTCTTCAACTCAAGACCAGGGCCTTGCTTCTCGATGAAATCCAAGCCACCCAGCATTAGAATCAGGTAGCCATCCAAATGCACTGACTGAATTTGCTAGTACGGCAAGTAAATCAGAGGTTTTTTTCTGGTTGCTGCTGCAGCTTTGCTAGTGGCAATGACAATAGGGTCAAGCACCATTTTTGAATGGTTACTTGGCTCTTTGCCTGACAGGTATGATTGAAATCATGTAGCATTTATGAATTCTCTCTCTCTCTCTCTCCCCCCTCCCACTCCCTCTCCCTCTCCAGATCAGTTGCAAAATGGATGAGCCTCTCTTCTGCAACAGAATGTTCTGGAACCTATGCCTTTGTACTAATTTCATAGATAGACTGTGACCTTTGATTAAACGGTTGACAGCGAATGATGAGACTCTATGCTTAGTGCATGCATATGTGGCTGATTGTCAGTTGCTCACTAAGGATATGGCTGGAATGAACCAGCCTTATTTCATTACTTGATAAAATACAAGACCAAGTAATTTGACAGGGCACTTCAGTTATGCATAGCTCTAGATTGAAGGTTTGAAAAACTGCAACACAATATGGGTAGGAAGGAGAGATGCCATTGCGTTTTTTTCATTTCCCCGTCCCCGTCCTCTCCTCCTGGCATGTGCTTGTAAGTTGCTGAACCCTTGGAACTGAAAGCCAGCAAGGCTCCGCTGTCTGAGAGAGAGAAACCATGCTGGCACACATATGGTCTGAGTTTATATTGTGGAGGTCAGGTTATTTTGCACAACTATATTGCTCTGCTAAAATCTCTTTCCCCCCCCCCCCACCCTCAGAAGAGGGTGCTAAATGCTTGTGCAGGAGGGAAGGGAGGGGCGGTGTGATTATTTTCCAAGCAGAAGCTGTAAGAACTCCAGAGCTGAGTTGCCAAGAAATTGCAGAATGCAGCAGAGCACCTGGAGTAGCTTACAATAGAAAAAAAAAATCAGTGCAATTAAACAGAATGAATAAAATAAATTGTAAAGTTACCATTCTGTTTTTAAAGCAACCCCCCACCCCCAAAAGCAGGAACTAGATTTAGAAACTTGTTGATTATTGTTTTTTTTCAGCTGCTGTCTAGAAGATAGGGAAATTATTTCCACCGGAATGATACTTGTGTTAGAACTGTGATATCACTGCCAAGAAAGCACTACCAAGAAGGAGTTGAAACAGTACAGTATAACATTTTGCTGAAATGGTCCTTCTATTGACATTCACCTAGTGTTGTTCATACTCAAACTGCAGTATTCCTTACAGTTGTAAGAGCTAGCAACTGAAGTTACCAAAGCAGCAAGAGTACAACATTCTATACTGAAAATAAAACTTATGCAGCGGTTTTCATAATACTTGATTATGAATGAAAGAGTGAAAAAGCCTAGTTCAGGGACTTTTCTGTTTTGAGTAGGGATCCTATGAAGAGCATTATCAGTTGTACAATAGTAACAAACTTGTATTTATGTACATGAATCCAAAAGTACCACCTACAAAAGATAAATTATTCTCAGTAGTATCACAGCAAATTACAATGAAGCCACCATGCTGCTAATATATACTTACATGATCTTAACCTCGTCTTGCAAGTACATACGTCATGTAATAATGTGTATGATGGCAGTAAGAAGTACGTCCTCCCTGCCTCCCCCCAATCTAGATGTTAGATTCTGGCAATTCTCCAGATCTCCAGTAGTAAAAATAAAAATTAGAACACATTAGAAAATCTAAATCCAATTACAGGAAACCGGGAAAGAACTTGAACATACTACGTAGCTAGTTGAGATTCATACTAAATAGGACCACTGGTTTTATGGCATTTTATGATATAATATAAAATCTTATAAAACATTTTCTGTGGTCATCTTCTGATGTTTGACTGTGCTATACAATTCAACATGGGTTATTTTCAAGGCAAATACATGTCTATATCTTATAAGAAATTTACAAGTGAAGGGATTAAATTAGAAGTTCTGCCATTGTTTTTGTCGTGTATGATATAATATTAAAATTCAGTGTTTTAATTGGAAGATTCTGAGAAACAACATAACTCTCCTAGTTCTATTCAGTCCTGTGAGATGCTTTCAGGAATTATTTGAAGGAATCTGCAGGTAAGGAAAAATCTCTGGAATGATGACCTAGCAGGTTATCTAGTCTTATCTTAAGATTGTTCCAACATTTCTACATATAAGATTTACAGTAGATGTATTATGTGATAATGGAGCATATTTGCAAGTGCCCTCAAAATAAGCGCATTTGAATGGTAAAGCTACTGTGTGTTGTAAAAGGTCAGACAACGTTCTATTCCACTCAAGTTATGATTAAATATTATAACTTCTAATTATGTTATGGGAAAAATAATTTTGCTAAGGAGTTTTTCCAGGCAAACAAATACATTTTTAGGAAGTACATCTTTATCCATTATATTGTTGTGGGTTGTGAGTGCTGTGGACGCTCCAACACTGGAGGTTTTTAAGAAGAGATTGGACAACCATTTGTCTAAAATGGTATAGGGTTTCTGCTTGAGCACGGGGGGTGGACTAGAAGGCCTCCAAGGTACCTCCCAACTCCATTATTCTGATGGATTGATGGAGGTGAAGTCCATATTTGCTCATTCCTCCTGGGACAGACGAATCTCCTTAAATGACATACTGGTTTTTTTTATCTCTAAATAATCTTTAATAGGATTAGTGTACTTTTTTCCGCCTCTAGCAGGTGTTACTTTGCAAAACATGATAAAGGTTCTTGCTGATGAATCTAAATCTATTTACAAATCATCCCTCGTCAAAACTGTCCTTGGTTTCTTTGTGATAGTATGGAGAATATTTTTATAAGATTGCCTGGCAAGCTATACAGCAAAAATCAGGAATAGAGTTATGTATTGTTTCTGCAGCGTTCTCTGAAAAAGCTGACTCTCTTCAGTTTATTTCAAATTGTCTCAGGTTGTGAAAATGTAGAAGTTGGATGGAAACAGAAGAGGAAAAAGAATGGCTGACAAATCATTTATCATTTTTGATTAAAGGGAAAGGGGAATACATCCTGACTTTACTATCTAAACCAGCTTCAGAACTTTAGGTGCCTCTGGTAAACAAAATTCAGGATAATATTTGGCCTTGTGACCATATGGATTAGTTAGAATAAAAGTAAAACATTAAAAATTAAGTAGAGATTGTAATGCATTATAGTGCATATAAATGGCATACTTCATGTCAGCAATAGCAGAAAGTGTATGGATTCATTGCACAAAGCAAAATTAGATTGAATCATGGGAACTCAAAATATGTAATGACTTACTTATCTCCTTATTGGTAGCTTTGGCAGAAACAGACCTTGAAATGTAAAAATTAGATGAATAAATTATTCCAAAATCTATTTTTGGACAATATTCCTATAGTCAACAAATTGTCACCAAATAAGGCAGGCTTTTCAGGTTTTCAGAATTTGCAGTAACTTTAGAAAGTTAAAAAAATACACTACCAGCATCTGTTAGAGTTTAATCTGAATGTCTGTTGTCTCCCATATTCTGCCTTATAACTAAATAGAGACGTTATGGCATCAATAGACACCCAATTTCCTATCCTTATCCCATTCCCTCCTTTATTTATCACCTAGCTTGATGATGCATCCTAGAGGAATTGCAGAGAAATTTCATCTAGTGGGAAAAATATATATTCTGCAGCATGGAATCACTGTTCAAAGACTGGAAAGGAACATTATCAAACAGAGTACAGGTAATCCTCAATTTACTACAGTTCGTTTAGTGACTGTTCAAAGTTACAATGGCACTGAAAAAAGTGACATGACCGTTTTTCACACTTATGACCTTTGCAGCATGGTCACGTGATTTACCTTGCAGTGTCCCAGCATCATATGATCATCTTTTGTGACCTGACCAGCAAAGTCAATGAGGAAACCAGATTCACTTAACAACCGTGTTATTAATTTAACAACTGCAGTGATTCATTTAACAAATGTGGCAAGAAAATTCGTAAAAGTCAAAACTGAACAAATTTCTCAGTTAGCAACATAAATTCTGGGCTCAGTTGTGGTTATAAGTTGAGGACTACCTGTATACAACAATCACTTTCATTTTTCAAAAGCTTGAGTAATAATTCATATTTCTCTACCCGTATTGTTTTTGTTGTGATAACTTCTTTTCAGTGCTGGATTGACTTGTTTTCCATCTACCACTTGTTTTATCTACCACTGAAGTTTTGGTTTGAAGAATGCGTCATTGACCTCTATACATCCCCTATATTTAGGATGGACAGTATTCATTATTGTTTAGGGCATGTTGTTCAGTTGGTTAAGAACCAAAGTTGTTGTTATGCAGTCACCAATATATTTCTCTGCTTTTCTTGTCAAACTAATTTTTCAGATTTCTCCCTGAAGTAATGTTTTTGTGGGTACTTTAAAAGTGGAAAAGAAGGTGATGTGTGCAATTAAGCAGCAACCCCCATATATCCATCTAGTGGAGGTCTCTTACAGAAATGTATTTGTGTCTAATAGCAAACATGAAGTGAGTGATATTATTATATCTCCAGGTGTTCTGTCATTTCCACCTACAGTAAATATTAATAGAAAAAAAAACACCATGTCACATAATAATTGTTTGCATTTCAAGCAACAAAGCCCTCCACTTCTCTTTTGTTCTTTTGAAATCAAAAGCCTTTTTTCACCTGAATGTTCTTCTGAGCAGGTGAAAGAAGGTGAGCTTTAAAGTAGTTACATAGCATTTTTTTGCAGTGTGTTTACCATTTGATAATATGAGCTCTGAATTCTACGTTGCTTTAGAGAAGGAGAAGCAAAGCTTTTTATATATGCATACTGCAAATTTCCAGGCCATTTCATATGATTAAAATTTCATAGCAATGGCAACTTTTCATCTTTCTGTCTTTCTGTCTCCAAATGTCTTCGCCCTTGCTCACACTTTTAAATTGTCATTGACTGTTTGAAATGCCAGGGCAGTAGAGGGTGCCCAACAGGTATGGGTATTTTTACTACACAATTCTCAAAACTATAAGCCTACATCCTTTAATGTGTAGATAGAATAATCTATTGTCCATAGTTTTGATAAGACTTCCCTTAAAAAAATAATCCCTGGATTTGCTTTTCCAGAAATCACATAAATTCATAAAGAAAATGAAGCCTAATGACTCACTGAATCTGGAAATTAATATAAATTCTTGGGATTTCATTCTAATAAAGATAAAATCTTTCACTTACCTCAAATGAATTTCCTAAAGCAAGAGGATGATCAAGAACCTGCCTGACATAACTAATATGGAAGAAGAGGCATCTGATCAGCCTCACAAAAAGAAGTCACTCAAAGAGGAGATTAGAAAAGCATGACCTACAAAACGAAACATTTGGATTTTCTCCTATGACCATTGGAAGAAAATTATTTCGGATTTTTTTTTTCAGTTGTATTCATCCATTGACTCATTGGGAAACTTTCTTAATGTGATTTGAATATCTAAATCATGCAATTGCATTACAATTGAAGTATAATCTCTGGGGAATAACACTACACTCCTCACCCTCCCTCTTAATTTTATTGTGTGGGATTAAAAGAACCTGTAATTCAGTAACACATTTGTGAAATCAGATATTCTGGGTTTAAGAGGCAATTTAGAAGCTAAAATTGAGTTTCTGGCATTTGAACAAATCATGCCCTAAATACTCACTAGCATTGGAAGGATGTTTGGACATTGCTGCCTATTTTGCCTTTAGTGGATAAAGCGATGAATGTCTTGATATGGAGGATTATATAGCCTGATCTCTGTGTAACCTTGAGTTAAAAATAATGAATGAAAACAAGCAGTAAAGTATTAAGACAGCGTATAAGAATTGCAAGCTTAGTCCAGTGAACCAGTAATATAATTTAGCACTGTACAAATATTAGTTAACAAATTCTCACAACACCCCCTGTGAGGTAGGGAGACATTTTTGTTCCCTCTATACAGATGGAAAAACTGAGGCACAGAAAAGTTAAGGTGTATATTAAGATGGTGGCAAGCCCATAATTCAGTGCTTCGATTTCTATAATCTGAAAACTAATTATAAAATCATGCTTCCCCTTTATGTATTAGAGCCCAGCCATGCCTTCTAAGAAATAATATGTGGGGTTGTTGCCTGTTAACAACATATATTTGATATTAAGTAATTGCTCCAGTTTTCATCCCCATATAGAACAGCATCTTTCACATTCTCATTTAGATACTATCCCATGCCCAAACTCTCTCAACTTTGTTGAACATTCTGTACTACGTAAAATGTACTACAAGGGAGTTTCATTATATATTTTTTTCTTCATTAGCTATTGTCTTTGTATTTGAAGAGAAAAGGAGGATCTCTGGAAGGCTGCTGTGACAAAAGTAGCAGAATATAAGCACAAGCCAAAGTGAATCCTTTTCTATTGCTCTTCTTCATCCAAATTCCCAGAGCAATTGTGCTAGGAGGATAGAATGTTATCACTAAACCAGCAAATAGCCAAAGCTAGATCCAGGATCTCTTCTTAGATCAAAAGTAACATCAGGAGAGGAGAGAAAACTTGTCAATCTAATGTGAAGCCAATGGGAAGGACAATTCACCCGGTGATCATTTAGGGGAGGACATGTCCATTCAGGCCCACAGAACTGGGTTTCTTCTTACAATGTTTCTTTTTCCCTCTGGGAACATCTGCTAAGCTTCATTTCTGTCAGCTGGATGTACCGTACAACATTGGTATCTGCAGGGAAAAATAATTAAAATACATCTACTTAGCATAACTTTCTTCTTGAAATCCGCAACAACCACATTTCTAGATTGTATTCTCAACTGCTAATAATAGCAATAGCAATAGCACTTAGACTTACATACCGCTTCATAGTGCTTTTACAGTCCTCTCTAAGCGATTTACAGAGTCAGCATATTGCCCCCAACAATCTGAGTCCTCATTTTACCACATCGGAAGGATGGAAGGCTGAGTCAACCTTGAGCCGGTGAGATATGAACGGCTGAACTGCAGCTAGCAGTCAGCTGAAGTAGCCTGCAGTGCTGCACTCTAACCATAATAAAATAATGAAATGCTATTTTAGGAGCGATCAACCATCAGCTTGAGCATATGGCTAGTTTTTCTATCATAGAACTCAAATACTAAGTCAAAATACTATGCTAAGCTCAAACCAGACTAACTATATAATGACATTAGTATGTTAGGTATGTATTATGTATGTATGTATCATGTCCTTGTTAGTCACCAAGCACTGAATGTTTTACAATTAGCATAGACTCATTTACTCATCTCCACAATATACCCCCAACCTGTGTTGCCTACACATGCAACATGTAACCATGATGACTGTACTTTATGTTTTGCAAAGGACATAATGTGATTTTAAGTATCAATGGGCAATGGAGACCATATCAAAATATAGGATTCTATCAGAGGGTATTAGTGACGACAAGAAACTAGCTGTTGGAATGTTGCCTTCCTGGAACTATCTGATGAGCTTATGTTAAGCCAGGTGGATTCTTCATTTGATCTAGTTGGTACTTGAGCATAGCTTTTTCAAACATAGAGAGCTAGCCTGGCGTTATCTATATTAGGAATAGCTCTCCAGGATTTCAGACAGAAGCTTTCTCTACCTCTCTTGGAAACAATGAAGACATTAAAACATTCTGTTTGCAAGACATACATTTCCATGGAGTAATAGTGAAGACCAATTTCCTCTGTGGTGCCCCTAACTTCCTCTGGAAGAGGGAAATGCATGGTCTTATATATGGGACTCTTGGATTGTGGGGCACCAGATCTTTGTTGATAGTCTAATTCTTGATATCACCTTGGTCTACATTGGCAGGGTACATATGAAAATTATGCAGATATTTAATTCCTACCATAACATTGTAGTGTCAATCTCCTTGAATATGTATGCAGCAAAAATACAGAAATGGTCTTGATTACTGCATTCAGGCATGAGTAAATACATATCAGAAATAATGAAATCTGACACTCTACCAGTAGTAGCTATCTCTTGTGGGGGGGGGACAAGAAAAAATGAATGTGAGAGACAAAACATAACTTGATTTTCAACAATATGTAAAGAGCATCCATAAAACAGTTCAAAATTAGAAGGCTCAGCACTATGCGATCAAAGTCATGCAATTGGAAATTTCATAAAATATCTGGTAGGGAATCTCTCAGCCTCAAAATATTTTTTTTCAATTACCACTCCCAACAGTCTAAATTATGGATAGCAAGGAAGAATGGTGGAAGTTGCAGCTGAGTGGAATCAGGAGCTCTATAGGTTGCCCATCCTTACCTGAGAAAAAAGATACATATTCTACACATTCAAAGTACAAATATCCCTTTTTTTAAAAAAGTATCCTGTTTCTCTTTTGATGTAGATATAATTTCCTGTTACGTTGTCCGCTCTTTTTATATGATGTCATAATTCATCCTTGGACTGATCGAAAAATAGTTTCAATAAATAATGAAATATTTATAATTTGGGGAGCAGCTAGGAAGTTGTTTTATCAGTTCCCTTCATAACACTTGTACTGCTTGCTTTAAAAAATTGAAATGTAGCTACCTTGTATATTGTGCATCATACCAGTCATAAAACTCCAAAGAACCTTCAAAATATACAAATGCCATCTTTGCTATTAAGACAGTGTTCAAACCTTGTAATGTGTATAATATATTCTCTGTCACTTGAATCTCTCCCCTCTTGACACAGAAACCTTGACTATGTGCCCAGTGAACAAAGAGGGATAATTACCTAGATAGGCTTAAAAATCACACATCCTGAAGATCACAGAAACAACCAGATGAATTTCTAAAATGATGCAGAAGAGGTGTGTGATAGGGGGATGAGCAGGGGACCTAAAAATCCACCTATAAAATGCCAAGTAGAGAGCATGTCTTTTTTTGTCAGCACAGAAGGAAATGGACCCAGTGACCTATGGATAAGTTCATGCATATGAATAATTTCTCAAATGCATTTTCTTTTCCAACATCTGGAGATAAAATAAGATTTAATCAAAGATATAACAGCACACACACAAAAATCCCTCAGCCAATTTTTGCTGCAGATTCTTGGGCTTGGTTATCAAAATCCTAGATAAGGAATTCTTCATGGAAATCATTTCTGCAAGCTTTACCGGAGTCCTTTTTTCTAGACAATTACACTAACAAATGTCATAAAACAAGTGTTCTTGTTCTTGTTTTATTTTACACATTAACGTGATTAACATGATTTTCTTAAACCTCCAACTGGAAACATAATCTTGCAACTACCCCTCCCCCCAGTCAATGTGTTTATGCCATCCATGGCTTGAGTTTGGCTTAACTTGATGTTGCCAGCCATTGGAGTTAATTTATCCAATTATACTTAAAATGTTTGTGACTTAGCATGATTATGAATACTAGAATTTTGACAGTGATTGGATTCAGACATTGCTCTAAACTATACTGTTCAATTTTTGATGTGTGAATCTATTCATCTGGTTTATTAAATCAAAGCATTTTTAAACAAACAATGGCTTTTATTTCTTTCACATTCTTTAGCATATTGTGTGATATTTTCATTTGTTTTAAAAAAAACCCTATAAAATGTCTTTGAGGATGTATGACAGCTCAAGAGACTTTGCTGATCCAGAGATGTGCACTGAGAAGCCAAAAAAAATATAATGTAAGTATGTTGCATGGCAACAGTGAATCTAACTAATGGCAGCAACCAGGACAATTTCAAGCTGTACTGCTCTCCAGAGGGAGGGAGGGAACGAAGGAATTACATATTTTTTTTATTGCAAATATGTTATTTCTTGACAGGTGGGTTATAATCACTCTATTATAGTCCTCATTGTGACCACATACTGTGAAACTTATCAATCTAAAGTCTTCCCTATTTTTCAAACATTTGGGGCTGTGGGGGTTTGGGGGAAAACAAATATTTCCCTAGATGTTGTTTCTCCTTGATTTCACAATCAGATCTGTCTGCTGTCTGTAACATCTGATTATATAGATCAGGGATAGGTCATCTGTTAGTACCAAAGGCTCCCTGGACAATTTGAGAACATGTCATGGTTGCCATCATAGAATTGTTGCCATAGCAAATCAACCTGTTCAGAAGACAGTTGCTATAGGAGGCATGGTCAGTCACAGAAGTGCCATGTAATAGAATAGTCATCCAAGCAACTCTCTTATCACTCCACCTGAACGTTTCTGGACCCCAAGCTGGAGTTTGCTTTGTAAAACTACTTCCTGTTTATATTTAATTAAAAATACTTCTTAAAAAGTCAGGTGAGGCAGGCAAATGGGCACATTACAGGAGTGAAATCCAGCAGGTTCTGACAGGTTCTGGAGAACTGGTAGTGGAAATTTTGAGTAGTTCGGAGAACCAGCAAATACCACCTCTGGCTGGCCCCAGAGTGGGGAGGGAATGGGGATTTTGCAATATCCTTCCCCAGGAGTGGGGAGGGAATGGGGATTTTACAGTATCCTTCCCCTGCCATGCCCACCAAGCCACACCCACAGAACCGGTAGTAAAAAAAATTGGATTTCACCACTGGCACATTAATGTTCATGGGCACCATACTCTGGCGAAGTAGCTTCTGGACATTTAATCTATAGATCCATAAATTGGCAGGAATGAGGAGGTTCTCCATATGATGGCACCCTATTTTAACATGGATAATAGCTGACAGTATGCTTTATTTGCAGATGAACTCTGTCCTCTCAAAACTCTTATATAAAATCATGAAAGACTTCTGCCAATCATAGCTACTTAGGATCAAGCAATTTCGTGTGAGGTGAACATAATGGTCTCTTTGCATGATAGACATGTTCTTCAGTAATCTTCATATTGCTTCCATTAATTAAACAATCCAGAATTAATGGAAGCTTCTCCAATGGCAATTTCCAGTCTACTTTTGAGATCATTGCATCTCAAAAGTTTGGGGAGAGCAGACAAAATGTTGGACTTCTTCAATCATTTCATCCATCAGTGAAGATTAGGAACACCAACCAACTCCCTGTCTGACATTCTGGCTGTGTTTATCAGGAAGCTCACCTAAATATTTTTCAGGGCCTCATGAAAGTATTTTGCATTTTTCTTAAAAGAGGACGCCAGTAAAGAATAAGATAGCATTTGGGAAATTAAAAATGTACCAAGTATTGCTTAAATTTCATAATATTACATCTTTTCTCACCCCTCCCCTAAATGCTTTGAATTGCCTTGCAGGATTCCATAAAACCATTTCCCTTCTGCCTTCAAATCTTTCCTCAAGCCTTGTTTTTGTGAAGCTTTCAGCACATCTGCTTCTCATGCCTTGATGGAGCTGCATGTAAGCACGCCCCAGCATCTGCAGGTGAAGCCATTTGTGGTAGTTCCCTATTTATATTTTCAGAGATTCCCTTTTCTGTGCTTTTTTTCACGTATTATCTTGTAAGCTCTGTGGAACTGACATTTGTCTGCTTGTCCTCTGGAAAGTTCCATGCCTATCATTCATGAAAAAGAAGAACCACCCCAACAGACATAAGGATGAGGGTCAAGCCAATTCTTGTTTCCTTTGCTTGAGGGGGGGAAATTTTATAATAGCAAGGCTGAACTTGCCTGGACAGAGGGATCCTCACAAAATTGTCAAGGCAACATTTTTCTTAATCACATCATGTGTCTGGCCTATCACTTCTGAAAGGTTTCCTGCCCTACTGCAAACTTCAACTTCGAATAAAAGAATGGCTCAATTATCTCACATTCTTCTCTACTTTTTTTCTGATTGAGGTTAGGGGGCAAAGGTAGAATGCAGTTCAGGCAGGTTAGTTTTTCCGTACTGTAAGCTCTTGGCAGGGAAATAAAGAGGTATAAAAGACATGCTTCTCCAGCAGTAGGTTTTTAGAACACAGGATTCATCTCTAAAATACATTCCTGCTTACTCAGTGAAGTGAGCTTCCACTGGGTTGTACTAATGTACTCTTACTAAATGCATCGAATTCTTGTGCACCACAAGTACGGTATGTGGTCTCTCTCCTCTCCCATGCCATTATTTCATAAGCATGGGTGTAGACAAAGGAGGGTGGCGGTAAGGTAGAGTAGCTATCATAAATTACATAAAATATGTAACACATTGAGGTCCAGTTTTGTATCAGCTTCCAAGTAGGATTTTACTTGATTATACCACTCTGTTCTCAAAACATAGAAATTGATTTTAAAAAAGCAAGCAAATCGAACTCATAAACACCACTTTGGAAGCAGCAGCTACAGTAATGGGTAGGTTACATGTCACAGATCAACTTGTCAAAAATGGATTTCAACAATTCACCCAGGTGAGCACAAGGCAGAGGAAAGATCAATAGAGTTTGGCAGATGTCTTACTGTAGCGTGCCTTGGAGATAACCTCGGAGAAACTGTTTAGAGATATTACAACAAAAACATATGCAAAAATATGCACTGAGTCTAGGAAATAGGAAAAGCATTAACAAGAGACTCAGATAATCTCCTCCTTGACTCCTTGGGGTATAAGAGGGAGGGAAGGGAAAACACATCAGGCCACATTATTCTGTTAGTATAACCTATTTAAATAAAATATAGTGCTAGTCCTCTTTGGAATCCATTTCCTGATCTGGTCAACTTTAAAGGGCTGACGCTCTGACAAACACACACACACACTTATTCAGAGCAGGTATCGAGTTCCAAAAAGTTATAGCTGAGTCAGTGACAGCAGGGACAGCTGCTAGCGCAGCCAATTCCTGCAAAGGTTGGCTTTGAATTCAATGGAGCCAGTGGTGGGCTGCTGCCAGTTGTAACAACCGGTTCGCCCAGCACTGAAAGTGTGAGTGTGCATGCATGTGGCCTTCTGTGCATGCACATGGCTTCAAAAACACAGTGATATAGGATGGGATAGCACTGGGGCGGATGGGTGGATGGGCAGGTCACAACTACCGGTTTGCCCAAACCGGTCAAAACCGGCAGCAGCCTACCTCTGAATGGAGCGCTTTGCACTTTTGTGAAAATGAATGGATTTGCTGTGAGTTTTATTTGAGAAGTCTCAAACTTTAATCACCTTTAGGAACTTTTGGATCTAATCCTCTCCCTCCAGATAATCCACTAACTGCTTTTCATCAAACTTGAGTCTTATGGAATCTTCTGATATGTATCTAACAGCAGGTCAAGAGACTTAAAATGATCTCCTCTCCCATCTTCTTGTGTAGCAATTTTAGATCAAATATCTCCCTCTCCTCTACCATTTAAGAAACATTTTCTCCAGATGAAATCGAGCATGAAATGTGTAAATGTAAAAATGGTGACCAAATATGAAATAGCTGGTAACACTAGTGGGTTCCTGAAGCTTCCTTAGTGCTAGGGAAGGGGGGGACAGCGGCAAATGAAAATAATTTAATACTCCCCTCTAATTAATTTTCATTTGGAAGAAGTCAGATATTTCCTGTAGTTAAGTAAGATGCAGAGTAGATATGACAACCTCTAATCTAACCAGGCTGACTGAAAGGGTATATAAACATATTGGCAGAGCAAATACAGCTACGCAGCTGTCTGAGACGAACGAAAAGCGCTTCAGGCAGCATCAAGCCAAGCATGACAGATGGAAGCAGAATGTCTTGTGGGATATGAAGAGGACAATGCAAAGCAAATGTCCAGCTTGCCTTCTGAGGGACAGAGAGTGGTTTGTTTGTACACATCTTTTGCTAGAGAAAACCTTAACCTTAGTTTTATATTAGTTCCAACCCATGGAGTCTTCTGAGCAAATAGTTCCCAGCTCATTAGCTAACTCTTTGTTGATGTCCTTTTGACAGCTACGAGAACCTGCTAAAAATGGGAGAAATCTGAGTGAAATCTGTCACAAATTCAGCTCTTATTCCCAAGAAATGATTGGCATCCTCCAAATGCATATCACTACTAGTAGGTTTTTAGACAATGCAGCAAAGTTATCCTGCACAATCTTTAACACCAGATGCTGGAATGAGGTAAAATATTTAAAAAAATCTATTCGAATCTATCTTTATTCACCTAGTTTTGGAACTTGTGAGCTAGACTCTTGTATTTCTCTGTGTCATGCCCTTGACTCCCATTTGACAAATGAATAGAATTCCAACACTCCCCCACAGTAGACATAACAGTACATTGATCAAAGTGAGAAGAATAGGAAAAAGAATGACAGCTTGATCACCACTGCTCCTCCATGTCTTTCAAAACAGACATAAGGCATGTTTTGTTTCTGAATGCAAAAAACATCTACCCACAACAACCCACCAGGATTCAAGTGATCAGTTCAGACTGACTTCAAGGAAAGTCGTTCCACTTCAATAATAAGGGCAAGCAAGAGAGCAATCTTGTCACCCACTTCCCAAGCTTTGTAATCCTTTTTTCTCCAGAGGATTACCTAAAGTTAATTCTTCTGAAAGTAATGAATAACTCTCACTTTGATGGAAATTTAGTGGCTGGGTCATTTTTCAAAATGTGAGTGTTACACATATACATATAAACACACACACATATTTCTATGCACCATTTTCAGTGTTTCAGTTCTCAGGTAACCAAACCAAAAGTGTTTTAAATAATGGATAGAAGACCTTTTCTTTATTCTGAACTATATTCCCCAATAATACTCTGTCAGAAGCCACATTCTGATGGCATCTGGGGTCAATTTCTCTTTTTCTCCCCTTCCACCTGCCCTTATACTCTCTTTTACTAATATTCCTATTATTTCTCCTTCCCTCTTCCTGAACACCCAATGTTTTGCTAGAAGAAGGATAACTTTTTGCGTAGATCTGAACTGATAACTAGCAGAATTTTTTAAAAATTAAAGTATGGGACAAAAGCTAATGAGTCTTGCTTTAAAAAATTGAGTGACTCCCAGGTGCAATTACTTCAGTCCACATTTTTGTTTCTGAAATTCATGTATTACAGAGTACTTCAAGGTCCATGATGGGACCTAAGAATTGTGGCTCAATAGAATAGTGCCCCCTAATTTTTCTGTGCTGCGATCCTATATTTCCCTGCATCATATTTATGATTACTACTGTTAGAGGCAGGGAAACATGCAAGCATTCACACCCTTGCATGTTTCCTTGCTTCTGTCAGTAGCATTCATAAATATGATGCAGGATTGCAGTTCTGAGC
The DNA here is from genome assembly GCF_059756535.1 of Pantherophis guttatus. Classification (NCBI taxonomy): domain Eukaryota; kingdom Metazoa; phylum Chordata; class Lepidosauria; order Squamata; family Colubridae; genus Pantherophis; species Pantherophis guttatus. The sequence continues at coordinate 72,184,143 of NC_142063.1, forward strand.
AATTGCACTTTTCTTATATAGTTCTGTGGATGACAAGTGTGAAAAGAGGAGCAGAAAAAAATGACCAGAGCGAAGACAAGGGAACTTGTTCTGAGCAAAATACATTTTTAAAAAGGAGAGGCAAACAATGCTGATGAGAATAGAGCAACAGCAGATGATCACTTTCTAGTACCTGTTGGCTGTCGAGACCTTGCTTCTTTCAAGTAGTAAAGGGCCTTGTTGTAGTCTCCAAGATGATAGAATGCTACTCCTGACCGGTAGAGTGCCTTGAAGTTCTCTCCTTCTTTCTTCAGTACTTTCAGGCAATATTCTTTGACCCGCTCATAATTCACCAGCTCAGCTTGAAGTAGGCAGGCTACAAGAGAAAAAGGAACAGCAACTACTATGGTGTAGGTCTATTTTAGAGAATTATTCTTTCAAGACCAACAAGGGAAAGGATGTGGAGTTGGATGAAAAGGAGACAATTTAGGAAATGGTACTCTCATTTAGATGAGCATCAGATCCCATTTTCCAATCTCTAATCTCAGCAGAAATTGTCTAAACTGCAATTAGAAATTGACATAAAGGTGGCATGGATGGGTTGGTGTTTGTTTGTTTGTTTGTTTGTTTTACAAATGAGCCAGGAATTCCCTATGCACCAAGAACAAAACTTCATAAAGAGAGGCAAATGGATCCAAACTGTATGATAAAATAATACACACACATACAAAGCATAAAGCATATAGAATGCTGAATTATATGGGGCAGCATCAACAATGTTAAACTAAAGAAAAAGAGTGTAATGAAAACATAAATGTATGAAAACATAAATATGGATAATTGAACTGCAAAGCTACTTAACATGAAGTCATGCATAATACCCAATAATATTTTCTCTTTAAATTGCATACTTTTAGCTCAACAACACTTGCACTTTATTTTCTTAAACAAAGCCATTCACAACGATCTCTTTCCATCTTCTGTTATAATCTGAAGAAATGCTCTGTAATCAATAGCCACACAAGATGGGAATAAGACTGTTGTTCATACAGAAGCTATGCATGTATATATATATATATATATATATATATGGAAAACAAAAAGTCGATACGTAACATTTGCATGCCCATCCCTGTAAAAGTTATAAAGCTGCTACATAGTGCTTTGGATTGTTCAGCATATCTTCTTTATCTTTTCTAGACTGCAAATGAAAGCCTGAGACTAATTTATTTTAAAATATTTGGGAAAACCATGGGACCATATGTACCAGGGCTTCCCACATCAGCCCTTTTGTCACTGGGGGATACTTTATACCCACTGAAGATGCAAACTCCACTATATAAGCACTGTGGTTATTTCAGAGCAGAAAACCATTTATAGGTTCAGGGTAGTGACTCACTGGCTGGACTGCGGCTGTATGTAAAAAAAATTCTTTTGCTTGCATCATGTCCTGGTATCTTCAATTTACAGAATGATAAGAAGACCGAAAAGAGCTGCTGTCAGCACAGGGTCAACAGACAAAAATCTAGCAACCTGGTCTGTTCTCAGACACCTTTATGATGTTCTTTCTTGTCATGTTTTTGGCAAGAGATTCAGCTTTTCCTTATGATGCTTGTTTTTCTTTCACAAAAACTCTACACAAATTGTACCTTTCCTGAACTGAAGCCACACATTCACTTCAATTATACAGAGCTGCACAGGCACAGGCAAAAGTACATAGCTATTAAATGTTCTGTCCTATGACTGCAGTGAGAAATCTCCACGCCTGTATTTTGTGCCAGGTACAACATAGCAAGAATGGGTTAATTCTGCACTTCTCTCTGCATATTTTTATATCATATCATTTCCAATAGAGACTCTTCTTTTTTTAGACTCTGTTTTTTTTCCTCTTCACAATGGTACTACTCTGTGACAAGGGCCAAAGAATTGATTAGTTCAAAGCCAGACATAGGATCCCTGCTCTCACTTTTTTTGCAACCTGGACTGTCTTTTCCAAGATGGCAAAAATTCCTGACCTTAAAAGGGAGACACAACATAAGAAGCCATGGATTTAAACAATTTGGCCCCCACCTTCATCATAATGTCAGCATTAGATGGACTGCCTCTTCCCAATTCCATCTGTCCATTTCATCAAGTCTGGCAGAAGAGGTATATTGCTGGTCTCATCTGCTAAGGAGTCACATCTGGTGGGACCACCCAGGAGACAGGCCTTTTCTGCTGTGGCACCTGTCCTGTGGGACATCATCCCCTCTAGATGAGATTGGCTTCATCTCTACCAAACTTCCAGAAGTCTTTCGAAACCTTATGTTAACAGGTTTGGGGGGTCGCAAGGGAGTGGGATTTGATGAGGTGACTCCATTGTTCATATTATCTTATGTTTTCTCCCAGCCTTTAATATTAATTTTTGTACTTATTGAATGTTTTATGTATACTATAAAACTCTCTCTGCGTATGTGTGTGTGATGACTAGGTCCATCATCCGTCCGTCTGTCTGTCTTTCTGTCTTGTCTATCTGTCTGTCTGGTAAGGGCTAGATGTAATAACAGCAGACATTTCAATGCAATTTCTGGAATTGACCCTGTCTCCAGATCCTGTCTTTATTCACTCATTGATCACAGAATGGGACAACTCACCACAGCCAACTCACCATGACCAACTCACCACAGCCTATTCCACCATTTCTTTGATATTAGTGTAACTGTTATGGCTGGGTTGTCCCGTAGCAAGTTAGCCATGGCAAGTTGTCCTGGACCTGATCATGGAATGGGATTGATCAACTGCAGTGGACCTGCTCTAACTCTGCTTCAGATGGTAATACAGGTTAGTCCTCGACTTACGACCACAGTAGAGCCCATAATTTCTGTTGCTAAGTGAGACAATCGTTAAATGAATTTTGCCCCATTTTCTGACCTTACTTGCCACAGTTGTTAAGTGAATTGCTGCAGTTGTTAGTAACACAGTTGTTAAAGTGAGTCTGGCTTCCCAACTGACTTTGCTTGTCAGAAGGTCGCAAAAGATGTTTACATGACCCCGGGAGACTGCAACTCTCATGAATATGAATTAATTGCCAAGCAAGCATCCGAATTTTGATCACATGATCATGGGGATGCTGCCACCGTCGTAAGTGTGAAAAATGGTCATAAGTCACTTCTTTCAGTGGTGTTGTAACTTTTAGCAGTACTAAATGAACTGTTGTAAGTTGAGGATTACCTATACGTATATGCTTAGGAATATTGTCCTCCGCTATTATGATGCAGAATTGCAAAATCAAGTTTGATACACAAAAGTACCCTCAATCCATTCACAGTAGCCTGCAAAGCAGACATAAGATCTGCCTGGTCCAGCATCCTATTTCCTTTGGTTCTCCCCTCCTGTGCTTAAATTGATTGTCTAGCAATTTTTGGTCCAAACTATGCTGTCACTGATTCTGACATCATATTGATCAGTCACTATTGTTGATTAAATTCCGGCATGTCCCCATTAAACCAGTTGCACAAGTTAGCCCTGAATTCAAGCCTTGTTGATTTCATGAGTTATAGATACAACGAACGTTCGCTGGATATCATCCATAGGTGTTGTTGTTGTTGTTGTTGTGAGCATCCGTGGAAATCAGAATTGACTCTCTCATGAAAGAAAGGCATAATTTTAGGGGCCGATGCTGTTAGGCGGCAAGAGAAAGTAGCTGCTGCTTACAGATGGTAATTTCAGATGGGGGTGGAGATTGGGAAAAGGGTGTGACAGATAAAAGAAAGAAAATGCCTGAATGCTGCGGCAAAATCTTTTCAATCATTGGCCCGGGTCACCTGAGTTCTCTTTTGAACAACAAAGAGTCATAGCCTGATTCTACATGCACTTGTCAGATGTGACGGAAATTTGTCACACATCACAAAGAGCACTAATGGGGATTTGTTCCCAACGCAGACAGCAGCCTAAAGCGGCAGATTTTCATTAGGACAGCTACGGCGTGGTAAAGGATTAAATTCTCCTTCTTGACTGACACAGTCTTGCCAATGATATCCCAAACAAATAAAAATCTGGGGACTGACATTTCCATTCAAAACAATACATCTTAAATGCACAAAGGCATAGAACAAAGGCTTGGTCCTGAATTTATCCCCTTCCTCGCAAAGAGAGAGCAGAAGCAGAGTCAGCAGGGTTGACCCAGTCCAAAGACAGATTTGGACTGGGTCAAGAAATGGTTATTTATTTATTAGTTTGATTTATATGCCGCCCTTCTCCGGAGACTCAGGGCATCTTACAATGCATTAAGCAATAGCCTTCATACTTTTGTATATACCTGCTTAGTAGGGCTTTCGGGCCCCCCCAAGTGGTGTTCTTTTTTTATACAAAGTCAGTTTATTGCCCCCACAATCCGGGTCCTCATTTTACCTACCTTGGAAGGATGGAAGGCTGAGTCAACCTTGAGCCTGGTGAGATTTGAACTTGCAGTAATTGCAGGCAGCTGGCAACTAAGTGCTACTTTTACAGCACTTAGTCCACTGCGCCACCAGGCTCATATATCTTTGTTATCCAAAGATCACACTGTCCTTTTGCTCCTTTGCTTCCAGGTTCATGTAGCTAACCATGTACAGGTAACCCTCGGCTTACAACAGACTGTTTAGTGACTGTTCGAAGTTACAACGGCACTAAAAAAAAGTTACTTATGACCGTTTTTCACACTTACGACTGTTGCAGCATCCCCATGGTCATGTGATTTACATTCAGATGGTTGGCAACTGACTCACATTTATGACGGTTGCAGTGTCCCGGAGTCACATGGTCACCTTTTGCAACATTCTGACAAGTAAAGTCAATGGGGAATCCAGATTCACTTAACAACGGTGTTACTAATTTAACTGCAGTGATTCACTTAACAAATGTGGCAGGAAAAGTCAGAAAATGGGGGCAAAACTCACTTAACAAATTTCTCACTTAATAACAAATTTTGGGCTCAATTGTGGTCATAAGTTGAGGACTATCTGTTGTCAGTAGGGCCAGGAGCTCCTCTTTGGATGAATACAGCTTTAGAGCAGTGTATTAGTCAACTTTATGCTAGGTGCACTTCAATTCCCAGAATTCCCCACCCAGCATGCTTTAGAGGGAAATAGGTATAATGTGATGAGGGGTGGGAAAAAAGAGATTTCAACCCATAAAAAAAGTTGCTGTCACCATTGGAAATTTTCCCATTGCCTTCAAAAGCAATAAACTCTTTGCCTTATTAAAATTCAGCTAGATTCTCTCCTTGCTTCTCATGGAGGTTGAAATGAAGGTAGCCATTCCTTTCTGTCATCCACCCCCATGTCTCTTCCTGTCTCCACACTTCCTTCCCGTTAAGGTGTGAATCTGAAACTAAAATCCTTGACAGCCCTGAGAATGTAGTTCTATATTTATGTATCAAATAACAGGTACAATAGCATAAACAGCTGCCCTTTGCCCAAGAATTCTGCCTGGTGCAGTCAGAGAGCAACCTCTTTGTATAAGGTGGCCTGTCAGTGCCACAAAGAGACAAGTTGCTGGAAGCATGAAGAGTAAAAGACAGCAAAGGCTTCACAATTGCAGGCTCACAAGAAGCTGCCTTATTCTGAAACAAAACATCGATGCACCTAGCACAGAATTATCTTTACGCACTCCCATGGGGAGATGAGTATTTGGGAGAAGAGCAATTATTCTGAGCCCAACCAGAATCATTGACATCTAATGCCACAGCAGTTCTGCAAGATTTCAGACTGAAGCCTTTCTCAGTGTCACTTGGAGGTTATGAAAAAGTTGGATATAGACTGTTTGTGATCAAAGCACATGATCAAGCACTGAGTTTTAATTCCTTTTAGAGATCAATCATTTAGTCCCAGCAACTTCATCAAATCTTTTTATGAAGTCACGGAAATTGTCCCTGGTATCCATTACTACTATATCGGAAGCATGTTGATCCTTGTAAGGATTTTCAATTTCAGTGTGAAATTCATTCATTTCTCAAGCAAGCCAATTCTTCAGCTGCAGCAATTTATGAATACAGTCCTAATGGTCAACTTTGAAGTAAGGAAGTTTCATGTATTCATATGAAAGCTGTATTACTTCCCTGCTATGCTTTACATGTCCTTTTTGGTATGATTACTGCAATGTTTCTAAGCTTGCAGCAAAAATATCCTTTCTGCTACTGCTCCCACCCAAAAATTACTAATAGTGGAAATGACATCATCACGTCTGTCTATGAAGAAGTGCCCCATTTATACAAGTTTGCACACAAATATTTTTCCACAGCTGCCGTCCATGATCTTATTTAGGGAGGAAATCTAAGTTTAAGGCCAGAATTTCATTAATTTATGCAGAACATAAAATCATCAAGTTTCTAAGGCCCAGATTAGCTAAGAGATAATATAATATAATTAAGATTTAAATATAATAAGTCAAATTGCAGAAAGTTATTTGTAATTTTCTTCTCATATTTTTCAGGCTAGCCTTTCCTAGTTTTGGACTTGGTTAGTATTTGGATGGGATGGAAAACCATAGCTAGACCGAAAAGTAAAATATTTAAAAAAAAAATATCTCAGAAAATAAAGAGCAGTCAGTGGCTAGACATTTCTCTGTAGTCATGGACAAATACCACTTTGCTCAATATCTTCTGCACCTGGATCTCATCTTCTTGTCCATTGTGATTAGATATCTCTTCTTCCTTCTTTTGTTTTTGTTTTTTTGCTTTAATTTATATGCCGCCCTTCTCCGGAGATTCAGGGCGGCTTACAATGCGTTAAGCAATAGTCTTCATACTTTTGTATATTTATACAAAGTCAGTTTATTGCCCCCACAATCTGGGTCCTCATTTCACCTACCTTTGAAAGGATGGAAGGCTGAGTCAACCTTGAGCCTGGTGAGATTTGAACTTGCAGTAATTGCAAGCAGCAGATGTTAATTACAGTGCTTTAGTCCACTATACTACAAGCTCTTGTTTGTTGCTATTGTTGAATAAGTGGTTAAACCTCTGGAGGGTTTCCTCTTTTGTGTTGCCTATCTTTTCTTTCAATTTCCCCAATAATGTTTAACCCAGGTTTTATCTTTCAAAAGCAATATGCATGCTCTGAGCCTCCAGTAGCATTTTCTTTTCATACTTCAGTTATGCTTTTCCATTTCGTGAGTCATTCACTAACTGGGAACGCTTATTCGGTGGTTTCCCCTTCTGTTTCTTCCCTATTGCTCTTTCTTAGCAAGCATCACTAAAGATCCTTCTGCCTTTTGTAGGCTCTCAGCAGAAAATGACCTTCCTGCTAAAGAGGCTTCTCTCTAGAGACACTCCATCGCTTTCTAAATGTGCTTAGGAAGCTGGGAAGAGTCTCGGGAGCAGATCTGAAGGATGGCTCCTAAATTTGATAAATAAATAAAAATATATAACTTTGACTCTAAGAAACCTCCCAAGTGGGCCTGCTCCTTCAAGAGGAGAGTTTTTATCCAGAATTATCACTGAGGGAGACAAAGTTTGCCCAGAAATCTCCTTCTTGCAGAGACTTAATCTCAGTTTCTTTCCTTTCACCACAGCTCAAACCAATTGATGACCTTCCCAGGAGCCTTGTATAGATGTGAAATAGCAGGGGAGATAAAGATGAACCCGGCAGCAGCCACAAGTGGGCATCTGTTTGGGTGACCTCTCCCCAATCATCACAAGTGGCACTGCCTACTCAGGAAAGAGTAGAACAACTTCAGAACAGGATCCCCAATGCCCTGCCTTTGAAGTCAGAAGGGTACAATGGTGATGGTTGTAGAAGCCAAGAGGTCTGAATAGATGAGAAGGGATACATTCCCCTCATTCAGATCCCAGTATTGATCAACCACTAGATGACCAGTGCACTTTCTACCCAGGCCCAAATGTAGATCCAGATAATTTACTTCCTCTAAGGCAGTGGTTCTCAATCTGTGCCCCGGAGACCTCTGGGGTGCCAAAATGTCATCACAGGGGGTCCACAAAGGATTGTTGAAAAGGTGACAAAGCTTTCCTTCCCATTGTAATATAAGAAAAAAAACCCCTCTAAAATAAAAGGGAGTTTATTTGCTGGCTTCGAGAAATAGATATAGTTAGATGAAACACTTTTGAAATATAGTTCAAATAATGCCTCACCTGTAGCATGAGGCAGATGGCCAAAGAGCATTTCCTGCTCCAGCTGGCTGTTCTCCAGGTCCCTTCCAATGGGCCAACTGGCACCACTGCCATATGTGAAGGATTCAAGACTTATGCGGGAGACAGGTGAAAATAAGTCAAGTATGTAGTAGAGCAGAACTGTCTAGCCCTGTCCCAGCTCATCTTCCATCAATTGCTCAGAAGGATGGTTCTAATGAGCTTAAAGAATATTTTTTCATTGTTGAGTGTACTTAATTGGTGTTGCAGTGAGGTGCCTTTGAATTTATATAGGATATAAATAGCTGCAATAAACAATGGATGTGCCATCCTTGCATGGATAGCAAGATTGGGGTCAGGAAGTATTTCTTCATTGCAATTTATGCTGCAAGACATCCAACATCTGCAGATATTTTCAAGTGAACTTTGCATTTTCAAATAGCACTGGGATAGCTAATTGAAGAAATAAAAACAAGAAACTCTTCTAGCCATTTGGCAGATTCCCTCATGTACTGCATAGCCAAAGTCTGCTCAAGGAATGAGACTTGTTCAGCTTCTGCTCCAGATGGTCTGCAATATACCCATAAAATCCATCTTGGAGACTTGAGTAAACATGTATACATACCTCCATGTATATTAGAAATATACTATTTACTTACTTGTTTGTTTACTACAGTTGTATCCCACCTTTATTGCTTTATAAGTAACTTAAGCTGGCAAACATACATAGTATCTGTACTATTTTCTCTACAATCACCACCCTGTGAGGTGGGCCCCCTAGAGTCGGACTCGACTGGATAGGGGAATCCTTTACCTTTCATTATGTTTAATAAGAATTACTTACAATTGTCATGCTGTTGGAGATGCAAGTCATGATTAGAACATTTAATCCCATAGTTTGGCTTTATCCCATGATGGTTATAATTTATCCAATAATTTTGGTTTAAAATTCATAAGACAGTCAGCATGACCTTGGAACACGACTTTGCTGCTCAATAAGGACACACTCTTCTTGACCATAGAATCTGTGTTCAGAATCTGTCAAGAGGTCAATAAATTTGGACGTGGGATCAGGGGGCGATTTCAGACAAATTGGGGCTCTTTAGCACCCTGAAAGCTCTGCCTTCACCAACTTTTAACTAATTTTAACTTCTTGCCTTCTGTTCAAATTTTTAACTTTTATATATACAACATATATAACTGCTATTTTGACATTTTATTGTGCACTGTAGAGTCCCTCTTTGAGGGAAATGGGTGGTTTAGAAATGTGAGAAATAAATAAAAAATACATATTTAACATTAGGATAAGTCTGCGCTAAATTGCAGCTATGAACTGTTAATAACGTGGCTCATCATTAGCTTCTTTTGACAAAGTGGCAAGGAGGAAAATTTTCAAGTATTATGGTAAATTTTTCTGAAGTTCTTTATTACACAAACTTTCAGCGCTCCTGTTCCTTTTCTCTCTTTTCTCTTTTTTTCCCTCTCCATTTTTTTTAACATTATATGCAGTGCATATATAATGTAATTGTTCATTTAGATGATACAGTTTGTTAATATTTTATAACAGTTAAAGATGCATTTAGCATTTGTAGGTTTTTTTGTCTGCACTGCTATTCTTATTATTTTAAATTATTTAATAAAATATGTGCATGCATGCGTATTTATTTGTATCCCAGCTTTATTATTTTTACAAATAACTCAAGGTAGCGAATATATCCAATGTACCTTCCTCCTTCTATTTTCTCCACAATAACAATCTTGTGACTTGGGTTGGGCTCAAAGCAAGTGATTGGCCCAAGGTCACCCAGCTGACTTTCATGGCTAAGGCAGGACTAGAACTCACAGCCTCCAGCTTTTTAGACTGGTGCCTTAACCATGAGGCCAAACTGGCACACTCACACCCACCCACCTACCCACCCACCCACACACACCTGTGTGTGTTCTTAGGTCCATCTCACTGGTGGTGCAGTGACCAAGGAGTAGAAGGTTTGAAAGGTGACCAAGGAGTAGAAGTCATTGGCAGATCATGTCTTGAATTCCAACCCCAGGGAGGTTTCACAATTATTTTTTTGAGATTTTGGAGGTTCTAAAGACCATTCTGTTCCAGTTGGTTTTTGAAAGATTGACACGACTCTCACCATTCTCTCTGCTGCAGTACTACATTTGATATTAAATGTATTTGTTTTATCTGTTTTAGATGTTGTGGTTTAATATTTTTATCAATGTGCAATCTAGCATTACTGTATTGTTTGCTGTGAAAAGATGTATTGTCCTGAAATGTAGCATAATCTTTATTATCCATCTTTCCATAAATGAGAACGGGCAGGTGCCAAATCAGGAATATGGATGGCATTTTCAGACCAGTTGGTGATGACTTCCGATTCCTGCATCTAATGGGAGACTCTGTTTATGGCTTTGGGGTTGATGATGCTTCCATGTTTCCCTTACATGTATGTACCCAGCAGAGCCAAATGTGTGAGTTTTGGAATTTTGGGACCAAACCAATCATTCAAGGACTAGTTCATATATCCTGGTTAAGGAATGCAGCATCTGAGAAATATCAGGAATCATTGAAAAATACAAACTGACAGTTTTTAAGCTGGAAAGGTAAATTTCAGAAGGCTAGTTCTCATGACATAGGTGAGAATGTTGAATGCATAGATTCAACAATGGGAAGTGATATTAGGTTGCAGTCTCTAGTCCTGCTGTTACAAATGCTTATAGAATTATCTATCTAATTCTATAAGAAAACCTACATGCATGCATCTACAACTAATGTAATATGTTTACATGCTGTTGAAGAGGGATATAAATCTACAGGCTGTTCCTCAAAGAAACCTTGAAAGTAATCCTAAAACCCGATCCAAAATTTGGTGCTGAATTATAACTTTTAATGCACCTGAAGGGAAAAGGGGCTAAATATATGAGGAATACTAGTAATTGTATTTAATTCAAAAACATTAATTCAATTCAACTTCAATTAAAAATTTTGGCCAATTCAGTGGCTCAGTTCAGCTTTCAGCCTGAAGATTGCTTACTCCTATTTTAAATTTTCCATCAGATGGGAAGAGTCAACTCCAGAGCTATTAAAGCAGATTTTAGTAGGAATGAATCAGATTTAAATGAAGACATAGCAAGCTGGATCCAGATTTGCATACATGCTATACTTATAGAAATGTTTTCTCTTCTCCCCATGGTAGCAACTCCTACAGGATCCTGAAAAAAGCCCTACAAAACAGTAGGTGCTTCTGCCCAGGTCCATAAAAGCTATCAAGGATCTGCTCCAGTGGTGGGTTGCTCCTGATTCGCCCCGGTTCGGGAGATCCGGTAATGGTGGCGGCAGGAGGCTCGCCGGGTGGGCAGGGATAGTGGCGCCCACCCGCATGCACAGAAGCAACACACACTCGCAAAGTGAGCACCCGCACACTACCGATAGCAAACTGGTAGCACCAGCATTTCAATACCACTACTGATTGCTCAGTAGTGTATTTAGTAGAATCCTTCCCTGCCTGTATAGAATTTCCAGAAATAACTTTAGGGAGCTAGAAGAACACAAATCTCTTCCACAACCCAGTTGCATGAAACTAAACGTAAATTCATGTTAACAGTCCTCAGATCAGGATGCAGCTTTCAGCCATATAAGATGCAAAGGCTTTCTTTACTTTAAGCACAACTTCTGCAATATGAACTTAGAGAACAGAAAGGGAAGAGACTTAAAGTGGCTTCTGGATGTTTGGCAAGAACAGGCTGATGTCCTCTTTGTTTACTATACTCTAGGGATCTACACAGATTGTGTCTTGGGAGTAGCACTGCAAGTGACTCTGCTGAGTGTTGTTTTCCAATCATTTCAGTAGGTAAACAAACAGCTTTTCACCAAGACACCACAAAGCACAAGCATTTTTTTCTTCTGATGGAAAAAAAATTTTTTTTTTGTTCTTTAATCAAAATAGCTATCTTGCCAGTAATAGAAGGACGTTAGCTGCAAGCATCATGAGTGATGAACAGCAGCAAGTCGTCAAAGCTGCTTGGGGAAATGCTGCTGGTTTGGTGTGAAATGGTCTTCTTACATTATGGAAAGTCTTACCACTTATGATACTTCGATAGGAATGGAAACATGTTGTAGGATCTAGGACTCTAGCCGTTATCTCAACTTTAACATTACTAATCCTAGAAAGGTCTAAGGAGGTTGCAGCATCTGCCTGACCTTGGCTAATATTATTAGAGACCACCAAGAAACACATAACTATAGTCTAGACTGGGACGGCAGTGACGGCAAACCACTTCCATACTTTTGCCAAGAAAATGATTTGGATATGTCCATAAAACCTCTGAGCTGAGGTCAGGTAGCAGAAGACCATCTTTGATCCTAGAAATAGAATGGTTTTCTCCCATTAAGTTGACTGAAAACTCCAGTTGTGGCCTGTCAGCTGCCAGCAGAGCTAGCTGCAGAGTCAGACGAGGAGGAGGTTGAGGGAGAGCCTGGGCCAGCTTGGGAGCCTTTGGAAGGCTCTGATAAGGAAACAGCATCAGAGACAGAGGCAGAGCTGGGGCCTTCCATCCTCCCCCAGGTGGAGAAGCAGCTGTCTTCGGGGCCTGAGCTGAGTGAGGGGAAGGAACAGATGGGGCCCATCCCAGATGCATGTATGCGCTGAGTGGAAAAGAGAGGAGAGCAAAGGAAAACAATAAGCCGACTCTCAAGGAAAAGCAGACGTGGATGCTAGCCAGTCCCTCCCTGCCTGGGTTTTGGGAGTTTTGGGTTTTGGGAGTGGCCGGTTGTCAAAGACAACGGTTCACTTTTAGGATACAGCAAGCAATTCGGATTTCTTGGCCAGGTCTGTTGTGACTAATTACGTTTGGTTTTTGTTTATCTACATGAATAAAAAACTATTCCTACCCTGTTTGAAAAGGGGTTTGTTTTTACTCATGAGTAAGCAGCTTATCATTACTTGCTAAGGCTGGATCAGAACAACTCCATAAGACCACATTTGATAGGAGTGACTTAGGCAGAACCATCACTTTAAATTCCAAAATTTCTTAGCTACTCAGAGCTGGGCTTTTACTCTAATTTTACCCAGGGAGGGACATGTATATGCAATTGACTTGGGCAGCTAAAGATTGTGAAATATTTAATGGGAGATATATTTAGCTACAATTGTATAAAAAGAAAGATATGTAGATTTTACAATCTGCTAGGAATACTATCCTCCTGTTCACCATGAAGATGAACTACAATAAGCTCTTGATTTCGCTTTCACAATTTCTACTCTGCATGAAAATCCCACTTCACATCTAGGCAGTGTGATAATTATGAACCAAGCCACCCCATGATGATGCTGGATAATGGAAGAATAGTTAATTATAGCCTTCTAATTCTTATAGATTCTAGTCATTGCAGTAAAAGAACATTTATGTGGATTGCCTCAGAGTCCTGTCCACAAAAGGGATCCTGCTCCAGGTTTTAGTAAGGCTGGAGGCCTCATCTTAGTGCTAAAAAGCTAAGCCTTTTATCTTTAAAAGAAGAAAGTCTTGTGGCAGCTTAAATACATTTATTACTGCCTTGCTGACAAGGTATAACACTGATATTCTTGCATGAATTATTTGATGAACATTGGTATGCTTGCACAGTATACACTCACGCATGGTAAACTGAGCCCCACCTACTCAACCCAATTCTCTGCATTCATACAATGTATAGTGTATAGTGAACCATACACTAACCACATGGGCTTATAGTCAGGGATGAAATCCAACAGGTTCTGACAGGTTCTGGAGAACCGGTAGCAGAAATTTTGAGTAGTTCGGAGAACCGGTAGTAAAAATTCTGACTGGCTCCGCCCCCATCTATTCTCTGCCTCCCAGCTGATCGGGAGGAAATGGAGATTTTACAGTATCCTTCCCCTGCCTCTCCCACCAAGCCACTCCCACCAAGCAATGCCACGCCCACCAAGCCACACCCACAGAACCGGAAGTAAAAAATTTTGAAACCCACCACTGGGGGAAATGTAGTAACATCAGTTTTCTTAAGAGAACTAATAGAGATGGGGGGGGGGAGAAACAAAACAAAGATATTATGCTCAGAGAAATGCATGAATCCAGAAAGGGGTGGGGAGGTACTTATTTACATGGTAATAAGTACCAAATAATAGATAAAAATTTAGAGCATTCTGGCCGAGGAATTTTGACGCTTGAAATCCACAAATCTTAAGGGTTATCAAGGTTGGACACCCTTGATTTAGACAGGTTTCTGCCTCATTTTGTTCCAGATGTGTAGTATTTGGGGATGGTTCTGTCAAGAGGAGGATTAAATTTATCGTCTCACTCTGAGGGTGGTCATAAAGCGTAACAAATTAATTAAAATGATTCAGTTTAATTTCCAGATTAATTTTGCATGCCGCAAAGATATGAATCAGCCTCCAGCATCATCTTTCTCAGAAGGCCTCTGTGTCGAAACGGGCCTTAAAATTAATGGCTACAACTCAGTGCTTTATTTACCACAGGGCCCATCTGGGCAGAAATAGGACCGGAGGGGGAGTGTTCTGTGGAAGGTGGGCTAGAATGGTGCAGGTAGCACTTTTGTGAATTCATGGCTTTGTTCCACATGGCAACAATTTTGGGAATGGCGAGCCTCCTGTAACAATATCTCAGAATTCTAAAGGAGCTCACCAGGTCAGAAAGCTCAGAGTCTCAATATAATGGTTACCCCAAATAAGAGTTACCAGAAAAATGGAAAATAACTGCTTCAGTGTGAGCTGAAACTGAAAGACTGCCTCTAGAGTTTTCCAGATGAACATGCATCCTTATTTCATAGCATGAGCAAGCAAATCAAGGGGGAAGACAAGCTGTGGCTCCCTTCCCTCCATCGTTGTGGCCACCAGCTTTGTTTTTCACAAACAAAACAAGCTTTATTTGTCCAGGAATTGGACAAGCAGACAAGTACAAACAGACAGACAACTTTTGCATTCAAGGAGATGATCCTGAGGCTATCCAAAGCCCTCCCGGTGTAGGAATGCATGTGTGGATGTGAAACTCTGCTAGCCCATACAACCCCAACTCTTATTTTGTGCTTTTAAGATCCAAAGGGGATTCAGAGAACGTACCTTCAATCACCCTATCCTGTTCTCCAATTTCGAAATGTTTTTATCATAGCAGGTGACCTTGACTGATCTTGAAAAAGCTGAGCAATGTTGGAGTGATTAGGTGGGTGGCCACCAAAAAAAATACCAGGGATTTGAAGAAAACTTCCCAGAATGTGGTAATGACATCCTGTTCTCTACTGTTATTAACTCAACCACATGGATGCACTCAGGTACCACCAGGAACTGAGCTCAGCTGAAAGAGACTTTTCAACTCACTGAAAGAGATTTTTTTTTAACATTACAAAGGAAAGGTCCAGAAGAAAGGCATTTAAAAGAGAGTTATTTGCTTTAAAGTTCAAGGCAATTTAAGAAGTATATGATTCAAGAATAAATATGACAAAGGAGAATGTCAAACTGTGAAAGCAATCCATTATGAAGTCATCTGGAAATGCATCAATTATGAGTAAGAGCATCCAGTTCTAGCCTACTGATCCAGGAATGCTCAAGTTCAGTTTCATTATAACATCAGGATTTGCCATGGCTCCTACTCCTCCACTCACCCACCCCCACTTCACAAATTCATTCAGAGGGAAGCTTAAGGAAATCAAGTTCATTGCTAATTCAAGGTTATGTTCAGTCAAGACATCACAGCTAAATAGCTGCTTCAAACTCATTTGGTCATAAATAATGGAATTTTATTTTGTAGGAGTGATCATTCTTTTAATATCCTTACCATTTCAGAAAGCAGCTGCTCTGATATTTGATATACAGATGAAAGAGCTCTGCAGAGAATTTGATTTTCTTATAAATCATAATACATGATAGCTATCCTAGATTTGACAAAGCCCATAAGAGACCACTCTATGGATCCAACCAAAGATTCCCAGTGATACTGGCAATTTTATCTAAATAAATAGATAAAAGGATGTGGATGGGTTAGATTGTTTTCAAGTCATAATCTATTACTCCCAATTCACGTAATAATCATGTTAAGTCAAAGCCAGCATCCCAAAGTGAATGGAATGATTCAATGTTGAGCATTTATCCAAAGCCGAACAAGCATCTTGTCATACTAAACATGTTATCAGGGGTTTCTAAACTGACCATGATCGCTCCAAATGCTAAGCCAACAACCTCTGTCAACTCATTCTCAATTGCAGAATTTTGGGAATCAAAATATATTAAGGTGGATCTTATTTGATGACTATTTGAAGTTATGACAGCACTGAAAAAGCAACTTTATGATTAGTGCTTGCATTTAAGACCATCCCAGCATTCCCATAATCAGTGGCGTGGGTTTCACTACATAATGAACCACTAACTACCAATCCCATTTGGGCTCAACTTATCAATTTGAATGACCCTGTGCTGTAGCTTTGGCAATACAAAGGTTTACAAAGTTGTAATGCTTCTATTTTATAAGGTATAGGGAAGGACACATGAGGCAAATGAATTATGCAGATTGACTGAAAAGAAGCTAATTTAGTCTATCTGCAAGATGTAGCTAAGTTTCATTGATTAGTGGATGGGCTATCCCTGCAGTTAAGGGTAATTATGCTGTTCTCTATCTAGCTGAATCTAAATCCCATTTACAGCAGTAGCAAATTTTACATACACGCACATATGTAGCTATAGTGTACATGCATATTGTGCATACACACGCACACACACAAACCAGCACACACACAAGATAAATGATGTACTACCGGTTTACTCTTATCAGGAAATATTGCCTTCATCGTCACAAGCAGCACTCCACGGTGAAATCCTTTTGATTGCTATAAAATCTCTACATAGGTTTGCACAGGCGTGTCTGGGATGGTATGCGAATGAAGACGGTGACCCCATCACTTGGAGTCAAACAGCATATACGTGTAATAACATTTTTGTCACTGTTACTGAAGCCACACTCGGTTATGCTTGGTGCATGAGACACACAAGAGTAAAGGGTTGGGGGACTTGAATGTGTGACCCATCTTGACTTCTTAAATCTCCCTATAGATGCCCCTGGACCTGGGCATGTGTTATATTATAGTAAGGCCTAGAATAATACCCTAAGGGGGACATAATTGCATCCACTCCAGGGGTGGGTTCTAAAATTTTTTTACTACCAATTCCGTGGGCATGGCTTATTTTGTGGGTGTGGCTTGATGGTCATGTGACAATTCTTTAGGATTTAGCAGAGGTACTGGTCTACCAGGCTTTTAACTGCTTGCAGAGCTGTACTGGTCTACCTATTTATTTTTGCAGGCACTGGTCTACTCATGTATTTTTGCAGGCACTGGTCTACCCATTTATTTTTGCAGGCACCGGTCTACTCATGTATTTTTGCAGGCACCGGTCTACCACCAAACTGCCTTTTACCACTGATCAGCTGTAGGGCGGCCCTTTGAAGCCCCATGGCAAGAGTTTAAACAGTTTTTTCTTATAGCCCATCAGCTGGGACTCAGGAGGCAGCAATAGATTGGGGGTGGGGCCAAATAAAAGGTAAGAATAACGCGGGGGTGGGGGGTGGGGGGGGCAGGAGAACCGGTTCGGTGACGTCATATCATCACCACTACCGGCTCGGCGGAACCGGGCGGAACCGGGAAGAACCCCCCACTGATCCACTCCCCTAGCACACAAAACGTTGTGTAGTGAGGTCTGAATAAATATACACAACATGCAGCAACTAAACCTATAATAGTGAAGTCTTATAAGAATCAGAAATAGTTTGTGCTCTGAAACAGGGTTCTGAATGCCTGGCTAGATTCTTTCAGCAAACCAGTTCCTCATGCAAACCTTTCAACTCTATTTATCTTCCAGTCCTGACTGATTGGTACCATCAATCTGATGATCATGCAGATATTTTCATTTAGCAATATCTATTCTTCAAAACTAGGGAGCATTTCAGCATCCGCTGAATTATTAATAGTAAAGACCTGGCATTTATACAACATCATGTAAGCCTTGAAGTGCAACGTGAGATGGAAACAAACCAATGAATGTCAAACTTCGCCACCCTTTCTTCTGCCAAATGATACAGAATTACACTTGGATGAACAAATCAATGTTAGAACATGTGCACAAGTACAAAGAAAAGCAATATTTAGTGTCACCTGATCATCTTTTTCCAAATCACAGCTAAGAATGTAGGTTGGAGGGGGGGGGAATTACTGCATCTGTTAAAATGTGTCTTTAAAAAGGCTAAATGTTGCATAGGCTGCCTATATGAGCATTTCAAAGCTGCATTATCATAGCTTCAATGGAAATTCACAGTTCATTGATTGCAACTTGAAGGCACGACTTGGATGCCTGAAACAATTGTTGCTGATCAAAACACTGTCATTTGACAAGCATCAGAACATTTGTCATCTGAGCAGCTTCAAAAACAATTCCTCTTTATAAACCTTGTTCGTGTTGTTTTCAGCAATAAAATATGGAGCAATGATCTCTCTGTTCATGCCCAAATATCTGAAGTACATACAACCTTTAACTAAGGCTTTCCAACTTGAAGGTACTGACCAGTGCTAGTCTATAACTCCCATGATTCCTAGTCAGCATGACTGGATGGGTGGGGATGATGGAAATTGTCATCCCAAATCCTCCCAAGTTGGGAAAAAAACTGCCTTAAATGTATGGAAAAACGTACAGCTCTCCCACACCTCCATTCTATAATTCTCAGTTGCAGTTCTACGTTCAGTGAAAGTGGAGGATATTTCTATAAGAAATGGTGTTTTTGTCTCTTGAAGAAGGAGTCAGAGAAGGTTGAGGCTTGGCTTCTTCCCATCCATATCGAAATGATACACTCAGAAAAAGGGTGAACGGGCCCAATAGTGTAAAAGAAGATGCTGCAGAAGCTGAGAGACAGTACATCACCTTACCAACACAACAGGCTGAGTTTGTGCTCCTGGCTAGGCTTCCAAGCTATGAATCTGTCACTGTGATCTCGAGGTCCAAACTCTGCTATTAGATCAACCTCTCCTGGCAGACTCTAATTGTCTTTATACTGTTCAGAGAAGGGTTCTTTGTTGATCTTGGCTGTCACCATCATTTATTATTAATACTTATGTGTATATTGGAAATAAGAACCCCCCCTCCCTCTCCTCATCCTCCATGACATCTGTCATCTTTCAAGAGAGGGAGACTTCTTAGTTCCAAGATATATATAAAAATATGACACTGGGTAGGCTTGGAGCCCATGGATGATGGGAATAAAGCCAAAAAGAGTACTATACAAATGTATTTCTCAGACACCCAGAGAGAAACATACAAATACATGACCTCAGAATTAAGGTTAAGCAGTGTAAGTGGAAGAACACTAGAGGGATATTGAAATAGAAATATACCTCTCCCCCCCCCCAGTCCCCCTTGGGAGGCCAATAAGATTGGAGGGCACCAGAATGGGTAGATAGTAATATTTATGAATTCATCATAGTTCAGTGCTCTGCTATTATGCAAAAGTGCTGTGCAATTCTTGAATCTTGATACTTGAGAAATATGGAACACATAGAAAAAAACCTTGAGTGGCTATAATGAAAGTTACACCCAGAGAGGCTGTGTTCATACCACATAGTAAGACATTGTCTACTTAGCCATCATTTGCTGAATAAACCACAATTAACTGAGAATTATAAACAATGGTTTAACAGAACAATGCCAGGTTCATATACTGTATATAACACACTAAGCTGAAAAGCAAGCTAGCAGCTATCCAAGCAAAAGCAGAGACAGTAAAGTTCTATTTAGTCCCAATAACATTCTGAACAATGCTTCTGTCTCAGGTCTGTTGCTCAGTTTATGCACTTCCACACCTTTTCCCTTCCCAACATAAGGTGGGTCATTCTCGCCAGGGAATTCTGGGAGTTGAAGTCCACACATTTTAAAAGTTGCCAAGGTTGAAAAACACTTTTTTAGAGGGTTTGGATTGTCTAAAAAAAAAAAAGAATTTAAAATGTTTCCCTTATGTGCCTCAGTAAACTTTACAGAAATTCTGTAAGGTATGCTAGTATTGTGTTGACTGAGAGATTGATGGACTGTGTTCATACAACAGGCTGTCATCGATTCCTTTCCCATGATATATGAATAAATCAAAGTTGTTGGGGTCACATCAAATATTTAGAATGGGTGAAATTTGAACCAAGATCTTCCTAGTTTAGAGCTCAGATACTTTAATACTAGCATTCTAGTTGCTACCGGCCATAGATAATAAACAAAAATGAATAGGCTGCCCTTTTCTGGATTCTTTAAAAAGTATTTCAATTGCTCATTGAAATCAAATTAAGAGCATTTCATGCCTACCCAGACCTATGCTGTTAAGTGGCTTTTTAGCACCAGTACTTCTGAAAGAGGTAACTCCAGCCATTATAGCATTAATGCCAAACTATTGAACTGATGATAAACAACTGGAAGAAACAGGGAGAGGAAAAAAAAGTGCTGTATAATTGATAGCTGCAAAAGCAGAGAAGTCTTGGAAAAGAATCTATGGGCTGTAATCTCTGGAGAACCAATCAATCATTTCAAAGTTATTGTCATCAAATTAGCAGGCCATAGAATTGCTGGCTCCTAATTACATTGCTCTTGAAAAATCACAACAAATCCAGCTACTGTATAGTTGCTGTGTTTGAAGATGGATATAATGAATGCTGCTCTTTCTCTTCCCTTCTCCCCCCAAAATTTCTGGAACATTTCTCCCTCTCCACTCCCACCACCCTACCAAGGACAGATCGTCTTCAGATACCTCATCTTTTTTATGAAACATTTGACTTTAGACTTCTTGGTCTTCTACTATTTCCCCAAAGGGAAATAAACAGCCAAATCTGAACAACTGTATTACACACACACACAAAATCCCTTCTCACTCCTGTGGGTGGTATGTGTCTTTCTCAATCTTGGGTCCTCTATCAAAGGCCTGAGGGTTTTAAGGGTTCTGTGCAGTATCTTAACTGTTCCTAGCACTGCATTCTTCTGGACCAAGAGCTCTGATGTCGTTCCTAGGATCTGTTGAAGCCATTCTCTCAGTATAGGAGTCACAGCCGCAAGTGCTTTTATCATCAGATGGCTTTCCACGTCTTCTCTAATTCCTCCTTCAGGCCTGGCACTTCTCAGACTTCCTGGACTACTTCTGCCTGGTGTTGTTGTTATTTGGCACCATTACATCTATCACTACTGCTCTCTTCTGGTCTTTATCTATTAATTTGTCTACTACTACAGTGTCTGGTTGATTATCTAGTAGTGCCTGCCTGTCGGTCTGGATCTGAAACTCCCACAGATTCTCAGCCCTTTTATTTTCCACAACCTTCTGTGGAAACTCCTTGATGGCTGGCTGGGGAATTCTGAGAGTTAAAGGCCGCACATCTTTCAGCTGTCAAGGTTGAGAGACACTGATCTACCCCTTGGGTTCTATCTAGAGTCTTAAATCCCTGCTTCTATGGAACTGGTGCTTAATGCCTGTTCTTGTGCAGCTATGATCAGTGCTGCCTTTTACACACAGAGAGACACACAGACACACACACAGAGCACTCAGTTGCTCTGGTGTTGTATGTATCTCTCTCTCTCTCCCTCCCTCTCGCACTCCCCCCCCCTCTCTCTGTGTATTAATTTTACCATTGCCCACAGAATACATGGACACATATTTCCCCTAGGGACAAATTCTAGAAGGGCAACCGTGTTACCCCGTTTTTGCAGCTAGGAAAACAACAGACTCTTGCAACATGTTAAAAACAAAGCAACTAACTGATTGTATTCTGCTGCTTCTGGACATCACAAGCACAATCGGCATTTTTCGCGGATTCATTAGAAAACAAGGAGATTGGTACCACTATCTGCCAAGAGTACTACTTCACAAATCTGACGAACTGGTTCTAATTCATAACAGTTTGTGCCAGAAGAAATCTGCGCCAAGAATTACTTTTTTCCACCTCTTATCTTTTTCTCTTCAGGTAAACTGGATTTGCAAGAACCTTGGGGACAAGGAAACCAACCCTTTACTTTTAACCATGCATAGCCATGGCTATTTATTATGCCCTAGTTATTTAGCGATGTAGAAAGGTGCACTGCAGCAGATGTGCTTTTCAGCTGTTAGCGCGCCCGCGCGCACACACACACATGCACACACCCCAGAGCAACGACAGAAGCAACCTACAAACTATGCCTACGAAAACGCCAATTCCACCCTAAATGGATACGATCTTTATTTGCTTTTCCGGCTAGATAGAAGGAATCTTTCGAAAGACATCTGGGATGCTTTCCGTCTCCAGACTCCACGGCAGCGGGCGGCAAATTCCCCGCGCCCGCTTTCGGGAGGGGGGGGAGAATCACAGATTTCCAAGCTCGTTGCAGAAAAGAGGTGGGGGGGGGCGGGAGGAAGGGAGGGAGGGGAAAATGACACCTGTCATTGTCATTATCCCTATTTCGTGAGTCGATCTCCCTATCAAACTTGCATACAACTGCGGGGAGAAGAAGTATCTCCGATCTCTCCTCCTCCCCCCTCCTCCCCAAAGCCCTTGCCTTTGCCTTCAGCCTCCAAAACGAACTTCAGTCACAAAGCAGGGTCGGAGCGCTCCGGGCCAGAGAGAGCCCCGAAGCGCCTGACTTCCAGCCCCCCCTTTCCTTTCCAGCCCCTCCGCTCACCATTCCCACCCCCAACACCCACACCGTTCCCACCCACCCCCGAGGACAAAACCCCGAAAGGGACCTCCCGACCTGCCAGGCTGTTGTAACAGTCGATTTCGATGCTGTCCAACAGTTGCCTCTGCTCATCGGAGAGTTTGCCCAGGCCGGTAGCCCCCGCGGTCGAAGCGGTCGAAGTGGCGTCCTCGGAGTCTTCCTGGGCCAGCAACAGTCCCTTCAGCTCCAGCAGCGCCCTGTGATACTTGCCGATGGCTTCCCTGCATTTCTTTTCCTTGTAGCACTGAGCGCCTTGGCTTTTAAAATCCAGCGCTCTTCGGATCAGCTGCTCTGGCTCCGCAGCCGGAGAAGAGGCGGTGGGCGCGGAGAGCTGGCCGCAGCCGCTGCTCCGATGCTGGGCGCCCGCCGCTGAGCCGCCGCTGCCTTGGGCGCAGTGCCCGTCCCCTGGTGCCCGGCTGCCCGGGTTCTGCTTGCCCGCAGTAGCGGGGCTCTTCCGCTCCATGCCAGCCGCTGCTTGGCTCCTCCTCGCTCTCAGGGCGGCGGCGGCGGCAGCTCCGACGCTGAAGCCGGAGAGGGAGAAGGCGCCGCTGCCTCTGCCGCCGCCACCTCTTCTGCTCTCCTTCTCCCCGCCGAAGGAATCAAGCGGCTGCCGAGGCAGCTCCCGGCTTGCTGGGGCTGCTGCCACCCTTTGGTTCGGCGCGGCTGCTTGCTCCCATCCTCCAGTCGCCCCCTGGCAAGAGCGGGGCACCGCCGCCTCCTCCTCCTCCTCCTCCTCCTCTCCTCCGCTCCGACCTGCCTCCCGTCGCGCGGGGCGCGCGGGGCTGCTGGTTCCCGCGCCGCTGCGTTGTTTCTGAGGGGATTTCGCCGAGGGGCGATTGGTGCCAACGCAGAAGGGAGGGAGGGGAGGGGAGGGGAGGGGACGGGCGGCCAAGGAACCCAACTGCTTGCCCAGCCCGCTCTCCGTCCTGCTCTAAAGGCACTGGGCGACGTATGGGGGGGAAAAAAGGGGGGGAAGGACGCAGGGGGTGAAGAGGAGACGGGAAATCTGTCAGGTGACGTAGGCAGAGAGCGGGGAAAGCAGAGCGCCGCGCCTCGAATTTGGGGGTGGGTGGGAAGCCACCATCTCTTTGCCTCTGAGAGATCAAGGTATGTAGGCTCTTAAAGCGACAGGCACCCTGGATCGGAACGCTTGGGCGGGGAATGGACGGGCGACCGGCCCCCTAAGCGCCTGTATATGAACGCAGGTCGTCCTCGACTGTCAACAAGCTCATTTAAGGACCCTTCATACCTGGCGCTGAAAAAAGGGACATATGGCCGTTTTTCACACTTACGACCGTTGCCTCGTCCTCAATGGTCATGTTGAGGATGTGATCAAAATCCAGAAGTTCCTGGGATCGTGGGATCTGTTTGCCACCTCCTATAACAAGCAAAGTCAACGGGGAAGCCAGATTCACTGACTTCCCCACTGAACAACCACATTACTAACTTAACAAATGTAACGATTCACTGAACAACGGTGGCAAGAAAAGTCTAAAAATGGGGCAAAGCTTTTACCTTAACAAATGTTTTGCTTAGCGACATAAATTATTGTAACTTTAAATATGACTGGAGGAATGAATACGGCTTAGAAATAATGCAGTTTAATTGTGGACGTAACTCAAGGACTACCTGTACAGTACAGTAGTAGCTAGTGACGCTCACCTGGCCGCCATTCGCAGTACATGGCTACAGCTTAGAGCAGAGAAGATAATAATGGTGAAATAGAAGGGTGATCCTGGGTGAATGGGAAGGAAAAAATACCCCAGCAGAATAAAAAGCAGCAGAATGGGATACTTGGACCCTAAACTGAGGAGTTTCATCCACCTCTGGGTTTCTTCTAC
This sequence comes from Pantherophis guttatus, assembly GCF_059756535.1. NCBI lineage: Eukaryota > Metazoa > Chordata > Lepidosauria > Squamata > Colubridae > Pantherophis > Pantherophis guttatus. Next base: position 72,208,787 of record NC_142063.1, read on the forward strand.
CTTCCCCTACCTCTGTCACAGTGGTTTGGAAGTTGTTTTCTTAATGTATTTCCTTCAATAGAATGAATTTCCAAAATTGTGGATGAGTTGAGGCCTATGCAATAGGCAAATATTCATAGCCATTTAGTATAATCACCTGCATTGGAGTATGCCCTGAGCCCATTCTGCAGACAGGCAGTGGGCATGAATCTCAAAGGTGGTACTTCTCTTCTGCTCGAATATACCAGAGTTGTGTAAAATCACCATTGTAGGCTCTGGCTAAGATATGAGCCTTGGAAAGTTAAAGTAAAAAGTGGTTATCCTGCTCTCAAACATTCCAATGGCTACGATATCTTCCAGGAATTGTGCATTTTGTCTTGCAAATTCATAATATAATAATTTAATTTTTTAATCATTCTAGAAGGAAGTAACTTTGGAAAGAAAAGGGGTGGGGCGCACCAGCATTATATTAACTTGACACAAATCTAGTACACACAGGCTTAATTTTCTCAGTTTAATTGTGTGAAGATGTCTTAGATGATAATTTCCACAACCGCTAGCTAACATGAACTTGTGATCATCTGGTATAAGTGAGGTCAACTGGAAAACATTTGTCGCTACAGAAAGTACCCATCAAGTTCAATTGACCCCCGAACAAGCAAAAGTTTGTCCTTCTAGAATAGTGGTCACGTGAGAAAATTTTGGTGGTCCACAGAAAAATTATTTGCATTTTTTATATTGCACTAAATCAGGAGTCCTCAAACTACGGCCCCTGGGCTGAATACATGCAATGAATGTTTAGGTTACTGCAGAGAGTCTCTCCCATCAGGCTCTTTTTGTGCGGGTTGGAGGGGAGGAGAAATTCTGACTTGGGGTCTGCTTCAGCCTCCTGGTGTGAGGCTTTGGCAAAGGCTGGAGGGAAGCGCCACTGGTGCCAGAGGGCCTTGTTCCAGAGGGACTGCATCATGGCCAGGAACTGGCTGACCATCTCAGCCCACTGAGCCTCCAGGCGCCAGTACCTGGCCTTGCACTCCCACAGGTCTTCCCTCTGCTTGGAAAGCCTATGTTTGTGGTCCTCAATGAGGTACTTCTGCTGAGCCTTCTTCTCGGTCAGATCCAATTTGAACTGAGCCAGCTGTTTTGCCAACTCTTTCTTGTGGCTGCTTAGCTCCAACAACTGCTTCCTATTGGGACCCTAAGGAGCCCGGTGGGCAGGCGAGGAGTGGCTGGGACTGGAAGGGCAAGTAGAGGCTGGCATGCTGCCCCTTGACATGAGTGACATTGAGTTGGCCACACCCACCCAGTCACATGATTACCTAGCCACGCCCACCCAGCCGGTCATTAGGCAGATCATATTAGTGGTCCACAGGATTTAAAACTATGAATTTAGTGGTCCCTGAGGTCCGAAAGATTGGCGACCCCTGTTTATTTATTTATTTATTTATTTGTTCAACTTGTATGCAGCCTTTCTCTGAAGACTCAAGGCGGCTTACAATGCATTTAAAAACCATATATAAAACATTAAAAGTTAAACCATTAAAAACAATTAAAACCCATTCACACCATTCATGGCCGGATCTCTCCAGATCGCAACAGCCAGATCAATGGCCCCAGGCCTGCCGGAAGAGCCAGGTCTTCACCGCTTTTCGGAAGGCCAATAGGGTGGGGATGGTCCGGACCTCAGGAGGTAACTGGTTCCAGAGAGCTGGGGCAGCCATAGAGAAGGCCCTCCTCCACGGGCCCGCCAGCCGGCATTGTTTAGCTGACGGGACCCGGAGGAGATCAACTCTGTGGGATCTTACCGGTTGCTGGGAGCTATGCGGTAGAAGGCGGTCTCAAAGATACCCTGGCCCTGAGCCATGTAGGGCTTTAAAGGTAATAACCAACACCTTGAATTGTGACCGGAGACCAATAGGGAGCCAGTGCAGCTCACGGAGAATTGGTGTAATGTGGGTGTACCTAGGTGCACCCACAACAGCTCGCACGGCTGCGTTCTGGACAACTGTAGTCTCCGAACACTTTTCAAGGGTAGCTCCATGTAGAGCACAGTGCAATAATCTAACCGTGAGGTGACAAGGGCATGAGTGACTGTGAGGAGAGCCTCCTGATCCAAGTAGGGTCGCAATTGGTGCACCAGGCGAACCTGTGCAAAGGTCCCCCTAGCCACAGCTGACAGATGTTGCTCTAATCTTAGGTGTGAGTCTAGGAGGACATCCAAATTGCGAGCCCATTCTGAGGGGGACAATTTCTCCCCCCCCCACAGAACCAAGGATGGACAATCAGCATGGTCTTTAGGAGGCAATACCCACAGCCACTCAGTCTTGTCTGGGTTAGGTCTGAGCCTGTTGACTCCCATCCAGGCCCTCATGGCCTCCAGGCACCGGCACATCACATCCACCGCCTCACTGAATTGACGCGGGGTAGAGATATACAGCTGGGTATCATCAGCGTATAGCTGATACCTCACCCCATATCATCAGATGATCTCACCCAGCAGCTTCATGTAGATGTTAAATAGGAGGGGAGAGAAGACCGAACCCTGCGGCACCCCGCAAACGAGGGACCTAGGGGTCGACCTCTGTCCTCCTACCAACACCGACTGTGATCGACCAGAGAGATAGGAGGAGAACCACCGTAACACAGTGCCTCCCAGTCCCAACTCCCTTAGTCGTCCCAGAAGGATACCATGGTGAATGGTATCGAAAGCCACTGAGAGGTCAAGTAGCACCAAGATGGAGGAATGACCCCCATCTCGGGCTCGCCAAAGATCATCCATCAGGGTGACCAAGGCAGTTTCCGTGCTGTAGCCAGGCCTGAAGCCAGACTGAAAAGGGTCTAGATAATTTTACCAAGTCTTACCAAGACTGTATAGCGTTTGCTGGAAAGGATTTGTTTTGGAGATATTTAAGTCAGCTTTTTTTTTTTTTTTTACTTATTGTAACTTTAAATATGACTGGATGAATGAATATGATTTAGAAATAATGTAGTTTTATAGGTGGCTTTATCTCTGTATACATTTAAGTCTTCCTGAGTTGCCTTCCTGAGTTTTAGCCCAAAAAGGCCTCAGTGATTAAAATTCAAAAATTTTAAAAGAAACCTCAAAAGTTAAGGTATCATCTCACAAAGAAACTATAGAGCCAGCAAATATATTCATGTAAAGGTGGCTTACTGAATAAATTACAGTGGGCTGGTTTATACAGCTGACAATGGCTGAATTAACTGTGGTGTCACACAAAGGGTGAACTGATCAAAATAACCTGATTCTATTCTTTCTTCCTAAAAATATTTGCTTTTCTCCTGGCTTGTGTTATAACCCATGATTTATGATTTCATGCTGCACCTGAAGCAGGCCACTTGAGCTTGTTCAAAAAGCCAAATCTGAATGCAAGTATTAAACTACAATTTCCTTCAAGTCACGTTCCTGGTGACTTCATGGCCAAACCCATGCATGTTGTTGGAGGGTTTTTTTTTTGCAAGAGTACAGAAATTGTTTACAGTTGCCTTTCTTCCAAATATTTTTTCAACTCTCTTTCTAGCTCACAGATCTGACATTTCCTGGTGTCTCCCAACCAATTGCTAAGTAGATCCATTCCAACTTTGAAAGTCTAATAGCAGCCAGGTCAGATAGGTGCTATGAACAATTCAGCAAAAACAATGGTAGCTAGCTGTAGATAGGAAACATTTATTTAAACACATTTATATGAGTGCCCAGGTCGCACAAGGCAACTCTAGTGACTCCACAATATAAACTCCCATAACACCCCCCTCAGCAGCCACAGGCACAATCACACCAAACACCAAACACTTTCAACCTGGGATCCCCAGGCCCACTGACAGAACCATGTCTTCAGGGCTTTCCATAAAAGTATCAAGTTGGGGATACTTATATCTTATATCTTGGGGAATGATATTCCACAGGGAGGGACCCACCATGGAGAAGGCTCCTTTTCTGGGTCCCACTAGATCACAGGTGTCAAACTTGTGGCGTCACATTGCTGTCACACGATGTTTTGCAATGTGTTTTCCCTTCGTGGAGCTTGGGTGGGCATGGCCTGTGGGTGACGCATCCGACACACGGGCCACCAGTTTGACACCCCTGCACTAGAGGTACTTTCCTAATAAATTGTTGTGGCTCCGTCCTCCGAGCCTATCTTATCGGAGGAAGAAGGCTCCGAACATGAAGGAGAGGAGACGGCCAGGCCTCCCTCTCCAGGACCCTCCTCTCTGGCAATGCCTCAGGTGTCTCCCGAAGGAGAAGAGATTGGCCAGGAGCCAGGTGTTTCCGAGCCGTCGGATAGTGACGAAGAAACATTGTGGTTGGACCCACGCCAGTGTCAGAGAGACAAGCGTGAGTAGCAGAAAAGGAGGCGTGCCAGAGATTAAGCTGAGTCACTGGACCACACCCCACAGGCTATAAAAGGGAGTGTGGTGGCCATTCGGACTCTGTGACGGACAAAGCTAATCTCTGGCGAGGCATTTGCACCTTCGGACACAACACCTATTTGCCATGGATTTAATTACAAACTGGACTATTCAAACTGTGTGTATTTTTGTCTGTGTTATCGGAGTAAAAGCTCTTGGCAGCCAGCCACGGAGTTGCTGCCAAGTTCCTTATCACTGACGTTGTGTGTTTGAAGAGTTTATTTAACCCTCGGCTGGCTGATTGGGTGTGTGCGTGGTACGGGGATAGAACATAAATGGGATCTGTAACTTGCCTTCCTGCTCTGTTGGGTTGGGTAAATGGAGAGAGGTGGTCCTTCAAATACGCTGGCCCCCAGTCATAACCAGCACCTTGAATTGCACCTGGAAGCAAATCAATAATCAGTGCAGCTCCCATAAAAGACATGACTTATCTTGATTTGTGCAAAACTGTAGGGGCCATTGCATTTTGACTCAACTGAAGCTTCATGTTGAGTACATCACAGAAGTCTGCACGAGATGACTAAGGCATGGGGAAAGTGTGAGAGGGACATATTGATTGAGGAAAGAGTATAACTGGTGCACAACTCACAGTTGTGCAAAGGCCCTCCTAGCCATGACTGCCATCTGCTCTTGAACAAGAGCAGTGAGTCCAGGAGAACTCCCTGATTATGTACTAGGTCTGTTTGGGGCAGTGCCCCCCCATCCAAGACTAAAAGAGCCAAGAAATCATAGACATAAAGCCTCTCCATCTTGGCAGGCTTCAGTTTTAATCTTTTGTTTCCCATCCAGACCTCAAAAGTCCCCAGGAAATGAGAACGGGCAGCTGCAGCAGGAATGTGTAACTATCATCCAAAGGAAACCTGAAAGGCTTCTGAAGCAAAGAATAAACCATAGCCTGATTCCTACGGGGAGAATATATGTGTGGGTGTGTGGAGCAATTAGTTAGATTGTTTGCAAATAGTAGTAGGTGTAATTAAAAGACGTTCAAGAATTGGTGTGTATGTGTGAGGTAAAAACTAAAGGCAAAATATGTAAGCCTTAATCGTATCTCTTACAGTCATCAGATGTGAGTGTCTCGTTGAAGTCATGAATATGAAATGCCTGCTACGATGCAATTAATCATCTTTTGGCAACAGTGACCATTTCAAGTATTAAAGTTGCAAATCAGTCTTTTTCTGGAGAGAATTTAATAGCATTTTAATGAATTCCACACAATAAAATGAGGACTGCCATATGTGGATTGCAAAACTCCAGATGACCAATAGATGGCAAAAAAGAGACACAGAAAACTCCATCTAGTGCGACCCTTTAATACAGTTCCTCATGTTGTGGTGACCCCCAACCATAAAATTATTCCTAAAACCATTTAAAGTATGTGTTTTCCGATGGTCTTAGGTGACCCCTGTGAAAGGGTTGTTCGACCCACAAAGAGGTCCCGACCCACAGGTTGAGAACCATTGATCTAGTGGCTCTCCGGGTTTTTAAATCCCAGATATGTTAAAGCTAATAAAAAATACAGAATTCAGTTTTACACTGTTACATTTACTAGAGAAGATGAGGAAAGGAAATAATCTGGAGGAGTTTACAGGCTTTTATTGTCATGCTGAATGCCTCAGTTCTGATTCTGCCCACATCTGCCAAGGCGTCAATACTAGGAGTATATCCATACCTTGTTGATGGAGAAGAAGATAGCACTCTGAATTATATTAAGTTACCCATGTAGATAAAGGAACTGTTAGAAATTCCTTTATCTACATGGGTAGATAACAGCCTAGAAAATGAGCTACTGTAAAAAAAAAAAAAGAGAGAGGGATGAAAAGCCATAAATAACTGATAAAGAATTTGAATGAACAACAAAAAAATACAAGACAAATTCAGATGTCTTTAAGTTTATATTATGCTTTTCGGCAAGCAGTTCTTCAGCAAAGAAGATCTTCAGATCTTCATCATTTCTAGCAGGGGTGATGACAACTGTTGAAATATACATTGGGATGTCACGACACAAACTCTGTACTTGTAACATAAAGTCACAAGCACGTACATAAGGGGAGGACTTTCCATTGTGACCCATGTTTTCTCCCTTGCCACTCTTGCCTGTTCCTTGGAACACGGATGCTCTTCAAGAACACTATCAGGTACCAGCTACCAGCTATAGAAAGAATGAGAGATTATTTCTCTCCTGGCATTGCCATTTATCAATAAAGGAGAATATTTGCAGCTCAGGGTTAAAATGAAAGATCCTTGGTGCCCTCTGACCTTGGTTGTTTGTTTGGGGTTTTTTAGGCCTATGTTTCATTATCTAGTGCTAGCACCGATGATGTTTCCCAATTTGGATAATGAAATGTCTTCAAGTAAACAACCAAGCTCACCATACTGCCATTTATACTCTTTTGTATGACATTTTTATATGTTTGCTACAGCAGAGGAAGGAAACTCACAGCTCACTGGTCATTGGCGGCCCCCAGCACTCCAGGATGGCATGACAAGCTTTAGCGGTAAAAATGGCTGATTTACAGTAGTGATGGGGAGAGTTCCTCCTAAGGGAGGGAAAGAGAGTGGGAGGTCTCCAAGTAGTAAATTACTTCAATTTTCGCCCTTAATAGTTCACTTGTAGTAGCGTTAATAAAATATATATATATATATATTTGAATGTAGCTGAAGTTTAGAATCTAAATTCTTGCCCTTATCATATGTTTGGCTGGCACCCACTTTGGCAAGTAACTGGCTAGTAAAGGATGGATGAAACCCAGGAACCTTGGCATAAGTATTGACTTTTCCAGTCATCTGCAGCCGTACAAAGCTTCAGGGAGAAGGTTTTTCAATCATTTCCCACTTGAGCAATGTGCATAGCAGATTTGCTACCAGGGAATAGTGCCTCTTCCTCAACTTGTGAATACTTCCTGCAGGATTGTAGTGTCTTGTTGTCAGGGCCAATATTTCTCACATGTTCAACTATAGGTAACAAATGGAGGATCAGAAAAAATGGGCAGATTATGAGGTTTAAATTAATCTGGCATTCTAGCACAGATATGATATGATGATAGTAATCCAGCATTCTCTAAGCATCCTCTAACACAGAAGGTTATTTGCTGTGTTCGTGCAACAAACTAGACTATGGTTTATTTAATCAGGGATTACAAATTGATTGATTCAATATTTATCCATTTCAGTCAGGTTGAGTAAGCGTCTTATAAAACCGGTGGTAATTGGACTCACACAATACGTTGAACTTTGGTCCACAGTGGCTGGATTCACAGAAAAATAAACAAATCACACTACGGCTTAAAATGAGGTGTAAATCCAGCCAATGATTAGCTCAAATAATTTGGTTAACGCTAAATTTGATTTCTCTGATCTGCATTCAATTCTTTATCCATTAGAAATTATACAAGTAATTTCATTATATCACAAGCTGGCCTGTCTATTGCAGGTTGCTTTTTCTATTCCTACTGTACAATAGGCATTCCCATTTTAAGTTTTGAAATTGCTAATATTATTGTTGATGTTGCTGCTTTCAAAGGAAAAAAAGTTACAGATTTCCAAAGATTTTGATGTTTTCCAATATTAGTTGAGTTCTGTTAATACTTATTTGTTACCCTTGCCACCATTTCTGTCTCTTGATAGGTGGCTTTTTGGGGTCCTTCCTCAAACTGGTACAGGTAGTCCTCGACTTTTACAACCACAATTGTGCCCAAAAGTTGTGTTGCTAAATGAGACATTTGTTAAATGAGTTTAGCCCCCTTTTACAACCTTTCTTACCACAGTTGTTAAGTGAATCACTGCAGGTGTTAAGTTAGTAACACGGTTGTTGAGTGAATCTTGCTCCCCTATTGACTTTGCTTGTCAGAAGGCTGCAAAAGGGGATCACATGATTGTGATATCACAGCAATAGCAATAGCACTTAGACTTACATACCGCTTCACAGTGATTTACAGCCCTCTCTAAGCGATTTACAGAGTCGTCATATTGCCCCCGACAACCCAGATTGTTGGGGGCAATATGAACCAGTTGCCATACATCTAAATTTTGATCACGTGACCATGGGGATGCTGCAATGGTCATAAATGTGAAAAACTGTCTTAAGTCACGTTTTTCAGTGCCGTGGTAACTTTGAATGGTCACTAGAAGAATTGTTGTAAATTGAGGACTACCTGTACTTTCTCTATCATTCCACTTCATGAGAAGAACAGGGAAAAATTTGGAGAACACCAAATTGGAGATGGTTGCAGCCTTTGCAGCCCCATTGAGCCTCTCTGTTTAAATGCTTACGGGTATGATTGCTTGTCAGTCTGGACTGACTGTGTCTGGATATACTGTGGTGTGTCTGCCTTAAACTTTCAGGAGGAAAGTTATTGTTAGATCGTGGGCGCACGAATGGACAGGACACGCAGTAGAGTCAAACACTTTTTATTAACTCCGTAATCACAATGGAGAATCCTAGCCGTGGCAGCTCCTTTTATACCTAGGGCCTGTCCGCGGCTTCAGCCACTGACGTTATTCTGAATTTCCCGCTCACATCCCTGATTGGTCCGTTCAAATCTGTCATTCAATACTCAACACCCCTCCCCTCTAGTTAGCATAACCAATCCTGAAGTCTCTATGCAACGTAGTCATGTAAGTAGGCGGGTCGTCTCGATGCGTGACTTGACCTGTGCAGATCAGTCGTCCCAGCGTTCTCGAAGTGAGAGGTCAAGTTCCGTGGCTCTGCTGGCTCTGCCTCTGGAACACTCTCGAACTCGCTCGCCAGTGTGGAGTTATTTTCTTGGGTGTTACTTCCTTCCTCCCCCGGATGACATGGCGGATTATAGTTGCTGTTCGGTTCTTCCTCCTGGACTTCAGGTGTCTGCTGCCTCTATCCGGGTCTGAGTCTTTTCTTGTGCTGTCTTGTGTTTGTGCCTGTGGTAGGGTCTGGTTTTTTCCTATGTATTTTTCTGGTGGGCCAAGTTCGTTCCTTGTCACTGTGCCTCTGATCTGGTTGATATGTCGCTTCTACTGTCGGCCATCCTCGGTCTGCAGTCTGTACGACAGTGGTCCTATGACTTGGGTGATTTCTCCCGGTATCCATAGGGGGTTGCCGCTGAAGTTCTTTGCATGAACTTTGTCCCTCACTTGGAAGTTCCGGATTCTGCTTGTGGAATCCGTTGGCTTTTCTGCGCTGTACTGTGGTGTAGCCTGTCTAATGGGGATTGCAACTTTCTCCCCATTAAGAGTTCCGCCGGGTTTCAATGTGTGGATGCGCTCGGTGTGATGTGTTGGATGGTGAGCAGCTTGTCTATTTTGGCCTGCATGTCCCCGGGGCCCAGTCTTGCCAAAGTCTCTTTGGTCATTCTCACCATTCTTTCAACAAGCCCGTTCGTGGATGGCTTTCCCAGTGCTGACAATGCATGCTAGATTCCTTGGTTTGCCAGGAACATCTCGAACGCATTTGCCATTAACTGGGGCCCATTGTCGGATACTAACAAATCAGGCAACCCGTGTGTTGCAAACAATTTTCTTAAGACTCGGATAATGGTGTCCGTGGTGGTTGATGGCATTAGTGACACTTCCAGCCATTTGGAGAATGCATCCACTATGATTAGGAACATGTTGCCCTGGCATGGCCCCGCAAAGTCTATATGTATTCTTGACCAGGGTGTTCCTGGGTTCTCCCAATCATGTGTGGGTGCAGTGTGGGGTGCCAGCCATGATTCTTGGCAGGGTGTGCATGTTGCTACCCATGCCTCTATCTCCTTATCAATTCTGGGCCACCAATCGTAGCTCCTAGTGTTAGATCGTGGGCGCAAGAATGGACAGGACACGCAGTAGAGTCAAACACTTTTTATTAGCTCTGTAATCGCAATGGAGAATCCTAGCCGCGGCAGCTCCTTTTATCGCTAGGAGCTGTCCGCTGCTTCAGCCACTGACGTTACTCTGAATTTCCCGCTCACGTCCCTGATTGGTCCATTCAAATCTGCCATTCAATACTCAACAGTTATCTCGATGCACTTTGAATCACCACACTTTGACATTGCTCAATATGGTCTAAAAAAAGGTTACGATGAACTGTTTCAACTCCTTTTGGCATCTCTTAATTGCAAAGTAATTCATCTGGCTAGCCAACAAAATGGGCACATCAAAAGCGGAAATGGCTCAGAATCAAAGACCTTGAATCAGAGATACATGCCAACTTATAAATACTTATAATTTAAGATCTTTCACTCAAGTACTTAAAGGGTATCCAGGACAAGTTTAGCCACTCCAGTTTTTATTACTGTACTATAGAATCAATTTCTACTCTTTAATCAGGAGTGTGTTTTCTATAATAGGAGATAGACCCATGAAGAAGAAAAATAGGAGGCAGCTGATGATGGGAGGGAGGCAAAATAACTCTGTTTAAAGTCTATAGTAGTGTCCCTCTCCCAATCACAATGCAATTCATTTCTTTCTTTCCTTCTCATGTTTATTTCATGCACACATGGCCTAGCATCACTTAGTACATTAAGCCATGGTGTGATTTGATTAGGCTGGACTTTGTTGCTGTATGTATCCGGCCGCTGCACTTGCAACTCAGCTTGTCTTGCAAGACCAGCCAACTGCAGTTTATTCAACAAAGCAAGGGAGTGCAATTTTGAATCAGATTGAATGCCCATGCAACATCAAATTACACCAAAGCTCTGAAAACATGAGTGCCCAAAATAGCTTTTTTACCAACATGTACACCATCTTTGGAATAAAGAGGAAGAGAAATGATTCTATTTTTTTTAAAAGCAGAACCACAAGGAAATATTAAACTACGTTCCCTATGTACAGGTGTCCTTTTTCTAATCCGTGCCTTTCTCTAGGGATTTTTGTTTCAGTTTACATTGAATTTGATTCATACATTTCTAGATTCACAGGTTTGTTTTACCAGGATGTAATTAACTATATTTCACTGGAAAGATCATAATTGTTTGGGTTCTCACTTTCTCTAAATCACACTTTAAAAGCCACAGTGGCTAGGTTCAAGCAAAAAACAGTAAGTCAAACCCAAACAAATCACATAAAAGTAGTCCTTGTTTACTGACTACTTATTTAGTGACCATTTGAAGCAGCAATGGTGCTAAACAAGTAGTATTTATATCTGGTCCTTGAAATGTTGGTTATCACACACCTCTTCAGGTCTCATAACCATTATTCAGGCACTTGGCAATTGGCTCACGTTTACAAAGTTGCAGCATCCCGCCATCACATGATCGCTATTTGTGACCTTCCCTGCCAGCTTTAAACAAGCAAAGCCAATGGGGAAGCTGGCAGGGAAGGTTGGATCCCAATCTGTTGCTCCAATAACTTCCCCAGGCCTCGCTGTGCTAGTGCCAATCTGTGGCCTCCTTCCCACGGCATCCCTGCATTCACACACAACCTGCATTGGCCTTCCCAGGGCCTCTCTGCCCCCCCCCCACTCAAAGCCTCCCTCCCATGGCATTCCTTAACTGGAATGCCCCCCCCCCTTCTTCACACTTAACAACCCATACTTTTTGGGATTATGATGTCACCCAGCATTGCTGGGATTGTCATTGCTAAGTGATATGACCATATAATGTCGTGCTTTATGACCACATCACTTAGTAATGGCAATCCCAGTCCCGACTGCTGTCCTAATCCAAGCACTACCTGTGATGACTCTGAGCAATAGTGACATAACACTGACTTTTAGCGACTGACCACTTACTCTAGGTATCGACTGCTCACTCTCTATAAATATTTATTACTTAGCCACATCATGTAAACTGGGGAGAAAGGCAGGGGCCAAAGAAAAAATATGCCATCCTGATGTCAGAACACAAATTGGAAGACACATGCACCCAGTGTCTGGATACAACTAGATATAATTACTAAAGGTTGGCATTTATATCATGTTCCCCCTTCCTTTCTCAGAACCTTTGATTGCAATTTTCCTGTAAGGATTTATAAATGGTACTTCTGTGCTTCTGGTCCTTTACTTATTGTTTTATTTAACCTGAACCGTCACTGATGTGCCTGCTGCTTTGCAGCATAAGCAACACCTCCTCCCACCCACCCCCCGACCACCAAAAACAAAAGCAGAGGTGGAAAACAGGTTATTCTCTTCGGGTGGCTTGGCTTGGCAGTGGAAAGAGAAGTAAAGCAGCATATGTCAGCAAATTCAGTTTGATCTTCTAATAATTAAAATTATTTAGGTTTTAAAAGATTAAAAGATTAAATACCACCTGATAAAACTCTTACAGGCAAGAAGGAAAATTAGATGTGTGCAGGAAAAACAAATGAAATGACTAAGAAAGTTATCCTCAAACGTTCCTCTGTCTGTCTGCTTATGCTACGTGTTTATGTTCATAAGCTCCAGTGCTGCTTAAGGACACAATGCACATGGGACTGAAAGCTTGATCCTGTCCCTACACGCTTAAGAAAATCCATTAGACTAACTTAGAACACAGTAAAGGAAATACAAGAACATGTTTACCAGATGTATACTCGTGGGTAAACTGAGAATTAAAATGCCAAAATGCACCCCAACAATTGGGTTTGACTTATCTGTTTAATCCTTGTTTATATACACACAGTAATACATTTTTAAAGTACCTGCATATACTTTAAGTTAAGTACATCCATGGATAAGCCAGCCCTCAATTTTTTAAAAATTAAAATATCATGAAAAAAGTGCCACATATGGATAAGCCAATTGTAAAAATTAAAACATTGAACATTTCAAAGGTCAGTTTATCTACGGGTGGCATAAATTAAATCCAATGACTTTGGAACTTAATTAACAGGTAGATGACAAAACAGGAGATGATTACACAAGGCTATCTTTTCATATTATGCTAAGGCATAAAATAGTTTCTTCTGACTGATAATCAAGCCAGCCATCACAGTTTGTATAAGATTTATCATATATGAGAGCTCACATGGTTCCCATATATGTTTCAAACAGATAATCTGGTCATAAGATAGCCATGGCTAATTATTGGCTTTGTGCAAAGAGTGAACCCAGCATAGATTCATGTTGCCATTTCATCTGTCAGAGATCTGAAAATGCTTTTAGGAATGAAAAGGTGCAAGACTGTGCATACATAAGGGTCCTGGATAGAAGGTCAGAGCAAAGAGATTATATAGGTGTGAAAACCTACCTAGATTCCTGGGCTGTAAACCTCTTCCTGAATGTTTGTACTGAGATTTCAGAAATAACTCAACTTCTAGAACCTTCCACCAATCAATTCCACCGGGTGATTTTATAAACACATAATGCCCTCTGTAATTTATCTCTTCTGGAAGTAAATGTATACATTTAAAATTGTACGCTTCTGTAACATCAATCAAGGAATGTAATTGAAACGTTCATACACACACAAATCTATTGGGGTAAGCAATGCTATGCAAAGTGCAGAAAAAAAGTTAGGAAATAAAGCAATAACAGGCTTTAGGGAAAAATATACCATGTTTCCCCGAAAATAAGACCCTGTCTTATATTTTTTTGAACCCTGAAATAAGTGCTTGGCCTTATTGCCATGCACTCAAAAGCCCAATTAGGCTTATTATCAGGGGATGTCTTATTTTGGGGGAAACAGGGTAGATAATTATAAACTACCTTGTATCAACATCATTCATTACAGTCCGCAACATTCCAGGCCCTGCCCTTGTTTCCATCATGTCCATACACAGTTTTCATACATTGCTTTTTCTTCTTTAATTTTTCGCACATTGTCTTCTTGTGAATCTCATTGATTCTTTTCAATTTTCTTGGACTTCTTCATCTTGATTGATGCACCTTCTTTCCTACATTCATTCTGCAATTCAACAATTCATCCATTGTGTTTTTATAACCAAACCACCACCATGTACTTCCTTCATACTGGTTGCTTACTTTTGTACTCGATCCATATTCATTCAGTATCCATTCATTCTTGAGGCTATCCCTTTTTGTTTTCCCAAAGGCCCCATTTGCACTGTATTCAGCATTTATGTTTCTCCTGATACACCAACTGGGAAGGATATTATTGTTATATGCAGAAGAATTTCTGCTTCTGTCAACAAAATTCCTCACAATAGACCACATGCAATCTAGCTCCTTTCTAGCAGAATTTGCAATCTCAAAATTTCTCCCCCACAGATGCTCATTTTTACTAAACATTTCACCAAGATACACAATTTTATTTATATGTTTCACCTTTTTCACAATTCATCTACAATGGGCACTTGAATTCTCCATTTTGGTCCAAACACAGCTGCCCTGATATTGAAAGCATTATTTTTCAAATCAGATTCCTTGTTATTTTTTATAGTCTAGTTTACATTTACTGCAAAACGTTTGTATCCTTTTGTATGCAAGTAATGCTATGTTTAAGAACATATTTTGGTACGTTTCATACCAAAACAGCCCTAGCATTAGCATATCATTCAATATGTTATCCAGAAATATATTAAATAATCATAGGGATTTCATACATCCTTAACCTACCTCTTGTTCAATGCCGAACCACTTGCTAAGCATTCCTCTGTCTCATACATACTTAATTGCCATTATATGCTGCTCTTTTTGCAACCAACTTCATCTCCATTTATGCAAAATATTACATAATTCAAGTGAATTCATGTTGCCATACTCCTTTGCTAAATGAGCAATAAACTATTTATATTCACATTGAAAGCCGGCGCTGGCTTAGAAACCTGGGGATGGTTAGTTCTAGTCCCGAAAGCTGACTGGGTGTTCTTGGGGTAGTCATTCTCAGTCCAACCCACCTCACAGGGTTATTATGGGAAAATATAATAATAATAATAATAATAATAATAATAATAATAATAACAATAACAACAACAACAACAACAACAACAACAACAACATTTTGACTCTACAAAAAACCACCTTACTCGGATCAGCTTACATCCTTCGACGATACCTTAACAGTTCCTAGGTCCTTGGTTAGGACTCAAGCTGCTGAGCTATTAACCAGCCTCAAAGGCTGTGAATCTCACTAAAGATTAAATAATAATAATAATAATAATAATAATAATAATAATAATAGGAAGAAGAAGAAGGAGGAGGAGGAGGAGGAGGAGGAGGAGTTTGCTCACAACATTGAGTTGTATATGGAAAAAAAGGCAGGACAATTAAATAAGTTCATTCAGTGTTTTACTGAGAAGCAGAAATATGATCTGCACATGCCCTATCCAGCAGAAAGCCACACTATATTTCCTGAATTTTGCTCACTGATACCTCTTGTAGTTTTTCAATCAAAATTCTGCCAACACCTTCCCAGGCACACTTAACAAACAAATCACCATATAATTTTGCATCTGCATCTGAATCAGCTACTTTTTCCTTTTCTATAAGGGATTAATAAGGTTTCTCCAATTTTCAGATGCAAATGCATCTGTCATGCATACATTCAACAAATCATGTTATTTTAACATATTTTAATTCTTCCACTTACCATCATCTACACCTGCAACCTTATAATGTTTCGAAGTATTTATATTTTCTTTTTCCTCAGTTTCTACTTAGGTGCTAAAACAGCATTTGATTTAATTACACATTTTAACACAATTTCCATACAGATCTTTAAAATGGTCCTTCCAGTATTCTCTTGCTTCAACTTCATCCCAAATCCTTTCATGGATTATTTTGGCAACTCTGAATGAACAGGAAGCTATTTCTGGCATCGGCAGAATCTCAGTGTTTGCCTTTAGTAAATAATAATATGGACTAAAAGTACAAATTTCAACTGCATGGTCTGTGTTGTTTCTGCATCTGATAAGTTTGGAAGATGGATAGTTTAACATCCTTCCTCATTCTTCATATTATAATAAAAGAGTTAAATAGAATGCTAGGACAAGAGGCAAACAGGAGGGATGTGTCTTGCCTAACTCGTACTATCTGTCTCCGTTCTTATCTTACCAGCAACAGCTCCAATTACATAGAATAGAAATATGCAGTTGGAGGAAATAGCAAGGATGTTGACCTTGACTTTGTGCACACATTGAGCAAACTGGAGTGGGGGTGGCAGTTCTGGCTTATTTTGAAAGTTTCATGAACGCAGATAGTGTAGTTTATAAACCAGGGTTTATAGTTCACCATTCTATTCAAATACAGATAGGTGTATCTGTTTAAAGCACAGCTTTGTGAGTGGACGCAGTTTGTCTCAGGAGAAAGAAACAGGACTTTGTATTATTATTAACGTGAATACAATAATGGCTGCCATTGCTAGATGTGGCATAACTACAGCCCTTGAAAGAGAAGACAGTCAAAGAATCATGGCAGCTCCACTCATCTTCTGTACAGTACTAACAAAATCATCCATTTAGCAACCCACTGTGTTCCTAGTATTCTACAGTTACAATAAAAATGGATAGTCAACAGCCTAGTCTATGTGTCAGCCTAAATAAGAAAACGTAAAACATTAGCTGGATCAGAACACACAACAAGCCAATTTAAAAAAAAAACAAAAACACATTGGTTTGGGTTTGCTTAGAATGTGAACTCAAATACAGTTGTTTATATATTCAATAAACTATGAGTAAACCATATATGGCTCCATAGTCTTGGCAGCCGAGTCCCAAAACCTTGCAAAGAGTCCTATAGGCCTTCCAAATCTGGCTCCTAGACTGTATTTTGAATGTAACAATGACATTAATAAGTACTGGGAGGAAAGCATCTTTAGTCTACGTCAGTTTTATTAAAGTCACCAATCAAGTGGTTTGTTCTGGCAGCGCCTAATTCTTTGTCCAGCTACTTTGAAAGTACTGTGCAACCACCACTGTGGTACTCAAGGGCAAACTGTGGTTTTCATCCTAAACAAAGTGGTCTCCTAACTTAATTCTTTATGAACTAAGGTCAGTAAATGACCATTTTGTTTCAATGGAGTTGTTAGAAAGGCCAAAAGAACATGTCCTTTTTCTTTAATAGACAAAATTGCTTGTGGCCTGCATCTATTACTTATAATGGAATACTGTATAACAAATGGCCTCGGTATGATCTAATCACCCACTCTGAAGAAAGATACAAGCTGTCTGATAAATAGGAACCTCACATGGAACCTCACATGGAAAAATTACCTTTTTCTTCAAACCAAGGTAGTTTATACTGAACTGTACCAGGTAAGCTAATGGAGAGAAAATTAGTGTGTTCATCATATGACCATTAACATCCACTCTGTGGCTATTTTGACAGGAAATGCTGAACCACAAATTATCCTGTCAAGTTTTAAGGCAACTGTGCACCATAATTATCCACGAGTAAGCATATCATGCTATTACAACCAGTATAAATAAGTATATTCAATGGTCCTTTTTTGAATTTCAATAAAATTATTCAAGTTTTCTCATTTAAAATGTTTGTTACAAATCTGAACTCCACCGATTCTAATCAGACCTGAATCATAAAATATTTAATAATTACTCTGTAGTGGGTGTAGAATATGTATACCACAGGATGTTTCTCTTATCTCTGGTTACTTTTATTGTTTCATTTTGTTTTAATTGTGAGCCACCAGTCATATAGATGAGATGGGCGGCCTATTAATTAATTGCTTAATTAATTAAATAAGCTTGCAAAATATAAAACATCATTTTGTTATTTTTGGGGGTTTTTTTTAGCAATGACAAGGGCTATTTTTCTTCTCTTTCAGTTGCTTTATTTATTTTAGTGACACATCCCAACTGCAACATTTTTCCTGATCTGTGTGAAGTACAAGGTATATAAACATGAATGAAAGGGCTTTATACATTTTAAGAAATAATGAGGGTTAACTAGTCTGATTGCTGACAAGACTATGTAACAGCAGTTACTGAGCATGTTAAATTTCCAGTCTTTTCTCTATGGGGTCTCCTTTTAATGTATACACAAGATCAATTGGCCTTTGATCAACGTTCAGTATAACCTTGTATCTCTTGCTCTTGGCTCATCGGATGCAAGAAAGCAGTGACTCTCTCTAACCTGATAGTTTTGTGATAGGGAGAATTGCTCCTCTCCAATTAGTGGTGTTTATTGGGTCAGTTTACCACCATAAAAGACCAAGCTGTCTCTCTGCAAAAAACAAGATCCTCACCAATTTAATATCTGCAGCACAATGTTCAGTCAGCATAGCCTGCCAAAGTGCATGGCACTCTTTTTAGCATAAAAGAGTTTGTCTCTGAGGCCATTGATTCACTTAGGTGTCTGAGGGTATTAACAACAACAACAACAAAAAAGGCTCTTAGCTCTTTTAGCATAAGATATCATTTCTGCTATCCTTAGCTAGGTATAGACCTCCTGTTGTCATTCAACAGAATTTAAATCAGCAAGACTAAAAAGGATAACCAAGCTATGATACAACGATTGGGTTGGTCTGTTTAATTAATTTAGGATTTGCTTAACTATGACTTACAAAATAAAATGATTAGATGGTTGATATGCTGTACTAAGCCAAACTTGATTTTTATGGATCACTGACCTGAGATCTACAAAAGCCATGACTCTGTATCAGCTCCCCCAGGGCAAATGTCCACTGTTGTACTGCAGTTTCCATAATTCTCAGTCAGATAGCTAAGAATTGTAGAAGTTCTAGTACAAGACATCTTTAAAGCACCTTGTTGGGATGGGAAACTCTAAATCTTTTTCGAAGACATTGTCAGGTGCGAATACCAGGCCCACATGTACAGAATTCGAGTTAACCACTTTATTATGTTCTGCCTGTAATACAGGAATTTCCCCAGACTGGCAGCTTTCCCTTGGGAACAATTAGATAAGGCTCCACAGATTCAAGAAGGGCCAGTTCTGGTTGCACAGTGACTCTAGATTAGCTCTATGCTTGATAGCTCCTCCCATCAAGTCTGACTGCTTCCCAACAGACATTCACTTTGAAAAATCTGAATAAAAAATGTGTTTGGAGCTTTTGGACAAAATGGAATTCTTTATAAAAGCAATAAAAATATACCATTATTTGAGAGTCAAATAATATCATCCAAAGTCTAGGGTTGAGTCATAGATTCCCTTCAAAAAAAAGTGTTGCTCAATTATAATTTTAATGTGACAGAAGAGCATTCTTACAGACATGGTAAGCAATCATACTCCTTACACAGATTTTTGAAAAAGAAATTTATTTAATTTAAATGAAGCTCAGTTTAGATGTTGTCCAAATTTTGAGATGCCCCAATATAGCCCTCTTCCCCTAATGATCTACAGTGGCCCTGAGCCAGAAATAGTTGCTGGAAGATAACATAGCAGGAACAACAACTATTTAAAACTGGGGTGCCCATCTCCTGGTCCGTGGACTGACACCAATCTGCAGCATGTCAGAAACTGGGCTGTGCAAACAAGTGAAACCCCATCCGTGGGATGCAGGCAGCACACAAAACAATGGCCCCTCCTGTCTGCAGAAAAACCTCTCTCGATGGAACTAGTTTATGAAGCCCAAAAATTGGGGGCCACTGATTTAAATCAAAATAGTTTATGGGAGTAATAAGGCCCCATATCAGTGGTGGGTTGTCCCTGGTTCGCATCAGTTCTATAGAACCGGTAGTAAAACCGGCGGGAGGCTCTGCCCACCAACTCCGACGTCATCAAATCACTTCTGCGCATGCACAGAAGAATGCGCACACACGAAAGTGAAGTGAGCGCGTGTGCAGGGCCCCACTGCGAACCGGTAGTAAAGATAAGTAGAACCCACCCCTGTCCCATATAGGTTGAAGGGTGTTCCTCAACATTTATCATTGCTATGTCTCAGAGAGAATCCTTATTATATATAATAGTGCTGTAAATTGAGATTAAGAAATTAATCAGAGAAGCAAGACGTTTGGTTTTCATGCCTTTATCATGAACTCACTTGAGCCTGTGACATAGTGACTTCACTATGAAGCATGTAATATAATAAACATTTTGTTGCAAAATCTTTGCAACACTGTGCTTGATATTAGGCTAAATCCACCAGGTGAACAATTGGATATCTCATACTTCTGTAAACCTCTGGTTTATACACCCTGGCCTGTATTCTCATTTTGGGTGTGGCAGATTGATAGTTATTGTGGCCACTATCTGTCTTCTGCAGATGCCTTTACCTGGAGTCTTCCCTCTGAACCACAACATGTGAGAAAGATAGCATCATGTACTTTATTGACAAACAGAAGGGGGGGGGAGAGGAAAAATTCACACAAATTTTTAAATAGCTACCTCCTTCCCTTAAAGCTTTGAAGTGTATGGGAAATCAACCTCAACCCCCCCCCCCCAATTAGGTAGTTACATCAATATCACAAGATCATCATCATCAATATCACCATCGTTGTTATTCCAAATTGGGGGGAGGGAAGTAAACATTCCTTTTTAACTTTAGATAATCACAAGTCAAAACAATAAAAGATAAACAAAACACAAATACTGTGCCGCTAAAATCTCAAACTGCACTTAAAAAAAGAACCATGAAGGAGAAATCTAAATTTGTTGGGAGAGATTATAAAGTGGGATGGAACTGCTGCTCAGAAACTCCAAAGGGTTTCAAACCTAACAGCGACTGATCTTGAGCTGATCCAATCAATATCAGAGAGAATAAATCAGACTTAACATCACATGGAAAATGTGATGAAATGAAAAAAATAATCTCTTCTAGAATAGCTGCACATTCTTATTTAATCCTTCCTGAGGGTAACTATTGCCTGAAACAGTTTTCTTTCTGTCTCCCTTATTACTGGACTCCTCCTCCAGATGATCCCTGAGAATCACAGTGAGATCATTTCTGAGCCTGCTCATTCCAACTTCCGTTGCTACCTTCTCTTTCTAGTTTCAAAAGACAAAGGAGTCTTTCTATCTGACAGAAAGGGAAAGTGTTGGGGCCAATCTCCCTTCATTCATGATCCAGAACATGCATCTCTCTGTGAATGATGCACCTTTAAACCCAGATGTGAGAATGGTTTCAGAATGTTTGCAGTTTACCTGGCATGAAGCTGACATTCTAGAATACTGTACTGAAAAAAAGTCTGGCTTTATAGTATCAGCATCCTTATTTAAAAAGAAAATTCAGATGCTGCGTAAGTAACAGCCAATCAAAATGTGTTCTACCTAGCCAACAGATGACCACAGAGAAATCTCAACCAATCAGAACACAGCTGTTGGCCAGCAACCAAATATATAGTCTGCCTACGGTGCTCAGTTAAGTTCCAAAAAGCCAATGGCTTTTCCCTCCTCCAATAAACCACCCTGGTGACTTCATTCCTGGGTACTGAGCCAGAATGTTACCGTAGTTGAATTTGATGTGCAAAGTTGGTTCGGTTTTGTTTGGCTTTTTAAAAAAATGGATAATCAGGAGCCTTAGTTGCATTGTATCATTTTTGTCTATTTAGTTAAGATTTTTTTGGGTATAGATATTTAAGTTATTTTTACTTTTGTATTACAATATTGCATGCTTTTAAATATTATCAGCTGCATAGAATCACTATGCTGAAATAGCAATCGTATAAACCATTTTAATATGTAATAAATAAAAGATTATACTGTGTTTTTGGTCTCTGTACTCCATCACCACTTAGCTGACGCTCGGCAGCTGGGAGGTGGAACAAGGGCACCAGAGATTACCCTGTGTAATGTAATTGGCTCCAACACAGGCACTTCTGCTGGGTCTTTCACTTTGTGGAAATGGATGGTTCTTGCATGCCCCAAAGCCTGTAAATGGAGCAGGAGATCAGGACTGGACTTCAGGAGGAGGAAAAGCATTTAGTATTGACTGAACAGCAGGGGGCTCCATTGATTTCATAAATGGCTCTGAAGCCACATCTGTCAATGCCCTAAGATATTACTGCATTTCTGTAAAAATGCTGTTGATGTATTCTGGATCTAGAAAGATTAGTTTGTGCATAAAAAGGAGGAGTTTTATTTGCCTAGGATCAAAGAGAAGCAAGTACTGTACAGTCTTAATTATACATGTTTGTGGTAGCAGAAAAGCAGATTAGTTTTAGAGGTGAAAGGTATCTTTTTCCAACATGAGACCCTAATTAACCTCATCCAAACTATTTCCGTTGGGAATATTAACAATTTGTCCAGTCTGGCCTAGCAGAGAAAATTCACATGACAGTTCACTGATGTGTACAAAGGATGAAAAGGCATTCCGCTGGCATCCCAAAGGGCTTTCCCCCAACTTCTACTTTGCATTTGACAGATGCCTTTCATCTTTCCATGCAAGGAAATCCAAAAAGTCCACTTGAACTCACACGAGCTTTTTCTGATCATACTAATTCACAATCACTGTTACATGGTTGAAATGATTAAGGAACAAATTCTTTTTCAAATATGTATCTTCTGTGTTTTTATTCTTTATTCTCTTTATTGGGAGCCTACAGTACAAAATTTCATAGCCATTTTACTCTCTAAACTTCAAAGAATATCATTTATGAAGAGTACTACATAGTGTGAGAAGCCGCCTCCCCCAGAGAATGAAATATTTTGGGGAATATTAAAAGAGGCAGAATATTATATCTCCCTAAAGGAGAAATGGAGAAACATGCTCTTAAAGGCAGAAAGCAGCCCCCAACTTCCTGCTATAGGAAAACTCAAATGGCCTCTAGCAGAATCCTGAAATCTTTAGAGATGGATATTTTGTGTCCATTAAGAAATCTGGGCCAGCCTATTCATAAACAAAACACCTTCAGCCTAGCTCTTCCAGGCTGGAGCTGATGGGATTAAGAATTTACATCCCCTCACCAGGGGTGGGTTCTAAAATTTTTACTACTGGTTCTGTGGGCGTGGCTTATTTTGTGGGTGTGGCTTGGTGGGGGTGTAATGTGACTGGGTGGGCATGGCTAACTTTTTTTTTTACTTTTAAAAGCATTTTTTCTACAACCTTAAGAGGTTGCAGAAAAAAATGTTTTTAGGAGCCTCTGACGGTCAGGCAACTCAGCTGGGATCGCCAGAGGCTTTTAAAGGCATTTTTTTTCTTCGGCCGAAGAGGTTGTAGAAAAAAAAATGCCTTTAAAAGCCTCTGGCGATCCCAGCTGAGCCGTGCGATAATCAGAGGTTTTTTTTTTTACTTTTTAAAAGCATTTTTTCGGCCAAAGAGGTTATAGAAAAAATGCTTTTAAAAGTAAAAAAAAAAAAAAGCCTCTGATGAGGTGGGCGGGGTAACCAACCGGCGACCGGGCCAGTGACCAGTTCAGGGGCGTGGCTAGCCAATGTTATTACTGGTTCTCTGAACTACTACAAATTTTTACTACTGGTTCTTGTGAACCAGTGCGAACCAGAAGCAACCCACTACTGCCCCTCACCCAAATTCTAAGGACAGGACATGACCTTTAGGACATAATGGATTAACCCACCACCATTGAAATAGTAAAAGACACAAGGCTCACTACATTGCACAACCTCCTGGAGCATCTCAATCACCAAACCCTGACGTTTCTGGAAACGAAATAAACAGAAACCTTCTTTCCAACCAGCCAACCTCCATTTTATTTCCAGTGTGTTTCTCCCAGCTTGGAACTGGACTAGATTTTTCTTCCTACAACAGCAAGGACTATTCAATATCTCTTATTCTTCAGAGTTATGACATGGATGCATTAGCAACCGCTGCAGGGACTGGAGCGATGAGTCCTGGGAAGTTCACATGCTATTAGCAAGGCATTTAAATAAGAGAAGTAGCGTAAGTAAATCCTTTCAGTGGCTCGTCTGAAACAATACTCCTCTTTATACAGAAGCACTCAGTGCCATCAACACTAAATTTTACATATAGGGAGTAGCTGATGTTCAATTTCTGAATAGCTTGACTGGAGCCAATATAACAAGCAAATCAAATTTCCCTATTTCAGGATGGGGATTCAGGAAATCCATCTCTGGAAACTGAGAAGCTAATACTTAGATTCCTGATGCAGAAACAAAAAAGAGGGTCATGAGATAATGAACCATTCTTGAAGACTCATAAATACGCCTTTAAGATGCTTAGTATGAGACTATTCTAGCACAGTGCTTGTAGGTGTGCAAAATAAAACTTTCTGCCTCCTCAGCTGTAAAATATCTGCTCTATTAATGAGAAAAAGTAATTAAATGGCTTCTGATTTGTTACAAAGAAAAACAACAGACTGTCCTCCATATGTTGGCCATTTGGCAATCTCCAAGAGATAGTGTTGGAGAGGCTCAGAGAAGAAAAATGTATTGTAGTGTGTTTGAGTGTTATCATGTATTAAGGGGTACTGGGGAAGGGGGTGGGAAGAGAAGAGGTTAGGAAGGAAATTAATGGAGACAAACAGAGGTTGAGGTTACTAGGCAACCAGAAAACAGGAAAGGGCAGTTGGAAGGAAGGCTTTCAGTAAAAGAACTGGTTAAGCAAATTAGATTTCTGGGGTTTTTTCCCTAGTATCTGTAGACCTTTAGGAAGAATATTGAAAGTATATAGCAGCTATTGAAGAGGAATTGAAGGCAAATTGTCTTGATCAAGGAGGCAACAAGCAAAATGAAATATTTAGATGAGAACTATTTTTTTACAGTATAGAAAATTTAATATGAAGAGCTTTGGGCTGAAATGAATTCAGTACTGTAGACTGCATTGAAATGAAAGAGCTGGACAAGTTTTGCCTTTAAAAGAGATGGCAGAGAGGTCTATGACAGCTGAATAGTGTCAAGCGGAAAAAGGTGAAGATTATTAATGTTTCAGAGTCAGGACATGAAAAATGGGACTGCATTACAGGAAAGTAAATTTCAATTGAATGTTTAAAAAAATAAGAAAAACACTGAATTAAGAGCTATTTGACAGTGGTTACCAGTGACTTGATGAGCTCTTGTTTACTGGATGTTTAAAAGAAGAAACTAGATATCCATCTGTCAGTGTTACAGTGGATTCCCCTTACAAAATAGGGGATTGGATTTAATCCAGTCCTAATGTTTCTGTGGCTTTCACAGATTTCTGATCAATTGCCCTGCCCAATTATATTCTGCTGAAATATATTCTATATTTAACTGAAAACTAAGAAATAAAAACTACTTTAAAAACTCCAATTTGGCCCAAGTTAGCAGCAAGTCTGCTTAGCAAAACATCTGCATCTATGATTTGGATGAGGGGATAGATGGGAAGCTTATCAACTTTGCAGATGACACCAAGCTGGCAGGAATAGCCAACACTCCAGAAGATAAGCTTTTAAGATACAGATGGATCTTGACAGAGTTGAACATTGGGTGCTATATAACAAAATGAAATTCAATGGTAAAAAAAGTAAGGTTCTACATTTAGGCAAGAAAAACCAGATGCACAGATATAGTATAAGTGGTACCTGGCTAAATAGTAGTAATTGTGAGATGGATCTTGGAGTCTTAGTGGACAATCATTTAAATATGAGCCAGCAGGGTGTTGCAGCTGCCAAAAAAGCCAACACAGTTCTAGGCTGCATTAACAGAGACAGAGAAATAGAACTGAGATCACGTAAAGTGTTAATACTACTTTATAATGGTAAGACCACACTTGGAATACTGCATCTAGTTTTGATCGCCATGATGTAAAAAAAAAAAATGTTGAGGCTCTAGAACAGGGATGTCAAACTCATGTTGTCATGGCAGCGTCACATGATATATCAGGACCTTTCCCCCTTTCTCTAAACCGGGCATGGGCGTAGCCAGCATGTAACTTATCCAGCCCACGGGCTGGGAGTTTGACAGCCCTTATCTAGAAAGATGCAGAGAAGAGCAACAAAGATTATTAGGGGACTGGAGGCTAAAACATATGGAATTGGGTATGTCTAGTTCAATGAAAAGAAGTACTCAGGGTGACATAATACCGTATAATTGTCCCAATATCTCAGGTTTGCCACAGAGAAAAGGGATTCAAGCTATTCTCCAAAGTACCTGAAAGCAGGACAAGAAGCAATGGATGGAAACTAATCAAAGAGAGAAAAAATCTAGAATAAGGAGAAATTTCCTGATAGAACAATTAATGAGTGGAACAACTTGCCTCTAGAAATTGTGAATACTCCAACACTGGAAGTTTTAAAAAGAGATTGGACACTATTTGTCTGAAGTGGTGTAGTGTTTCCTGCCTGGGCAGGAGGTTGGACTAGAAGACCTCTAAGGTCCCTTTCTAACTCTGTTATTCTATTCTATTCTATTCTATTCTATTCTATTCTATTCTATTCTATTCTATTCTATTCTATTCTATTCCTATTATTTCTATTTCATCCCATCCCATACCATTCATTTAATTTTTTACTTAAACATTACCATAACTGTTGACTATTTCCTCAATGTTATTTGTTTGTGGGAAAGTTCTACTGGAAACACTGTCAATATTTGCATAATATGCTACTCTGTTATTTTTTTCATTTGAAACAAACTTTTTTCCTGATATCTACATGGAGCTACATGCAATTTTCTAGACAAAACTTTCAGAAGCATTTTGCTATTACACTATTCCTCTTCCTAGGGCTGAGAAGGAATTTCCTGCTAATGGAGGATCACATTAAGTACTGAACCAAACTGGTTCTCATGCTAAGCCTCTATAACAGGATAAATTAGTACCCATACTAGGGTATCTCATCCCACATTCTACTCATAATACAAGATTTATCAGACTCATTCTGTCATCCAAATGCAGAGCAGTTGCCATTGTTGGACTACAGAAAGCAGAATATGAAACCAAAGCCTAATGTAAGTACACATGACACACCTAGCTTCACAAACTCTGTAACAGTATAATATGTCAAGCATACAGTTATTTAGTTTTTAAATTGATTGAATATTATATAAACATAGCCAATATAACTAAATTCTGAATAAACATAGTTTAAGTTCAGATATTCACTGAATAATTTGCCTTCATCTAGACCAGGAGTGTCAAACTCACATCATCACATCATTGTCACGTGACATATTGGGACTCCCCCCCTTTGCTAAACCAGGGTGGGTGTGGCCAGTATGTGAAGCATCTGGCCCATGGGCTGTGAGTTTGATACCCCTGATCTAGACATTGCTTAGCCTAAAGTTGGAAAAGAGGCTTGACTTTTTTTAGAAGAGAGGTCAGCTCTCTTCCAAGCTCTAACGTAAGAGATTAAAGGCTAGAGTGTCTTTGCAATAAAGTTTCTCCAACTATACTGATTCTTTTCTTTATTTCATTACTCTGTGACTATAAACCTCCTTCCATCTAGTTCCAATCATTAAGCCACTGTTCAGAAACTATCCAGGTTCTTCAGTATTTTAAAATAGATCTAGGCTGCAAATATTCTTATGATCACTGGATAGCAGCAAGGAGTTGATGTTTTGTGGCTTTCAGTATCAACACTGCTTGCAAAAATACTTCATGCCCCTGATGAAGTGGATAAAAGCTCAGGAAAGCATGCTTTAGAAAAATACTAAAATAAGTAACTAATCAAGCAAGCTGGTCGTCACAGTTCCATAGGGATTGTTCCTGCTAACACCTAAGTACTTAAACTTATTTATAACACTTAAAAAAGAAAAGCAAGAGGTAACAATTCACTTGATGCTGCAAAGTTGCAGGTATGCTGCCCAAGATACCCCCTTCTGGCAAGCTGAGGTTATTCTTGGTTTGTTGGATCTGACATCAAATCACTGGGAAGTTAGTCATGCAAATGAAGCTTTTCACAATATTCAAACAGGGATTATCTCATGGTAAAAATCTATTGATCCAATTATTGTTAACAACACTAGAACAGAAGTAAAATTTAAAAAGCAAGTTAGAATCAATAGTTGTTAATTACTGTTGCTCAAAACGGCTTTCAGTTCAGCTTTTTAGGTTTTTAATTAAATTCTGTTGACATAGACCAGAATGCCTATGTTCACAAGATGACTTCAGTTTCTTAAACAAAATTATTTGAATATATTATAATTGACTGGGTTCCTGTGATACCTTTTGTTTCAAAAGACCGTAATTCAGTATATTATGGACAGGTGTTGACTGAGTTTATACAACATGCTAAATCATGTGGCTTGTTTGATTTGGGTTGAATGTATTTGAACCAACCTTGTCTGTATTATCTGTTCCTAGCCAATTAAAATGCTAATTTATTCAGCAAACCACAGCAAGGCAAACCATGGTTAAAGATGTGTGAACACAGTAAATTATGGCTTGTTGCTCAGGAATATTTAAACTTCTATTGATTAGGCAAAACTAATATTTGTGTTTTGCAATTATGATTGCATGGCCTTCTGTGGTAGTATCTGCATAGATATTTCCATTGGGTTTCACTTTAACTATATTTGATAGTCTCTAATCCTTATACAAGCTGAGCTCAAATGTTGGGCCATCTCATTTCCCTTAGCAATAAGAGATATTACATAATCTCTGTAGAGTATTGTTCTCCTGAGTGTTTTTATTCATCATTATTTTGTTTTATGAAACCCTGCTATATAGTCCTGGAGGAGTTTCCCCAGGAGGAGGTAAAGTCTGTAGTAAATTGTATAGTACAAAAGGTAACTTCAAGTCAGTCTCAAATCCTGATTAGTTCATGAATTCATTCACTTAATTTTCTTGTCAGGAATACAAAAATGTACCTTTATCTCCCCCCCCTTTTTTGGCCTTCCTAATCTAGATGTGGTATTCCCTGGTGGTTTCCCAAAACAAGGCCAATTACAATATGTTTAGTTTCTAAGTCCAGACAAACTTGACAGGTTGTTCTGCCTGCCTACCAGAGGTTGCTGGAATTAGTTACATTTAAAGCACTCTGCTCTGATAACAGAGATTGATAGGAGAGTCAATAATAAAATACGGATCAGGAGGAACATTTATTTACTAGTTTGCTTTCCCAACTTTATTGAACATAAGCTTGCAATTCAGTACATCCTTATAGACACTTAATATGTAAATGCAATGTAGACACTGATAGATGAGACTATTTGTAGCTTAGAGTTGAACTGCTAGCACTGTTACCTAGTTTGATAATGAAACATCTACAAAAAAAAACAAAAAAAACCAACCAAACTCGGAGAGAACCAAGGACCCCATACAATGAAGACAGATAATATTTCTGAGAAGCATGCATCTAAAGGGAATGAGAGGAGCTAATTAAGAAGCCCTACATCCACATATTTTGATAACCATTGTTCCCCATGCTGGTTGTTATTAATCTTTGAGAATATCAATTGTTGTACTGCCTGTTCACAATAATCAGGTAACTTGAACTTCCTTGGCCCGGGAATTTTGCAACACGAAAAAACGATGAACATTAAATCGTTTGCTTGCATCCACCTAACCAATTGCACAATATAATTAATATTTCCAAAATGTTTAAATTGGCTGATCAAAGTCATATCATGATTAGTTACAATGGGACGACTTCCCCACTTTCATATACTGTTAAGATTCGTAGCCGTGCTTGGTGGGTAGGAAATGATGGAGTTGCTCTCCTATCCATCTAAGTAGGTTCAGAGGTGAGATGAAGCTTAATTACCAAGATTGCAATAATCTATATACTCGGGTCACTTTATTTTGGAATCTAAATCCTTATCACCATGCTCTAAGGACCAGCACTTCCTGAAAACTACAATGAAAATCTTTCACAGCGTCTTGATTTGAAACCCTTTTTTGAACCAAGCCTTGATTACGCTGCGAGCGTTCCTATAGAAACCGTACCGTTATTCTGCGGTTGCCTGGAGACATGAAGCAACGAATACGCATGCGCCGCAAGCGTTTCTTCCGCCAGTCTAGGCAAGCGCCGATTCTCCCGTTTTGATCGGTCTACGCGCCGTTTCTCTATGGTTTGTCGAGATCATAGTTTCGCGTCAAAGATAGAGTGGCTGCGACGCGCGGAGGTGCATCATGGCGGCGGTCGACATCAGAGGTATCGGAGGGGGACTAGCGTGGGTTAGCGTAGCTGCTTGGTACTTAGGTATAAACAGGGACGATCCCTACGAAACTGGGAGGACCAGCTTGCTTGTTTAGTTACTTCTCTATTTTAGTATTTTTCCATAGCACGTTTTCCTGGGCTATTTATTGTCCGCTTCCATCAGAGGCATGGAGTGTTTTCGTGAACCGCGTCGAAAGCCACGAAACGTCAACTTCTCGCTACTACCCAGTGATTGTAGGATATTCGCAGCTTAAATCTACACTGCTCAAAAAAATAAAGGGAACACAAGCAGAAGATATCCGCGATCTGAATGAATGAAATAGCCTTATTAAATACTTTGTTCGTAACTACTAATACAATAGTTTTGTGTTCCCTTTAGTTGTTTGAGCAGTGTATAAACTACTGTATGTAAAGAACAAAGTATTTAATAAGGCTATTTCATTCATTCAGATCTCGGATGTCTTCTGCTTGTGTTCCCTTTATTTTTTTTGAGCAGTATATTTTAATACATAGACGAACCAGGGTAGCTTTTGGACCGGAAGAGCTTCAGATGTTCAGATCCCATTCAGATTTCTTTCCGATTTCCGATTACATCTCCAGCATTTGGGAGTGGGAGGCACCATAGTAAATTAGTCGTGCAGTCTAACTCATATTGGTCAGCAAAATTGTACAAACAAATCCTGTTATGCTAGTTTTCTTTTAGACAAATGACACGTTGGGTTGATTTGTTGAGTGCAATATAGCAATTGTACATACATTTTCTAGTCCGTGGAAATTAGATAAAGGTTGCACATGAATGAAAATGAGAAGACCAGATTATATAATGCTCTACTATAATCATTTAAATAAATGTTCATGCTTTAAAGTGTTGGGTTCAGTTTCAGGAGCTACTTGGATGAGTGAGACACATACACAGCAGATATATATAGTCTTAGAACAGCAACTATTTTAATTTTTTAAAGTGCGTTAGATGTTAATGAAACACCTATGTAGTAGTTGTATTGTCATATTATTTATATACTATTAAATTTCTCCTGAATAATCAATTTGGTTGAAGTTTTTCTAGCGTTGCAAAATGTTATGTAATGCCCAATTAAATAATTGGTTAACTCCTTGGATAAACATATCTGTTTTATATCATGTTTAACTTTTATCAAATCAATATGCATGAAACTGATAGGGATAAATGATTATAACTTTAGGAAATACAGTGTCTAAGCCAAAATATGTTTTTAAATCAGAACTCCAAGTTTTTCATAAAGAAAAATTTATGAAGTATATATATGAATCAAGTCACTATAGCTCGTTCATACTATGATTAAAACAAACCATGCTTAGATTAGGTGAAGCCAATTTTTGTAATAGTCTGAGAATCAAAACATACAATCAAGGCATCTGTCAAACTTCGCCTCTATAAAGAAGAGAAATTTCTTCCAGTTTTGCAGTGGTGAAAAGGGCAAGGTAGTCAGTTGATCAGATCACTCACTATTAACAGCTACTATACAAAAACTATAGTGACAGAAAAGACAGACCTTTAGTCCTGGAAAGAACAAATGAAAACCATATTTTTGACATATTTCAGAGTCAAGCTAGAATTAATTTTAAATTATGGGTTTTTTTTGTAATTTAGTGCAAGTCATAAATACTTTTAAGTAGAGTTCAGAAATAATCAAAAGCAACCCTTAAAGGAAAAAAACAGCTGACATTCATTGGTTAATATTAATCTGACCCTGTATTTCTGTTTCAGAATATTAATCTTCTGTTTAGCAGAATGAGGCCCAAACAGACGGGGGGGGGGAGGGGGTCTATTCCAGAGCGGTGACAGAAAGGATTCCTACAGGATGTCATTGTTCGATATTGGAAGCCGAGCATGCCCACCATGCTAGATTTTACAGGATAGCAGATATAATTATGTAAGGATGACCCCTTAAACATCCATGCCCTGATCCTTGAAGAACTAGATAGACAATAAATAGTACCTTGAATTGTACCCAGGAACCCAACTACAAGTAGTTCTAGACTTATGACAGGTTGCTTAGTGACCATTCAAAGTTATGATGGACTTACCTAGGGAATACTTATGACCTGGATTTGAAGTTTCTATAGTTCTGCAGTCACATGACTGCACATTGGAGACTTAGCAGTCAGGTCACATCCCATGACCACATGTTTACAATGTTTTTGCCAAAACCCGGTTTACTTTCAGTTTTTGGCAAAACCGGCCCATAGCAAAACATGGTTTCACTTAATGACCATGACAAAAATAAAAAGATTGTAAAACCATCTCTATGTAAACCATTATGGGCAGACTACCTGAGTAAGCAGTGTGGCCCATGAAAGAGCGATGTCACATAAGTGTATGGTTTACTAAAAAAAATGTCAGTGAAAGTTTCTGTTAAGCCGTCTTAGCTTGGATGGTTCTGTAATCTTTATTTTAATTACTTTTAAGAAGTAATTTACCCCAGTTTAAAAAAAAATGTTTTCATAGAAAGGAATGGAGCAGATATATTTACATATGATTGTCTGATGTCTTCCAAGCGCTAGAGAGCAACACATGTATTATTCATAGACCTATTTATGCTGCATTAAGCATGGCTTCCCAGCCATCTGGGTTTTGCTTTCTAAAAGATTTCTGAAGCAGCATATGCATATTTTATGCAACCATATATCACATCTTAGGTTGGATTTCAGGTTGGTTCAAAACTTCCCTGTCAAGAATCTGCTGTAAAATAATTACTGTGAGAATCCTGGGTTTAAAAGTAATAATAATGCTAAAATATCTTAAAATTGAATTAGAACACTTCTGTATTCTTTTTTCTATACATATTAAGAATATTTTTTTCACTGAAAAATCTCATGAGATTGTATTCTTTTAGATTTCAAATGGCCTTAAGTATCATGTGCCTTAATCTTTTATATAGCAATTGCCCCGAGATACGTGATGCTATTAGACTATCATAACGCAATACCTGAATTTTATCTGCTATATGTAATATTTTTAGGAATATCATGTTATCTGAAGCTTCCAAAGAGCTTGGCGGAATTAAACAAATATAACAACATAAATATGAAGAAGGGAAGGAGATCCAGTGTACATACTGGAATCATTTGCAGATCCATGAGATGTGACTTATATAAAGTACTGCCATCCACCCTACATTTACTTTGGATCACCCCATTTCTTCCCTTCTTGTGTTCTTTTGTCCCTATCAGTCATGCTTTCACACTGCAGCCATCCCCAAGGTCGTGTGATCAAAATTCAAAGGATTGGCAACTGACCCATGATAGTTGCAGTGTCCCAGGGTCATGTGACCACTTTTTGCAACCTTCTGACAAGCAAAGTCAATGGGGAAACCAGATTCACTTAACAACCATGTTAACAACTTAACAACTGTAGTGATTCACTTAACAACTGTGGCAAGAAAGGTAAAAATGGGACAAAATTCACTTAACAAATGTTTTGCTTAGCAACAGAAATTTTGGGCTCCATTACGGTCATAAGTCAAGGACTAACTATATTCTGAATTCAGGTGTTATAGGAAAAGGAAGAAAATTTGTCTAAACAATGGTCAAATTCATAAACCTTTATCATATTCACTACTATCGTTTTATAAGCTAAAAATTCTCACTGCCATATTTTTCTTATATCTTCTTATGGCATCCTGTTGGACATAGAAACCATTGGAGTGAAATAATATTCTAAGTGTATTGGTATAGGTGATGGAGTAGTAGCATGGCTTTGAATTTGTTTCCTTTGCTTAAAGATTTCTGCTCTGATATTATTTATCAGTTTGATGCATTGTTTGTTTTTTAATGCCATAGAATTCAAGACCTCAAATGCAAGTTTCTTAGGAGACTTCTTATCCAGTATTTATCTCAGCAAGTTTCTGTTTTGTGTGCCTTGGGGCTAAAACAAAAATTTGTAAATGATAGTTTAAATGTTTTACTTTAAATATACAGTATTGTTTAAAGATGCTTCAGTGAGTAGAGTATGGATCTTCATCTTAAAGAGATAATTTATTGTATTATTGTTGGACTGATGTCATTAATATATAAGTTTTTATACTGGATATCTCAGGTTAGTTAAACTAAAATAGTTTTTTTTTTTTTTTTTTACTGTTATTGGTTTTTCTGAATGCGAAACTATGTTTTTCTCTTTTCTCCTCTTACTTTACTTCTTCCTTGTGCATTATTTTACTCTTACAGATAATCTGCTGGGAATTTCCTGGGTTGATAGTTCATGGATTCCAATATTAAACAGTGGGAGTGTATTGGACTATTTCTCAGAGCGCAGTAATCCATTCTATGATCGAACATGCAACAATGAAATGGTCAAAATGCAAAGGCTAACCTTGGACCACTTGAAGTAAGTTGATGTAGTATTATTAGTTTTTTAGCTTTCAGGAAGAAATGATGTCATAATATCAACTAAGATGTTAAGAAAAGAAATATGCGGACTAATGCAGATAGTCCTCAGGTTACATCCATTTGTTCAGTGACTGTTTAGAGTTATGATGCGGCCATGTGACATGCTTTATGATGCATTGCTTGGCAATGCAATTCCAGTGCAATTGAATCAGTGAATAGGATGAATTATTAAAATGCAGTTAATTTAACAGGCTCATTTTAAATCAAACAAATTAAATTATTCAGTGTTTTTTAAATCAGTAACAATATTTTTAAAAAATGTATCTACCTTAAATCTGTAAAGCAGTTATGGAGGATCTAGAACAGGCCTGTCAAACTGGTGGCCCATGGACTGGATACAGCCTGCGCAGGCCACACCAATCCCAGCTCCGGAAAGGCAAAAAACATCCCGATATGTCATGATACAGCCCGCGATGCAATTGGGTTTGGCACCCCGATACAGAATATTCATTCCACTGCTAAACAAAACAACAACAACAAAAAACAAAAAAACCCAATCTTCTGAAACTTTAGTGGCCAGAGATTAGAGGACAAATCATTAAGCCATATAATGCCAAATCTAAACTTCTGTTTTTGTTTGTAATTAATTTGTTATGTCTATATTTGATAAATTATTTTCTACTCACAGTAAAATTGTTTTTAACTCAAGTGCTTCTATATCTTGCTTTCTTCCTTTCCATCATCTCAGTTTTAAATCAGTTTAGTGTTAATATTTATTGTTTTTACATTTTAATGTTTTATCTTGTTTTTAGCACTTAACAATAACACTTAGTTGTATATACTGCTTCATAGTGCTTTACAGCAGTGGCCCCCAACCTTTTTGGCACTAGGGAATGGTTCTGTGGGGACAGATTTTTTCCATGGACCGGAGGGGGCATGGTTTTCCGTGCTGCCTGCATCCCGTGAATGGGGCTTTGTTTGTGCAGCCCGGTTTCTGGCATGCCCTGGCCCGGTGCCGGTCTACGGACCAGAGGTTGGGGACCCCTGCTTTACAGCACTCTCTGTGTGGTTTGCAAATGTCAGCATATTGCCACCAACAATCTGGGTCCTCATTTTATTGACCTCAGAAGGATGGAAGGGCTGAGTCAATCTCGAGCCTGTCAGGATCGAACTCCAGACTGTGGCAGAGTTAGCCTGCAATACAGGTAGCAATCCTCAACTTACAACAGTTCATTTCTTGATAGTTCAAAGTTATAATGGCACTGAAAAAAGGGACATAATTGTTTTTCACACATACGACTGTTGCAACATCCTTATGGTCATGTGATCAAAATTCAAACTGGTTTATAATTATGACCATTGCAATGTCCCAGGGTCATTTGAGCACCTTTTGCAACCACCCGACAAGCAAAATGAATGGAGAAGCCAGATTCATTTAACAACCTTGCTACTAACTTAACAACTGCAGCGACTCATTTAACAACTGTGGCAAGAAAGGTCATAAAATGGGACAAAACTCATGTAACAATTGTCTCGCTGAGCCACAGATTTTGGATTCCATTGCGGTCATAAGTCGAGGACTATACCTGTACTGCATTCTAAGCACTGCTCCACGAGAGCTGTTTTTATGACTGTAAGCTGCCTAGAGTCTCCTTTCGGCAAGATGCATAGCATATAGGTTTAATTAATCATTAAATAAATATTTTGACATTAACTAATCTTGATTCAGTATAGCTTCTTAACCAAAATTGAAA
Source organism: Pantherophis guttatus (assembly GCF_059756535.1). Lineage (NCBI taxonomy): Eukaryota > Metazoa > Chordata > Lepidosauria > Squamata > Colubridae > Pantherophis > Pantherophis guttatus. The sequence goes on from NC_142063.1 coordinate 72,245,035, forward strand.
ACAAAACCAACAGTGTTGATACCACTGTTGTTGCTGAAGTTTGAAGCTGGGTGAGGCTGGCATCTCCAATATGAGAAAGCCCTTTTGTAAACATGGGGCAAATTCTCAAAGCAGCCAAATTGCTGTTGATTCAGAAAGTTTGAGGAAAAACCTAGGATTTAAGATGAGGATTAATTTCTTTATTGGGAGAGATTCCAGAGGGCTCTTAGACGGAGCCTTTCTTCATACGTATGGCTTTCTAATTCTTTGCAGTAGATCTGCTTATCTAACCCTCTTGTGTCTCTTTGTGACTGTGGAATGAGGAGAGTCTCTTTAATTATTGCCACACTATGAAATTTTGACTGCTGCATAGTCTTACTGTACGTTTCTACTGGAAACTATAAATAAAGGGATGACTTAGAAAACATATTTCTGTGAGGCTAAAACTTAACATATGCTATTCCTTTTTTGCATTGGAAAGGCTGCTTTCTGGAGTACCATTTTCTCATTAGTAAACAGTTGTTCAGGATCTTCCCAGGTCTTCTAGGTTTGCTGCTATTATTTTTACTCCTTTAATTTGCTTCCTATTAAAGCTGCTAATTTCTTTTTTGTACATTCTGAAGCTTCTTAATTAAGTCTTTTTTTTTTTCATTTTTCCAATCATACTTGAGATTTTTGAATAGCATTACGGTTTCTGTTTCCTGATATTAAAGATTAATGCTAGTCATTTAAATCAATACGCTTTTAAATCACCGTCTTTCACCTATTTATGTGCCAGGGGCGGGTGGGAAGAAAACCAGCAGTTGGTAAATTTATTAACGCTCTATTAATATAAATCCCCACTCTTTATCAAGAATTATGTGGGGGGGAGGAAGAAATTACTCACCACTTAATGATTTCTAGATTACCTGTTTTCAAAAAAGGATCATTCTTTTTTCTCTACACTAAAATAGCTTATAATTTCAGTGTTTATAGCGTCTGCGACTGTTTTCTGTCCCTAGATTTAGCTCTGTCCTTTTATCTTTCAGTCAAATGGTTGGAGTAGAATATATTCTCCTCCATGCACAAGAGCCAATCCTCTTCATCATCCGTAAGCAGCAAAGACAGAACCCAACACAAGGTAAGGCTGTAGACAGCTGTCCTATTTAAAATGTAGAGTGTAACCTATGGCCAACTTTTCCCAGTCTGCATGTTCTTCAGCCAGACCAATTCCAAGATTTTCTTTCTTTCTTTCTTTTTTTTATGTGGCTGGAGAATTTGGAGAGCTGAAATCCAAACATCTGGATGTTGTCTAGGTTGTGGAATCTTGCCATTCATACAGATTTTCCTTGTGCGGGCATACTACTTCCATACAGAGTGGTGGACTATGTGTCCCCTTTCATTTTGCATGGAGCACTGGGTTCTACAATGGCCTAAATTACCTCTTTCGGTTCTGTGATTCTGTAAATCTAAAGCAACATTGTATGTTGTTCTCCAGTGCTCCCATCTTGCCTCACAGTCCTACCTACTTGTTTGTCAGGGCAGACTGCATATGTTCTGAGCAAATATATTCCTATTTTTGAGCAAGGACGTTCCTCCTTTTGATTATGTCAATAGAAGAAGAAATAGAACCAGAATCAATGCTATTCATTCTGATAATTTGTATTGTTATGTCGTCTTCTTAAATGTTGCTTAAAATAGTTTAAAAAACAAAACAAAACTGGGGCTCTGTAAAAGTGTTAGATTTCCATTACCTCCTCCCATCTAACCCAATTTAAAATAATAGTATTTCCTGTGAAGGACATGTGGATAATGTTGGAAGCTGTCTTTGAGGCTAACTTTATTTTTTTGCAACAATAAGGGAATGCCCTCTTGTGGTAAAATGCAATATGGGTAACAAAATGAGCTTTGTCTTCAAGCTATTTCTTTTTTGGGTTACACTGATATCTTATTATGGTTAAGATTTTATCTGATGTTATAGTTAAGATTTTATCTGGCCATGTTTGTTCAATCTTTCTGCATTTTAAATGTCTATCACTGTTTCTTTTGAAGTGGAAGGCCAATTATTTCTGCATCTGATTAGTGGAAGCAGAATTTGGAGAATTTATATATTACTGTTTTATTACACTGAAGTAGTTTTAAATACATGCCCATAAAAGTAAATCTACTGAGAATGTAGGGTTTAAATATACTTGTAATCTAGCTATATTTCAATTTCTGTACTGTTTTATGCAATAAATTAAGCAATTGCACCTGTTATATATCTGGAATGGATTGGTTGACTAATGCTATGCTTCTTTTAAAGTTATCCCATTGGCTGATTATTACATTATTGCTGGAGTAATTTATCAGGCACCTGACTTGGGGTCAGTTGTAAACTCAAGAGTGGTAAGTTTCTATGACACTGGTTTTATTAGAATATAAGAAATGCCCACAAAAAATTGGTTTGGTTTCTGGTTCTTTGTTTTAATTTAAGCTTCTGAAAGTTCTATTTTTCCGGGGGGGGGGGGGGGGGGAGAGTCTATAAAAATGTAAGCAAAGGGAGAAAAATGAAAAGATTTTAAAAGGTTGGCTTTTCCCACAGGCACTGGGTCAGTGTGAAGTTGGACCATGAGTATTATATGGTTGGATGGATACGAGATTGTGGACCAGACCCCTGGCTTCTTTGTCTTTAATTTTATTACTACAGTGAATCACCTAAAGTTGTGTTTTACATGATGGCTGGCCATATAAATGTTTTAATAATATGAATAAGTAATCAGATTACCTTTATTTTATTGATTCTTCCAGAGACGGTTTCTGGAGACTGCATGTTTTATGAACTCAGTATCATAATCAATATATACACCTATTTGTCTGAAAACATTTTCCCCTACTTTTTTTTGTATCCTTTTTCTTCTGTTGCAGGGATGGTTAGATAGGTCTTGTCAGAGGTCTGTATTGAGCTCTTGTACTGTACTGGAGCTTTAAAACTAGGCCAGAGACTATATAAAATTAGTCTGAGGGCAGATTATCACTCTTACTTTACCTCATGTCTGTTATTTCCTCTACTGAAGGGAAAGTTAGCATATTGCTCTCTTTGTTCCTTTTATATTGACTTGCCCAACTTCCATCCTCATTTGCAATGACATAATTGGAAATTGTATCAAAACAAAGCTTAGAATATTGAGTTATGTGTGAAAAATATATGTTGTGAATCAGCCTATTTGGCTGGCTGAAGTACTGTACAAAGAGAGAAATCACACATTTTCTTACAAATTTATATTGTCTAGCTCACTGCAGTACATGGAATCCAGTCAGCTTTTGAGGAAGCTATGTCTTATTGTCGCTATCACCCTTCCAAAGGTTATTGGTGGCATTTCAAAGATCAAGAGGAACGAGGTAAGATATCTGGGACTTCAGATTGTAAAATTTATCCTTCCTTTTTCCTTAGGAATTACCATATTTTTCAGAGTATAAGACGCTCCGGACTATAAGACGCACATACCTTTTTTGGTGTGGAAAACAAGAAAAAGAAATCTGCCTCTGTCTCCCAGCAATTTTGCCTCGTTGCAGCAAAGAGCAACAGCCTGCTTTACTTTCATTTTCGTTTTCAGCTTGATTAGCACAAAAAAAAAAAAATCTGCTCCCAGCAATTTACTTCCTTGCAGCAAGCAGCAGAGGTCCAGCAAAACAGCTGAGAGTCGGGAGGCCGATCCAATCAACTTGTGCTAATTAGGCTGCGCTGAAGCTGAAACGAGCTGTTTCTTCTTGCTGCTTGCTGCAAGGAGGTAAACTGCTGGGAGGCAGAGGCCAAAGGGTGGGGGCCAATGGGTGGGTGGGGCTACATTCGGTGTATAAGACACACCTAAATTTTCACCCCCTTTTAGGGGGGTGGGGAAGGTGCGTCTTTTACTCCTAAAAATACGGTATGTGATTGGTCTTGGTCTGTATACTTCAGTGAAAGTCAGTTAATGTTACTGTCACTTTATATTTGTAAAACAATAGAATATAGAATGAGTAAAGTATTCCAGGAAATGCCATGGTGTTCTTCACTGCATTTTCCCCATTTGATTGCAGGTTCTGGGTTTTTTGCTCCGTGTTTGCCTAGATCATCTAGCAAAACTGACAGTGCATGGGGGAGGGGAGATTTTTTTTTGGCTGAGTTGTCACAGAGCCTAATTAGGTCTGAAAGGAAGTGTCTCTCTCAAGATCACCCAGCTGGTGTCTATGTTTAAGATTGGATTAGAATCTGGGCCTCCTTGCTTCTAATCCAATACTTTGATTACTAAATGACATTGGCTCTTATTCCAGAAATATCATATATCAGAATAATATTTCTGTATATGGTGGCAGGTTCTTCCATTAGTACTTACTGTTTTAAAATGTATTCTCAGTTACCCAGAGCTGGCAGAATTATTAACTTCTGCCATCTATTAATTTTTTTTCCTGTAGCAATACAAATTGATCAAAGCCATACCTATTTTACCTGAATTGCAGAATACCAAAAACATCCATCTGAATTTCATTTCTAAATAATTAAAACTAATTTCCCCTTATGCTTATAAATTATGGTATCAAAAAGTTGATACGGTTTCATTATGATCTTCATAATTTTATTTTCAGATAAAGCCAAACCAAAAACAAAGAAGAAGGAGGAACCAAGCTCTATTTTTCAGAGGCAACGTGTGGATGCATTACTTCTAGATTTGAGAAAAAAATTTCCCCCTAAGTTTGTGCAGGTAACAGTCAAATAGTAAACTACTATTTGCCACAATGAGATACTTTGTCAAGACTGTTCAAGACCTGCTCTGAGCTGGACTCTGGCTTTTCAGGTTGTTTGAGTTTGACTAATGCAGTAATTTAGCATGAAAAGAGTTTGAGACTGTTGTTCCCAAAGAACTGGATGGGATATTCAGGCTGTGGAGAAGAGATGACCTGTGAGGGAGCAAAAAAACCCCACAATGTTCTTGGATTCAATAGTTCTGAAGAATTTTCATCCTGTCTCTAACCTAAAAAGAGAAGGTTGTTGAAAAAAACATCCACTTTGCAACTCTAAAGGGACCTCAAAGAAATTATTATCTGGATCCTTTTCAGTTGAGCTTCAAACCAGGATGTGATACTGAGATAACATTGATCACATTCATAAATGACCAAATAGTTGAAGAGCCTAGCAGAAAAATATTTCATAGACTAAAAGTCTATTTAGTTGAAGGGAATCTTAAAAGTGATGTAACCTCTTATCCAATTTAGATCCTGTCAGATGTTCTGGGGAATTGGTACTGAGCAGGAAATTAGATGAACCCTAAGGTTCTTTCCAATTCTATAATAATGTGAAACATTTTTTTGCTCTGCCATCCATCCCAGATTATAATATTTTGAGTAGGCTTCCAGCAATGAGAACTCATCACTTAATGTAATAGCCTGTTCCACTGGCTGCTAGCTTGTATAATTAGAAAGTTTTGCCTGACATTTATCCTAATCTGACTTCATTGTAATGTAACTCATTAGTTCTGGTCCTGCTTCTTAGGCAATAGAAATTAAATCCATTTCTAAGTGACAACCATTTGTGTGACTTGCTATGTTAATCCTGAATCCAGTTATACTAGATAGATTACAACCAACATTTCTTATTCTTCACTTGGGCAATGTTCAGTAAGAGAATGTAGTCTCATATCTATACCAAAAAGATGTGCATTTTTGACTAATGACTTGGTTTTTCTCTTTGTTCACAGCAAAAATCTGGAGAAAAACCAGTCCCAGGTAAGAATTTAGTTAATGTGTTTAAATGAGACCAAATCCAGCAAATATTTATGATTAGATTTAATGCAGGCTCTAGAGAAGATAGTTTTGTCCAAGTTGGTCATTATGCATATCATTTTATGCATATAGATTTTCTGTAACTTGGATCCCAAAGAATTCCAAGCCTTCAATCTTTTTTTCCCCTTATGCTATCCAAAGAGCAGGGATTTATGATTTTCTCACAGGAAAAAATTCTGCATGTAGCAATTCCAGCAGTCTTGGTATTCTGGCAATTTTGAATTGCAATTCTGTTTTTAGGTTTAGGGAAGGCCACTTGAAAATTGGAGGGGGGGAGGCTGTTTTCTTCCTGTAGCTGTCATTTCTGCATTGCTCTGCTAAATGAAACTCTTTACTTTCAGATATAGGGTAATAGAATTGAGTTTGTTCCTTGAACTTACTGGTAAAAATCGAGGTGATATTTTGAATGAAGTCCTAGCATTAGGAAATATCTCATGGTACTGATAATGAGACATGTAAATCTATTAGAATTAGTCTTAATGTGGTTTATTTTTTCCCAGTGGATCAGATTAAGAAAGAATCAGAGCCAGCACCTGAAGCTATAAAACAAGAGGAGAAGGAAGCTGCAAAGACGACACAACAGAGCACTACTACTAAAGGGCCACCAGAGAAACGAATGAGATTACAATGACAGAAGGGACAATGACATTCATAACTAGTGAGGACTTGGTGAAGAAACAGAGGTAAATAAGTTAGCTATTTAAAAATGGGACAGTGAACTGTGACGTTTCCAAAATTCCAGCATTTGATTTTTTTTTTTCATGTTACAAATTTACAGCAATTTTCAGGATGGAATGACCTATTTTAGTGTTCGAGACTGAATTGTGCTTTGTGAATCTTTTGAGGATTTTTTTAGCCTCTGATATTTTCAAATTGTAATCTCATACTTTTTATTAATGTCTTGATGGAGTCTAAAACATCTTAATCTTTCATAAATAGAGCGTGGCTCTACTGTTCTGTCAGGTTTTTCCAAATAAATTGATTACAGCAGTTCAGAGAGAGTTCTTTTTCTGAATTTCCACTTTTTCGTTAAGATTAAATTCAAATTGAGATAGAAGATTATTTTTTTAAAAAATCTTTCCCGCAACTTGGGTTATCGTATTGATCATTGGTGATTTTTCCCTTTTCAGTTTATTCTTTGAACAGCTTATGCATGGGTGTGGGAAAAAATGCCCATGATTTTGATCGGCACCCTCATCAGCAACATCATCCCCATCTAATCAACGATCAATAGAAAGCATGCTAGGTTTGGAGAAGTCAAGCTCTATGCAGAATATGCAAACGATGTTACAATCGATCCAAGAAGCCATGACTAAAACTCAGGAAGCCATGTCCAAAAACCATGATGAGATTAAAAGCGAAATAGGGGAGATGAAAGGGGGATATACGTAAGATGGATGAAAAGATAGGGAACATCCAGCAAATGATAACAAAGAATGAGCAGAGGATACAGAAAGTAGAAGTAAGGGCTGAACAAACGGGGGTAAAATTGGAAGAAATGGATCAAAAACTATCCTTGGCTAACAGAGAATTAGAAGAGACAATAATTTTTCTGGAAATGGAAAAGGCGGCTTTCTATCTGAGATTTCAGAACATTGTTGAAGAGAAAGAAGAAGACCTGGTTGAGGTGATGATAGACTTGCTGGGGGAAGTATTACAGAAAGATAAGCATGACGTATAAAGAGACATAGACGAAGTATTCAGAATCCACACAAACTATGCAAGAAGGCACAGATTATCGAAAGAGGTGCACGTGAGGTTCACTAAAAAGGCATTGAGAGATGAAGTACACAAAAGAATGAGAGATGAACCCATGAAGTATAAAGGGAGAAAAATCCAGATGTTAAAACAGAGGAGAGTCAGAGAACAGAGGAGAAAGTATCAATTTTTGACCGCAAAATTGATTAAATGTAACATGAAGTTCAGATGTTTGATACCAGAAGGAATTCTGATCTCCTGGCAAGATAAAAAATTTAGGGTGGATACCTTAGATAAAGCACACAAATTTTTTAAACACCATTTTACAACAAATGAAGATCAGGAAAGTAGAGAGGAGATAGAAAGTAAAAGTCAAGATGAATTGCCAACAGAAGAAAAAGCTTTTTCTAAAGCTTTTTCTTTAGAACAAGAAGAAAGAGTGAGCGTGGAAAATGAGCAGGTGGAACATGAGCAGGTGGAATGAGAAGGTGCAAGCACAAAAGGACTGAGAGAGACAAGAACAACTAGAAGGGCAAGACCTATATACAAGTGAAAAGATGGATGAGGAAGTCAAGATACTATCTGTTAACATAAATGGATTGAACTCCCCCGCAAAAAAAAGGCAAATCTTTACAAAACTACAAAGATTAAAATTAGATATAATTTGCCTTCAAGAAGTACACATCAAAAAACAACATGGCAACCTAACAGCTCTAGCATATCAAAAGAAGAGAGGGATAGCACTATATATTAGAGAATCGTTAAAATCTAAACAAATATACACAGATGAAGAAGGCTTAGCTTCTCTCAATTACTGTAATTTTTTTTTTTAATACAGGATGAGGTTTCATATGTACAGAATATTATGTGATAGCTATTCTCTGGTAGTTTCAGTACACTAGGAGGAACATCTTTCTCAACTCCCTACAGAGAAAAATCCTGTAAAATAATTGTCAATAAAATAATTTTATAATCTGTTTGTAAATATTTATTTGTTTTGAAGAGGGAATGGAGACAAGAATATTTTTAAAGGGTTTTTAATCTTTCTCCTTGGTTTTTCACAGTACATGGTTTGCTTTCCCTTTTTTTTTTATTCTAAAAATGTTTTGTCCGTTTGTACTTCTTTCCAGTCTACTTTTATATTATTCCACTGAAAAATAAAACATTTTAAATACTGTTTACAAATTCACAGACATCTCATTTTGCTTCTCAATTGGCAAACTTTATTAGTGTGATATTTTCAAGTGTGCTGAATTACCTTTCTGGCTGAGCATTTTAGAAGGTATTAATACAAGTTATTTGGAAGGTCATAGATTGTAGAAAACTATTCTAAGGTTATTACTATATTCTTACTAATCCCTCCCTTTGAATTATGAAGAGCTAATCATGCTGAGAATTATTTAATACTCTTAAATACATGCAATACATTTTTCCAAAGAACTGAGAAAGATGTTTGTATTTTCTCTTTCTTACTGTTGCCCTCATAGTAAACGAGTTGATTGAAGTCCTTGTATAGAACAGAGGGATTCATCTGAAATTGAGTCAGTAGTTCAAGGTTACTAATAGTGTATCCCTATAAATCTCTATTCAAATGTGACAGCTATATTCAGTGGTACATATTTCCCAATGTCTAAACATGATACACATTCTGAGGTCCCCTGGAACAGTAGCACAGAAATAGAGGGTGAGTTTGATGTTTGCTGAGTTATAGAGAAAGAAAAAAATGGGACTGCATGTTTTAGGGTGATAAATTTTCCACCACTGAAAAAAAAAGCATCAAATATAACACGAAGGAAGAGTTCAAAAACCCTACTTTATCCTTAAATGATTTGATACTTTCTTACCCTGCAGAACTCTTCCCTAAACTTTTCTGATGTTGGTCTCTCCTCCTAGTTACTTTGCTTTCCTGTATTTCTCTTTTCCTCTTCCCTCTCTCCACTCTCCTAATTCATGTTGTATTGCTTCCATCTCCCTTTCCCACTTCCAAGAGAATGGGAAGATTCTCATAGCAGATTTACAGAGCTCTGTGCCACATACATTTCCAGTTGTAATTTGTTCAGAGTTGATTGATTGCAGCAGGCTAAAATTGAGTGAGTGAGTGAAAGAAAGAAAAATACATTGTGTAATTAATTTCCTTTAAACTATGTTATTGCAAACAGCATTGGAATACACACACACACTCTCTCTCTCTCTCACACACACAAAAATAGCAAAGTAAGAAAAGAGCAATACTCCGAGAAAGTACTGACTGATATATACAGTATGGTGAGGAATAAGATTATTGTCGACTAGAGACAAGGTGAGTGGAATATTCTAGTTTGGAGGGAGGGAGCTAAATGCAATACTGAAGTGCAAAGCTTGTATGTTAAGTCAAAGAAAAAGGTGTATTAGAAAGTTTTATTTTTTTAAAGTTTTTTTTTTAAGTTTAGTACTTTGAAGGAAAAAGGAAGGGAAGGGGTTTTCCCTCTTTTTTTTAGTAAGGCCAAAGAATTTGAAAGAATGCAATACATTTTGTAAATATGTAAAAATCATAAAGATTACTAGGTGCAAATAGAAATACACGTTATTTCCATTGCAGGGAAGATAAAGCAGGAGTGGTTAAATTGACTACTTTATTTAAAGAGGAAAATATGTTCTTATTTGGATATACTTTTGGAATTTGTGCTTCTGAAGAAAAAAAATGAAACTTTGACCTTGGTTTTGTTGATTAGAAAGATTTGGTGTTATAGGAATGGCTAGTTATTTATTAATGTGTAAAAGCAAAAAGTTGAGGTTCGAATGTGTTTATCTTGTACTGTGCCAGGAAGAGTTGGAAGTCAATGCCCTCTTCTTTCTTTTTCTCTTTCCCCTTGTAATCTCACCCCCCCATTCCCTTTCCCTCCCTTAATTTCCTTTTTTCTTTTCTTCTTTGTATTTTATATAATAAAATTAAAATGATAAATGTTAAAGAAAACACAATATTTGTAATGAAGATATACATAATTCAGTGTATCAGGAAAAAACCAGATTCTCTATATTAAATTTGTGGATAGATGCTAAGACTTGGGTTCAGAAAAAGGTGTAACGAGCAAAAAAATATATGTAGGTGTGTAGTGGAAAATGAAGAATATGATATTCTGACAATTTAGCACACTGCCCTTTGTTGTCACTGTTTAAGTTGTTGGTGTTAGCCTCTTTTTCAATTCCATCAACAGTAGGGATATGCAGCATTTTGCTATTCATGAACGAAACACTCTGAAGAAGTCTATAACATTCTTTTCCCTCTCTGGACCATGCTTAATCTCCTCTAGACCATGCCATTTGGCAGCTGAGTGGTTTACAAAGGTAAATTCCCTGAACTGAAAGTAATTGCAGGAGGTTGACCCAACAGCTGAGGATTTTTTCCCCTAGAAATTGCTAAATCACTCCAGGAGTAGTTTGGTGCTAAGGAGGTTGGTGAGAGCATAGAACTTCCAAGAGTTTGGGTTTAGGTATTATCAATATGCTGATGATATCCAGCTGTATGTTTTGACCTTAGGCTGGCCAGGTATTAACCCAGTGCATGGAGGTTGGATGGGGAAGACAGACTCAAGCTCAATCCTGACAAGACTAAGTGGCTGTGTTTGGGTCCCCTGACCCAGAGATATCCCATTGTTGACCCTCAGTGGCATTGCCCTTCCCTATTTGAAATTTGTGTGCAAAATAGGGACCTTTACACAAGTACATCTAGTGTACCAATTGCATGCTTTTCCTGGATTCACTTCAGAGAGTCAATCACACTCTGCTTATTTCATGGTTGCATATTGTAAGGAATTCTACATGGGGCTATCTTTGAAGACTATATGTCTAGCTACAGCTGGTTTGGAACAGTGCTGCAGGCAGGGATGGAGGGCACTATATTGTGTACATGTGACTCCAGTTCTGGATACAATTCATGATGCTGGTTATCACCTTTAAAACTCATTACAGCTTAGCTACAAAGCCAGAACCAACCTTACACATTCCAGGTCTCAACACAAACCCTTGGATTAGACAAGCCACATAATCTAAAAATGAAAGGTGATCGTGAGTCTGGAAATGACAGAGATCATGAGTTCAATTTCTGCCATAACCGTGAAAGCTGGCTGGATGACTTTGGGTCGGTCCCTCTGTCTTAAGCTCAATTTACATCACAGGTGGTGGTTGTGGGGAAAATAGGAGGAGGAAGATGTGTCTGGCATGTTCACTGCCTTGAGTTATTTTTTTAAAAAAAAGTTTTATTTTTATTTCTCATAAATGTGTCTTAAATGTACAGTCTTTTATCCATTGTTGATCATAACATATTCTCTTTTGACTTTCATATTAGTTCGTTCTTCATCCTAAATAATTTACGTATGCTCGGGGTTGCTCTTCTACCATTCCATCTCCTTTATTTTACAACAATCCTTCTTCTCCTTCTCCTCTCTTTCCCTTCCCTCCCTTCTTCTATCCTCTTCTACTTTCTTCTTTCTTCCTCTCTTCCCCTTCTCTCCTTCCCCTTCCTTTCCCCCATACCTCCCTTCTTCCTCCTTTCTAACCTTCTCTCTTACTCTTATTTCCCCTTCCTTTCTTCCTCTCCTTTTCCCTTTCTTCTGTTCCTCTCTCTCCTTCCTCTCTTCTCCCCTCCTATCTATCCCTCTACTCCTCTTTCCATTCTCTCTCCATTGTTGTATTCATATTCAATATTTTCCAAAATGGTATCTCAGCATCCCTGATTTTCTATTTATATTTACTTTCTTCTCAGTTTCTTTTCTATTTTACTGATTTCACATATATCTTCATAAATGTACATTTATATAATAGGTTTTTTCTCCCCCCACCCCCAAACTACCTTGAGTTATTTGTAAAGTATTATGACAGGATACAAATAAGTAATAAATAAATAAATTCTCCAATCCCCCTTTTTTTAAAGCAAGGTGATGAGGATGAGGTATAGGAAAAGAAAGATGCAATTCATTCCAAGGTGAGATACTGATGCCTTTATGCTATGAGGTGTGATAATACTGCATATTTAGCATACTATTCATATACTGTCTTTCAGGATATAAAGTCTCACAAGAGCGTATTTGAACATTATAAACAGTATATAAGAATAAAATATTCAAATATATAACAAATGCATGTAAAATAAATGGTGTTAAGAACTGTTTAAATAGAAATAAATGCCATGCAAATCAATTCATTTTTTAAAAAATAACACAAACCTCAGAAAAAGGGTGTGAATTTCACATAAGTGCTCTTATCTTGAAATATGCCTCTCTTAACCTGTCTTCAGACATTGCATTGTTCTATCACTGGATGCAGTAATTTAAGACACTTCACCAGTGAAGTGAGGGCTAAAATAGGATAGGGCTGTAATCCCCAAACCTATTTGGGGGGTTCCTGGTGTGCTTTCTGATCACAACTATTGAAAATAGAGTTAAGAAACAAAAAATGCAGAATCAGTCCTAAAATAGACTTTGTGTGTTAAATTTAAAAAATCCCCCCATTTTTTTTTGTCCAAATCCTTGGAAGAAAACAGAATATTCTGCTCTGATTACATATGTTGTGTCTTCATTTTATCTGATTGTTCTTCTGCCTCCAGTTATGTTCAGGGCAATATCTTTCTGCCTAAATATTTCCCACCTCCATAAGAGCAGAGGGCTAAAGAACTCAACTGACTCAAGAATATCTAGACCTTCGAAATACATCAATAGAGTGCTTTGTATCTAAGGATATTTGTCATATGCTAAGGATGGAAAATAAGGGCCTAGCTCTCATCAATTCTCTGAATGTATCAGGACCCAACACAGCTCAGTTAGAGAATTCAGGAAGTAAAGATCGTTTTTCACCATTGTAAGCCCCAAAGGAGTAATAGGCGTCAGTCATCAAAGGTTGATCTTAACTTCTTTAGAAATGGTAGAATCTTCTGAATATCGTTGAAAGCTCCAGAGATACAGAAAGACTACTTAAGCCCAGGCAAAGCTACATGGATATTGCTGAGCATTCCATCTGCTATCCAGTAGATAGTTAAGCTTACTTATTGTTAAGTATAGTTAAGCTTGCTTCCCTTGCCTTTAATCAGTAAGATAATAATCATAACATGTCTTTGCTCTTGAGTTCAGTTTTCCAGGATGTATCTAAATAGAATACATGGTTGTATCCAATGGGATGGCCAGTGGAATGGGGAGGGAAAGAAACTTGAAGATATAGAGGTTTCTTAAAAGCACCTATTGTCCCCATCCCTCTAGTGTTGAGAATGAAACTTTGCTTCTTTCAGTGACTTGGGACTAGGGTGGTTTGGAATGACAAAATAGCCTACCTGATGGAATAGATCAATCCTATTGGACTCTGCCTGCCAACTAGAGGGAGGGGCTTTCCTGAAAGTTCTGGAATGCCCTCCAAGAAGATACAGGAAAAAGCCGTTTGCTGTACAGCCAAAGGGAACTCCATGGCTGCCCTCCTCCCACTACAGTGGTGGCGGCGGAGTTTTATTTTTATCCTCTGCCTTCCACCTTGCTGCTTCCATCACTGTCACTCTCCAACGTGAGGCAAGGCCTCCCCTCCCTTGGCCCCTGAAGGGAGAAATGGGGTTGGGTAGAGGATTTTTCTGTCTCATTCTTGCCTCTGGGATATTCTGGAGTCAGCCCATTTGTCATGTACCACCTCAGGGCTTTCCCTTCATTTCTTACGAAGTTATTATCCCAAGAAGGCTGGCACCCCGACGAGGCCGGGAACCGCAAGACCTTACTTATTTAATGGAGATAGAAGGGAAAGGCCATGTGGTACACCTCAGGCAGAAGAGGAATTTCGTTCCTAAACACTTCCCTGTTTTTACCTATAATGAGGATGGAGACATTGAGGTGGACTACCCTTTCATCAAGAATGACTGCTTTTACTATGGCTTTGTACACAACGAGCCTTCCTCTCTAGTCACCCTCAGCAGTTGCTCAGGAGGACTAAGAGGCTTTCTACAAGTGGGTAATAAGCTCTACGAAATCGAACCTCTGCAGACATCTACTTTTCAGCACATGGTCTACAGACTGGAAGAGAAGGGGAATGATATCCCAATCAGGTGTGGAGTAATGGAAGAAGACAAACATCACCAGGAGGCCATGATCCAGAACAGAGAGAATATTGTAAGCAAAAGTCCTTTGAGAGGACTATGGCAAACATATCCCAGGTACATGAAGATAGCGATTGTAGTAGAACATGAACGATATGTCCAATTTGGTAAAAACGAAACCGTCACTGCTAGGCAAGTCCTGGATGTTGTTCACCTTGCAGATTCGCTGTATAAGCCTCTTGGGATTCATCTGGTGGTGGTTGGATTAGAAATATGGTCACAAAAGAACCTCATTGCAATAGCCAAAAGCATCGACGAATTGCTTGACACATTCAATACATGGAGGAAAACGATACTTGTCCAGCATCTAAGGCATGATGTTGGCCACTTATTTGTATATAAGCATTTTGGGATTAAGTTTGGATTATCGTTTGTTGGATCTGTATGTGATCCTAACTGGGCATCTGCTGTTGAGGCATTTATTACTTCTAGTTTATTTTCTTTCACAATAACTTTTGCTCATCAACTGGGTCATAACCTTGGTATGCAGCATGATGAGAAATCCTGCACCTGTAAACAGCATTCTTGTATTATGGCTCCCTTCCAAAGCAACACAAGTAAGTTCAGCAACTGCAGTTATACCAGTTATTCTAAGCTAATGGATACTAGTAGAAAGCAATGTCTGTTAATTCCGCCAGAACATGAGAAATTGTATGACCTCAAAAACTGTGGCAACAAGGTGGTAGAGAGTGGAGAACAGTGTGACTGTGGTTCAAAGTTCCATTGTGAATCGGATGCATGTTGCCAGTCTAACTGTATGTTGCGTTCAG
The DNA here is from genome assembly GCF_059756535.1 of Pantherophis guttatus. NCBI lineage: Eukaryota > Metazoa > Chordata > Lepidosauria > Squamata > Colubridae > Pantherophis > Pantherophis guttatus. Next base: position 72,260,362 of record NC_142063.1, read on the forward strand.
GAGCCACTTGTGCTTTTGGAAAATGCTGTGCTGACTGTCAGCTTCTTCCAGCCGGAACAGTTTGTAGAGAAAGGACTAACATGTGCGATCTTCCCGAATACTGCACAGGAATTTCAGAGTGGTGTCCTGAAGATGTTTATGTACAGGATGGAGCTCCGTGCTCTGATGGGGGCTATTGCTATCATGGAGAATGCTCTACTCACAGTGAGCAATGCAAAATTCTCTTTGGCAAGGAAGCAATGGTTGCCCCACTGGAGTGCTTCAAAGCAATAAATTCTCGAGGTGATCGTTTTGGCAATTGTGGCGTTTTTCCTGGTAATATGTATAAGAAGTGTCGGAACAATAATGTCTTGTGTGGCAGAGTCCAGTGTGTAAACATTGGTGAAGTGCCTAATTTGAATGAGCAGACCACCATCATTCAAACTCCTCTTAGCAACCATTTGTGCTGGGGTACAGATTCTCCAAGTGGAATTGGTGTAGCTGATATTGGAGCGGTGAAAGATGGCACACGGTGTGGCCTCGGCATGATATGCATTAATGGTGATTGCATCAAGGTCTCCCTCCTGAACTATGATTGTAATCAAACCAAGTGCCACGACAGAGGAATATGCAACACTCATAAACATTGTCATTGTAACTCTGGTTGGGCTCCTCCATACTGCCTAAAGAAAGGCAGTGGTGGCAGCACTGATAGTGGGCCTCCTCCACCCAGCAGTGTCAGTGAGAGAAGGACTAAAGGCATTGTAATAGTTATTTCTGCTGCTGTTCTTCTAGCTGGGTTTGGCATCTTATAAAAAACTGAATGTCAGATGACAGACTTTGATAACTCCGATTCCGATACGAGGACAAGTGTCCAGCCTGATTATAAACTCTTAGGAGGCTAGGAGGATATAAGAAATATCCTTTCAGTGCATTGTGCCGGAAATAATGCAATTTGTTTCTTGCAATTTGGCCTCTAAAGATAGTTTTACGATCTTTATCTCTGTAGCTTTCTAGGCTTATTGCCTTATGAAAAGCCTTATGACACTCTGAATGTCATGTGAGGTGGGCTGAACATTTAGAAATTACTGGGGAATATCCACAAGAGCGCTGTTGCGGTTCATTCCCCTCCTTATTGAAATGAGTGGTTGTTGCAGACTATGTGGATGTAATCCAGGCTATTGGGAAAACTATCAGATAAAAATATACTAAAAAAATTCAAACCTCATCCACTACTTTAAATGGCTCTTCCTATAAAAATTGCTGTATGGAGGGAAGAACCATACAGTTTCTTGTTCTTGTTAAAGCTGAACCCACACGGTACTTAGCAAATTGGTACCATAATATTTTGGATTCAAATACTTTTGGAAGTATTTCTTGAAAGTATATGCAGCTTATAAAATTTGATTGGAAATGGACAATGATAGAGCTGCTTAGAGAAGTAAAATGGGTACCTAGACAGATCAGGTTCACAATGGCATCTTCAGTTGATTTATCTGAATGGCCTATTATGATGAGATGCATCTTTACACGTGCACATTTTAAATGCCATTTTGAAAAGGCAAAAGTGCAGCTGGAGCTGATCGTTGTATATGTACTGTGAATGGGAAAAGGACCAGATGATGAAGTAGCAAAGTCAAAGGTCGCATTTTGCTCAGAAGGAACATTGCTCTAAACTCTACAGTAAGCAGTACCATTGGGCTCCTAGTGTTTGACATTTCTTTAGAAAAGAATACCTCAAAATTGCACACCCAAGAACTTTTTTCTCAAGAGCTGTACGGGTATCATTAATTACAGAGATTTGCAAAGGTGTTGAACACGAGATCAAATACTGCACAGAATCATAGTATAAATAATCGACCACAGACCACATTAACCTGTGACAATATATTTCTTCTAGTGGGGTTTTATATATTTAATGCAATATTTGAGGTAGTGGTGAAATTGTTTGGTGCTCGTACCAACATTCCCATTGACTTCAATGATATATAATCATGTGTAACTGTATTGGGAATCGCAGCATCTGCTTGCAGCTTAATTGTTACCTGCTATTCTGTAGTGACTCCAGTGTATTAACATCGATTGAGAAACGGTTTAGTAAGCATGAGAATAAATACGTTATTGTAAAATTGTGATGACAAAAAATTTAGTTTGTTCAGATTTTTTTCTGTAGTTTTTGCAGAAAACACAAGTGCAAACCAGCAGAGTTTAATATGCAATAGCAGCAATGCTCCTTCAGCAATCAAACATCTGAAATGAATACATTATTTCTGGAATTGGGTAATATAATATTGCTGTCATTATTTAGGAAAACTCAACCTAAATTTTAACCGTTCTGTATCATTTACAGTCTGCCTTGCCCACTCTTTTATCTTTGAATTTCCTTTCATAATCTGTACACGACCACTGCATTTGTTATCACTTGAGTTTCCTGTAAAAATTATTTTGTATTTCTGAACAGTAACACTTCTTCAAAACAGACCCAGTTTACTATATATCTTTAAAAGAGGGATCTCACCCAGCTATCATATATTACTTATCACATTGTATAATACAGTAACTACTTTCAAATGTGCTTTGTTATTGTATAACCATGAGAATTATTTCTTTTAGGGATTATTTCAAATTATTTAATAAATTATTTTATACTTATTCAGTTGTTGCGCTCTATAGATTTTTATTCTTCGGTAGTGATTTAATTAAAAAGGCATGTGGTTATTTCTCAGAGTATAACATGTTATTCAAAGTTTACTGAACCAGAGGTTTTGCTATGAATGCATCTTAGTCTCCTGGACCATGCAGCATCCATCCATAATCAAATTTTAGTTAATTATCTGTTTATTTGAAAATAGTACCCAAAGAACAAACCATTGTACATGATTTGTATGTCTGATGCTCTATTGGTACAGTGTTCTTCAGTCGAATGAATATCCATTTTATGTGGATAATGTATTGATTTAAAACTGAGTGTTTAAGAATAGAAAAGGGGTTTAATATACTAATTACATTGTGTTCAGTGTTCATTCAATTTTTCATAAAATTTCAGTTTTTAATTGTATGTGTGATAGAAGCTCTATTTCATCCTAAATTCTTTGCTAATGAATAAATATTCCAAATAGTTCTTTGTAATAGAGGAAGCAGAAAACAGTTTGTTTTTTTAAAAATCAGAATTCTCCTCAAATATTTTGCACCTAAATACTGAAAATTGGCATTATTATTCAAATTGCAAATAACAAGACCATAGTAATATTGCTGTGGCCTACTAAAGGAGGTTCATAGTCACAATACTAAACCAGTCACAATGCTAAACAAGTGCTTGCAGGGTAACTAATTCCCTTGGTTTCATGAACTTAAGGTACGTAATAATTTTCTTATCACAGGACTGCTGATCATTAGATCAGAATGCTTAATAGTACTTTTCTTAGGAGAAAATGGAAATAAATAAGAAAGCTATATCCCGGGATGGGAGGAGGAAGCTTTACTTTTCTCCTCATTCAATACGTTGCCAAATTTTTGAGGAATGACCCTAGATTGTAAAATACTCTTCCATGCTTTAATGCTGGGTACTTCATAGGTGTGGGTGGCAAACTTTGAGAGTCCTTTCCAAGGCACAGACAGATGTGTATGCATGTATATTTTTATGAATATTTCTATGTGTTTGTACATATATTTATTATTAATATGACATGAGTACATCACATACACTATATACAAGTAGAAAGAAATTTCCATCCACGTTGGAAGTTGGAATTCTAATTTAGAGACAGAAGGACATTTTTTATGGTGTTATGATTAAACAAGTGGAATGATAATCCTTGTTATATCATTCAGTAATTTATGCGTAGGTTATAATCTTCTGACTTCCCAATGCTGCTTTAGAGCCATTGAAAACAGTGACTATAATGCTCTTGCATGCAGCATACATAGCAATAGGAACCTGTCAGCAGGTGTAACCTTTAAAAATTAAAATGGCTTCCTCTAGGTAATGCGAAACCTCTTATAAAGAGGAGAAAAACATGAACAAGAAAAATAATTCAGATCTGCTGCTTTTCCTTCCCCAAGATATAGGATTGGTTTAATGGAATATTCATTTGATCATATTTTGATTCATATCTTTATTAATCCACAGAATCTGTGTCAAAATAAGGCCATCTATTTTTTTTTCTTAGTTTTGATGCTTTCTGAACTCATGTCTACGTTACCAAGTCATGATGAAATGTCTTAATTTATTTTTTTTTAAAAAAATATTTATTTATTAAATTTATTTCCCAATCATCTTGTTTCAAAGTAACTTGACATGGAACAGTATACTCTCTTCCTGCCTGTCTGTTCCATTCTTCATCGTGCAAGCTCCACCCACATTCCAAAGGAAGCTACATAACTGTTGCTATATACAGAATCCTTTTCATCATCTTATTTACATCTGAGATTCTTTCCAGCTTCTTACTACTCTGTCATCTACTTTAAGAGTGCTTCCTTCTGGAAATGAAATATGAGAATGTGTGCTTTCAAGATTTCCTTCAGCCTCGAAAAAAGACCATCCATCTTCTGTGGCTCTTGATATTTCTCAGTAATCTAACTGTGACTACCAGACAAATACTTCCTCGGGGCTTTATTTATGCTGCTTATGAGGTAACCATCCCACAGTTATTAACTCTAAAACCTGGACAACAGGAACGACAGAATGTCACTTGTCTCCTTCAGTTTGAGGGAAAGAAAATCATCATACACCTCACACAAAAAAAGAATTTTGTTCCTAAGCATTTGCCCATCTTCACCTACAGTAAGGATGGGGATCTGCAGCTGGACTATCCATTCTTCAGGGATGATTGCTACTACCATGGTTTTGTGCAGGACAGACCCTTCTCTCTGGTCACTCTCAGTATTTGCTCAGGAGGTCTCAAAGGGATACTGCAGTTAGAAAATAAGACATATGAAATTGAACCAGTACAGGGATCTCCTACCTTTCAGCATGTGATATTTCGTTTAAAAGAAAAAGAGACTGCTATCCAAATGAGATGTGGCCTAACACAGGTAGAGCAAAAACATCAAGAGACCATGTTCCAAAACATAGAGAATGTAGTTTCCAAAACTGCATCCAAAGGAGACTGGTGGCTACGCACTCGATATGTAGAAATTGCTTTTGTAATTGAACATGAATGTTATTTAATGTTTGCCAGAAATGAAACTGTTACTGCTTTGCAAGTTCTTGACATTATTCATATTGCTAATTCTTTTTATGAACCTCTTTCTATTCAGTTATCTGTAGCTGGACTGGAAATTTGGTCACAAAAGAACTTCATAACGATTTCTCCTGCCATAGATAGCACCCTTCAGGAGTTCACCGACTGGAGGAGAGACTTCTTGGTTAATCATCTAAAAAGTGATGTTGGTCACTTATTTGCATATAAGTCTTTTGAATTTTCACTTGGATCAGCTTATGTAGGAACAGTTTGTGATGAAAGGATGGGATCTGCTGTTATCTCATATAAGACTACCAGTCTGTCCATTATCAGTAGCATATTTGCCCATGAATTAGGGCATAATCTTGGCATGCAGCATGATAAACAGTACTGTAGTTGTGGTAACGCTTACTGCATTATGGCTCCAGTTCATGAAGTGACTGATAAATTTAGCAATTGTAGTTATAATGACTATTTTATCACAATGAATGCTCCATGCTTGTTAAGTCCTCCAGACCCTGATAGAATCTTTAAAATCAAATCATGTGGCAATAAAGTAGTAGATAAGGAAGAGCAATGTGACTGTGGTTCAGAAGCTCAATGCAAGCTGGATCCATGTTGTCAGTCTAATTGTACATTTCGTTCTGGTGTCAGTTGTGCTTTTGGTGAGTGCTGTGCTAAGTGTCAATACCTTAAGTCTGGAACTATTTGCAGAAAGAAGACTAAGTATTGTGATCTTCCTGAATACTGCAATGGGACTTCTGAGTGGTGTCCCGAAGACGTTTACATGCAGGATGGTGCCCCGTGTAGTAAAGATGCATACTGTTATCGTGGAAACTGCATATCTGAAGATACACAGTGCAAAATGATTTTTGGCTTCAGTGCAAAAACTGCTACAGATATTTGCTTCAGAGAAATGAATGCTAAAGGCGATCGCTTTGGCAATTGTGGCCTTAAACATGGAATTTACCACAAATGTCAAACTAAGAATACCCTGTGTGGCCGAATCCAGTGTGAAAATGTCCAAATCTTACCTTCTTTGGAGGAACACAGCACCATAATTCAAGTCCCCCTTGGTGATAAGCAGTGCTGGAGTACAGACTACCACAGTGGAATGAAGATGGCTGATATTGGAGCAGTGACAGATGGAAGTCCTTGCGGCAAAGACAGGATGTGCATTAACAGGAAATGTGTGAGCGTCTCTCTCTTGAATTATGATTGTAACTTCACCAAGTGCCATAATCGGGGAGTATGCAACAGTCACAAACATTGTCACTGTGATTATGGCTGGGGTCCTCCAGACTGCCTGAAGAAAGGGCATGGTGGTAGCATTGATAGTGGGCCTCCTCGACCACGCAAACGTTTAACCACTATTGCAAAAGCTGGGATTATTGGAGGGATTATATATGTCCTTTCTTCTGCTTTTGTTTTGGTTAGCGTAGGGATATATTTCAGATATGGATTTGTTCGCTTATTTAGAAGGCTTAGAGGAACTGAGTCAGCTACAGAAGTGAGTGTCAATCAGAAAAATAAAGTATATCAAATATGTTCAGAAGAGTTAATGGACATTATTATATAAAATGTATTTGAGCCTCTGAAATTTGAGTATTAATTTATAATGCTGGAAAAAAAATTGAATTTAATTTCAGGCAGTGTCATTTCTAAAAGTTCTGTTTTATTGCCTGGGAACCAACTCTCCGGTAAATGCTGAAAACATTTCATTGGGAATTTACTACATTAATTAATTACCAAAGAAGAAGAAGAAAATAATAATAATCTAACATTGCCTTTTCAAAATTCTAGCTGAAACATAGTATGGGTGTTTAGGAGAAGCTGATCCTCCTGAAGCAGGGTCTTCCAGCCTGGAAGTCAACTTCATAGCAGCCATTGCTCAAAGAGGAGGAAAATGTTGCAATGACCAAAAAAAAAAAAATCACTCATGATTTTTATGGATTGCACAAGTATCACCCTATATCACATTTACTACTAGTAGTACTCTTCTCATCATCTTTCCCATGTCCTAGACTTATCTTCTTCACATCAAGGGCCACCTGTACAAACAGCACACACTCTGTGTAGGAAAACCCCAAGCATGAACATGGCAGATGGCAGTGAGTTCAAGACTGGACCCTGCCCTGTGTGCTGTGCTGGAAGACTCCATGGAAGAATCAAATTTGAGGAGAGAATTTCTCTTGATAGGAAGTCTTCTTTATATAAGACACCCCTGTGCTTTAGAACTGATCGCTAGTCCTCTGTAGCATGAGGGACACCGATACCCTCCTTTGATTGTTGATCTGCAACAAAACCAAGTACCATCGTATCCTCCAGTGTTATCAGAGACAATGAATGGGAAATCACACAAGACTACTGAATGGGTCAGGAAGATGTCTTTCAGCCACAATAAGTGAGTACCTGCAATTTGGGGGCAGTTTTAGAAGAGATAACTGAGACATTTCCTAGTTCATGGGGTTCATGATGAAGAACCCCAATAGAGGCTTTTTTTCCTAAACTGAAATGGACATTTGCAACGGTTCAAGAAAAGACATTAGCCAGTGAAACTGCACTGCGCAAGTGACAGAAACCAGAAAGAGAAACTAAGGTACATGGTATCGCACTGAGTGGATTAAAAATGCAAAGCAACAAGCCCAGATAACATAAGAAATGCCTTCTTCGCAACCATTGAACATAGATTCAGACGTATCAATCTCTGTTTACACTGTAGAGGATTATATATTCTGCGCACAGATTGAAGGATGTAGAATGTAGCCGTTTATCAATAAGGTGATATGCTGTACAAGGTTCTTTAATATGACCTCAACACTGTACTAAGAAGTCAGATCACCTAGTTTCAGATGAACTTGATTTTTCACAGGATAATGAAGATCAGCAGCTGCATCATGTTCAGAATGTGTGTAAGAAGTAGCCAAGATGATGTAACAATGTTAATTGAAGCTTAGTAGACTTGAGATGAATGTTGACTTGTTCTGGACTACATTATGCATAGTTAGCAAGGATAATTTCTACTGCATATTTTCAAAAGAGCCTCCTCTCAAATTTATTTATTGATACATTAATTTATATGGACGTCCATCTATCCAAAAAACTCTGTGCAGCAAACCAGATGAAAACAAAGGGTTCCAATAAACCTCACCAAACAATGAATACAAATATACTGAAACTCATTAAAACTGCAAAATCACTAACTACATTCAACCAGCCCACTACTAACATCTTGACTCTGATGCCTATAGGAAAAACCCTTTTGAAAGACCAGTAGAGTTGAAGCTGTTCACATTCGGGGGTGGTGACGATGCTGTTCCATAGGCCAGGTGGCATAACAGAAAAGGCATGCTTTGGGGGATCACCAGAAGACATTGTTTTTTCAGTAGACCCCAAAGCATGCCTACTTTACCAGACCTGGTAGGATGGGCAGAAATCACCAGGGAGAGGCAGTCCTGCAAGAAATCTGGTCCTAAGCTATTTAGCACTTTAAAGGTAACAACAGTCTTCAACTGTCCTCAAGACTATTAGGAACCAGTACCATTTACACAGTAGTATTGTTGCAGAGGTATTAGATATGTATGACACTGCACTCCGGACCAGCTGAATGCTGTTCAAGGGCAGCCCCATATAGACCATGCTGCAGTAGTGCAATCAAATTACTAAGGCTTGAGTGACTAAGAGCATTGTCTTTCTATTTACAACTGATGCACAAGATGTAGCTCTGCAAAAGTTGTCCCAGCTAAGGCTGCAGTGCCACTGGCTTCTTGAGCAAGAATTGTGAGTCCAGGAGAACCCCCACATTATGCATCCTGACTGGAGGCATGTAATCCCATTCCCCATTATGGAAAATCACTAGATCCAGGGGAGGGGGCTAAAACACCCACTCAGTCTTACCAAGGTAGAGCTGAAGGCTTATCCATCCGGATTTACATAGCCTCCAGGCATTGGGAAGACATCTTGTATCACTTGGCCAGGCCAAGTGAGTATCTTCACCATGCTGATGATACTTAATCCCATGCTGAAAAATGACCTCACCCAGCAGTTTCATATAGAGCACGTATGTCAAATGTTGCTGTCATGTGATGTTTCATGACATTTTTCCCATTCACAGAGCTGGGGTGGGTATGGCCTGTGAGTGACGCATCCGGCCCGCGAGCCAACAATTTGACATTCCTTGTGTAGAGATTCCTGTAAATAGGAGGGAGGAGACAGTTGTGCTCTCTGGCAGCCCACTATGGCTAGACCATTCCTGTTCTACTAGTACTGATTGGAAGCAGCCTTCTAGGGAACAGGAAAACCACTGAAGACCTGGGCATCCCTCACTTAACTCTCTGAACTAGTTGAACACTTTGACTGGTGGTACTGAAAGCTGCCAAGAGATCAAGGAAGATCAGGGTGGATACAGTAGCCCCTTCCCAGGCCACAAGAGTAAACTAATATGATAACTGTTGTCAATGCTATATCTTGATATGAAACCCAACTGCTAGAGATCCAGATAATCCATTTCTTCCAGAGCGTTTTGGAGCTATGCATTCTCAGTTATGATCCCCAAAAAGAGAAGGTTGGTGTCTAGATAAGAATTGTCCAGTAGAGTTGAAACCAGTAATCGTCTTGTGAGTAAGGATAAAACTATCATCTTCTTGAAGACAGGTGGAACAACCTCCTTCCTACAAAGAGGCATCTGCCACATTGTAGTAGTCTTTATTTTATTTTATTATTTATTCAACTTACACAGCTGACCATCTTACACACATGACTTTAGGCAATGTATAATACAATAAATAAATCACATAATACAAAAAACACATAGCAACTGAACATATAAAATGACCACCAACACAGCCAAGAGGCAGGCTTTATCACACACCCCTAACCCCAATCCCAGGCCAGGGCACAAATCCAAGTTTTCAGCACCTTGTAGAAGGCCAGCAGGATCAGGCCCATCTAATGTTGGAAGGAAAGGTCTAAAATGCAGGTGCCATGGCATAAAGACTCTCCTGAGTCCTCCTAGGTGACATACCTTAGCTGCTGGCTATGGTCAGCGTGTGGAAGTTGTCATGTTTTATCTGTGATTATGCTGAAAAGAAAGTTGTTGGAAGCAACAATATAGATGTGTGGTATCTCTTTCCCAAATCTTCCAGATCATTGTTATGAAATAGGAAATTTTAAGAAGGAGCTCATTCTTATCAGAAGGAATCAACTCAAGAGATGAATATCATCGGTATTGGTCAACACTCACTCAAAGCGATTAATAGATGTTGAAAATCTATTAGTTTCTCTGAGGAATTGGGAGACTGTCGCAGGAAAGTACTGTTATACCATTTCAGTGTATTTGTTGAACCAATTCACATAAAATCCAGATATTCGCCTTTTGTCTTATGTGGAAAAATTGAACAAGAACTTGAAAATCATGTTAAGCATAAAGGTGTGGAGCAAAGATGCAGCAGCTATGGCCATTGTGGCATTGTTAAAACCTAATGGGAAATAAGAACTACAGAAACATAAATAAGGTACTTAAACATTTTATAATATATATTCCATCTTTATTTTCTACAAATAACTGAAGAAGACAAACATATCAAACACATTTTCCCCCTACAACAACTCTTGCTATACTTGCTACATAGAGTGTTTGCACAATTTTACCTAACTGAACCGTATCAGCAACTGGCTATTAATGATTTGATAATGAATGTCCAAACTGTTATTATCCATCACAGAGTATTCAGAGTTAAGCATATTCTGTTTGGAATCCCTGAGGTCGCAAAAATTTCAACATTTCATGGAGATTCCACATTTTGGGGAAATTCAATATTGTGTTATACTATGTTAATATTCTGGTTTGGGAATCAATAGGGGAGGAATTTGATCAGTGTGGTATTCATTAAAAGAGAAACAAAAATGGAATTTCCTCTATCCCCTTCTTAGCTGCCTTTATTGATGGTTTGGTGTAGTGATCTAATCAAGATAAAATATTAGCAATGCTTGATGCTCCAAAATTAAACGTGGCTTCAAGTTCCCTAGGATTCCTTAATTTTTATAATGAAAACAACTGGTGAGTCACTTCATCACTGTACTAGGCACTTCATCACTTGCTATACAAAGAAATTATGTGACTTTGGGTTTGCATCATAATGCTAATAGAAACACAAACCATCTTGTTACTCGGATCAAAATCAAATCAAATCAAATCAAATCAAATCAAACCTTTATTGTCAATACACATGTGTACAATGAAATTGAATGAGCCTCCCTTGGTGCAGCCCCCACGAAACACAGAATACATCTCAATAACTTAATAAATAAAAGAAAAAGAAATCCTTAAACCTAAATAAGTAATAACTAGCACACATTCCCATATACATATATGTACAGTATATAGCATTGTATTATATTACACCAGTATGAACATGTTGCACGTTGCGCTGGCCCTGCAAGTCTATCATATTAAACCTAATTGTAATGTTATGTTGCGTTCAGAAGCCTGACGGCCCACGGATAAAAGCTATTTTTCAGCCTATTCGTTCAGCTGGCTATGCTTCTATATCTCCTGCCCGATGATAGGAGAATAAGGAAATGCTGACCCGGGTGTGCATCATCCCTGAGGATTTTCCTCACTCTGCTAAGGCAGTGGGTCCCGGTGATTTCTTCCAGTGGGGTCAGGGGACAGCCCATAATTTTTTGTGCTGTGCTCATGGCCCTCTGTAATGCTTTTCTGCCCATGGCTGTCAACCCAGCATACCATACTGTAACATAAATATGTGAGGATGCTTTTTATTGTAGACCGGTAAAAGGAAGTCATCAGTCGTTGTTCGATCTGATTTTTCTGCAAGACCCTAAGGAAACGGAGTCTCTGTTGGGCCTTCCTGACCACCTGAATCATGTTATTTTTCCAGGTGAGATCTTGGCTAAGGTGGACTCCCAGGAATTTGAAAGAGGAGACCCTCTCTGTACAGCCCCCCTTGATGTAGTGTGTGGCAGGTTCCTCTCTCTGCTTCCGGAAGTCTAGCACCATCTCCTTTGTCTTGCTGGTGTTTAGATCCAAATTGTTTTCTGAGCACCATGTGGATAACTTCTGGACTTTTTCCTATATGCTAATTCGTCCCCTCCTGTAATAAGACTCAGTACAGTGAAATCACATTAGATGGATCAGAAGACATGCAGTCATATGTGTACGAGTACAGGTAAGGACTGAGCACATAGCCCTGGGGAGAGCCAGTGCTGAGTTTCAGGGAGGAGGATGTGAAAGACCCAGCCCTCACTGTTTGTGGCTGGTCCATCAGAAAGCCTTCAATCCAATCACAGGTGAGAGAGGGGAAATTCAAATCAGTCAACTTTTCGATGAGGATGCCTGGCAAAATGGTGTTGAAAGCCAAGCTATAGTCTATAAAAAGCATTCTGACGTAGTTCCCAGGTTTCTCTAAATGACTCAGTACAGAATGTAGGGCAATAGCAATGGCATCATCTGTTGATCTATTTCCTCTGTAGGTGAACTGATGTTGGTTGAAGTTTGATGGAAAGCATGACCTGAGGTATTGAAGAACCAGTCTCTCGAAACACTTCATCACTATAGACGTTGGTGCAATGGTCTGTCATCATTCAGGCTGTTTATTGCTTTATTTTTGGGGGACTGGAATGATAGTTGCTGCTTTCAGACCCTGATGGAACACTGGCCATTTGCAGGGAGATGTTAAAAAACATTGTTAGAACCTCTGATAGTTGGTCAGCACAGGTATTTAGCACTATCCCCACCACCCCATCTGGACCTGCAGCTTTATTGGAATCCATGGACTTCAATACAGTTCTCACTTGGTGTTTAAGCAGGGTGAGTGGCTGAAAGTCAGAGGGCAAATGGGCTAGGGCTACAGGGTCAGGTCTCATGACCTCATAGCGGGCGAAGAAGGTGTTCAACTCCTCTACCAACTAGGCATCGGAATTGACTGTCTTCAGCATATTGCCCTTATAGTTGGATAGATGCTGCAGTCCCTGCCACACCTGCCTCAGATTGTTGTCTGCTAGATGGTTCTCCACCTTTTGTTTATATTTTTGTTTAGCTACCTTGATGCCTCTCCGTAGATTTGCCCTGGCCTCATTGTATTTATCTTTGTCCCTTGTCTTAAAGATGGAATTCTGGGCTCTCAGAAGTATCTGTACCTCTGCTAACATCCAGGGTTTACAATTCCCATAGACTCTGATGCACTTGTCCACTGTTACATTATCAGTGCATGTTTTGATATATGAGAGTACGGTGTTGGTGTATTCATGAAGTTCTAGATGTTCAAATATGCTCCACTCAGTGGTTTCAAAGCAATCCTGCAACTGACTGAATGCACCCTCAGGCCAGATTTTAATAGTTTTCATGAGTGGCTGCGTTCTTTTCCTAAGAGGGACATACTTTGGGCGTAACAGCAGAGAGAGATGGTTGGATGTGCCCAAGTTAGGGAGGGGAATTGCTCTGTATGCCTGTTTTAAGTTTGAGTACATATGGTCTAAAGCGTTCTTCCTTCTGGTTGGGGACTGCACACACTGCACAAACTTAGGGAGAATAGTCTTTAGACAGGCTTGGTTAAAGTCCCCAGCCACGACAAAAGCACCCTCGGGATGAGTTTACTACTACCTTGAGATGACGTCCTATAGCTTAGAGAGCACCATGCTAACATTGGCATCAAGTGGAATATAAACAGCGATAATAATTATCACAATGATTTCTCTAGGCAGATAAAATGGCCTACATATGACAGTCATTAATTCCACATCTGGGGAACAATACGTATATATTACTCTGCTGTTAGCACCAGTTGCTGTATATCTAAATGCAAAGTCTTCCACTTTTGCTCTTACCGGAGTTGCCATTTCTATCAAATGGAAGATGGCATGGTAGATGGCATGGCTAGTTAGCCCCACTGTTGCATTGAGTACAAGTGGATGTAGCCAGGTCTCCATGACAATCATCACACAGCATTCGCAGATAAGCCTGCTTACTGCTATCTGCAGCTCTAGTTCGTTGATTTTATGATGAGAGATCTGGCGTTGGTCAAAAAAAGTTGCTGGTCTGTGGGGCTGCTTCCGTAGCTGAGCTAACAGACCAGCTCTACATCCACACTTCTGTTTCCACTCCTTTCGCCACTGTCAACACCTCCCAGATCCAACAATGATCCATGGAGAACCTGGAAGTCTCACCATGCAGTTTAGTATGTTATGGGACCAATGTTTAGCAACTCTGCATGGGTGTAGACACGTTTTTCTCCATACACTCCACTGTTCACAGACATCCATACACACATTATTCCAAACACAGCCCAACACCGGGAGCTCAGGGCCACAGTGTCTGCACATGCCACCATCTTGGATTATGCATCCAAGTGCATCTTGGATTATGCAGCCAAAACTCCAGAAGCAATACACTCAAACAGGCAATTTAAATAATCGATCATTATCCATTTATGGATTGTTTCCAACTTTCCTGTAAGGGGCATGTGCTCAAATTCAAAACTCAGTATTGTCTGTTCTTTGGTTGTCAGTTTTTGTTCTTGCTGTATTAAGCTCCACCCATATTCCAAAGAATTCCATGTATTGTTGCTATGGTCAGAATCTTTCAACTTCTGATTTGTACACATCCTTCCTTATTTTTTTCTACTCCACAAAAGTTAGAATGGACTCTCTTTCCACGAATAAGGTGTCAGAGGTTCTACTTTGATGGGCTTCTTTCTCTTGATGGGAAATGGATATGTACATTTCATGGCTATTTGTGATGCTGTTGAGGAAGGCCTTGGCTGAGACCGTTGAAGAGAGATGGCCTCCAGGCTTCAGGCGTATTTCTTATGAAACAATCATTCCAAGGAAAGTGACTCCCAAGTCCGGACATGAGGAACCAGAGCATGTAAGCTATTTACTGCAGATTGGAGGGAATAACCAAGTGGTGCATCTGAGACAGAAGTGGGGTTTGGTGCCTAAACATTTCCCTGTGTTCTACTATAATGAAGAAGGAGATCTCCAGATAGACCAACCTTTCATCAGAGATGATTGTTTTTATCATGGCTTTGTTCAGAATAAACCCTCTTCTCTCGTCACTCTCAGCTTTTGCTCAGGAGGACTCAGAGGTATTTTGCAATTAGAAAATAAAACTTATGAAATTGAGCCAGTTGAGGCATCTGCTATCTTTCAGCATGTTGTATATTCTCTGGGAGAAGAACAAGCTGCTATCTCGATGAGATGCGGACTAACAAAAGAAGAGGAATGGTTTCAAAAGGCCATTATGCCAAAAATGAAAAACCTACAGGATAGAAGTGCTTCCAAGTGGTGGCCGCACACTAGACATGCAGAGATTGCTTTTGTGATAGATTATGAACGATATTTGAAATTTAACAGAAATAAAACTCTAGTTGCTATGAGAGTAATAGATATTCTTCATATGGCAAATTCATTATATGAGCCACTGTCTGTTAAGCTGTCTTTAGCTGGACTGGAAATCTGGACCCAAAGAAATCCCATAAACCTTAAGTGGGACATACACAAGACCCTTAGATCTTTCACTGATTGGAGAAGGCGATCACTACAAAAACGTCTAAGGAATGATGCTGCTCATTTATTTGCATTCAAGCATTTTAGTGAGCTAGGATTAGCATTCACAGGAGGAATTTGTAGAGATGACTATGGATCTGCTGTTGAACAATACATAACCACAAGCCTGTTCACTATATCTTTAATATTTGTTCATGAGCTAGGACATAATCTCGGAATGAGCCATGATAAAAAATACTGTTCATGTGAAAAAGTTCAGTGTATTATGGCTGAAGTTCTTTCAGGCTATGATAAGTTCAGCAATTGTAGCTATAAGGATTATTTCAAGAACAGAAATGCAAAGTGTTTACTAGATCTACCAAATCCAAGTAGAATATACACCATCAAATTTTGTGGAAACAAGGTAGTGGATGATGGAGAGCAATGTGATTGTGGTTCTGAAAATCAGTGCAAGTCAGATCCCTGTTGCCAATCTAATTGTAAGTTGCGTCCTGGTGCTACTTGTGCATTTGGCTTATGTTGTAACAACTGTCAGTATCGAGCAGCTGGAACTATTTGCAGAACAAAGACCAGCAGTTGTGATCTTCCTGAATACTGCAATGGAACTTCTGAAAGGTGTCCTGAAGATGTTCATGTGCTGGATGGTGCCCCATGCAGAGATGGTGAATATTGTTATAATGGGAATTGTAACACTCACAACAAACAGTGCAAAACAATTTTTGGCAACACAGCAATAGCTGCTTCTGATGTTTGCTTCAAGGAAATGAATACCAAAGGGGATCGTTTTGGAAACTGTGGCCTTAAAGATAAAAAATATAAGAAATGTAAAGTTGAGAATGTCCTGTGTGGCCGTATCCAGTGTGAAAATGTGAAACACTTGCCTTCTTTGGAGGAACACAATACGATAATTCAAACTTCCATTGACAATAAGCAATGTTGGGGTATCGACTACCACCTTGGAATCGACATGGATGTTGGTGCAGTGAAGGATAGCACCCCTTGTGGCAGTGGCATGATATGCATCCATCAGAAGTGTGTCAGTGTAGCCAGTTTAATGTATGATTGTAATGTCACAAAGTGCCATAATCGGGGAGTGTGCAATAGCCGTCAACATTGTCACTGTGATAACGGGTGGAAACCTCCCAACTGTCAATATGAAGGCTACGGGGGCAGCATAGACAGTGGATCACCTGGACAACTGGATATGAGTAGACATTTTGCAAAAACTAGAGTGATAGGAGGATTAATATATAGTCTTTGTGGTGCTGTTATTTCTCTTGCCTTGGTTGTACATTTCAGAAATACACTAATGTACGTGTTTCGTAAACGGGGGGGCAAAATTCATCCAACAGAATCAACAGAAGAAGAATATCAACACTAAAACATAAACCATAACAACATACAAGGTATCAGATAAAAAGCTTGGAAGCCATGGATAAAGACTAAATGAACTAACTTGGGGGGGGGGGTGTTTTTGGCATCTTAGTCTTTACATTCCATTTTAACATGATTTTTCTTTCAGATGGATTTATGAAAAACCTTTCACGTTTCACATGTTCCAATGTACAATTTTTGCAACTGTGTCTGATATGGCTTCAACTCAGTTTGGGCAATTTTGCTACAGTCCCTAATGAAAATTATAATTAAACTTTGATTTAACATGGTTTAATCCCTGCTTATATAGGTGTCGATTGCTGGTGACCATGTGTTCTGGTACCACTGACTATTATAATAACAAGGATTCATCACAGAATATAAATCAACTAAAGCCCTCCAAAGTATAAACCAAAGTAAACCAAGTAGACCCGGTAACCCCATGGGAAAAAAAAAACAACAGGAGTCATCTACAATATTCAGGGTAAGGACTGAAACAACTATTAGGTATGACAGACAGCAAAAGGCTAGCACAGCACAGCCATGAACACCAACTAGCAGCGAGAAGACACAATGAAAATCCCACAACACATGGAGAGACGCAACTATAATTTGAATGGGGAAACGGTCATCCTAGACCAAGCTCATTCTCAAAGTGCAAGGGAATTCTTGGAATCTTGGTATTCAAACAAATCAGCCATCAACAGGCACCTAGAAATAAAACAATATTTGTAGACCATTGGAAACAGATAATGAAAAAGTTAAAAAGGAAGCAAAGATACCAAAACAATCTATTTTTAGTAGGCTTTTGATCCCACTCAACATCAGATGCATAGAATCTATAGAATCAAATGCAATCTTTCTTGAACAGGACAATTATTCTTCTTGTTGATCTTTCATGTAACATAAAACCACAGTCTGTTCAGCCTTTAAAATTGGCTTATTTGTGCTAAGAGTGCAACTTTGTGGTCTTTAACAGATTCTCCCTCACTCCCCAATAGTTGTGAAAATTCTTAAGGCAAAGACTGAGCCACTTGGTATGAAAAAGCCTCAGATTCTTTTATAGCCAAAGATGACCTGGATGAAAGGAGGAAAAGCCAAATAAGCATGAATTAGAAATTAGAAGCTTCAGCAGGTTATTGATTTTGAGCTCTTACAAAGCCACATGTCTTCTGATGTGATAAGCTACTTCACTATCCACTAAAATTATTGAACTTCAATTCACACCTTGGGCCAACCATAGAAAATATACAATTTATTCCTGTTAGATAAATTAAAGAACACTAGGATATGAAAAGTAGTTATTCTACATTGGTTGTTTAAACTCCGCCTCCATTCCAAAAATCTATTGCATTTCTGTTGCTACCGGTATGTTCAGAATCCTCATTTTCAAATAGGTTTCTCCCTCTCTCCCTCTCTCCCTCTCTCTCTCTCTCTCTCTCCCCTCCCTCTCCCTCCCTCTCTCTCTCTCTTTCTCTCTCTCTCTCTCTCCCCCTTTTCCAGAATAATGTCAGGTTCTACCCTCGTTCTGTGAAAATGAGTACCTGTGTGGCATTGTTGAGTGTGGTATTGCTGAAGATCATCCAAAATGCAGCTTCTAGACAGGCACCGCCTCAGGGCTTCAGATATGCCTCTTACGACGTGATCATCCCGAGGAAGCTGTCTCCCAAGTATGGGCAAGAAGAACCCCAGCATGTCAGCTACCTCCTGCACATTGAAGGAAATCCCCAGGTGTTGTTCCTCAGGCAAAGAAGGAATTTCATCCCAAAGGCCTTTCCTGTCTTCACCTATGATACAGCAGGAGATCTCCAGGTGGATCATCCATTTATCAAGGATGACTGTTTCTACCATGGATTTATACAGAGAAAGTCCTCTTCTCGAGTCACCCTCAGTACATGTTCAGGAGGACTGAGAGGTCTCCTGCAAATGGAAAATAAGACCTATGAAATTGAACCAGTCCAGGAATCTTCTACCTTTCAACACGTGGTGTTTCGGTTAGAAGTAGAGGAAGGGGCTCTCCGAATGGCTTGTGGAGTAGGAGCGGAACAACAGAGTCATCAACAAGACATAATTCCTGAAACACAGAATCTTGGAAACAAAGACGTTTTTGGAAAATCCTGGTGGCCACATACGAGATATGTTAAGGTAGCAATTGTGATTGATCATGAACGATATTTGAAATTCCACAGAAATGTATCTTTTATTACTTTGCGAGTTCTAGATATTGTGCATGCTGCAAATTCATTGTTTGATGCACTTTCTGTTCATGTATCAATAACAGGCTTAGTGATCTGGTCACAAAAAAATCTCATAAAAATTTCCCATGTAGCAGATGACACACTTGCCTCATTTAATGAATGGAGAACATACAATTTAGTTAACATTTTAAAGAATGATGTTGGTCACTTATTTGCTTATAAAGATTTTGGGATAACAGTAGGACTTGCATATATGGGTACTATATGTAGCATGAATGGGGCAAGTGCTATTGAATCCTATAGAACTCCCAGTTTGTTTTATATGTCTGTCATATTTACCCATGAACTGGGACACGTTCTTGGAATGCAGCATGATGAAGGATATTGTCATTGTGGAAAGAGTGAATGCATTATGGCACCCTATGCAGCAGAGAGTGATACATTTAGTAACTGCAGTTACAAGGATTATTTCCACTATAGAAACAGTGGGTGTTTATTTGTCCCACCAGACACTAACACAACATTTAAGTTTGAATCCTGTGGTAACAAAAGAGTGGAAAAGGGAGAGCAGTGTGACTGTGGGTCAGAAACACAATGCAAGTCAGATCCCTGCTGTCAAGCTAATTGTATGTTGCGCCCTGCGGCTGTTTGTGCCTTTGGACTGTGCTGTGCTAACTGCCAGTATCGTCAACGTGGAACTGTTTGCAGAGAGAAGATTAGCAGTTGTGATCTCCCTGAATATTGCAATGGGACCTCAGAGCACTGTCCAGAAGACATGCATGTGCAAGATGGCGCAGTGTGCAATAATGGCGTGTATTGTTATCATGGGAACTGCACGACTCATGATATGCAGTGCAAAATGATATTTGGTAGTGGATCAAAAGTCGCTTCTGAAGTTTGCTTCATAGAAGTGAATAATAAAGGTGATCGCTTTGGCAACTGTGGCCTTAAACATGGAATTTACAAGAAATGTGATACTGGGGATAGCCTGTGTGGCCGTATCCAGTGTGAAAATACACAAATTCCTTCTTTGGAGGATCACAGTACAATAATTCAAACTTCGACTGAATTTGAAGATTGCTGGGGCACTGACTACCACTCTGGGATGAAGGTAAATGATATTGGATCAGTGAGAGATGGTACTCCTTGTCGCAATAACATGATGTGTATTGAAGGTAGTTGTGTCAATGTGTCTACTTTGAAATATGACTGTAATGTCACAATGTGCCACAATCGGGGAGTATGTAACACTCTCAAACACTGTCACTGTGATGTTGGATGGGCCCCTCCAGACTGCAGAAATAAAGGCTATGGAGGTAGCATAGATAGTGGGCCACCTCCAGTTATGGTGCAGTCTAAAGCTAATATGAAAACCTCAGCTGTAGCTGCAGTACTCTGTGCTTTTTGTCTCACAATAGTTTGTGCTGGCCTGATTATCTGGTTCAAGGATGGACTAAGAATCCGATTTGGAAAATTTCAGGGAAGAGTCCATGCTACGAAATCAAAAGATGAGGGAACACAAGTAAAACTCACGCTTGCTTAGGATGCACAATGCATCGAGTATAATCACAAGAATTAACAGTCAATTTTTAAAAAGGCATCTAGAATTTCAATGTATTAAATTAAATTAAATTGTTTTAATTTTTTTACTTTAAAACTCCAAGTTCAACTTTGGGAGGAAGAGTTAATTCACCTTGTCCCAGGTTACCAGTTCCTATCAACATGCAAAAAGCTGTACTAGCAACAAAGCACAATTAAAATCCATCAGCTCTTTTATTACTGCTTCATTGTCTGCTAGAATATTTTTGTTCTCACTAAGAATTAATCCAGTCAGTCATAATAATAGGTTAAACCTGTTCTTCTCTTGCTGAAAATCAGAACATTTCTTTCCAGGATTGATGAAAAATTTGAAGGGTGCTTGTTCCTGTCCTCTCTATCATAGATCAATCCAGTAATAGAGCATCTCAAGTATCTTTCAAACAAGCAGTCTCTGGCCTGTTGTGGCCCATTTATGGATTGTTTCCAACTTTCCTGTAAGGGGCATGCACTCAAATTCAAAACTCAATATTGTCTATTCTTTGGGTGTCAGTTTTTGTTCTTGGATCACCTGGACAACTGGATGTGGGTAGACATTTTGCAAAAACTAGAGTGATAGGAAGATTAATATATGGCCTTTGTGGTGCTGTTATTTCTGTTGCCGTGGTTGTACATTTCAGAAATACACTAATGTACGTGTTTAGTAACTGAGGGGCATCCAACAGAATCAGCAGAAGAAGAATATCAACACTAAATCATAAACCATAACAACATACAAGGTATCAGATAAAAATCTTGGAAGCCATGGATAAAGACTAAATGAACTAACTTGGGGGGGGGTGGCATCTTAGTGTTTACATTCCATTTTAATATGATTTTTCTTTCAGATTGATTTATGAAAAACCTTTCTTTGAAAGGAAAGGACTTCTGATATATATTAATTTTATTAAAGAGGCATCCTTTTTATCTGAATTTCTGTATAACAAAAGAGGTAAACAGTTCTAAAATTAATTCATAACTTTCAATAGAAACTACCGAGAGAAACTAAATCCTGTGGTAACCTTCTCCAATTGGACAGTCACAATTGGAGTTGTATCAGCAGGAAATGATCAATGACACTTCCTCATAACCCAGAGATAAATCTCTTTCATCTCTACTACTAGTAACACTATGATGTCTTTGTATTTTTTGTCCTCATTTGATAGAATCATCTTCTTCACACCAAAGATCACTTGTACAATCAGCATGCTCTTGTTAGTAGGAAAAAATCACAAAAGACTACTAAATAGGTCAGGAAGATGTTTTTAACAGCTGTCAGGACCGAATCTTGGCTGGAAACATGTGAAATAGCCTTCTTGAGATGTTTGTTTCATAGTTCTTTGTGGATTTCTGCAACATTACGTTTCTTATTTGTGTTCCTGCTCTGCTTGTGAACTTGCATTCATTGCCACTCCTCTGAATATCCAATGCCAAAACCAGCTTTTTCTTCTCATCGCTCCTTTTTCTGAAACATCATACTTCCTCGTTTATTCCACATGCTGCAACATTTCTGCTTTTGCTTTGACAGTCCAAAGGCTTGTATTACTTATTTGTCCCCAGTACATTTATGTTATATTTATCCATTAATTTGCTTTCCAAAAATCCCTGGACTTAAATAAAGCTTTCAAAGTATCTTTTGATGTTTTCCTTCATAATGTAGAATACCTAGAAGAAACTGCTGTCATATTTCTTAATAGTTATTGCTTCTAGACTGGGAGGAGCTGTTTTCTTCAAGGCATCTGCCCATAAAAACTAACCAGGTCTAAAGTGCCACATGTATGTTGACTTCCACTCCCCATCTTTTTCTGCTACATTTACAGTATCATAGAAATTCACAGTGCTGCTTTTCCTAGAAATTCCAGTTGAGAGCCCTGAAAACTTTTTCTGAGGAAGATGACCATGGAAACAGCAACACATGGATTGAGAGGAAAAAGGAAGACGACAGCACTTCTTCAAGAACTGTAACAGTTTGTTCAATCCATGTTGTGTGCCAAGTCAGTTTCTTTGACAATGGATTTTTTTCCCTTTGATTCTTGCAGAAGCTTTCCCTTAACACATTTGGGAAACCATTTAAGTTCAATTTGAAAAGCCCCAGCCTAGAGGAGCAAATGATGAAAGGATATTTATACATATGCTTTTATTTTAGGAGGATGGTTGGAGTAGATGTAGAAAGTGGACATCTGTGTGTAACTGTGTAGCACACCCACACTTCCATCAATTCACAATCCAACCATCACCAGAAAATAATCAAAAGATGATGTTGATGATTTTCCCTATTCTTACAGTGAATGGGGTTCGTTCCACTGATCTAACTAAAGGCTTTGGATACCTGGAGATACAGTTGGGCTGGTGGGGGAGTTTGCAGTCAGAAATGTCAAGTCCAATAAATGTAACGCTTCCAATTATTTGGTAAATCCCTTAGGTATCACTCAAAGAGCTTTGATTACCATTGCCTTAATGGTTGTTCCTTTTCTTTTTTAAAGAAACCCTTGATTTTCTGTTTGTTTTTACTTTTTCCAATTGTTTTTCATCCTATTGACTATGTCCTAATATTGTTACAGTATATCTACAAATCACACTTTCTTATTTTTCAATAATAGTAATGCTGGCTATGGTGTCTTTCAGGTACATCTTCTGAATTTTAAAATCCCACAAGATCTCTTCCGCATCTTTTCAGGCATATGGTCCTAGTAATTGTAGATAACCGTCAAGCCAAACATTTCACATTTCACATGTTCCAATGTACAATTTTTTCAACTGTGTCTGATATGGCTTCAACTCAGTTTGGGCAATTTTGCTACCGCCACTAATGAAAATTATAGTTAAACTTCGATTTAACCCAGTTTAATCCCTGCTTATATAGGTGTCAATTGCTGGTGACCATGTGTACTGGTGCCATTGACTATTATAATAACAAGAATTCATCATAGGACATAAATCAACTAAAGCCCTCCAAAGTAAACCAAAGCGCGCACTTCCGAACCAGTAGAGAAGGTAAGTAGATTTCACCCCTGTATACAGGGTAAGGACTGTAACAACTATTAGGTATGACAGACAGCAGAACAGACAGCAAAAGACTAGCACAGCACAGCCATGAACACCAACTAGCAGTGAGAAGACACAATGAAAACTCCTTAATCCCAAAACACATGGAGAGATGCAACCATAATTTGAATGGGGAAATGGTCATCCTAGACCAAGCTCATTCTCAAAGTGCAAGGGAATTCTTGGATTCTTGGTATTCAAACAAATCAGCCATCAACAGGCACCTAGAAATAAAACAATATTTGTAGACCATTGGAAACAGATAATGAAAAAGCAAAGATGCCAAAACATTCATTTTTGGAATCTATTTTTAGTAGGCTTTTGATCCCATTCAACATCAGATGCATAGAATCTATAGAATCGAATGCAATCTTTCTTGAACAGGACAATTATTCTTCTTGTTGATCTTTCACGTAACATAAAACCACAGTCTGTTCAGTCTTTAAAATTGGGGTTGTTTGTGCTAAGAGTGCAACTTTGTAGTCTTTAACAGATTCTCCCTCACTCCCCAATAGTTGTGAAAATTCTTAAGGCAAAGACTGAGCCACTTGGTATGAAAAAGCCTCAGATCCTTTTATAGCCAAAGAATAGAGTAGAATAGAATAGAATTCTTTATTGGCCAAGTGTGATAGGACACACAAGGAATTTGTCTTTGGTGTATATGTTCTCAGTGTACATAAGGAGAATAAAATACATTCAAGAATAAAAAGTTACAACACTTAGTGATAGTCAAGGTTACTAATAAGCTATCAAATCAGACTAGGAAACTAATAAAAACAATATAAATTGAAAGATAAAAGCAACATGGTTATAGTAATAAGTGGGAAGAGATAGATACTAGTAAGGAAGAGAAGAATAATAGTAATACAGTCTTAGTAAATTATTTGACAGTGTTGTTGGGAATTGGTTGTTAAGCAGAGTGATGGCATTCAGGAAAAAACTGTCCTTGTGTCTAGTTGTTCTGGTGTGCAGTGCCCTATAGTATCGTTTTGAGGGTAGAACCTGAAACAATTTATGTCCAGGATGTGAGGGGTCTGCAGTATACAGATCCTCAATGGAAGGCAGGTTGGTATTAATTGTTTTTTCTGCAGTTCTAATTATCCGTTGAATTCTATGTTCGTCTTGTTTGGTTGGAGGTGCAGATAACAGACTCCATAATTGCTCTGTAGAACTGGATCAGCAACTCCTTGGTCAGTTTGAGCTTTCTGAGTTAGTTCAGAAAGAACATTCTTTGTTGAGCTTTCTTGGTGATGTTTTTGATGTTAGGTGTCCATTTTAAGTTTTGATTTTGCCTAGCTTGTCCTGC
This sequence comes from Pantherophis guttatus, assembly GCF_059756535.1. Lineage (NCBI taxonomy): Eukaryota > Metazoa > Chordata > Lepidosauria > Squamata > Colubridae > Pantherophis > Pantherophis guttatus. Next base: position 72,285,546 of record NC_142063.1, read on the forward strand.
TGCTTCCTGTCTGTTAGGAAGCTTATGATCCATTTACAAGAGTGGTCAGGTACAGCTAGCTGATTTAGTTTAGTTATAAGAATATCTGGAATGATGGTATTGAATGCTGAGCTGAAGTCTACAAAGAGGACCCTTGCATATGTCTTTGGAGATTCAAGACGTTGTAGGATGTAGTGCAGAGTCATATTAACAGCATCATCTGTAAATCTATTTGCTCGGCAGGCAAATTGCAAGGGACCTAAAAGCAGATTGTTCTCAGGTGGTCGAGCACTAGTCTTTCATGACCTGGATGAAAGGAGGAAAAGCCAAATAAGCATGAATTAGAAATTAGAAGCTTCAGCAAGTTATTGATTTTGAGCTCTTACAAAGCCACATGTCTCCTGGTGTGATAGGCTACTTCACTAGCCACTCAATTATTGAACTTCAGTTCACACCTTGGGCCAACCATAGAAAATATACAATTTATTCCTGTTAGATAACTTAAAGAGTACTAGGATATTAATGGTAGTTATTCTACACTGGTTGTTTAAACTCCGCCTCCATTCCAAAAATCTACTGCATTTCTGTTGCTACCGGTATGTTCAGAATCTTCATTTTCAAATCTTAAGTCTCTCTCTCTCTCTCTCTCTCTCTCTCTCTCTCTCTCTCTCTCTCTCTCTCTCTCTCTCTCTCTCTCTCTCTCTTTCTCTCCCTCTCTCTCTCCCCCCCTCCCCCCCTCCCTCCCTATCTCTTTATCTATCTATCTATCTATCTATCTATCTCTATCTGTCAATATCTCTCTTCGTTTTCCAAAATATGGTCAGTTCCTACCCTCGTTTTGTGAAAATGAGTACCTGTGTGGCATTGTTGAGTGTGGTATTGCTGAAGATCATCCAAAATGCAGCTTCTAGACAGGCACCTCCTCAGGGCTTCAGATATGCCTCTTATGACGTGATCATCCCGAGGAAGCTGTCTCCCAAGTACGGGCAAGAAGAACCCCAGCATGTCAGCTACCTCCTGCACATTGAAGGAAATCCCCAGGTGCTGTTCCTCAGGCAAAGAAGGAATTTCATCCCAAAGGCCTTTCCTGTCTTCACCTATGATACAGCAGGAGATCTCCAGGTGGATCATCCTTTTATCAAGGATGACTGTTTCTACCATGGATTTATACAGAGAAAGTCCTCTTCTCGAGTCACCCTCAGTACATGTTCAGGAGGACTGAGAGGTCTCCTGCAAATGGAAAATAAGACCTATGAAATTGAACCAGTCCAGGAATCTTCTACCTTTCAACACGTGGTGTTTCGGTTAGAAGTAGAGGAAGGGGCTCTCCGAATGACATGTGGAGTAGGAGAGGAACAACAGACTCATCAAAAGGACATAATTCCTGAAACACAGAATCTTGGAAACAAAGACGTTTTTGGAAAATCCTGGTGGCCACATAGGAGATATGTTAAGGTAGCAATTGTGATTGATCATGAACGATATTTGAAGTTTCACAGAAATGAATCTTTTATTACCTTGCGAGTTCTAGATATTGTGCATGCTGCAAATTCATTGTTTGATGCACTTTCTGTTCATGTATCAATAACAGGCTTAGTGATCTGGTCACAAAAAAATCTCATAAAAATTTCCCATGTAGCAGATGACACACTTGCCTCATTTAATGAATGGAGAACATACAATTTAGTTAACATTTTAAAGAATGATGTTGGTCATTTATTTGCTTATAAAGATTTTGGGATAACAGTAGGACTTGCATATATGGGTACTATATGTAGCATGAATGGGGCAAGTGCTATTGAATCCTATAGAACTCCCAGTTTGTTTTATATGTCTGTCATATTTACCCATGAACTGGGACACGTTCTTGGAATGGAACATGATGAAGGATATTGTCATTGTGGAAAGAGTGAATGCATTATGGCACCCTATGCAGCAGAGAGTGATACATTTAGTAACTGCAGTTACAAGGATTATTTCCACTATAGAAACAGTGGGTGTTTATTTGTCCCACCAGACACTAACACAACATTTAAGTTTGAATCCTGTGGTAACAAAAGAGTGGAAAAGGGAGAGCAGTGTGACTGTGGGTCAGAAACACAATGCAAGTCAGATCCCTGCTGTCAAGCTAATTGTATGTTGCGCCCTGCGGCTGTTTGTGCCTTTGGACTGTGCTGTGCTAACTGCCAGTATCGTCAACGTGGAACTGTTTGCAGAGAGAAGATTAGCAGTTGTGATCTCCCTGAATATTGCAATGGGACCTCAGAGCACTGTCCAGAAGACATGCATGTGCAAGATGGCGCCGTGTGCAATGATGGTGTATATTGTTATCATGGGAACTGCACAACTCATGATATGCAGTGCAAAATGATATTTGGCAGTGGATCAAAAGTCGCTTCTGAAGTTTGCTTCATAGAAGTGAATAATAAAGGTGATCGCTTTGGCAACTGTGGCCTTAAACATGGAATTTACAAGAAATGTGATACTGGGGATAGCCTGTGTGGCCGTATCCAGTGTGAAAATACACAAATTCCTTCTTTGGAGGATCACAGTACAATAATTCAAACTTCCACCAGAGTTAATCAATGCTGGGGCACTGACTACCACTCTGGGATGAAGGTGAATGATATTGGATCAGTGAGAGATGGTACTCCTTGTGGCAATAACATGATGTGTATTCAGGGTAGTTGTCTCAATGTATCCATTTTGAAATATGACTGTAATGTCACAATGTGCCACAATCGGGGAATTTGTAACACTCTCAAACACTGTCACTGTGATGTTGGATGGGCTCCTCCAGACTGCCGAGATAAAGGCTATGGAGGTAGCATAGACAGTGGGCCACCTCCAGTTTCAATACAGGCTAAAGCCTATATGAAAACCTCAAGTGTAATTGGAATGCTCTGTGCTTTTTGTCTCACAATTGTTTGTACTGGCCTGGTTATCTGGTTCAAGAATGGGCTAAGAAACCCATGTGGAAAATTTCAGGGAAGAGTCCATGCTATGAAATCAAATGATGAAGGAACACCAGTGTAACTCACCTTTGGTAAGAATAAAAATCCCATCCAGTGTAAGCACAGTCAATTTGAAAAACAAAGACATCAATAATTTCATTGTTTAAAGATGTCTCCCAGACACATTTCGTATTAGGAAATTTGGCTTCTTCGGAGGGGAAGAAACCCCCTGATCTATGTAAAGTAGAGTTCAGTCAGAGTAAGTCAAGCAAATCTCTCATTTCTAAATTGTTTTAATTTTGGATCTTAAAACTCCAAGTTCAAGGTGGAAGGAAGAGATAATTCAGAAGCAGCTTGTCCCAGTGTGATGGTTCCTAGTTTCTATTAACATGCAGAAAGTTGTAGTAGCAAGAAATCACAATTAAAATCCATTATCAGTTTTTTATTAGTTCTTCATTTTTCTGCTAGAATATTTTTATTCCCACTAAGAATTAGTCCAGTCATATTAGTCATAATAGATTAACCCGTGTCTCTCTTGCTTTAAGTCAGGGAATTTCTTTCCAGGATTGATGAAAAACTGCTTGTTCCTCTCCCACCAAAGCCATTGACTAAAAAAAACTGCTACAGATACAATGAATAATAGGTGGCTTTTTCTGTAGCCTGATAAATACTTTTATTATTGAGTGAACTCTTAAATGAACTTTAGAATCATCTGAAGCTACTGATTGAGTCTGCTTCAGGATTGACCTGCAGTGATCATCAGTCGGTCTCTGAAGAGAAGTCTCCAGGATAGGCTTGAAAATGAAGCATGTGAGATGCAGATCCTTTGACCAATAGACAGCTATGCCAACAGTACATTGGATGTCAAGGAAAGATTGAGAGGCATTGTGGATTATAGGTAACTTGGGCTGCCAAAACAGCACTGCACACCAACCCTTCTCTAACTATGCCCTGGCCGGTAACATTAATGATGAAATTATTATGGATGTTCAGTACTGTGAAGCCACTCAGTGACAATTGGAGAAAGACATCTCCAACATGGTCCTCTGTGTTATTCAGTTACAATTGTTCTCATCAGTTCTACTATGATGTGATCGGTTTTAAATAAAATGTTTTTGGATGGTTGGTTTATGTTGGTTTTTACCCTACTGGAAACATTAGCTCTCAGTGTCATTAGTGTACCCATCTACCACTTCCTCACACACTGCAAAACACACACACACATGCAGAGAGAGAGAGAGAGAGAGAGACAGACAGACAGACAAAGAGAACAACACCTTCATATAAACCGACTCTCGTAGGTTCCCTCTCCTGCTGCTCTTAATCTGGTAGAGGGTTCCCTTCATTCATTTACCACCAAGTTGTCTTTTGGCTCTTACCCAGAACCAAGAATCAATCAAGTTTTAATGGTACCTCGACAAAGAAAGCCATGTTGATTCTTCCTTTCTTCCTCCTCCCTTCTCTGGATACCTGTAGGGCATTTGCCCTAGATAGGTTATTCAAAAAATATACTCAAACTCACCGGACAAAGAGTCATGAGGACAGCCCCAGTGTGGCTCCCTCCCCATTCTCCACCATAATGGGAATGTTAAGTGGACAGCCTTCCCTTTTGCTTCCAAGGCTGGCCAATTGTGCTTACATTCAACAGAGATCCAGAGTACTGTACTAACAAGAAGAAAGTCCACCAGTGAGTCAGCTCCAAATGCAGCAGATGTTCTTGCACAAAGATCTGTTCCTTCCTTGATCCATTGCTATGTGACTCAATTTTTGGTTTTTTTTTAAAAAAGCCACATCTTGATTCTCTGGTGACCAAGATCCCAATGCTACTAAGTCTAGCTGCCAGTCCTTCGCTGCCTTGTACTCTACTGATTTATTTTTAAATTGTGGAAAAACAGGATGTCACATCCAAAACATGTCACACTAAGTAAACGAAATGGAAATAAGGGACCCATAAGATAATTATTATTTTTTTGTTTTTATGCTATATCCTACTGCTGCCTTATCTAAAGTGGTACTGTGTTGAATTTGGTGAGGTTTTAATCTAAATTTTGTGCAGTTTTCAAGAGGAAAAAAATGTTCTACCTTCCACTCTCATTTTACCCCTTATTTATTTTGGGAAATGACAGGAATGCTATCCATGAAGATGATTCAAATGTATGAGAAAGACTAACCTGTCTTTCTGCATATTTAAGAATAAAAGATGAATGCCTGAAGGAAGCTCATTAATCTAACATGAGGGGATAAGCAGCAGTGAATGATACACATTTGGTACTGTCAGTAAGATAATTCACATAGCTGGTTCTGGATAGGCTATTCCTGGACATGAAGAGATGGCGGGTGAATTGGGAATTTATTATCAGTCTTAGTATTTGCCAATCTCTTCTTGTTGCGGTCTGGTGAATGGACATTTGGACAAGTGGATGGGGGCCAGACTTATGGTTCACTTTCAATCTTTGCTACTAAAATTCTCTAGAAGGAACTATGATGAACTATAATGAACCTCTCTGCAAAGGACTAAGAGTTAAAACTGCTGTAGTAGCTAGTTCCTTAATCCTTGTGGATGCTTTTTTTCCCCTTAAACTCTTCTAGAAGCTTTCCCTCTTAAAATTTTGAAAATTGTCCAAGTTGGTGGTGAACGTCACGGAGTTTAGATTGGGTATGTTCCATTTAACTGAAGCAGTGGTGAAATGTAAAATTTGTTACTACCGGTTCTGTGGGCATGGCTTGGTGGGGGTGGGTAATGTGACTGGGTGGGCGTGGCCAACTTTTTTTTTTTTTTACTTTTAAAGCCATTTTTTCTACAACCTCTTTGGCCGAAAAGGTTTTTTAAAAAATGCTTTTAAAAGCCTCTGACGATCCCAGCTGAGCCACACGATCATCAGAGGCTTTTTAAAAAAACTTTTAAAAGCATTTTTTCGGCGGAAGAGGTTATAGAAAAAATGCTTTAAATTTTTTTTTTAAAAGCCTCTGATGATTGCGTGGCTCAGCTGGGCATGGAGGTGGTGGCAGGGATGTTTGCTACCGGTTCTCTGAACCACCCGCCACCATTGCTATCAGATCGGGCAATCCAGTCCAAACCAGGAGCATTTCACCCCTAAACTGAACGGTTCTGTATCCTGGATGTACTGTGGGGCAGATGGGGGAGTTTGTAGTCAGTAGTGTCAAGTCCAATAAATGTAACACTTCCAAATATTGCTCTGCATTTTAAAAGTCCACAAGAACTCAAGATCTGCATCTTTTCTAAAACTTTTTTGAGTATGCGGTCCTGGTAGTTTTGTTAATAGTGAAGCCAAACTTTTCACCTAAATGCACGATTTTTGAATTTTTTCTCATGCTGTTGCTTCAAGTCAGTTTGGATAATTTTGCTAAAGCCACTAATGAGATCATATTTTCAACATTTATTTAATGTGGCTTAATCCCTGCTTAACTGGGTGTTAATTTCTGCTGACCTGGTGATCTGGTACCACTGACTACTATAACAACAGGGTATCACCATAGTGTGCAAAATAAATTAAAGCCCTCCAAAACACCTTAAGTAAAGTGGAAAAGCAGAAAGGCTGAGAGCCTGAAGAGCGGAGAGATTGGAAAGGTACAGCTTGATGATACAGAGAATATGAGGTGGATGATTTATGACTATGTGCCTTCCCTGGACTCCCCTGGATTTCAGTGAACTACCTTCTGTGTGCTGTGATCAGTTGGAGCTAAGGCCTGGCCTGAATGCCCAAGAGCTATCTCTTCCTGGGGAAGGAGGAGACGGTGGTCCACCTGAAGGGGCGCACTGAGGAATTTGTGGATTTTCTGGAAGACAACATCACTCAACTTTGTTCTGAATTAGATATTGGCATAGTTGCTAATCTGCTGGAGGCTCCTGGGGCAGATTCTTGCCCTGTTATCTGGAAACAGTTTCACTCTGCTGCTCTTGAGGAAGTGGACAGGTTCCCAGGATGGATGCATGCAAGCATCTTTGTTTTAGACCTGTTCTGCCCCAGCTACAAACCCCAAAGAACGCAGCACACACAAAGTCTGTACAAATCTTAGTTTACTAAATTAAATCAGTCTTTTTCAAACAAAGGCTGTTAATTAATTTTCTTAATAGCCTACAAGAATCCAAAGAATAAATAATCGTAATCTTACTATGGTTGGCAGAAAGCCCAGAAACAATTTGCAGGAAACTGATAAGAGAACTAAGATCCAGACGCGAAGGAGAGTGAACAAAGTTGTTCCCTGCAAATTGCTTCAGTCATTGTCCTTCCATAAATAAGCTAAAGGAGTGGCCAATTAGCCCCAAGCCTTACTCTCGAGGAGACCTCCTCCTGAGGAGCCACTCCTGCCTTTTGGCAGCTCTGCGCGCCCATGCATCGAGAAGACGCTCCTCCTCTTCTTCCTCTTCACCCATGGAAGCTTCTGGAGGTTCTGAAGGCCCTGGCTGAATTCCTGCCTCTGGCGCCACATCTTCACCAGCCTTCTCATTGTCTGACTCGAGTGCCAGCTGCACAGGCTGCTGGTGCAGCACCATACCAGCCTCCTCGCTGTCGGAATCAGCTACTAGCTGCACAGGCTGTTGATGGGCCACAACAAGACCCATGCTCCTCCTGGCTTGTGAAAGCTTCCTGGGAGATGACATGTGGTTAGATTCTGGTGGTGATTAATGCTTCTTTACAGGAGAGGGTAGTGCCCCAGCACTTTAATAAGGCTGCGGTCCACCCTCTTATTAAGAAGGTTGGACTGTTTTCAACTGTTTTCATTTTGGGGAAGGTTGTTGAGAAGGTAATTATGTGGCAGCTCCAGAGGTTTCTGGATGAAATGGATTATCTAGACCTCTACCAGTCAGGATTCAGGCCTGGATATGGGACAGAAACAGCATTGGTCAGATATTTTGATGGTTTCTGGCAGGAGCAGGATGGGGATAGTGCATCCATCCTTGCTCTACTTGGCCTCTTTCAATACCATCAACCATGGTATCCTTCTGGAGTGACTTCAGGGATTGGGAATAGGGGACTTTGTGGTATCCTGGTTAACTTCCTCCCTCCCTCCCAGTGTTAATAGGAAGCAAGAGGTCCAGTCCTTGTGCACTGTCTTGCGGAGTTCCACTGGGCTTCCTCCGCTGCTATTTAAAATCTACATGAAGCCATTAGGTGAGATCATCCATTACTATGGACTGAGATATCATCAATATGCTTATGATACTCAGCTATATATTTCAGTCCATGGGGAGTTAAGTGATGCCCTGATCTCCTTCACATAGTACCTGGAGGCTGTTAGGGACTGGTGGGGAAAAAACAGGTTGAACCTGAACCCTGGCAAGATTGTGTGAATCTGGGTTTGGGGCTCTTTGGTCCATGGACAATTGCCATCTTTGGTCTTGGATGGGGTGGTTCTGCGCCAAACAGACTGAGAGAATAAACAGGGTTCTCCTGGATTTGCGATTCCTGCTTGAAAGAGCAGGTGGCAGTTGTGTGCAGAGGGGCTTTGCACAATGCAAGTTGTGCACCAGTTACATCCTTTCCTGGACCAACAATCCCTATTCACGGTTATTCATGCCTTAGTCACCTGTCTTGACTACTGCAATGCACTCTACATATAGCTGCCCTTGAAAAGCCTCCAGAAGCTCCAGTTGGTTCAGTTTCCATTGGTCTCCATGGTTTTGTGCAGACCTCTATGTGCACATGTGATACCTCTCACGTGGGAATTGCATTGGTTGCCAATTTGCTTCTGGGTGCAATTCATGATGCTGGTTGTCACCATTAAAGCCCTTCATCCTTGGGACCAGGTTATCTGAGTGACAGTCTCTTGCAGAATGGCCCCTATAGTGGCTCCGTCTCTCTGGAACATTATCCCTCCAAAAATTAGACTGGCGCCTGACATTCTTTCATAAGGAACTGAAGATGTGGTTTCACCAGCAGGTTTGAAGAACAAAGAATGGAATAGAGCCCTTTAAATGGCTGATTTGATTGTGTATAGTCACTGACAGGGCATTATTATTTTATTTTACTTTTATTATTATATTTTACACATATTCTATTGTCTATAAGCCACCTAGCATCACTGTGAGTTAATAGGCTGCTATATACATTCTCATAAATGAATGAATGAATGAATGAATGAATGATAAACAAACCAACTAACCAAAAAAGAGGTGTCATATACAATATACAGGGTAAGGACTGCAGTGGTGGGTTCCTCCCGACTCCTCCTGGTTCCGCCGAGCCGGTAGCGGTGACGATATGATGTCACTGAACCGGTTCTAACCCCCCGTCCCCGCCACCCCCACATTATTTTTACCTTTTATTTGGCCCCACCCCCAATCTATTGCTGCCTCCTGAGTCCCAGCTGATGGCTAGAGGGAAAAAAACTGTTTAAACTCTTGCCACGGGGCTTCAAAGGGCCGCCCTACAGCTGATCAGTGTTAAAAGAAAACAAATGAGTAGACCGGTGCCTGCAAAAATAAATAGGTAGACCAGTGCCTGCAAAAATACATGAGTAGACCAGTGCCTGAAAAAATACTTGAGTAGATCAGTGCCTGAAAAAATACATGAGTATATATTAGTGTTATTAGTTATGAGTACATAATAGGGAAGTCCGGGGGGGGAGGGTTAGGGAGGGTCAGGGAGGACGGGAAGTTTGGGGAGGGAGGTGGGGGGGTGAAAAAAAAAGGGTGAAAATGTAATTGTAAAACTTTTGCAATAAAAAAAAAAAATACATGAGTAGACCAGTGCCTGCAAAAATAAATGGGTAGATCAGTACAGCCTGGTAGACCAGTACCTCTGCTAAATCCTAAATAATTGTCACATGATCATCAAGCCCCGCCCACAAAATAAGCCACATCTACAAAATAAGCCATACCCACAGAACCGGTAGTAAAAAAATTTAGAACCCACCCCTGAAGGACTGTATCAGCCACTAGGTAGGATAGACAGCAGATGACCAGCACACCACATCCATGAACACCAACTAGCAGAGAGATGACACAATAAAACTCCTTAATCACATAACACACGGATAACACACAAATAGACTCGACCATAATTTGAATGGGGAAACAGTCAGCATCCTCAACAAAGTTAAAACCCAAAGTGCAAGGAAATTCTGGCAAACCTGGCAAAACATCCATTTCTGGAATCTAATTTTAGTAGACTTTTATTTATTTATTTTTAATTTTTATTTGTTTCCATTTCTATACCGCCCTTCTCCAAATAGGACTCAGGGCGGTGAACAGCCAAGTAAAAACAGAACATACAAAATTTAAAAAACAGTTTAAAATAATTAAATATTTTGGCCATAAATTAAAACAACCCAATTTAAAATCAATTTAAAATTTAACTCAAGCCAGCCCAGCTAGTTGAAATAAATAGGTTTTCAGGGCCCGACGAAAAATCTGGAGGTCTGTTATTGTATCTCTGGGGGGAGGTTGTTCCAGAGGGTGGGCACCGCCACAGAGAAGGCTCTCCCCCTGGGGGTCGCCAGCCAACATTGTCTGGCGGACGGCACCCTGAGGAGGCCCACTCTGTGCGAGCGTACTGGCCGGTGGGAGGCTATTGGTGGCAGAAGGCGGTCTCGTAAGTACCCCGGCCCTAAGCCATGGAGCGCTTTAAAGGTGGTAACCAACACCTTGAAGCGCACCCGGAAGACCACTGGGAGCCAGTGCAGCTCGCGCAGGAGAGGTGTCACATGGGAGCGCCTCGTCGCCCCCATAATCCCCCACGCGGCCGCGTTCTGGACCAGCTGGAGCCTCCGGGTGCACCCCAGGGGGAGCCCCATGTAGAGAGTGTTGCAGTAGTCCAGGCGGGAAGTGACGAGTGCCTGAGTGACTGTGCGTAGGGAGTCCCGATCTAGAAAGGGGCGTAACTGGCATATCAGGCGAACCTGATAAAAAGCCCCCCTGGCCACGGCTGTCAAATGATCTTCTAAAGACAGCCGTGCGTCCAGGAGGACGCCCAAGTTACGAGCCCTCTCCGTGGGGGCGAGTGATTCGCCCCCAATAGCCAGCAATGGCGTCAGCTGGCTATATCGGGACGCCGGAAGCCACAGCCACTCGGTCTTGGAGGGGTTGAGTCGGAGCCTGTTTCTCCCCATCCAGGCCCGCACGGCCTCCAGGCACTGGGACATCACTTCAAGGGCATTGTTGGGGTGGCCTGGGGTGGAGATGTACAGCTGGGTGTCATCAGCGTGACCCCACTTAACAGGAGTATTATGAATCTGTAAAATCCAATGCAGTCTTTGTTGAACAGGACAATTATTCTTCTTGTTTGCCATTTCATATAGTTTAAAACCATCTCATTTTATACATGACATACACTTTTGCTGTTTTTCTTCCTCTTGTATATTGCTGTCCCATTTCAAAAATGAAAAAGAGTTCAGTGTGATCAGCCTTTTAAGTGGGTTTTTTATGCTAAGAATGCAAGCTTATGGTCCTTAATATAATTTCACCCATCAGGTACAACCTTTAGGGAAAAATACCTGTAAAACGAAGTATTTTGATTATTGGAATTGTTTTCTGTAGTCACCTTACAACATCTATTCCAAAACCTTCTGTTGCTTACTTCAATCATTCCAAGCATCATTACTTCCTATCAACAAGAGATTGGTAATAAATTCAGATAACTTGCCCTACACAAAGATTCTGTTTAAAGCTCTGAAATCTTGAATGAAATTTCAGTGATGTGATGGTAGATTGTGGTCCCCTCTTATATTTGAAGATCTAAGATTAGGTAGACTGACATACTTCTCTCTCTCTCTCTCTCTCTCTCTCTCCCTCTCTCTCTCTCTCTCCCCCTCCCCCCTCTCTCCATCTCTCTCCCTCCCTCCCTCCCTCCCTCTCTCTGCCTGCCTGCCTGTCTGTCTCTCTGTCTACTCAATTCAATAGCCTTGAAAATTCTAATGCAAAGGCTGGGCCATTTGACACGTAAAAGGTTTCTATATTTTTCTACCTATTTCACTTGAACTAATAGACATCAATTAAATAATGAGTCATCATAATAACATTTCATAAATATTGCTATGCTTTTGTATTCTATATTTGATTCTTTAAACTCCGCCTACATTCCAAAATCTATTGCATTTTCTGTTGCTATGTACAGAATCCTCATTTTCAAATGTTTAAGCCTGTCTGAACATCTCTGTCTCTCTCACACACAAATACACTCAATTCCCATGTGCCCATCCATATTCGGATTTGTTTTCTAGAATAGGGTCAGTTCCTACCCACATTCTGTGAAAATGAGTGCCTGTGTGGCATTGTTGAGTATGATATTGCTGAAGATCATCCAAAATGCAGATTGTAGACAGGCACCTCCTCAGGGCTTCAGATATGCCTCTTACAACGTCATCATCCCGAGGAAGCTGTCGCCCAAGTATGGCCAAGAAGAACCCCAGCATGTGAGCTACCTCCTGCACATTGAAGGAAATCCCCAGGTGGTGTTCCTCAGGCAAAGAAGGAACTTCATCCCAAAGGCCTTTCCTGTCTTCACCTATGATACAGCAGGAGATCTCCAGGTGGATCATCCTTTTATCAAAGATGACTGTTTCTACCATGGATTTATACGGAGAAAGTCCTCTTCTCGAGTCACCCTCAGTACATGTTCAGGAGGACTGAGAGGTCTCCTGCAAATGGAAAATAAGACCTATGAAATTGAACCAGTCCAGGAATCTTCTACCTTTCAACACGTGGTGTTTCGGTTAGAAGTAGAGGAAGGGGCTCTCCGAATGGCTTGTGGAGTAGGAGAGGAAGAGCACAGCCATCAACAGGACATAATTCCTGAAACACAGAATCTTGGAAACAAAGACGTTTTTGGAAAATCCTGGTGGCCACATACGAGATATGTTAAGGTAGCAATTGTGATTGATCATGAACGATATTTGAAGTTTCACAGAAATGAATCTTTTATTACGATGCGAGTTCTAGATATTGTCCACACTGCAAATTCATTCTATGACCCACTTTCTGTTCATCTGTCAATAACAGGCTTAGTGATCTGGTCACAAAACAACCCCATAAACATTACCTCTGTAGCAGGTAGCACACTTTCATTGTTTAATATTTGGAGAAGAAATCATCTGCTTAAAATTTTAAAAAATGATGTCGCTCACTTATTTGCATATAAGCATTTTGGAATAACAGTAGGACTTACTTATGTTGGAACTATATGTAGCAGTCACTGGGCAAGTGCTATCGAATCATATAGAACTTCCAGTTTGTTTTTGTTTTCTGAAATATTTGCCCATGAATTGGGTCACACTCTTGGAATGGAACATGATGAAGGATATTGTCATTGTGGAAAGAGTGAATGCATTATGGCACCCTATGCAGCAGAGACTGATAAATTTAGTAACTGCAGTTATAAGGATTATTTCCACTATAGAAACACTAGGTGTTTATTTGTCCCACCAGACACTAACACAACATTTAAATTTGAATCCTGTGGTAACAAAAGAGTGGAAAAGGGAGAGCAGTGTGACTGTGGGTCAGAAACACAATGCAAGGCAAATCCCTGCTGTCAAGCTAATTGTATGTTGCGTCCTGCGGCTGTTTGTGCCTTTGGACTGTGCTGTGCTAACTGCCAGTATCGTCAACGTGGAACTGTTTGCAGAGAGAAGATTAGCAGTTGTGATCTCCCTGAATATTGCAATGGGACCTCAGAGCACTGTCCAGAAGATGTGCATGTGCAAGATGGCACCGTATGCAATGATGGCGTGCATTGTTATCATGGGAACTGCACGACTCATGATATGCAGTGCAAAATGGTATTTGGTAGTGGATCAAAAGTCGCTTCTGAAGTTTGCTTCATAGAAGTGAATAATAAAGGTGATCGCTTTGGCAACTGTGGCCTTAAACATGGAATTTACAAGAAATGTGATACTGGGGATAGCCTGTGTGGCCGTATCCAGTGTGAAAATACACAAATGCCTTCTTTGGAGGATCACACTACAATAATTCATACTTCCACCGGAGTTAATCAATGCTGGGGCACTGACTACCACACTGGGATGAAAGTAAATGATATTGGAGCAGTGAGGGATGGTACTCCTTGTGGCAATAACATGTTGTGCATTGAGGGTAGTTGTCTCAATGTGTCCATTCTGAAATACGACTGCAATGTCACAATGTGCCACAATCGGGGAATTTGTAATACTCTCAAACACTGTCACTGTGATGTTGGGTGGGCCCCTCCAGACTGTAGAAATAAAGGCTATGGAGGTAGCATAGACAGTGGGCCAATTACAGTTTCAGTACAGGCTAAAGCTAATACGAAAATCTCAGCTACAGTTGGAATATTCTGTGTCTTTTGTCTCATAGTTGTTTCTTCTGGCCTGATTATCTGGTTCAAAGGTAGACTGAGAAACCTATTTGGAAAATTTCAGGGAAGAGTCTGTGTTAGAAAGGTAAATTTATTTTAAATTCTGTTTGTCTTGTGCTTTTAATCAGGCTGTACACCGCCCTGAGTCCTTCGGGAGAAGGGCGGTATAGAAATAAAATTAATAAATAAATAATAAAATAAATGATGAAGGAACACCAGTGTAATACACCCTTGTTAAGAATGAACAACACATCCAGTATAAGGACAGGAATTAATAGACAAACTGAAAAACAAAGAAATTTGAAATTTCAATGTTTAAAAGATGTCTTCCCGACACATTTCCTTTTGAAAAATTTGGCTTCTTTGAAGGTGAAGAAACCTTGTGATACATTCTGTGAGAATGAGTTGAGTAAATCTCTGATTTGTAATGAAAAATAACTCCCCAGGATAGGCTTGAAAAGGAAGCATCTGAACTGAAGATACCTCAAGCAATAGCCAGCTATACCAACAGTAGATTGGATGTCAAAGAAAGATCAAGAGGCATTGTTGATGATAGAGAATATGGGCTGCCAACACAGCACTGCACACCGACCCTTCTCTAATTCTGCCCTGTTAAGATTAATGATGAACTTATTATGGATGTACAGTATTGTGAAGCCACTCAATGACTATTGGAGAAAGACATTTCCATCATGGTCCTGTGTTATTCAGTTACAACTGTTCTCATCAGTTCTACTATGATTGATCGATTTTAAATAAAAGGTTGTTTAGGTTTTCACCCCACTGGAAACAGTAGGTCTCAGTGTCATCAGTGTACCCATCTACCACTTCCTCACACACTGCAAAACACACACACACATGCAGAGACAGACAGACAGACAGACAAAGAGAACAACACCTTCATATAAACCGACTCTCATAGGCTCCCTCTCCTGCTGCTCTTAATCTGGTAGAGGGTTCCCTTCATTCATTTACCACCAAGTCGTCTTTTGGCTCTTACCCAGAACCAAGAATCAATCAAGTTTTAATGGTACCTCGACAAAGAAAGCCATGTTGATTCTTCCTTTCTTCTTCCTCCCTTCTCAGGATACCTGTAGGGCACTTGCCCTAGATAGTTATTCAAAAAACGTACTCAAACTCACCGGACAAAGAGTCATGAGGACAGCCCCAGTGTGGCTCCCTCCCAGGGGTGAAATCAAAATTTTTTCCCTATCAGTTGTGTGGGCGTGGCTTGGTGGGGGGGTGTCCTGTGACTGAGTGGGTGTGGCCAACTCGATGTCACTCACAGCCACGCCCACTCAGTCACAAGACCTCCTTCCAACAAGCCACGCCCACAGAACCCGGTAGGAAAACTTTTTAAATTTCTTTCTCCCGCGGCTCCGCCCACCCGCCCCATTCCCGGGACTCACCTTTCTCCCACAGCTGGCTGTCAGGGAAGGCAAGTGCCCGAAAGGTAGCGGAGTCACTCACTCTCCTTCTTGAATGAGCCGCTCTGGTCCACGCGCCGGCTACGCAAGCACACAGTTTATTTAATTCAGTGGCAGGTTGGATGTGCACTTGTGCAGCCGGCATGTGGAGCGACACTGGTACCTTTCAGGCGCTTGTCTTCCCTGACAGCCAGCCGCGGGAGACAGGTGAGCAGTAGGAGTCAGAGAATGCACCATTCCACAACTCCGGCCTTGCTGCAGAACCGCTGCCTGCTCGCCCTTCGCCACATGGCTCCGCCCACCTGCCCAATACCCCGGAGTTGGGGAATGCACCATTCCCAGACTCCTACTGCTCACCTTTCTCCCACGGCTGGCTGTCAGGGAAGGCAAGCGCCCGAAAGGTAGCGGAGTTGCTCACTCTCCTTCTTGAATGAGCCACTCTGATGCACGCGCCGGCTCGCAAGCGCACACCCAACCTGCAGCTGAATTAAATAAATGATGTGTGCTTGCACAGCTGGTGCGTGGACCAGAGCAGCTCATTCAAGAAGGAGAGTGAGGGACTCCGCTACCTTTCAGTTGTTTGCCTTCCCTGACAGCCAGCCGCGGGAGAAAGGTGAGCAGTAGGAGTCCGGGAATGGTGCATTCTCCGAGTCCGGGGAATGGGGCGGGTGGGTGGAGCCTCCAGCTGCCTTTGCTACCGGTTCTCCGAACCACCGGCCATCATCGCTACCTACTCGCCCGAGCCGGTCCGAACCGGGAGCATTTCACCCCTGCTCCCTCCCCATTCTCCACCATAAAGGGAATCCTGTAGAACTCCCAGTTTGGTTTATATGTCTGTCATATTTACCCATGAACTGGGACACGTTCTTGGAATGCAGTATGATGGGCAATTTTGTCCTTGTGAAAACAGTGAATGCATTATGGCACCCTATGCAGTAGAGACTGATAAATTTAATAACTGTAGTTACAAGGATTATTTCCACTATAGAAACACTGACTGTTTATTTGTCCCACCAGACACTAACACAACATTTACATTTGAATCTTGTGGTAACAAAATAGTTGAAAGGAAGAGCAGTGTGACTGTGGGTCAGAAGCACAATGCAAGTCAGATCCCTGCTGTCAAGCTCATTGTATGTTGCGCCCTGCTGCTTTTTGTGCCTTTGGACTGTGCTGTTCTGGTAGATTGTGGTCCCCCTTAGATTTGAAGATCTGAGATTAGCTAGACTGACATACTTCTCTCTCTCTCTCTCTCTCTCCCTCCCCCCCTCTCGCTCCCCTCCCCCCTCTCTCTCCCCCTCCCTCCCTCCCTCCCTCCCTCTCTCTGCCTGCCTGCCTGCCTGTCTCTCTGTCTACTCAATTCAATAGGCTTGAAAATTCTAATGCAATAGCTGGACCATTTGACATGTAAAAGATTTCTATGTTTTTTCTACCTAAAAGTGATCTTTGTGAACGGAGGAACGGAGCCACATCTCTCCTGGTATGATAGGCTATTTCACTTGAACTAATCGACATCAATTAAATAATGAGTCATCATGATAACATTTCATAAATATTGCTATGCTTTTGTATTCTATATTTGATTCTTTAAACTCCGCCTACATTCCAAAATCTATTGCATTTTCTGTTGCTATGTACAGAATCCTCATTTTCAAATGTTTAAACTTGTCTGAACATCTCTGTCTCTCTCACACACAAATACACTCAATTCCCATGTGCCCATCCATATTCGGATTTGTTTTCTAGAATAGGGTCAGTTCCTACCCACATTCTGTGAAAATGAATGCCTGTGTGGCATTGTTGAGTATGATATTGCTGAAGATCATCCAAAATGCAGATTCTAGACAGGCACCTCCTCCGGGCTTCAGATATGCCTCTTACAACGTCATCATCCCGAGGAAGGTGTCTCCCAAGTATGGCCAAGAAGAACCCCAACATGTGAGCTACCTCCTGCACATTGAAGGAAATCCCCAGGTGGTGTTCCTCAGGCAAAGGAGGAACTTCATCCCAAAGGCCTTTCCTGTCTTCACCTATGACACAGCAGGAGATCTCCAGGTGGATCATCCTTTTATCAAAAATGACTGTTTCTACCATGGATTTATACAGAGTAAGTCCTCTTCTCGAGTCACCCTCAGTACATGTTCAGGAGGACTGAGAGGTCTCCTGCAAATGGAAAATAAGACCTATGAAATTGAACCAGTCCAGGAATCTTCTACCTTTCAACACGTGGTGTTTCAGTTAGAAGTAGAGGAAGGGGCTCTCCGAATGGCTTGTGGAGTAGGAGAGGAAGAGCACAGCCATCAACAGGACATAATTCCTGAAACACAGAATCTTGGAAACAAAAATATTTTTGGAAAATCCTGGTGGCCACATACGAGATATGTTAAGGTAGCAATTGTGATTGATCATGAACGATATTTGCAGTTTCACAGAAATGAATCTTTTATTACGATGCGAGTTCTAGATATTGTCCATGTTGCAAATTCATTCTACGATTCACTTTCTGTTCATCTGTCAATAACAGGCTTAGTGATCTGGTCACAAAACAACCCCATAAACATTACCTCTGTAGCAGGTAGCACACTTTCATTGTTTAATTTTTGGAGAAGAAACCATCTGCTTAAAATTTTAAAAAATGATGTCGCTCACTTATTTGCATATAAGCATTTTAGTGAAGGTATAGTAGGCCTGGCCTTTGTTGGAACTATATGTAGCAGTCACTGGGCAAGTGCTATCGAATCATATAGAACTTCCAGTTTGTTTTTGTTTTCTGAAATATTTGCCCATGAATTGGGTCACACTCTTGGAATGGGACATGATGAAGGATATTGTCATTGTGGAAAGAGTGAATGCATTATGGCACCCTATGCAGCAGAGACTGATAAATTTAGTAACTGCAGTTATAAGGATTATTTCCACTATAGAAACAATAGGTGTTTATTTGTCCCACCAGACACTAACACAACATTTAAATTTGAATCCTGTGGTAACAAAAGAGTGGAAAATGGAGAGCAGTGTGACTGTGGGTCAGAAACACAATGCAAGGCAAATCCCTGCTGTCAAGCTAATTGTATGTTGCGTCCTGCGGCTGTTTGTGACTTTGGACTGTGCTGTGCTAACTGCCAATATCGTCAATGTGGAACTGTTTGCAGAGAGAAGATTAGCAGTTGTGATCTCCCTGAATATTGCAATGGGACTTCAGAGCACTGTCCAGAAGATATGCATGTGCAAGATGGCGCCCTGTGCAATGAGGGCGTATATTGTTATCATGGGAACTGCACGACTCATGATATGCAGTGCAAAATGGTATTTGGTAGTGGAGCAACAGTCGCTTCTGAAGTTTGCTTCATAGAAGTGAATAATAAAGGTGATCGCTTTGGCAACTGTGGCCATAAACATGGAATTTACAAGAAATGTGATACTGGGGATAGCCTGTGTGGCCGTATCCAGTGTGAAAATATACAAATGCCTTCTTTGGAGGATCACACTACAATAATTCAAACTTCCATCGGAGTTAATCAATGCTGGGGCACTGACTACCACACTGGGATGAAGGTAAATGATATTGGATTAGTGAGAGATGGTACTCCTTGTGGCAATAACATGATGTGCATTGAGGGTAGTTGTCTCAATGTGTCCATTTTGAAATACGACTGTAATGTCACAATGTGCCACAATCGGGGAGTATGTAACACTCTCAAACACTGTCACTGTGATGTTGGATGGGCCCCTCCAGACTGTAGAAATAAAGGCTATGGAGGTAGCATAGACAGTGGGCCAGTTACAGTTTCAGTACAGGCTAAAGGTTATATGAAAATATCAGTTGTAGCTGGAATATTCTGTGCTTTTTGTCTCATAATTGTTTCTACTGGCCTTATTATCTGGTTCAAAGATAGACTGAGAAACCTATTTGGAAAATTTCAGGGAAGAGTCCATGCTACAAAAGTAAATGATGAAGGAACACCAGTATAACTCACCCTTGTTAAGAATGAACAACACATCCAGTATAAGGACAGGAATTAATAGACAAATTGAAAAACAAAGAAATTTGAAATTTCAATGTTTTAAAGATGTCTTCACGACACATTTCCTTTTGAAAAATTTGGCTTCTTTGAAGGTGAAGAAACCTTGTGATACATTCTGTGAGAATGAGTTGAGTAAATCTCTGATTTGTAATGAAAAATAACTCCCCAGGATAGGCTTGAAAAGGAAGCATCTGAACTGAAGATACCTCAAGCAATAGCCAGCTATACCAACAGTAGATTGGATGTCAAAGAAAGATCAAGAGGCATTGTTGATGATAGAGAATATGGGCTGCCAACACAGCACTGCACACCGACCCTTCTCTAATTCTGCCCTGTTAAGATTAATGATGAACTTATTATGGATGTACAGTATTGTGAAGCCACTCAATGACTATTGGAGAAAGACATTTCCATCATGGTCCTGTGTTATTCAGTTACAACTGTTCTCATCAGTTCTACTATGATTGATCGATTTTAAATAAAAGGTTGTTTAGGTTTTCACCCCACTGGAAACAGTAGGTCTCAGTGTCATCAGTGTACCCATCTACCACTTCCTCACACACTGCAAAACACACACACACATGCAGAGAGAGAGAGAGAGAGAGAGAGACAGACAGACAAAGAGAACAACACCTTCATATAAACCGACTCTCGTAGGCTCCCTCTCCTGCTGCTCTTAATCTGGTAGAGGGTTCCCTTCATTCATTTACCACCAAGTCGTCTTTTGGCTCTTACCCAGAACCAAGAATCAATCAAGTTTTAATGGTACCGCGACAAAGAAAGTCATGTTGATTCTTCCTTTCTTCTTCCTCCCTTCTCAGGATACCTGTAGGGCACCTCCCCTAGATAGTTATTCAAAAAACGTACTCAAACTCACCGGACAAAGAGTCATGAGGACAGCCCCAGTGTGGCTCCCTCCCAGGGGTGAAATCTAAAATTTTTCCCTATCAGTTCTGTGGGCGTGGCTTGGTGGTGGGGTGTCCTGTGACTGAGTGGGTGTGGCCAACTCGATGTCACTCACAGCCACGCCCACTCAGTCACAAGACCTCCTTCCAACAAGCCACGCCCACAGAACCCGGTAGGAAAACTTTTTAAATTTCTTTCTCCCGCGGCTCCGCCCACCCGCCCCATTCCCGGGACTCACCTTTCTCCCACAGCTGGCTGTCAGGGAAGGCAAGCGCCCGAAACGTACAGGAGTCACTCACTCTCCTTCTTGAATGAGCCGCTCTGGTCCACGCGCCGGCTACGCAAGCGCACAGTTTATTTAATTCAGTGGCAGGTTGGATGTGCACTTGCGCAGCCGGCATGTGGAGCGACTCTGGTACCTTTCAGGCGCTTGCCTTCCCTGACAGCCAGCCGCGGGAGACAGGTGAGCAGTAGGAGTCGGAGAATGCCCCATTCCGCAACTCCGGCCTTGCCGCAGAGCCGCTGCCTGCTCGCCCTTCGCCATGTGGCTTCGCCCACCTGCCCCATTCCTGGACTCCTACTGCTCACCTTTCTCCCACGGCTGGCTGTCAGGGAAGGCAAGTGCCCGAAAGGTAGCGGAGTCACTCACTCTCCTTCTTGAACGAACTGCTCTGGTGCACACGCCGGCTATGCAAGCGCACACCCAACCTGCAGCTGAATTAAATAAATGATGTGTGCTTGCGCAGCTGGTGTGTGGACCAGAGCGGCTCATTCAAGAAGGAGAGTGAGGGACTCCGCTACCTTTCAGTTGTTTGCCTTCCCTGACAGCCAGCCGCGGGAGAAAGGTGAGCAGTAGGAGTCCGGGAATGGTGCATTCTCCGAGTCCGGGGAATGGGGCGGGTGGGTGGAGCCTCCAGCTGCCTTTGCTACCGGTTCTCCGAACCACCGGCCATCATCGCTACCTACTCGCCCGAGCCGGTCCGAACCGGGAGCATTTCACCCCTGCTCCCTCCCCATTCTCCACCATAAAGGGAATCCTGTAGAACTCCCAGTTTGGTTTATATGTCTGTCATATTTACCCATGAACTGGGACACGTTCTTGGAATGCAGTATGATGGGCAATTTTGTCCTTGTGAAAACAGTGAATGCATTATGGCACCCTATGCAGTAGAGACTGATAAATTTAATAACTGTAGTTACAAGGATTATTTCCACTATAGAAACACTGACTGTTTATTTGTCCCACCAGACACTAACACAACATTTACATTTGAATCTTGTGGTAACAAAAGAGTGGAAAGGAAGAGCAGTGTGACTGTGGGTCAGAAGCACAATGCAAGTCAGATCCCTGCTGTCAAGCTCATTGTATGTTGCGCCCTGCTGCTTTTTGTGCCTTTGGACTGTGCTGCGCTGGTAGATTGTGGCCCCCCCTTAGATTTGAAGATCTGAGATTAGCTAGACTGACATACTTCTCTTTCTCTCTCCCCCTCCCCCCTCTCTCTCCCCCTCCCTCCCTCCCTCCCTCTCTCTGCCTGCCTGCCTGTCTCTCTGTCTACTCAATTCAATAGGCTTGAAAATTCTAATGCAAAGGCTGGGCCATTTGACACGTAAAAGGTTTCTATATTTTTTCTACCTAAAAGTGATCTTTGTGAACGGAGGAACGGAGCCACATCTCTCCTAGTATGATAGGCTATTTCACTTGAACTAATCGACATCAATTAAATAATGAGTCTGTTGCAATATTTTCAGGATCAGACTCAATAAATTTAGCAAGAGTTAAAGGTTTAAATATATCTCCTTTTATTTACAATAGGCATTCTATATTCACTGAATATTCACAGATAGAAGCGAGGAAAAAGGGGCAAACAGCTCCTTATATATACAATGGGTGGAGCTAGACATGGGAGTGGTGAACTATGAATACATTAAGAAGTGAAGAATAAATTAACCCCTGATACCCTGTTCATATACTATTTACACATTAGAGAATAAGGCATTTACATCTGACAAATCCCCCTCTAAATGCCGATTCGTTATGCAACACCAATTACATTCAGATTCAGGACAATACAAAACATACAACTTAGAAGTTAAGTATTTATGCTGCTTAGAAGGTAAAGGCTTTGTCAATATGTCAGCTAATTGTTCAGAAGTATCACAATGCACTGCTTTAATAAATCAATCCTGAGATAATTGTCTCACATGTTTAAATTTTATATCTATGTGTCTGGACCTTTGTCCAATGGCGTCAGATCTAGATATTTCAATAGCTGCTTTATTGTCTTCATGCATAACAAAAGGCAAAGCAGGTTTTTTCCAAACATCTGAAATTAAATCATTAAACCATACAAGGTTATTTGCAGCTTTAGATAAACAAACATATTCCGCTTCTGTCGTTGAAGTGGCCACTAATTCTTGTTTACCAGTGTACCAGTAAACTGGACAGTCATTTAAGAGGAATACATAACCAGATGTACTTTTTCTACATGAGGTGTCTCCAGCCCAGTCCGCATCTGCATAACATGTAAGCTTTGGTTCTTTATTATCATTAGGTTCCAACATTAAACAAAAGTCTAGTGTACTTTTCAGATATCTTAATATTCTTTTAACAGCTTCCCAGTGGTACATTGTTGGCTTGCTGACATGTCTGGATAATAAATTGAGGGGTAAAGCGATATCTGGTCTTGTCCAATTAGATATATAAAGAAGTGAACCTATGACTGATCTATAAAATGTGTTATCTTTGAATTCAGGGGATGATTCATCAGCATTTTTTAGAAAGTCAGTCTGCATAGGAGTATCACAAGGTTTGGCATCACTTAGATTGCATTTGTTTAAGAGCTCTATGATCTTATCTCTCTGAGTAAGTTTGAATCCTCTTTTAGTCTTATTAATTTGAACACCAAGATATTTGTTTACTTTGCCTAAAGATTTCAATGAGAAATGTTCATTTAACTTAGTTACAAAAGTTTCTCTTCTCTCTTTATGTTTTCCTATGTATAAAATGTCATCCACATAGATCAATACAAATTCTATGTAATTATCACCCTTTTTGACAAAGAAACAGTTATCAGCAGTGGTAGCATTGAAGTCCATGGTTTTAAGTACTTTTACTAAACAATCATACCATCGTTTACCAGATTGTTTTAACCCGTATAAACTCTTGTTTAACAACCAAGTCTCATTCTTGTTTGTGTATTGACTGTGAGGTGCTCTTACATATATTTCCTTATCTAGTTTTGCGTGTAGATACGCAGTCTGTATGTCATATTGGAATACATCGAGATTGAGTGCTGATGCTACCACTAGAGCTGTTTTGACACTCTCAGTTCTTACTGTGGGGGAATACGTTTCAGTATAGTCCTCCGGATATTTCTGTGCATAACCTTGTACAACTAGTCTAGCTTTGTATAGGGTATTGCCTCCCTCTAAGTTCTTAATTTTATATATACACCTGGTACCAATAATTGTTTTATCTTTTGGTGCAATTGCAGGTGTAAATACATTTAATCCTTGTAAGCTTTCCATCTCTTTTTTCATTGCTAATTCCCATTTTTCTTTTTCTTTACGAGGGAGTTTTAACACTTCCTCATATGTATTGGGTGTCGTTGACTCACCATCCATATGCATTATGTAATCCTTGTATTTATTTGGCATCTGATTTCTGGTGTTTCTAATTGTTTTTTCAGGTTTACTATTGTTATCATGCAAATATCTTGCTTCCTTTTTTGTTAGTGTGTCTGTCTTTATCTTGTGTTGGCTATTTGTCCATGTTTTGTTTTTGTTTTTATATTTGTTGATATTTTGCTTTTCTATAGTCCCTTTCTCTTGAGATTTTGTATCTTTGTTGTTACTTGGAAATATTTCATTAAGATGTATTTTAGACCAGTTGGCCTGCTCATGGAACACAGCTGTTCTGGAGACTATAAATTTGTTATTATTATCAATGAATCTGTACCCTTTAGTGCCTGTCTCATATCCCATAAATCTGAGTCTTCTGGACACGTTTTCTCCCTTTCTTCTTAATTGCTTAGGTATGTGTACGTCTGCAGTGACTCCAAATATGTGCATGTGTGTCAATTTTGGTTTCCTATTATACATCACTTCATATGGTGTCTTATTTACAATGCTGGACCAGGTTCTATTCTGTGTGTAATTGGAATAATGTAGGGCTTCTGACCAGAATTGTTTGCTTAAGCCAGCATCTTCCAATGTGCATCTAATCATGGTTTGTAATGTTGAGTTCTTCCTCTCTGCAATCCCGTTCTGGAATGCAGAAAATGGACTAGACGTGTAATGTAACATTCCTTTGTCCTTTAACCATTGGGAGAATTCTTTAGACATGAATTCACATCCCCTATCTGTCATGATTTGTTTTATCTTGATATTATGTTGTGTTTCTATGCGTTTATAAAATTCTTTAAATTTTTGAAAGGTTTCATCTTTGTGTTTTAATGTATAAACAAATCCATAGCGGCTATAATCGTCTACTATGGTCAAGAAGTAACGTTTTCTATAAGTGATTGATGGAGTTAGTGGACCAACTAAGTCCATGTGTACTAAATCAAAAATTTTGTTGGTTGATCTAGTAGATTTTCTTGGCCTGGGACTCGTTTTTAGTTTTGTAGATTTACATACTGAGCATTCCAGATAGTTTTCACAATTTTTTATTTTAACACCTTCTGCGTGTTCAGTCATTTTTTGTACTACAGGAAAACTGGCATGTCCTAACTTCCTATGTAAGATGTGAGCACACTCATCATGAATTGGCTTACCTATTTTTGGTTTTTTTTCATTGTGTGCATCTTTGTGATCATGAGATATTTTACATTCATCATTGTCACTGTTGCTAATGTTTCCATCATCTACTTCAATACAATCTTCCATATTTGAATCAATGTTGTGCAACCATCTTTCCTTTGTTATTAGATAAGGTAGGCCTCCTTTAATCATCACAGTGCCTATATCTATTTTATTTTTCTCCAAAGTCGCTTTTCCTTTAGAAAAGACAATGTTAATATCAGAATCCCTACTTAGTTTTATGGCACTTAGTATGTTATGAGGTATTTCAGGTATTAGTAATACCCCCTCTATTTTTCCTAGACCAGGCAAGGTTACATTCCCTCTACCTAATACTTGAACCTTTTCTTGGTTAGCTACCTTTATTACAAATTTATCTTCTACAAATGAAGACAATATATTTTTGTTATTAGTGGTGTGATTAGTTGCTCCAGAATCAATAAGCCAATTATTGTTCTCATTCTGCTGTATGTTAGTAATGTCTTGTTTATTTAATCCATTCAGTGAACCAGATTTTCTATCCTTTGAATTATCTCTGCCCCCTCTATTCTCTTTGTAATTTGGTGGGCTTCTATATCTATGTCTTTCCATGGAAGACTGTCTATAATTGTATTTGTTTCTATATTCTGACCTATGTCTTTCTTTTGAAATTTTGGGGCAATCTCTTCTATTGTGTTCCCTGGATCCACAGTTGTGACATTTAAATGTTTCATTATATTTTTCTTGGAAAGCTACTTTCCTATATGGTTTGTGTTCTATGTGATTGTTAGAACGATTCCTTCTTGAATTGTCTTCTGCTATTAATTTATTGGATAGGCTTTCTATGGATAAGTATCCTAGATTGATTGTGTCTAAATGTGACATATAATTGTCCCATGATGGATCAAGTGAGTTGATAATAACACTTTTCATTGTTTGGTCTGAAATCACCTCCCCCCTTAAATGCAGCTCAGCTCTTATTTTGTTTAAAGATATTAAGTGCTCAATTATGGAAACCCCTGGTTTTATCCTAGATGAAAAGAAATCTTTAGACATCCTTGTGGTGGTAGCTACACTGTCACTATGAAACAAATTGAACATGCATTGAATAATTTCTGAAACAGTCAGATTTTGCTTAATGCTGTGATACATTGCAGGAGATACACTAGATATTAATAAGAAAAATGCTCTATGGTGTAAACAGTCTATTTTTAGAGTCCAAGGTCTTTTTGGGGGACTAGTGATAAAAAACATTAAGTTTTCCTTCATAAAGACAACCTGGAGCTGCTGATACCATTCTTGCAAATTAATGCCATCTATCCTTAGCTTTGGGAAGTCACAGGGTAAATTTCCGACATTATTAGGTCCATTACTTACAACCTGAGGTAGTCCGTGGTCTCGTAAATGCAGAAAGTTACAAAACGGCGTGGGGATGCTCGCAACGAGCCTGCACGGTCTCCTCGTCAATTCATGTCTTCCCGGACCGTCTGCGTAGTCTTGCGCATGCGCGTTGTCCATTTCTTCCTTGAAGTCGTCGTGAGAGGTTCTCCTCGTTGCGGCTCGCTCGCTCTGCTCCTCCTCAGACGAATCGGTCTCTGGCTCGATTTTGGGAGTCCTGACGATGGCGGCTGCTCTTCCTCTTCTTTTGAGGGCGTTGGTGCTTGCTTCGGTCTGTGGCGTGGGGCGGTATCGGCAGGGCTCTCTGGGTTCGGGTGTCGACGCTCTCGTAGTCAGGATGGGAGCGGGCAGGTCTTGAGGCATTGGCTTGCTCGCTCGCTTCTTCGTTAGCTTTTTAGTAATTTTTAATTTTGGCCCAAATGCAGCAAAAAGCGTTTTCATTGCTGATTTTATTTGATTGTTTGTTGAATCACCTTCACTTTCTGATTCTGATTCTTCTGAGGTGTTTGAATCTTCTTTTTCGTTTTCGTTGTCTGATAATGTTTTTCGCGCCAGAAATTTTGAATTGAGTTTTCTGATTGGCTCTGCTTCGCTCACCCTGGAGGTCTGTTGAAACCAAGATGGCTGCCATTCAAAATTTCGCGCGGGATCACCGTTTTTCTTCTTCACAATAATTTTTTCTGCAGTCATATCACTCACTATTTTTGGGTCTTTTGATTTTTCATTAGTGATGTGCTTCTCTCTCGCTGCTCCGCTGTTCTTCAGCATATCTTGGAGGTTCGCGATGAGGCTTTCATCATTCTTCTGGCTCTTCAATAGTTTTAATATCTCTGACCTGAGTTCGTTATTCTTTATTTCGATTTCCTCCTGGTCATCATTTTCATCTATTATTTCTTCGTCTTCAGTGGTGTATTCTTCGGATTCTCTCGAAATCGCGTTTGTGGATTCGTTGATTATTTCTTGTTCTGTTTCCATTTCTTTGCTGTATGCCCTGGTGTTGGGCCTATCTTTCTTAGACATTTTTAAGTTTTTATTGAGTCAATTAACCATCCTCTGCTACCAACTTGTTGCAATATTTTCAGGATCAGACTCAATAAATTTAGCAAGAGTTAAAGGTTTAAATATATCTCCTTTTATTTACAATAGGCATTCTATATTCACTGAATATTCACAGATAGAAGCGAGGAAAAAGGGGCAAACAGCTCCTTATATATACAATGGGTGGAGCTAGACATGGGAGTGGTGAACTATGAATACATTAAGAAGTGAAGAATAAATTAACCCCTGATACCCTGTTCATATACTATTTACACATTAGAGAATAAGGCATTTACATCTGACAGAGTCATCATAATAACATTTCATAAATATTGCTATGCTTTTGTATTCTATATTTGATTCTTTAAACTCCGCCTACATTCCAAAATCTATTGCATTTTCTGTTGCTATGTACAGAATCCTCATTTTCAAATGTTTAAGCCTGTCTGAACATCTCTGTCTCTCTCACACACAAATACACTCAATTCCCATGTGCCCATCCATATTCGGATTTGTTTTCTTGAATAGGGTCAGTTCCTACCCACATTCTGTGAAAATGAATGCCTGTGTGGCATTGTTGAGTATGATATTGCTGAAGATCATCCAAAATGCAGATTGTAGACAGGCACCTCCTCAGGGCTTCAGATATGCCTCTTACAACGTCATCATCCCGAGGAAGCTGTCGCCCAAGTATGGCCAAGAAGAACCCCAGCATGTGAGCTACCTCCTGCACATTGAAGGAAATCCCCAGGTGGTGTTCCTCAGGCAAAGAAGGAACTTCATCCCAAAGGCCTTTCCTGTCTTCACCTATGATACAGCAGGAGATCTCCAGGTGGATCATCCTTTTATCAAAAATGACTGTTTCTACCATGGATTTATACAGAGTAAGTCCTCTTCTCGAGTCACCCTCAGTACATGTTCAGGAGGACTGAGAGGTCTCCTGCAAATGGAAAATAAGACCTATGAAATTGAACCAGTCCAGGAATCTTCTACCTTTCAACACGTGGTGTTTCTGTTAGAAGTAGAGGAAGGGGCTCTCCGAATGGCTTGTGGAGTAGGAGAGGAAGAGCACAGCCATCAACAGTACATAATTCCTGAAACACAGAATCTTGGAAACAAAAATATTTTTGGAAAATCCTGGTGGCCACATACGAGATATGTTAAGGTAGCAATTGTGATTGATCATGAGCGATATTTGCAGTTTCACAGAAATGAATCTTTAATTACGATGCGAGTTCTAGATATTGTCCACACTGCAAATTCATTCTATAACCCACTTTCTGTTCATCTGTCAATAACAGGCTTAATGATCTGGTCACAAAACAACCCCATAAACATTACCTCTGTAGCAAGTAGCACACTTTCATTGTTTAATATTTGGAGAAGAAACCATCTGCTTAAAATTTTAAAAAATGATGTCGCTCACTTATTTGCATATAAGCATTTTGGAAAAATAGTAGGACTTGCTTATGTTGGAACTATATGTAGCAGTCACTGGGCAAGTGCTATCGAATCATATAGAACTTCCAGTTTGTTTTTGATTTCTGAAATATTTGCCCATGAACTGGGTCACACTCTTGGAATGGGACATGATGAAGGATATTGTCATTGTGGAAAGAGTGAATGCATTATGGCACCCTATGCAGCAGAGACTGATAAATTTAGTAACTGCAGTTATAAGGATTATTTCCACTATAGAAACACCAGGTGTTTATTTGTCCCACCAGACACTAACACAACATTTAAATTTGAATCGTGTGGTAACAAAAGAGTGGAAAATGGAGAGCAGTGTGACTGTGGGTCAGAAACACAATGCAAGGCAAATCCCTGCTGTCAAGCTAATTGTATGTTGCGTCCTGCGGCTGTTTGTGACTTTGGACTGTGCTGTGCTAACTGCCAATATCGTCAATGTGGAACTGTTTGCAGAGAGAAGATTAGCAGTTGTGATCTCCCTGAATATTGCAATGGGACTTCAGAGCACTGTCCAAAAGATATGCATGTGCAAGATGGCGCCCTGTGCAATGAGGGCGTATATTGTTATCATGGGAACTGCACGACTCATGATATGCAGTGCAAAATGGTATTTGGTAGTGGAGCAACAGTCGCTTCTGAAGTTTGCTTCATAGAAGTGAATAATAAAGGTGATCGCTTTGGCAACTGTGGCCATAAACATGGAATTTACAAGAAATGTGATACTGGGGATAGCCTGTGTGGCCGTATCCAGTGTGAAAATATTCAAATGCCTTCTTTGGAAGATCACACTACAATAATTCAAACTTCCACTGGAGTTAATCAATGTTGGGGCACTGACTATCACTCTGGGATGAAGGTAAATGATATTGGAGCAGTGAGAGATGGTACTCCTTGTGGCGATAACATGTTGTGCATTGAGGGTAGTTGTCTCAATGTGTCCATTCTGAAATATGACTGTAATGTCACAATGTGCCACAATCGGGGAATTTGTAACACTCTCAAACACTGTCACTGTGATGTTGGATGGGCCCCTCCAGACTGTAGAAATAAAGGCTATGGAGGTAGCATAGACAGTGGGCCAGTTACAGTTTCAGTACAGGCTAAAGGTTATATGAAAATCTCAGTTGTAGCTGGAATATTCTGTGCTTTTTGTCTTATAATTGTTTCTACTGGCCTTATTATCTGGTTCAAAGATAGACTGAGAAACCTATTTGGAAAATTTCAGGGAAGAGTCCATGCTATAAAAGTAAATGATGAAGGAACACCAGTGTAACTCACCCTTTTTAAGAATGAACAACACATCCAGTATAAGGACAGGAATTAATAGACAAATTGAAAAACAAAGAAATTTGAAATTTCAATGTTTTAAAGATGTCTTCCCGACACATTTCCTTTTGAAAATTTTGGCTTCTTTGAAGGTGAAGAAACCTTGTGATACATTCTGTGACAATGAGTTGAGTAAATCTCTGATTTGTAATGAAAAATAACTCCCCAGGATAGGCTTGAAAAGGAAGCATCTGAACTGAAGATACCTCAAGCAATAGCCAGCTATACCAACAGTAGATTGGATGTCAAAGAAAGATCAAGAGGCATTGTTGATGATAGAGAATATGGGCTGCCAACACAGCACTGCACACCGACCCTTCTCTAATTCTGCCCTGTTAAGATTAATGATGAACTTATTATGGATGTACAGTATTGTGAAGCCACTCAATGACTATTGGAGAAAGACATTTCCATCATGGTCCTGTGTTATTCAGTTACAACTGTTCTCATCAGTTCTACTATGATTGATCGGTTTTAAATAAAAGGTTGTTTAGGTTTTCACCCCACTGGAAACAGTAGGTCTCAGTGTCATCAGTGTACCCATCTACCACTTCCTCACACACTGCAAAACACACACACACATGCAGAGAGAGAGAGAGAGAGACAGACAGACAGACAAAGAGAACAACACCTTCATATAAACCGACTCTCGTAGGCTCCCTCTCCTGCTGCTCTTAATCTGGTAGAGGGTTCCCTTCATTCATTTACCACCAAGTCGTCTTTTGGCTCTTACCCAGAACCAAGAATCAATCAAGTTTTAATGGTACCGCGACAAAGAAAGTCATGTTGATTCTTCCTTTCTTCTTCCTCCCTTCTCAGGATACCTGTAGGGCACCTCCCCTAGATAGTTATTCAAAAAACGTACTCAAACTCACCGGACAAAGAGTCATGAGGACAGCCCCAGTGTGGCTCCCTCCCAGGAGTGAAATCTAAAATTTTTCCCTATCAGTTCTGTGGGCGTGGCTTGGTGGTGGGGTGTCCTGTGACTGAGTGGGTGTGGCCAACTCGATGTCACTCACAGCCACGCCCACTCAGTCACAAGACCTCCTTCCAACAAGCCACGCCCACAGAACCCGGTAGGAAAACTTTTTAAATTTCTTTCTCCCGTGGCTCCGCCCACCCGCCCCATTCCCGGGACTCACCTTTCTCCCACAGCTGGCTGTCAGGGAAGGCAAGCGCCCGAAACGTACAGGAGTCACTCACTCTCCTTCTTGAATGAGCCGCTCTGGTCCACGCGCCGGCTACGCAAGCGCACAGTTTATTTAATTCAGTGGCAGGTTGGATGTGCACTTGCGCAGCCGGCATGTGGAGCGACTCTGGTACCTTTCAGGCGCTTGCCTTCCCTGACAGCCAGCCGCGGGAGACAGGTGAGCAGTAGGAGTCGGAGAATGCCCCATTCTGCAACTCCGGCCTTGCCGCAGAGCCGCTGCCTGCTCGCTCTTCGCCATGTGGCTTCGCCCACCTGCCCCATTCCCGGACTCCTACTGCTCACCTTTCTCCCACGGCTGGCTGTCAGGGAAGGCAAGTGCCCAAAAGGTAGCGGAGTCGCTCACTCTCCTTCTTGAACGAACTGCTCTGGTGCACACGCCGGCTATGCAAGCGCACACCCAACCTGCAGCTGAATTAAATAAATGATGTGTGCTTGCGCAGCTGGTGCGTGGACCAGAGCGGCTCATTCAAGAAGGAGAGTGAGGGACTCCGCTACCTTTCAGTTGTTTGCCTTCCCTGACAGCCAGCCGCGGGAGAAAGGTGAGCAGTAGGAGTCCGGGAATGGTGCATTCTCCGAGTCCGGGGAATGGGGCGGGTGGGTGGAGCCTCCAGCTGCCTTTGCTACCGGTTCTCCGAACCACCGGCCATCATCGCTACCTACTCGCCCGAGCCGGTCCGAACCGGGAGCATTTCACCCCTGCTCCCTCCCCATTCTCCACCATAAAGGGAATCCTGTAGAACTCCCAGTTTGGTTTATATGTCTGTCATATTTACCCATGAACTGGGACACGTTCTTGGAATGCAGTATGATGGGCAATTTTGTCCTTGTGAAAACAGTGAATGCATTATGGCACCCAATGCAGTAGAGACTGATAAATTTAATAACTGTAGTTACAAGGATTATTTCCACTATAGAAACACTGACTGTTTATTTGTCCCACCAGACACTAACACAACATTTACATTTGAATCTTGTGGTAACAAAAGAGTGGAAAGGAAGAGCAGTGTGACTGTGGGTCAGAAGCACAATGCAAGTCAGATCCCTGCTGTCAAGCTCATTGTATGTTGTGCCCTGCTGCTTTTTGTGCCTTTGGACTGTGCTGTGCTGGTAGATTGTGGCCCCCCCTTAGATTTGAAGATCTGAGATTAGCTAGACTGACATACTTCTCTCTCTCTCTCCCCCTCCCCCCTCTCTCTCCCCCTCCCTCCCTCCCTCCCTCTCTCTGCCTGCCTGCCTGTCTCTGCCTGCCTGCCTGCCTGTCTCTCTGTCTACTCAATTCAATAGGCTTGAAAATTCTAATGCAAAGGCTGGGCCATTTGACACGTAAAAGGTTTCTATATTTTTTCTACCTAAAAGTGTCCTTTGTGAACGGAGGAACGGAGCCACATCTCTCCTAGTATGATAGGCTATTTCACTTGAACTAATCGACATCAATTAAATAATGAGTCATCATAATAACATTTCATAAATATTGCTATGCTTTTGTATTCTATATTTGATTCTTTAAACTCCGCATCCAAAATCTATTGCATTTTCTGTTGCTATGTATAGAACTCTCATTTTCAAACGTTTAAGCCTGTCTGAACATCTCTGTCTCTCTCACACACAAATACACTCAATTCCCATGTGCCCATCCATATTCGGATTTGTTTTCTAGAATAGGGTCAGTTCCTACCCACATTCTGTGAAAATGAGTGCCTGTGTGGCATTGTTGAGTATGATATTGCTGAAGATCATCCAAAATGCAGATTGTAGACAGGCACCTCCTCAGGGCTTCAGATATGCCTCTTACGACGTCATCATCCCGAGAAAGCTGTCTCCCAAGTATGACCAAGAAGAACCCCAGAATCTGAGCTACCTCCTGCACATTGAAGGAAATCCCCAGGTGGTGTTCCTCAGGCAAAGAAAGAACTTCACCCCAAAGGTCTTTCCTGTCTTCACCTATGACACAGCAGGAGATCTCCAGGTGGATCATCCTTTTATCAAAAATGATTGTTTCTACCATGGATTTATACAGAGAAAGTCCTCTTCTCGAGTCACCCTCAGTACATGTTCAGGAGGACTGAGAGGTCTCCTGCAAATGGAAAATAAGACCTATGAAATTGAACCAGTCCAGGAATCTTCTACCTTTCAACACGTGGTGTTTCGGTTAGAAGTAGAGGAAGGGGCTCTCCGAATGGCTTGTGGAGTAGGAGCGGAACAACAGAGTCATCAACAAGACATAATTCCTGAAACACAGAATCTTGGAAACAAAGACGTTTTTGGAAAATCCTGGTGGCCACATACCAGATATGTTAAGGTAGCAGTTGTGATTGATTATGAACTATATTTGCAGTTTCTCAGAAATGAATCTTTAATTACGATGCGAGTTCTAGATATTGTCCACACTGCAAATTCATTCTACGATTCACTTTCTGTTCATCTGTCAATAACCGGCTTAATGATCTGGTCACAAAACAACCCTATAAACATTACCTCTGTAGCAGGTAGCACACTTTCATTGTTTAATATTTGGAGAAGAAACCATCTGCTTAAAATTTTAAAAAATGATGTCGCTCACTTATTTGCATATAAGCATTTTGGAATAACAGTAGGACTTGCTTATATTGGAACTATATGTAGCAGTCACTGGGCAAGTGCTATCGAATCATATAGAATTTCCAGTTTGTTTTTGATTTCTGAAATATTTGCCCATGAACTGGGACACGTTCTTGGAATGGAACATGATGAAGGATATTGTCATTGTGGAAAGAGTGAATGCATTATGGCACCCTATGCAGCAGAGACTGATAAATTTAGTAACTGTAGTTACAAGGATTATTTCCGCCGTAGAAACACTAGGTGTTTATTTGTCCCACCAGATACTAACACAACATTTAAATTTGAATCCTGTGGTAACAAAAGAGTGGAAAAGGGAGAGCAGTGCGACTGTGGGTCAAAAACACAATGCAAGGCAGATCCCTGCTGTCAAGCTAATTGTATGTTGCGTCCTGCGGCTGTTTGTGCCTTTGGACTGTGCTGTGCTAACTGCCAATATCGTCAACATGGAACTGTTTGCAGAGAGAAGATTAGCAGTTGTGATCTCCCTGAATATTGCAATGGGACCTCAGAGCACTGTCCAGAAGATATGCATGTGCAAGATGGCGCAGTGTGCAATGATGGCGTGTATTGTTATCATGGGAACTGCACGACTCATGATATGCAGTGCAAAATGATATTTGGTAGTGGAGCAACAGTCGCTTCTGAAGTTTGCTTCATAGAAGTGAATAATAAAGGTGATCGCTTTGGCAACTGTGGCCTTAAACATGGAATTTACAAGAAATGTGATACTGGGGATAGCCTGTGTGGCCGTATCCAGTGTGAAAATACACAAATTCCTTCTTTGGAGGATCACACTACAATAATTCAAACTTCCATCAGAGTTAATCAATGCTGGGGCACTGACTACCACACTGGGATGAAGGTAAATGATATTGGATCAGTGAGGGATGGTACTCCTTGTGGCAATAACATGTTGTGCATTGAGGGTAGTTGTCTCAATGTGTCCATTCTGAAATACAACTGTAATGTCACAATGTGCCACAATCGGGGAATTTGTAATACTCTCAAACACTGTCACTGTGATGTAGGATGGGCCCCTCCAGACTGCAGAAATACAGGCTATGGAGGTAGCATAGACAGTGGGCCACCGTCAGTTACAGCACAGTCTAAAGCTAATATGAAAACCTCAGCTGTAGCTGCAATACTCTGTGCTTTTTGTTTTACAATTTTTTCTGCTGGCCTTACTATCTGGTTCAAGGATCAACTAAGAATCCGATTTGGAAAATTTCAGGCAAGAATCCATGTCACAAAATTTAAAAAAATGAAGGAACCCCAGTGTAACTTACCCTTGCTAAGAGTCCACAATGCATCCAGTATATGCAAAGGGATTAACAGTCAATTTGGAAAACAAAGAGATTTCAAATTTCAATATTTTAAAGGTGTGTCCCAGACACTTTTGAAAAATATGGCTTGTTTAAAGGGGAAGAATCCATCCAATCTATGCAAAATAAGTTCTGTGAGAATGAGTT
Source organism: Pantherophis guttatus (assembly GCF_059756535.1). NCBI lineage: Eukaryota > Metazoa > Chordata > Lepidosauria > Squamata > Colubridae > Pantherophis > Pantherophis guttatus. Next base: position 72,321,425 of record NC_142063.1, read on the forward strand.
GAGTAAATCTCTGATTTGTAATGAAAAATACTGTAAGTCTCTGGGACAGCCTTGAAAAGTAAGCATCTGAACTGAAGATACCTCAACTAGTAACTGGCTATATCAACAGTACATTGGATGTCAAAGAAAGATTAACAGGTATTGTTGGTTATAGATAATTTTGGCTGTAAATAGAGCACCGCACACTGACCCTTCTCTAACTTTGCTCTGGTACGATTATTGATGAAATTATTATGGGCATCCAGTATTCTGAAGTGATTCAGTGACAATTTGAGAAAGACTTATTCAATGTAGCTCTGTGTGTTATTCACTTGTAACTTTTCTCATCATTTTTATTATGTTTGATCCGTTCAAAATAAAATGTTCTTTAGGTTTTCACCCCACTGGAACCATTAGCAATCAGTGTCATCTGTGTACCCAATTACCACTTCCTCACACAGTGCAAAACACAGCCACAGAAACAAACATACATTGAAAGGGGGGGGGAGGGAGGGAGGGGGGAGGGAGGAGGAGGTGAGAGAGAGAGCACAACATATTCATATAAACAAACTCTCATAGACTCACTCCCTTGCTGCTCCCCTGTAGAAGGGTCCCACCCAGAAGGAAGAATCGGTCAATTTTTAATGGTACCTCAACAAAGAAATGGAGCCATGTTGCTTCTTCTTTCCTTCTTCTTTTCTTTTCAGGACACCAATAGGACACTTGCCCTAGATAGGTTATTCCAAAAAATTCACCACACAAAATGAGGACAACCCCAGTGTGGCTCTCTCTCCTTTCTCCACCTTAATGGCAATCCTTCCCTTTTGCTTCCAAGGCTGGCCAATGATTCTTATGTTCATCAGAGATCTGGACTATTAATAAAGAAGAAAGTCCACCAGTGAATCAGCTCTGAATGCAACAGATATTCTTGCATAAAGATCTGTTTCTTCCTTGATCCATTGCTATGTTACTCACCTTGTGGTTTTTCTTTTTGAAAAGCTACATTGTGACTCTGTGGTGACCACGATCCCAATACTACTAGGTTTAATTGCCAGTCCTTAACTGCATTATACTCTACTCATGTATTTTTAAATTGTTGTCATATCCAAAACATGTCACACTAAGTAAATGAAATGAAAATAAGGGACCCAGAAGACGATTCCTTTCTGTTTTAATGTTATAGCATGGGCTGCTGTGAAAGACCAGGAGCAAAGTCACACACACACACACACACACACACACACACACACACACACACACCGCGCTTCCTCCAAATGAAAAAATGTCAGGAGCAAGTGTGCACTTCTTTTTGCACTTGCTCCTGATGTTTTTCCATTTGGAAGACAGAGAGAAGCAGGAAGAAGAAGATTAGGGCAACGATCCCCGGCTCATGAAGTAAGGCGTGAAAATCTGCAGCAGGAAGCTCAGGTTGAATGAAAAGGGGGAGCAGCCGAGTGCTTTGTTTCCCTCTCTCTCTCCCCCCCGTCATCTCCCAGACTGGGGGCCAAGGTGGAAAGGCAGGTAATCTTTGGGGCTAGAAGGTGTTGGGTCTGGCTTCGCGAGCGGAGTCAGGCTGGTCAGGTGCTGATCATCGGAAACACTTTTTACTTTTTAAAGCATTTTTTACTACTTAAAAATACTTTAAAAAGTAAAAAAACAAACAAACAGTTGGCCATGCCCACCCAGTCACATGACCACCAACAAGCCACACCCACCAAGCCACGCCCACAGAACCGGTGGCCAAAAAAAATTAGATTTTCACCACTGCTATGGCTGCCCTATCTAAACTTTTAATATATGGAATTTGGTGGTGTTACAATCTTAACATTTCTACAGATTCCAAGAGGGAAAGATGTGCCGTGCTACTTTCGACTCCCATTTTACCACTTATCTATTCTGGGGCATGACAGGAATGCTCTCCAAAAGGATTATTCAGATATATAAAAAGACTAGCCCATTTTTCTGCTAATTTAAAAAAAAAAGATTTTTACCTTCTTTGGAGGATCACAGTACAATAATTCATACTTCCACTGTAATTAGTCAATGCTGGGGCACTGACTACCACACTGGGATGAAGGTAAATGATATTGGAGTAGTGAGGGATGGTACTCCTTGTGGCAATAACATGATGTGTATTGAGGGTAGTTGCCTCCATGTGTCCATTTTGAAATATGACTGTAATGTCACAATGTGCCACAATCGGGGAGTTTGTAACACTCTCAAACACTGTCACTGTGATGTTGGATGGTCCTCTCCAGACTGCAGAAATAGAGGCTATGGAGATAGGATAGAATGGGCCACTTCCACTAATGGTACAGTCTAAATCTAATATGAAAACCTCAGCTGTTGCTAGAATACTCTGCGCCCTTTGTTTCACAATTATCTGGTTCAAGGATGGGCTGAGATTTTCAAGGAAGAGTCTATGCTATGAAGTCAAAAGCCGAGGAACACCAGTGTAACTCATTCTTGCTTAATCACAGGAATTAACAGTGCATTTGGGGGGGGGGGAAGGCATCTGGAATTTAATTTAATTTTATTTAATGTATTAAATTAAAATTGTTTTCATTTTGTAGTTTAAGAGTCCAATTTCAAATTTAGGAGTGTGATGCTTCCTACTTCCTAGCAACATGCAGGATGTTGTAGTAGCAAGAAAGCACAATTAAAACCCAAATGCAGTTTTATTACTTCATTTTCTGCTAGAATATTTTTATTCTCACTAAGAATTAGTCTAGCCAGTCACCATAATATATTAAACCTGTTGTCTTTCTTGCTGAAAGTCAGAGCCTTTCTTTCCAAAAACTGAAGGACATTTGTTCCTGTCCCCATAAAGCCATTGACTGAAACATCTGCTAAACATACAATGAATAACAGGTTACCCTGTAGCCAGATAAATACTTTTATTAACACTTGAGTGAGCTCATAATGAACTTTAGAATCATCTGAAACCATTTGATTGAGTCTGGCTGTGCATCGACCTGCAGTGACCATCAGTGGGCCTCTTAAGAGCACTCTGCAGGATAGGCTTGAAAATGAAGCATATGTGCTTCAGATACTTTGACCAATAGACAGCTGTGCCAATAGTACCTTGAGTGTAAAAGGAAGATTGAGAAGCCTTGTCAATTATAATTAATTTTGGCTGCTCAAGACCATTGCACAATGACCCTTCTCCATGGGTGAAATCCAGCAGGTTCTAACAGGTTCTGGAGAACCAGTAGCGGAAATTTTGAGTAGTTTGGAGAACTTGGCAAATGCCACCTCTGGCTGGTGCCAGAGTGGGGTGAGAATGGAGATTTTGCAATATTCTTCCCCCAGGAGGGGAGGGAATGGAGATTTTGCAATATCCTTCCTCTGCCATGCCCACCAAGCCATGAACACAGAACCGGTAGGAAAAAAATTCGGATTTCACCCCTGCCCTTCTCTAACTGCACCCTAGTAAGATTATTGATGAAATTATTATTGACATTCAGTATTGTGAAGCCACTCAGTGACTATTGGAGAAGGATATCTCCAGCATTGTCCTCTGGGTTATTCAGTTACAATTTTTCTCATCAATTCTACTATGATTGCTCTGTTTTAAATAAAAGGTTGTTTAGATTTTCACCCGATAGGAAATATAAGCTGTCAGTGTCATCAGTGTACCCAGATACCATTTCGTCACACTTTGCAGAAAATACAGGAACTCCCTCTTCCTGAGACCATGGTCTGCGAGCTTTCTTTAAATACCACATTTCGCTTCTTACTATGTTACAGAGCCCCCGATTATGACATCGTACATGCGAACAAGTTAACTTCACTACTAACATGGGCAGCCTCCTGCCCACACCCTCTTACCTTTCTTGGTGACCTCAAGCTACCTCTTATTAATTGGACCCTAAACAAATGTATAACTGAACTGATACGTGCAACCCTATACTATGCTGTAACTAATCTGGGGCTGGATCAACTAGTAATTAATAATACTAGACTCAACATCTGCCTTGATCTCGTTTTCCGCAACAGTTTAAATTCAATTTATGGACTACAAAGAAAAGAACCCTTTTCCAACAGTAACCAGAGCATGATTGACTTTTGTTGGGGGATTGATAAAGTGATGGTATGATCTCCTTCGAACAGTACCTGGAGGCTGTTAGGAGCTGGATGGGGAGAAACAGATTGAAATTGAATTCTGACAAGATCATGTGACTCTAAGTTTGGGGCTCTTTGGTCAATGGACAGTTGCCATCTATGGTCTAGGTCTAGGAGGAGGTGGCACTGCCCCAAACACAACAATGCATAATCTGGGGGTTCTCCTGGATTTGAGACGACTCCTGCTCAAAGAGCAGGTGGCAGTTGTGGCTAGAAGGACCCTTTCCTGCCCCAACAATCCCTATTCACTATCACTCATGCCTTAGTCACTTGTCTTGACTATTGCAATGCGCTCCTCATGGGGCTGCCCTTGAAAAGCATCCGGAAGCTCCAGTTGATTCAAAATGAAGTGGCCCACATGTGCAGACCTCTATATGCACGTGTCACATCTCCCATGGGAGCTGCATTGTTAGCCAATTTGCCTCAAGGTGCAATTCAAGGTGCTGGTTGTCACCTTTAAAGCCCTTCATGCTTGGGACCAGGTTATCTGAGTGACCGTCTCTTGCCGATAACATCCAGCTGACCCATTAGAGTGTGGAGGAAAAGAATCTTGCAGGTCGTGTCCTCTAAGAATGTACATCTGATGGGACCTAGAAAAAGGGCCTTCTCCATAGTGGCTCTCTCCCTCTGGAATATTATCCTTCCAGAAATTAGACTGGCCCCCACTCTGAAACTCTTTTGTAAGGAACTGAAGGTGTGGTTTCATCAGCAGGTTTGGGGAATGCAGAATGGGATGGAGCCCTTTAAATGGCTGATTTATTGCATGTACTGGCTGAAGGGTGTGTGTGTGTGTGTGTGTGTGTGTGTATGTGTGTGTAGTGGCTGAAGGGGGTGGGCGGTTACTATTTTATTACTTTATTTATTATTATTTTTTAATACATTGTTTATTCATCTGTAAGCCACCTAGACTCACTGTGAGTGAATAGGTGATTATAACAGTGGTGAAATGTAAAATGTGTTACTACCGGTTCTGTGAGTGTGGCTTGGTGAGGGGGTGGTGTAATGTAACTGAGTGAGCATGGCCAACTTTTTTCTATTTTTAATTTTTAAAACCATTTTTTCTACATCCTCTTCAGCTGAAGAGGTTGTAGAGAAAATGTTTTTAAAAGCCTCTGACAATCCCAGCTGAGCCGCGCGATCATTAGAGGCTTTTTTAAAAAACTTTTTTACTTTTTTTACTTACATTTTTTCTGCCAAAGAGGTTGTAGAAAAAATGCTTTTAAAAATAAATTTAAAAAAAAGCCTCAGATGATCGCATGGCTCAGCTGGGCATGTGGGGGCCAGGGATTTTTGCTACTGATTCTCCGAACCACTCGCCGCCATCGCTACTGGATCGGGCAATCTGGTCCAAACCGGGAGCATTTCACCTCTGGATTATAAGCATTCTCTAAAATAAATAAATGAATAAACCAAAAGACCCAAAAAGAAAAAGAAAAAAAAAAGAGGTGTGATCTACAATATACAGGGTAAGGACTGTATCAGCCAGTAGGTAGGTGAGACAGCAGAAGACCAGCACACCACATCCATGAACACCAACTAGCAGAGAGATGACACCATAAAACTCCTTAATCACATAACACACGGATAGACTCGACCATAATTTGAATGGGGAAACGGTCAGCATCAGTGGTGGGTTGCCCCTGGTTCGCACCGGTAGTAAAAATTTGTAGTAGTTCGGAGAACCTGTAATAACATTGGCTGGCCATGCGCCCGAACCGGTCCCCGGCCCGGTCGCTTATCCCGCCCACCTCATCAGAGGCATTTTTTTTTTTTACTTTTGAAAACATTTTTTCTACAACCTCTTCGGCCAAAAAATGCTTTTAAAAGTAAAAAAAAAAAAGCCTCTGATGATCGCGTGGCTGAGCTGGGATCATCAGAGGCTTTTAAAAGCATGTTTTCTACAACCTCTTCGACTGAAAATGCCTTTAAAAGCCTCTGGCGATCCCAGCTGAGTTGCCTGATCATCAGAGGCTTTTAAAAGCATTTTTTTCTGCAATCTCTTAAGGTTGTAGAAAAAATGCTTTTAAAAGTAAAAAAAAAAAAAAAAGTTGACCACGCCCACCCAGTCACATTACCCCCCACCAAGCCGTGCCCACAAAATAAGCCACGCCCACAGAACCGGTAGTAAAAAATTTTAGAACCCACCCCTGGTCAGCATGCTCGACCAAGTTAAACCCCAAAGTGCAAGAAAATTCTGGTAAATCTGCTATTCAGACAAGTCAACAATCAACAGATACATAGAGAAGTAAAAAAGAAAGCTAAGAGAACAAAACATTCAATTCTAGAATATAATTTTAGTAGGCTTTCAATCCCACTTAACAGGAGGTGTATAGAATCTGTATATCCATTGCAGTCTTTGTTGAACAGGAAAATTATTCTTCTTGTTTGCCATTTCATGTAGTTTAAAAACATCTCATTTTATAAACGACACAAACTTTTGTCGTTTTTCTTGCTCTTGTATCTTGCTCTCCCCTTTCAAAAATGAAAAAGAGTTCAGTCTGATCAGCCTTTTAAGTGGGGTTTTTGTGCTAAGAATGGAAGCTTATGGTCCTTAATACAGTTTCACCCCACAATTCTTATAAATATCATCAGGTACAAGCTTTAAGGAAAAATACCTGAAAAACAAAAAGTATTTTGATTATCGGAATTGTTTTCTGTAGTCATCTTACAACTTCTGTTCCCAAGCCTTCTGTTCATTACTGTCAATCATTCCAAGCATCATTATTAAATTCTTATTTATTGATATGTTCCCCTATGCAGAGCTTCTGTTTAAAGCTCTGAAAGCTTGAATGAAATTTCAGTGGTTTCATTATACTTCATACAAGATGATCAGAACTAAATAGCAAATCTAATTCATAAATTTGATGTTTTGCTGATAGATTGTGGTCCCCTTTTAGATTCGAAGATCTGAGATAAACTAGGGTGACAGGCTTCTCTCTCTCTCTCTCTCTCCCTCCCTCCCCCTCTCTCTCTCACTCCCGCTCTCTGCTTGCCTGTTCCCTGCCTGACTAGCTGTCTGGTTTTTTTGGTATTTTCAATACCAAGGTTGAATATTCTTAAGGCAAAGGCTGGGCCATTTGGTATGTAAAAAGACTCAGTACTTTTTATATCTAAAAATGACCTTTGTGTTTGGAGGAAAAATCAAACTACCTTGAATTAGAAATCAGAAAGACTTCCTGTGGTGCTGCGAACGCCAATGGCAGCTCCTTTTGGAGCTCCAGCCCCGAGATTTCGTTAGCCGCTAGAACAGCGAAAAACAGCTATCTAGCGGCTCAAAACTCTCCCCCGGGGGAAAAGGGGGAGAGAAGAGCAGAAGGGTTTGGGTAGAGCTCCCCTAGATCCCCAGGCTTTCTTTTTTTTTAAGCCTGGGGGTTGCAGGGTGAGAGCTCCCTGGAAGCCCTTCAGTGCTCCGGATCCGGGACGTATCTGCCTCAGGCAGAATGGGGCGACCACACCAGCAGCAAAAGATTAAAGATTTAAAGATTTCTTCCTTGAGATTTAAAGATACTTTGAATCTGGATGCTGGCAGAGCAGAATCAGGAGAGCAGAACATGCAAGTATAAAAGCTTTAACTCCACTCAAAAAGGGAAAGTGCTTGTTAATGCCTGCAACATTGTTAAAGGTATTGGATTATATAGAGAAGAAAAAGAAAAAGATTTAAAGTGGAAGTGGAAAGGAAAAGACTATGGTATGGACCTTTTGTTAAAGTGTGTGGAAAATAATTGGACTTACTGATCCGATAGCTGAATAAATATAAAGTTAAAACTGAAATATGGCTGCCATTAAGGAAGGAGGATATGAGTCAGCAAATTCACAAGTTCTGACTGTAAAGATTTTACAAGAACTTTTAAATGATTTTACTTCTGATATACTGGATTCAGCTAAAAGGATTATTCAAGATTGTAAATTGGAGTATTACAATGATTTGCTGGCTGGAAAAGAGGAAGAAATCAAGCAGGCTAATGTGATTTTGGAGGCTAAAGAAGAGGCTGACAGGATTAAGATGGCGTTTAGCAGACTGCAAATAGAGGTTTTGGTGGAGGCTTCCACACAATTAACTGGCAAGTATCAAGGAGATTTATCACTGTAGACTGAAAAATATTTTGACAATTTTTGGCTTTACAGATAGAGTCAGTACTTAAAGAATAAAGTGACTGATTATACAAGTAAGAAGAGCAGAGATGGGGGCTCCAAAGAGAAAGAAATAATTTTGAAAGGAGAACGAATTTCTAAGACACATCAACTACAAATCCAATTTCAAAAATTTTTGAAAATAAAAGCAGGGGGACGAGCAATACCGAAGAAGAAAGTGTTAATGAAGAAGAAGGACTGGAAAAAATACAGAAAGAAAGGAAGAATGCGAGGTTAACTTTCTGAAGGGATATTTGGAAGACTATTGATGTCTAATTAAAATGTTTAACTAAAAATGGATAGCTCTTTAAGAGTTACTGAGGTATTAAAAGGGTCAATTAAAAATTTAAGGGGTAGCTTTTTGAAAGTTTTGGAATCTATGTAATACTTTTAGGGTTATCTTTGAACAATGCTTTATTGAAACAAAAGGTTTAATTAAAGTTGGATAGCTTTTTGAAATGTATTGCAGTTTTAAAGTGGTTAACCTAAAACTTAATGGATAGTTTTTCTGTTTTTTTTTCCAAAAGTTTGGAAATTTAGATCATGAAGAATGTCTTACTGAAACATGAGGAAGTATTAAGATATTTTAAAATGTCTGACTTGAGATTATAGAACTTTTAAAAGGCATATATAATTAAATGTTTATGTTTGATGTTATTGAATATTGAAGAATTTTAAAAGGGGAGTTAAAGAGTGGGAGGGATTTTTGAATTTAATAGTAAGTTAGTATATGTTAGCTTAGATTTGCTAAATATCCTGTTTTTGCCCTGGGAAGTCGTGGGGGGGGTGTGTGAGGGGAGGGGGTGTGAGGGGTGCTGGGGATAAAATTGTTTTATGATTTTTAATAAAATAAAAAGAAAGGCAAACGTATTAATAGAGAAGTAAGAAGAAGATATAAAAGATGTATTAGCTGATATATTCAATGATTGATTATGCATTGTTTGTATGTTATAAAAATAAAAAACGTTTGTATTAAAAAAAAAAAAAAGAAAATCCAGCAGATAATTGGTTTTGAGCTCTTACAAAGCCACACCTCTCCTGGTGTGATAGGCTACTTCCCTAGAACTAATTGATTTCAATTCACACCTTCAGCCAACCAGAACAAATCTGCAGTTCATTCCTGCTAGATAAATTATACAACAATAGCATACAAACAGTAATCAAGCTGTTTGGAGCTATCCTGGGAACTTCAAATGATTAAATAATAAATCATTATAATAACATTTCATAAATATTGCTTTGCTTTTGTATTCTATATTTGATTCTTCAAACTCCGCCTCCATTCCAGAATATACTGCATTTTCTGTTGCTATGTACAGAATCCTCATTTTCAAATCTTTAAGCCTGTCCCAACATTTCTGTCTCTCTCACACACAAATACACTCAATTTCCCTGTGCCCATCCATATTCGGATTCGTTTTCTAGAATATGGTCAGTTCCTACACTTGTTCTGTGAAAATGAGTACCTGTGTGGCATTATTGAGTGTGGTATTGCTGAAGATCATCCAAAATGAAGCTTCTAGACAGGCACCGCCTCAGGGCTTCAGATATGCCTCTTACGACGTCATCATCCCAAGGAGGCTGTCTCCCAAGTACGGGCAAGAAGAACCCCAGCATGTGACCTACCTCCTGCACATTGAAGGAAATCCCCAGGTGCTGTTCCTCAGGCAAAGAAGGAACTTCATCCCAAAGGCCTTTCCTGTCTTCACCTATGATACAGCAGGAGATATCCAGGTGGATCATCCTTTTATCAAGGATGACTGTTTCTACCATGGATTTATACAGAGAAAGTCCTCTTCTCGAGTCACCCTCAGTACATGTTCAGGAGGACTGAGAGGTTTCCTGCAAATGGAAAATAAGACCTATGAAATTGAACCAGTCCAGGAATCTTCTACCTTTCAACACGTGGTGTTTCGTTTAGAAGTAGAGGAAGGGGCTCTCCGAATGACATGTGGAGTAGGAGAGGAAGAGCAGAGCCATCAACAGGACATAATTCCTGAAACACAGAATCTTGGAAACAAAGACATTTTTAGTAAATCCTGGTGGCCACATACGAGATATGTTAAGGTGGCAATTGTGATTGATCATGAACGATATTTGCAGTTTCACAGAAATGAATCTTTTATTACGATGCGAGTTCTAGATATTGTCCACACTGCAAATTCATTCTATGACCCACTTTCTGTTCATCTGTCAATAACAGGCTTAGTGATATGGTCACAAAACAACCCCATAAATATTAACCCTTCAGCAGGTAGCACACTTACATTGTTTAATAATTGGAGAAGAAATCATCTGCTTAAAATTTTAAAAAATGATGTTGGTCACTTATTTGCATATAAGCATTTTAGTAAAGGTATAGTAGGCCTTGCCTTTGTTGGAACTATATGTAGCAGTCACTGGGCAAGTGCTATCGAATCATATAGAACTTCCAGTTTGTTTTTGATTTCTGAAATATTTGCCCACGAACTGGGACACGTTCTTGGAATGCAGCATGATGAAGGATATTGTCATTGTGGAAAGAGTGAATGCATTATGGCACCATTTGAGGCAGAGACTGATAAATTTAGTAACTGCAGTTTTAAGGATTACTTCCCCCGTAGAAACACTTGGTGTTTATTTGTCCCACCAGACACTAACACAACATTTAAATTTGAATCCTGTGGTAACAAAAGAGTGGAAAAGGGAGAGCAGTGTGACTGTGGGTCAGAAACACAATGCAAGTCAGATCCCTGCTGTCAAGCTAATTGTATGTTGCGCCCTGCGGCTGTTTGTGCCTTTGGACTGTGCTGTGCTAACTGCCAGTATCGTCAACGTGGAACTGTTTGCAGAGAGCAGATTAGCAGTTGTGATCTCCCTGAATATTGCAATGGGACCTCAGAGCACTGTCCAGAAGATGTGCATGTGCAAGATGGTGCCGTATGCAATGATGGCGTGCATTGTTATCATGGGAACTGCACAACTCATGATATGCAGTGCAAAATGATATTTGGTAGTGGAGCAACAGTCGCTTCTGAAGTTTGCTTCATAGAAGTGAATAATAAAGGTGATCGCTTTGGCAACTGTGGCCTTAAACATGGAATTTACAAGAAATGTGATACTGGGAATAACCTGTGTGGCCGTATCCAGTGTGAAAATACACAAATTCCTTCTTTGGAGGATCACACTACAATAATTCAAAGTTCCATCGGAGTTAATCAATGCTGGGGCACTGACTACCACACTGGGATGAAAGTAAATGATATTGGAGCAGTGAGGGATGGTACTCCTTGTGGCAATAACACGTTGTGCATTGAGGGTAGTTGTCTCAATGTGTCCATTCTGAAATACGACTGTAATGTCACAATGTGCCACAATCGGGGAATTTGTAACACTCTCAAACACTGTCACTGTGATGTTGGATGGGCCCCTCCATTCTGTAGAAATATAGGCTATGGAGGTAGCATAGACAGTGGGCCATTTCCAGTTTCAGTAAAGGCTAAAGCTAATATGAAAACCTCAGTTGTAGCTGGAATATTCTGTGCTTTTTGTCTCATAATTGTTTCTACTGGCCTGATTATCTGGTTCAAAGATAGTCTGAGAAACAACTTTCGAAAATGTCAGGGAAGAGTCCATGCTACAAAAGCAAATGATGAAGGAACACCAGTGTAACTCACCTTTGCTTAATCACAGGAATTAACAGTCAAATTGAAAAACAAAGAAATTTGAAATTTCAATGTTTTAAAGATGTCTTCCTGACACATTTCCTTTTGAAAAATTTAGCTTCTTTGAAGGTGAAGAAACCTTGTGATAAATTCTGTGAGAATGAGTTGAGTAAATCTCTGATTTGTAACAAAAAATAACTCCCCAGGATAGGGAGTTGAAAATGAAGCATTGGAACTGAAGATACCTCAAGCCAGCTATACCAACAGTACACTGGATGTCAGAGAAAGATCAAGAGGCATTGTTGTTTATAGACAATTTTGGCTGCCAACACAGTACTGCACACTGACTCTTCTCTAATTCTGCCCTGTTAAGGTTAGTGTTAGTCAGTTACAACTTTTCTTATCAGTTCTACTATGATTGCTCTGTTTTAAATAAAAGATTGTTTAGAAACATTAGCTTCTAGTGTCATCAGTGTGCCCAGCTACCCCTCCTCACACATTGCAAAAAACACACTGACAGGAGTGAGTGAGTGAGGGAGGGAGAGAGGGAGAGGGAGGGAGGGAGGGAGGGGGAGAGAGAGAGAGAGAGAGAGAGAGAGAGAGAGAGGGAGAGGGAGAGGGAGAGGGAGAGAGAGAGAGAGAGAGAGAGAGAGAGAGAGAGAGAGACCTACATTCATATAAACAAACTCTCATAGACTTCCTCCCCTGCTATGTCTGGTAGAAGAGCCCTTCATTCATCTGCCACCAATTCCTCCTCTGGCTCACAGCCACAAGAAGAATCAGTCAATTTACAATGATAACTTAGCAAAGAAATGGAGCCATGTTGTTTCTTCCTTCTTTCTTCCTCCCTTCTCAGGATACGTATATGGCACTTGCCCTAGCTAAGTTATTCCAAAAACATACCCAAACTCAATGCAGAAGTGAGGACAGCTCCAGTGTGTTTCTGCCTCCCTTTTCCACCTTATTGGCAATCTTAACTGGACAACCCTCACTTTTGCTTCCAAGGCTGGCCAATTGTGCTTATGACCATCAGAGAACTGGACTACTACAGGACTTCCGGTTTGTTCGCCGCCAGCGAAGACGGTCTCCTTTTAAGGACCGCCAGCCCCGCTGTCTGTAGAGCCGCTTCAATACCCAGAAGCGGCTTGAAAACTCCAAAAATCCAAAGGATTGCAGGAGGAGAGAAGGCAAGGCACTGTGAGCCCCCAGAGAATCGCTGCTGGGGAGGAAACAGGCGCGGCTCCCTTTCAACTTGCCAGACTCCGGACGGCATGGGACGACTCTGCTCTCCGCAGAACAAGCTGGCTGCTGCAAACGTTCTATCTGAATGAAACCAACCTTAATAATCAGCGGAAGTTTCAACTTGAACCCCCAAACTTGAAAACTGCAAGTATTGATGCTTTGGTGACTTTTTAAATTAAGAGAAAGTACGATCGTGTGAAATTGATTTGAAAAAAAATGGCGCCCAGCAGCTGAGCTAATGAGCTAGTGAAAGTGATTCTGTGAAGCTACTTTGATCAGTTACAAAGTTACTCTGCCTGTAATACAGAGGAATGGGAGAAGAGGAAAAAAAATTTTCTTTAAAATCTGAGTTTGCTCAGTTTAGCTTCTATCTGATTAAACCTGGGGGACTTTTTTAGAAGCCTTTGTGGAGATGGAAAAGGAAAAAGGATTTCCCTTTTCAGAAAAACTAACCTACATGGCAAGATGGCTTCAAAGAAGCAGGAAGGAAAGGCTGTAGGGGGGGGGATCCCCCACACACAAACATGAATCACAGCCTCCCTCTGTCCAACAAACTCAGAAAAAAGACTTTGATTTTGAAAATTTAAAAGAATTTATATCTCAGGTTTTGGATGATAAATTTCAAAAATCTCAACAGGAAATAGATGATAAACTTCAAAAATCTCAACAGGAAATAGATGATAAACTTCAAAAATCTCAACAGGAAATTATGCAGGAAATTAATGAAGTTAAAGATATGGTGAAACAGGATTATGGCAAGGTGACTAAAGAAATATCAGATGTGGTGTCTGGCCTTGCAGAATTTATTATTAAAGTGGACTCTAAAGTGGAAGAATTTAAATCAGAAGTCAATGTTAAGATGAAAGACAATGATTATAAAATTTCTGATGTTGATGATAAAATGCAGAGAGTTGAAAACGAAATTGTAATGATGCAATTCAGGGCAATGGAATTTGCTATAAGGCTTCGAGGAATCAGAGAGGATGACAGACAGGATTCGAGACAGACTTGTGCTGAGGCTTTGGCAGTGATATTAAAAATTAATCCTGATGTGGTTTTTTTACAAAATAGACAAAATTTATAGAGTGAATTCCTGGGTGGCCAGACAAAGACAATTGCCTAGAGATGTGGTGATATATTTTACAGACAGAGCAATAAGAAATGACATCCTGCAAAAATCTTTTCTTACCTCTGTGCAAGTGGGGGGCGCACAAATTGGAGTTTACAAAGAACTACCACCTAAAATGCTGAAAGCCAGAAAAGATTTTGGCTTTCTAGTAAACGAACTGAAAAAACAAGAGATACCATTCCGGTGGGATGCCCCAACTGGCATAATTTTGAAGTATAAGGGAGAAAGACATCGTTTGAATACTGTGGAGAAGGCGGAGCATTTTTATACTACTATTTTTAAAGAAAGAACACCATCTCCACGTACATCTACAGTGTTGGAGATTAAGGAGAGTGATAAGAAGCAACTCCAGCAAGAATTGCAAGAACAGTCTAAGCAGGTGGAGTTAGAGGAAACGCAGGGTGCTGAAGGAGGTTTCTTGGAGGAGCCCCTGTTAGAATCTTCTCCAATCTTGGACCCGGCTCGGATGGTTGAAGTTAAAGATCAGCGTATAACTCGTGCAAAATCTAAGCAACTTAAAGAAAAGCAACAACAGGAAAGACAATATAAAAAGGGAGCTAAGAGCACTACACAAGAGACTGAAGCCATGGGGGGAGCAAGACCGAAGATTCTGGAAGATATTCGGTTATTCTGCTCGTTGCTTCAGAAAGATAAAGATGACAATTAAGTGTTTATCCTGGAATGTGAATGGGTTGAACTCAGTACAGAAAAGGAAGAAGTTATTTGCATACTTGAGACAATTTAATAATGATATAATTTGTTTACAAGAAACTCATATCACAACTCAAGATCAAAAATACTTGATAAACTCTAAATTAGGAACACATTTTATATCTTCAACTTTGCAAAAAAAGAATGGTGTGGTTATTTATGTAAACAAAAGACTAACAGCTAAAATTATAGAAGCAGATGAAGATGGTAGGTTTATAGCAATTGAATTGCTTACGGTAAATGGCCAAATTCTTTTGATTGGAATTTATGCTCCCAACCAACAACAGGATCATTTCTATAAAATGTTACATACTAAAATACTGCAATGGGACTACAGATCTATTTTAATTATGGGAGATTGGAATGGAGTAATTGATTCTAAACTAGATAAAAAGAGTTTGACGAAATCCAGGATCAGACTACCACAGACTTTTTTTGATATGAAAGAAGACTTGGAATTAAAAGATATTTGGAGAATACACAATCCAAAAGAATTGGACTATACTTTTTTTTCCGACAGACATAGGTCCTTCTCTAGGATTGACTTTATTTTGTTGTCAGATGATTTACTTGTTAAGACAAAAAGAACAAAGATTTTCCCAAGAACTTTGTCCGACCATAGCCCAGTATGGATAGAAATCGAGATGGGTAAGACTGAGCGACGCTCTTGGAGAGTAAATGAAAACTTGTTCAGATATGAAAAAAATATAATAGAACTTAAAAAGCACTTGAAAGAATTTTTTGAAATAAATTTGAATAAAGGTACCCCAACTGAAATTGTGTGGGATGCGAGCAAAGCTTATATGAGAGGGGTGCTCATTTATATGAACTCTAAACATAGATTGATTCGACAAAAGAAAAGATCTGAATTGGAAGTAGAAATAAAGAACAAAGAACAGCTACTTATTAAAAACCCAACAGACGAAAGAATACGTGGTGTTATAAAACTTTTGAAAGACCAATTTCAAATGCTTATGGCGGAACAAGTTGCAACAAACTTACAATATGTGAAGCATAATACATTTTGTAATGCCAATAAACCGGGCAGATGGTTGGCCTACACATTAAGGAAAAAGCAGAGTATACGGACTATTGATAATATTGATATTGGAGGGAAAGAAATCTTTCAACAAAAATTAATTAAAGAAGCTTTTGTGGACTGTTATACTAAACTATATGCTAAAGAGGATGTGCAGAATGGACTTATAGAAAAATACTTAGATAATAAAAGAGTTACAAAAATTACTGACCAACAAAAGGAAAGAATGAATTATCCTATAACAGAGGAGGAGATAACAGTAGCAATTAAACAATTAAAAACAGCTAAAGCTCCTGGAATGGATGGTTTGACTGCAATGTATTATAAAACTTTGCAAGCAGAAATGGTGGAACAACTTAGAGATCTATTTTGTAATATTCAACAAGGGGGTAAAATACCCCCATCATGGACAACAGCTTATATTTCTTTGATACCAAAAGAGCAAGCAGGTCCTAAAAAACCGGAGAATTATAGACCAATATCTCTTCTGAATACTGATTATAAAATTTATGCAAAAGTACTAGCCAACAGGTTGATGCCAGTAATCCAAAAGGTGATTCATGATGATCAAGCGGGATTCATCGAGGGTAGATATATGAAGGATAATGTAAGGCAAGTAATAGACTTATTGGAATATCTTGAGAGGAATAAACAGGTACCTGCAGTGCTGGTCTTTTTGGATGCGGAAAAGGCCTTTGATAGAGTGGATTGGAATTTTCTATTAAAGACTTTAAAAAAGATGGACTTTGGGGACCAATTTATACAGGCGGTCTCAGCAATTTACCAAGAGCAAAAGGCACAGATTATTATTAATGGAAGTTTGACAACAGAGTTTAAAATTGAAAAAGGAACAAGACAGGGATGTCCGTTATCCCCATTGCTATTTATTCTAACACTAGAAGTCTTGTTAAATACAATACGGGACTCTAATATCTTGAAAGGTATAATGATAAGGCAAGAGGATTACAGAATAAAGGCATTTGCAGATGATCTGGTTGTTACCCTAACACAGCCAATGGAATCAATAATCCAGATGAAGGACATTATACAAGACTATGGTAAAGTTTCAGGTTTTAGACTGAACCAGAAAAAAACTAAGATGATAGTTAAAAATATGACACAAGATCGTAAACACGAGCTTGAAAGGAGGACAGGTTTTGAGATTATACCAAAGGTAAAATATCTAGGAGTTCAGGTTGCAGAATCAAATATGAAACTGTTTCAAAATAATTATGAGGTGTTGTGGCGAGAGGTGCAGAAAGATATGGAGACTTGGAAAAAACTGCAGCTGTCTTTACTTGGAAGAATAGCAGCAGTTAAGATGAACATTTTGCCAAGATTTCTTTTTCTGTTTCAAATGATTCCGGTGCTTAAAAGTGATAAACAACTGAAAGTGTGGCAAACTGGAGTGAATAAGTTTGTCTGGAACGAGAAAAAACCGAGAGTGAAATTGAAAATTATGCAAGATGTTCCAGAAAGGGGAGGCCTTAAATTTCCAAACCTACAGTTATATTATGAAGCAGCAGCTTTGACTCTAGCAAGTGATTGGTTTGGAAGGAAAAAGACTGGAATACTGAATATAGAAATTTTTGATCTTGAATTTGGATGGCATGCTTACTTATTTTATGACAACAAAGTGGATAAAGTATTTAAAAGCCATATACAAATATAATGTCACTCGGGGGGGGGGGGTTTATACAAAGAGGTTCTTTTTATAGATGCGGGCAGATGGCAGTTGAAGACATTACAGACACTGTTGGACGAAGGGATTAACTTAACTTGGTTACAATATAATCAACTACAATTGAGATGGAAAGAGGACCAAAAAACTGGTATTATGTTGCATGAGGAAGAATTGGTTAGACACATAAAAGAGAAAGGTCCAATGCATATTAAAAGGCTTTACAATGTTTTGTTAGAAAGGGATTCAGAAACTGAATTGGTTAAAGACTGTATGATTAAGTGGGCACAAAATTTTGCAGAACCAGTCATGTTGGAAACATGGGAAAAAATTTGGGTTCAGAACGTTAAATTTACACAGTCGCAGAACTTGAGGGAAAATTTCTATAAAATGTTTTATAGATGGCATTTAGATCCTAAGAAATTGTCGTGTATGTACCCTAATGTTCAGCCAAAATGTTGGAGATGTGATTGTTTAGATGCTACATATTATCATGTTTGGTGGACTTGTAGGAAAGTTAAGGCTTTTTGGATAAAAATTTGGTGGGTCATGCAGAATGTTTTGAAGAAAAAAATTCAATTTTCTCCACAATTGTTTTTATTGGGTATAGTTAAGGGTTTTACATTGGGTGAAACAAAATTGATATTGTACATGATAACAGCAGCGAGATTGTTGATAGGTAAATACTGGAAGAATGAAGCTTTGCCCACTATCGAGGAATGGATTTTGAAGATGGCCAGTTTTGCAGAGATGGCGAAGATTTCAGCATATTTAAAAGACTGTTCACAAGAGACTTATGAATGGGAATGGAAAAAGTGGATAGATTATGTTCAGAACAAATATCAAACTAGGAAGTATCAAATAGCTTTTATTTGAAAATGTTATATTAAGATAGAAATATTTTAATGTAATGGAGATGAAAAATTATAAGGGGGAGGGAGGGGTTCAAGTTTTATACAAGTTTTATACGAAGGAGGGTTTTTTTACTTGATATGAGTATATTGTGCGGAAGTCTGGGGGGAGGGGAGGGTTAGGGTGGGTTAGGGAGGTTGGGAAGTTTGGGGTGGGTTGAGGGGGGGGGAAAGGGGTGAAAATGTAATTGTAAAACTTTTGCAATAAAAAAAAAAAGAGAACTGGACTACCACAAAGAAGAAAGTCCACCAGTGAGTCAACTTCATATGCAGTGGTTGTTCTTGCACAAAGATCTGTTCCTTCCTTGATCCACTGCTATGTCACTCAGCTTGTGATGTTTCTTCTTTTTTTAAAAAAAAACCACATCTCTGGTGACCATGATCCCAATAAAACTAGGTTTATCTCTTAGTACAAGGCAGCCAGTCCTTTGCTGCCTTGTGCTCTACTGATGCGTTTTTAAATTGGGCAGTCACGTCCAAAACATGTCACACTAAGTAAATGAAATGATAATAAGGGACCCAAAACATATTTAACATATTTTTTAATTTTTAATTGGTTTGTCATTTTAAACTGGGGCCAAATTAATATATATTCTTTTAATTGTTTTTAATGTTTGTATTGTATGTTTTTATCTGGCTGTACACCGCCCTGAGTCCCTTGGGAGAAGGTGCAGTATATAAATTCGAAATAAAATAAAAATAAAATAAAAAAAATAAAAGATGATTTCTTTCTCTTGTAATGTTATTTCCTTTGGCTAAACTGTTATTATGTGGAATTTGGTGGGGTTGCTATCTAACATTTATACAGCTTCCAAGAGGGAAAAGATGTCTTGTGCTACTTTCCACTCCCATTTTACCCCTTATTTATTCTGGGACATGACAGGAATGCTATCCACGAAGATTATTCAGATGTATGAGAACGGCTAACATGTCTTCCTGTATATTTAAAAGCATGACAGATAACCGAAGTAAACTCTTTAATCTAACATGTAGGGGTCAAACAGGAGGGGATACACATTTGGTACTGCTAGTAAGATAGTTCTTGATAGATTGTCCCTGATCATGAAGAGATAGGGGATGAACTGGGAATTTAATATCAGTCCTAATACTTGCCAGTCTATTCCTGTTGCTGGCTGGTGAATGAACATCTGGGCAAATAGATATGGAACAGCCTTAGGGTTCATTCTCAATCTTTGTCAGTAAAATATCTAGAACTATGGGGAATAACAAAACTCTACAAAGGACTAAGAGATAAAACTTAGGGGTGAAATCCAGAAGGTTCTGACAGGTTCTGGAGACCGGTAGCAGAAATTTTGAGTAGTTCGGAGAACCGGCAAATACCACCTCTGGCTGGCCCCAGAGTGTGGTGGGAATGGAGATTTTGCAATGTCCTTCCCCCAGGAGTGGGGTGGGAATGGAGATTTGGCAATATCCTTCCCTCAGGAGCCGGGTGGGAATGGAGATTTGGCAGTATCCTTCCCCCTGGATTGGGAAGGGAATGGAGATTTTGCAATATCCTTCCCCCAGGAGCGGGGTGAGAATGGAGATTTTGCAGTATCCTTCCCCTGCCACACCCACCAAGCCATGCCCACCAAGCCACACCACGCCCACCAAGCCATGCCCACAGAACTGGTAGTAAAAAAAATTTGAATTTCACCATTGATAAAACTGTTGTAGTAAGTGGTTGCTTGTGGATGCTTTTTCCCCTAAGACTCTTGTGGAAGCTTTCCCTCTAAATATTTTGAAAAATCATTCCAGTTGATAGTGAAAAGCCTCAGAACCGAGGAGCAAATGAGGAAAGGATATCTATTTACAACACATGGTTTTGTTTTAGGAGGGGATTTGAAGTAGATGAACAAAGAATTGTATAACAATGCCACAGTGCCACCAATGATGATAATGACAATAATGATGATTATCTGTACAGTGAACATCACCGAGTTTAGATTGAATATGTTCTAAGTGAAGGCTTCTGAATCCTGGAGGTGGGGGAGTTTGCAGTCAACAATGTCACATTCAATAATTTAACACCCAAATATTGCTCTGTATTTTAAATCTGACAAGATCTCAACCTGCACCTTTTCTAAAAAAAAATTGAGTGTGTGGTCCTGTTAGTGATGTTTACAGTCGACCCAAACTTTTCACATAAATTCCAATTCACGATTTTTGCAATTGTTTTCATGATGTTACTTTGAGTCAGTTTAGACAATTTTGCTGCAGCCACTAATGAGATTATATTTTCAAATTTCATTTAATATAATTTAATCCCTGCTTAACTGGGTGTCGATTGCTGGTGACCACGCAATCTTATTTATATGTAAGCATTTTGGGACAATGGTAGGACTTGCCTCTGTTGGAACTGTATGTAGCAGTCATTGGGCAAGTGCTATCGAATCGTATGGAACTTTGTTTGTTTTTTGATTTCTGAAATATTTGCCCATGAACTGGGACATGTTTTTGGAATAGTACATGACGGACAATTATGTCATTGTGGAAAGCCTAAGTCCATTATGGCACCATATGCAGCAGAGACTGATAAATTTAGAAACTACAGTTACAAGGATTATTTCCACTATAGAAACACTGGCTGTTTATTTGTCCAACCAGACACTAACACAATGTTTAAATTTGAATCCTGTGGTAACAAAATAGTGGAAAAGGGAGAGCAGTGTGACTGTGGGCCAGAAACACAATATCAGTCAGATCCCTCCTGTCTAACTAATTGTATGTTGCACCCTGCAGCTGTCTGTACCTTTGGACTGTGTTGTCCTAATTGCCAGTATCATCAACAAGGAACTGTTTGCAGAGGGATTAGCAGTTGTGATCTTCCTGAATATTGGAATTCGGAGCACTGTCCAGAAGACACTGTCCATGGCCGTATCCAGTGTAAAAGTATACAGATGCCTTCTTTGGAGGATCACACTACAATAATTCATACTTCCACTGGAGTTAATCAATGACTACCACACTTGGATGAAGGTAAATGATATTGGAGCAGTGAGAGATGGTACTCCTTGTGGCAATAACATGATGTGCATTGATGGTACTTGTGTCAATGTGTCCATTTTATAATATGACTGTAATGTCACAATGTGCCACAATTGGGGAGTTTGTAACTCTCTCAAACACTGTCACTGTAATGTTGGATGGGCCCCTACAGACTGCAGAAATACAGGCTATGGAGGTAGCATAGACAGTGGGCCACTTCCACTAACAGTACAGTCTAAAGCTAATATGAAAACCTCAGAAGGTTTTGTTGCTAGAATACTCTGTGCCAGTGGTGAAATCCAAATTTTTTTACTACCCATTCTGTGGGCGTGGCTTGGTGCGTGCGGTGTGGCATGTGGGCGTGGCTTGGTGGATGTGGCAGGGGAAGGATACTGCAAAATCTCCATTCCCATGCCACTCCTGGGGGAAGGATATTGCAAAATCTCCATTCCCACCCCATTCTGGGGCCATCCAAAGGTGGTATTTGCCCGTTCTCCAAACTACTCAAAATTTCCGCTACCGGTTCTCCGAACTGCTCAAAATTTCCGCTACCGGTTCTCTAGAACCTGTCAGGACCTCCTGGATTTCACCCCTGCTCTGTGTCCTTTATTTCACAATTGTTTCTGCTGGCCTGGCTATCTGGTTCGAGGATGGGCTGAGAGACCAGTTAGGAAAATTTCAAGGAAGAGTCCATGCTACAAAGTCAAAAGATCAAGGGGCACCAGTGTAACTCACCCTTGCTAAGAATGCACAACTCATGTGGTATAATCACAGGAATTAGTGTATTTTTTTTGGTGGGGGGAAGGCATCTGGAATTTCAATGTATTAAATTAAAATTGTTTTCATTTTGTAGCTTAAAACTCCAAGTTCAAATTTTGGAGGAAGAGAGAATTCACCTTGTCCCAGTGTGATGCTTCCTACTTCCCATCAACATGCAGGATGAGGTTTTTTTTTGCGTGTAAATGTTTTATTTGCAGTTTTCCTTTAACAACCAACATATTTTGTGGACAGTGTAATGACTGGGTCTATACAATTTTACACAGTGCTAACAATAATAATACAATTACAGATAACATAGTTTTTGTCTTCCAACTTCTGACCTTAATAAACTCATTATAATTATGAAATATTATTTTATATATCAATATCCACTTATTGGGGTTCTTCCATATTCATCTCTTTATCGTTAAACACTACTATTCTCTCTTAATGATTCTTTATTGCTTTCTCCAAAGATATATTTAAACAATTACATGTCTTACAATGTTTTTATTGTCCCCATTAGATCACCAATATTTTATTATTTTAAATATTACTCAAATTCCACCAAATTCCCGATATCTCAGTTTTCTGTAGACACCAATAAAACCATTTATTAATAAAAAAAATCGGTCCCAGGGTTTTGTCTATAAATCCGCTGAATTTGTAATCCTTCAAGCTATAAATTCCAAAATATTTTGCTCGTTATTAATCATAATAATACATTTAAATATGTGCTAATCACAATCTTCCATCTCCTAACCTCAGTATGTTCATGTGTATAGTAAATTCTATATTATATCTCTATATGTGTTACTATTTTTCCAAATTTCTATTTGTTTCTACTAATTTTTAATATCATCCCAGTATTACAAAATATTGTATCTCTATCCGTCATCTCTTAGCCTTTTTTGAATTTCATTATTTATTGACTTTTTGGTAATTCTTTTATATTTCTCTCTTGGTATCCTATATATCTTTCTAACATTTTTACATAATCTGAATGTTCCCTCTACCTTACCACTTATCTCCTTCTGCTGCATCATTTGGATGCCCATTCATAATCTTTTCATTATTTTTGGGAAGGCTTCCTTTTTTTCCTCTGTGCTATTGTAAGCTCTTACAGAGTTAACTATTGGATTCTTAATCTTTATTTTTATTATCTTTTCACTATTTTTGTTTTCCTGTAGCATATTTTGGTTTGTCCCCTCCACCACTCCTGATTTCTCATCTATCTTCTGAATATTTTGTTCATCTTTTCCTACTATTCGGTGAGGATCTATCATTTCTTCATCTGTTATTTTTCTTCTTTTGCTTCATAAAATGATCTGTCATGTGATGTTGATGGTCCAAGTCCAACTTAGCTCCATTATTTTCCAATTGTTCTTGCCACGACATCAGCCGGACGTCTGAATCATCTGAAGGTGTTTGATTGAGTCTGGTTGTGCATCGACCTGCAGTCAACATCAGTGGGCCTCTGAAGAGCACTCTCCAGGATAGCCTTAAAAATGAAGTACCATACTTTTCAGAGTATAAGACGCACCCCCCCCAAATGTGGGTGAAAATTGTGGTGCGTCTTATACACTGAATGTTGCTGAAGCCCTTCCCACCTTCCAGCCCCCACCCTTCAGCTGTTTTTGGCCTCTGCATGTTGCACTTTTGGCCTCCGCATGTCGTCTTTTTGGCCAGTTCCAGACTGAGGGGATCAGAGCAGTGAATGTGCTGCACCAAACAGGCTGTGCCAGCAGTGAATGGGTGGTGGTGAACAGGTGGCAGCAACTGGGCCATGGTAGCGGCAAATGGGCCATGGCAAATGGGTGGCAGTGGCAGCAAACAGGCAGCGGCAAACGGATGGCAGCGAATGGGCAAAGGCAGAATTTTTTTTCTTGTTTTCCTCCCCCCAAAAAGGTATGTGCATCTTATACTCCGGTGCATCTTATAGTCCAAAAAATATGGGTATATGAGGTGCAGATACTTTGACCAATAGACAGCTACAACAACAGTACATTGGATGTAAAAGGAAGATCGAGAAGCCTTGTCAATTATAATTAATTTGGGCTGCTCACAGACCACGGCACAATGAGCCTTCTCTGACTACACCCTAGTAGGATTATTGATGAAATTATTATTGACATTCAGTATTGTGAAGCCACTCAGTGACTATTGGAAAAGGACATCTCCAGTGTTGTCCATTACAACTTTTCTCATTAGTTCTACTACGATTGCTCTGTTTTAAATAAAAGGTTGTTTAGATGTTCACCCCATGGGAAAAATTAGCTCTCAGTATCATCACTGTACTTAGCTACCATTTGGCACACTTTGCAGAAAATACACAAAATAGGCAAGGGAAAGAAAGAGAGGGAGAGAGGGAGGGAAGGAAGGAAGGAAGGAGAGGAAGAGAACAACACATCCACATAAACAAACTCTCATAGACTTACTCCCCTGCTGCTCTTGATCAGGTAGAAGGTTCCCTTCATTCATTTACCAGCAATTCTTCCTCTGGCTCTCACCCAGAAGAAGAATTAGTCAATTTATTATGGTATCTCATCAAAGAAATGGAGCCATGTTGCTTCTTCCTTCTTTCTTCCTCCCTTTTTCAGGACACCTATAGGGCATTTGCCCCAGATAAGTTATTCCAAAGCACACTCAAACTCACCACACAGTCGTGAGGAGAGCCCCAGTGTGGCTCCCCCCCACTTCTCCACCTTCATGGGAATCTTAACGGGATAACCCTCCCTTTTGCTTCCAAGACTGGCCAATTGTGCTTATGTTAATCGGAGAGTCAGATGACGAAAATCCAGCAGTGAGTCAACAACAAATGCAGCAGATGTTCTTGCACAAAAGTTCCAAGGGGGTATGTGCACAAGCATCTTTGTTTTAGACCCATGTATATTCTGGCTTGTGAAAGCTTCCTGGAAGGTGAAATGTGGGTGGATTCTGGTAGTGATTGATACTTCCTTATGGGATGCAGTAGCACCCCTATTTTAGTAGGCTGTTGTCCACCCTCTTCTTAAAAACCATCACTGGATTCACCCTGTTGGATTATTTCTGACCTATCCCCAATTTTCTCTTTTTGGGGAAGGTTGTAGAGAAGATATTTGTGTGGCAGCTCCAGAGGTTTCTGGATGAAATGGATTATCTAGATCCCTAACAGTCAGGATTCAGGCCTGGATATGGGATAGAAATAGCATTGGTTGGACTTTTTTTTTCCAATTTTTTTTAATTTTTTTAGCATAAAACATAAAATACATCTTTTTAGAGCAGGGGTTTGGTCCAGCTTAAAATAAGTACAATTATTCACATTCCCTCAATCAATTTTGTTCCAAATTTTATAATCTTTAAAAAGAAAAAAAAGAATAAAAAAAGACAATATTCTTATTCTAAACATTTATCATTCTACTATAACACTCAAAATTCTAAACAATAAACATCGTTCTAAATCTTTATTTATTTATTTATTTTATTTTATTTTTGAATTTGTATACCGCCCTTCTCCCTGAGGACTCAGGGCGGTGAACAGCCAAATAAAAACATCAAATACAAATATTAAAATACAGTTAAAAATATATATATAAATTTGGCCCCATTAATTAAAACAATAAACAAAACAATTAAAAACACTTAAAAAGAATTAGGCCAGCCCGGCTTGTTGGAAAAGGAAGGTTTTAAGGGCACGGCGGAAGGCACTGAGGTCATGGATTCTCCTTATCTCTGGGGGCAACTGATTCCAGAGGGTGGGAGCCCCCACAGAGAAGGCCCTCCCCCTGGGGGTCACCAGCCTGCATTGTTTGGCTGATGGCACCCCGAGGAGGCCCTCTCTGTGGGAGCGCACGGGTCGATGGGAGGTCGTCGGTGGCAGCAGGCGGTCTCGGAGATAGCTAGGCCCTATGCCATGGAGCGCTTTAAAGGTGATAACCAACACCTTGAAGCGCACCCGGAAGACCACTGGGAGCCAGTGCAGCTCACGCAGGAGCGGTGTTACATGGGAGCGCCATGCTGCTCCCGTCACTACCCGCGCTGCTGCGTTCTGGACCAGTTGGATCCTCCGGGTGCTCTTCAAGGGGAGCCCCATGTAGAGAGCGTTACAGTAATCAAGGCGAGAGGTCACGAGGGCATGAGTGACTGTGCACAGGGAATCCCGATCAAGAAAGGGCCGCAACTGGCGGATCAGGCGAACCTGATAAAAGGTCCCCCTGGTTACAGCCATCAGATGTTCCTCCAAGGACAGCTGCGTATCCAGGAGGACTCCCAGATTGTGAGCCCTCTCTGTGGGGGCCAAAGACTCGCCCCCAATAGTCAGTGATGGAGTCAACTGACTATATCGGGATGCCGGGAACCACAGCCACTCAGTCTTGGAAGGGTTGAGCTTGAGCCTGTTCCTCCCCATCCAGATCCGTACAGCCTCCAGGCACTGGGACATCACTTCAAGGGCATCATTGGGGTGGCCTGGGGTGGAGATGTACAGCTGAGTATCATCAGCGTACTGATGGTATCTCACCCCAAAGCCACGGATGATCTCGCCCAGCGGCTTCACATAAATGTTGAACAGGAGGGGCGAGAGGACCGACCCCTGAGGCACTCCACATATAAGAGGCCTCGAGGTCGACCTCTGCCCCCCTGCCAACACGAACTGCGACCGGTTGGAGAGAAAGGAGGAGAACCACCGTAACACGGTGCCCCCCATCCCCAACTCTTCCAACCGGTGCAGCATGATACCATGGTCGATGGTATCAAAAGCTGCTGAGAGGTCTAACAGGACCAGAACAGAGGAGCAACCCCTGTCCCGAGCCCTCCAGAGATCATCAACCAACGCGACCAATGCCGTTTCCGTGCTGTGCCCAGGCCTGAAGCCAGACTGGAACGGATCCAGATAGGATGTTTCCTCCAGGAATTGCGGAAACTGTCGCGCGACCACACTCTCAACAACCTTCGCCAGAAAGCGAAGGTTGGAGACAGGACGATAGTTAGCCAATATTGCCGGATCCAGGGATGGCTTCTTGAGGAGAGGCCTCACCACCGCCTCTTTCAAGGCCGCGGGGAAGTGACCCTCACTCAATGAAGCATTGATAACACCCTGGAGCCAGCCTTGTGTAACCTCCCGGGAGGCCAGTACCAACCAGGAGGGACACGGCTCCAGTAAACATGTGGCCGCACTAAGTCTCCCCAAAATCCTGTCCACATCATCGGGAGTCACAGCATCAAACTCCTCCCAGATAACATTCTCAAGACTATTCCTCGTCACCCTGCCCTGATCTACCCAGTCAGAGTCCAAGTCCCCCCGGATCTGAGCGATTTTGTCATACAGGTATTGTCCGAAATCCTCCGCCCTGCCTTCCAAGGGATCCTCCCGCGCTCCCAGATGGAGCAGGGAGCGGGTTACCCTGAATAGGGCTGCCGGACGATTCCCTGATGACGCAATAGAGGCGGAAAAGTAATTAAACTTTGCCGTCTTTATCGCCACTAGGTAGGTCTTAATATGCGACCTTACCAGTGTTCGGTCAGATTCAGCGCGACTGGCCCTCCAACCGCTCTCTAGGCGTCTTTTCCGGCGTTTCATCTCCCTCAGCTCCTCATTTTATCATTTTAACAATTAATATTTCATATATATTCCTCAATCCTAAAACCCATTGCCTCAAAACTATATTTTATCTCTCTTAAAGGACAACAGATATCCAATTCTTGACAAAAATTATTTTCCTCCTCTCTTAAAATCATTTTGAAATAAATCAACATTTCTTTCTATATTTTATTACTTCCAAAATATTTTACCTTAATACTTCAAATTTATTCTCAAATTCTATTAGACCAGCTGTTTAACTGATTCATGGTTTAAATATCTATTTCCCAGTTATAATTTCCAATATTCCTTTCTCCATTTATTTAACTGGTTCACAGTTCAATTACTATTCTCCAATAATGTCTCTTCCACTTCCTCCTAGGTTTATTTTTGAGCTAGTTCGCATCTTAATCAGCTCCTTTCCAGCAATACTTCCTCCACTCCTTACCTTAATTATTTTGGCTGGTTCACAGTATAATTTTAACTGCATACCAACCTTCTCCTTTACTCCTCCTAAATCTAATGTAAAACTTGTTCACAACTCAGATGGTTGCCTTCCAGCAATGCTTTCCTCCACTCCTACCCCTATTTTTAACTGGTTCACAACTTTATTTCAATTGATCCCCAGGTATAGTCTCCTCCACGCCTACCTTTTTATTTTTTGCTAGTTTACAGTTTTGCTTTAACTGTTAGCCAGCGTATGCTTTCCTCCACTCCTAACTGTATTTTGGCTAGTTCACAGCTTTGCTTTAACTGATTTCCAGCGCATATTTCCTCCACTCCTAACTCCTATTTTTATTTTTAACTGGTTCTCAGTTTGCATTAACTGTTCTCCAGTATGATGCTTTCCTCCACTCCTACCCTATTTGTAAGACTGGGTCTCAGCTTTTCTTTCACTGATCACCAGAATCTTGCTTTATATTTTCCTCCACTCCAAGATCTCTTATTCAATTATTTAGCTTCAAATTACTTCAAAGTGTATCACCAATGGTATTTTCAATCTATTCTCCTCCGTATCTTTTGCTAATTTAAAAACAAAAAACATTTCAACAAATATCTTATCTCTTATTTTCTCCTAAATTTTCTCCCATTACTTGCTTATTTCATATTTCAATACGAACATCATTTTAAACCATTTTAAATTCATTTTTCTATGCTTATTAAATCTATGAATAATTCTTTTAACATCCAACACCTTAAAGGAAAAAACATTTTCTTCCAAATTATTAAATCTATAAATATTACTTGTTAAAGATTTAAAATTCAAAAAGGCATTAGAACATCCAAAACTCATGCTTCTTCCTTCAAACATTTCTTAATCAAGTTATTTATATGTTTATATAAAAGTAGTAATAATTATAGAAAATGGGAAGTAGTGACAATAATAATGTAATTACCTTAAAATAGTGACAATAATCATAATACAGCAATAATAATAGTAAAAAAAAATAAGAAAAGGGAAGAGGATAGAAATATATCAAAACAAAGGAAAAAAGAAAGAAAAAAATCAAGTGGCCAGGGGGGCCTTTTATCAGGTTCGCCTGATACGCCAGTTGCGCCCCTTTCTGGATCGGGACTCCCTACGCACGGTCACTCAAGCACTCGTCACTTCCCGCCTGGACTACTGCAATGCTCTCTACATGGGGCTCCCCTTGGGGTGCACCCGGAGGCTACAGTTAGTCCAGAATGCGGCCGCACGGGGGATTATGGGAACGACGGGGCGCTCACATATGACACCTCTCCTGCGCGAGCTGCACTGGCTTCCTGTGGTCTTCCGGGTGCGCTTCAAGGTGTTGGTGACCATCTTTAAAGTGCTCCATGGCTTAGGGCCGGGTTATCTGCGAGACCGCCTTCTGCCGCCAATAGCCTCCCACCGACCGGTTCGCTCGCACAGAGAGGGCCTCCTCAGGGTGCCGTCGGCCAGACAGTGTCAGCTGGCGACCCCCAGGGGGAGAGCCTTCTCTGTGGCAGCACCCGCCCTCTAGAATGACCTACCCCCTGAGATACGCACGATATCAGACCTCCAGACTTTTCGTCGGGCCCTGAAAACACACCTATTCCATCTAGCTGGGCTGGCTTGATCCCATCCTCTCAGTTTTAATTGAATTTGGTTTTAATTGGGTTGTTTTTAATATCTTGGGCCGAAATTATTTAATTGTTTTTTCAATTGTTTTAAATTTTATATGCAATGTTTTATCTTGGCTGTACACCGCCCTGAGTCCCGCAGGAGAAGGGTGGTATAGAAATAAAATTATAATAATAATAATAAAAAAAAGTAGATTAAAAAAAATTAAAGAGGCAAAACAAAAACAAATAAAAAGATAGAAAAGGGAAATAGAGAGAGATGGTATAATAAGAAAAAAAAGAAATGTCTCCTAACTCTGTTCATTCACCCAAAAACTATTATATTTATTTAAATCAAAGTATAATAATTTGTTGTCTTGTTACATAGTATGTTCCAATATTCCTTTCTCCAATCTGTCCAAATATATTTCTTCTCCATTTTAATATCATCAAAGTTCCAGCTTTTTTTTAAAAAAAAAATTAGTTCTGGGCTATTCCATATATGGTATCATCATGTCCTTGTGCTGCCACACCTTTCTCTTATTGCCACGTCTCTTAGGTCAGTTTCCATTGTTCCATTTAATTTCTTCCTTCTGATCTTCAATAAATCCTCCAATAAACAAATTTGTCTATCCAGAATCAGGGTCTCTTAATCTGAGTCTTTCTCTCCTCCCCACACCCCAAATTAGTCAAGTTTAAAGAAACAAGTAACAAAGTTTCTCCCTTTATGTAACAAGTAGGCAGTCTGTAAATCAGTAACAAGCAGTCGGTCTGAAATTCACACTTTCACTTGCCAATTAGCAGCCATTTTCTCTGCCTCCGTTTGTCTTCTTTTTTCTCTCTTTTTTTAAAAAAGCATAGTTATTTCCTCTTCTCCTTCCTCTCTCTCTAACATAGTCCAATCTCATTTTTCCATACAAAGAAAAAAAAACATATCTAACACTGTAATGCAGCCATTCCCAAAAAATCATTATTTCACGTTGTTCTCCAACAGGTCTTTTGCCTTTATGCCCCAATAGTTCACAGCCGCTGTTAAGGCTGGGGCAAAGACTCATCTTAATCCAGAGTCCATGGGCAGTTCCCACCTGGGCTGATGGTCACTCACCCAGCAAACAAACTCCCAGCTCTGTTCTTCGCTTCTCCTCCTCTCCTCCTGCGCATTCTTGTGTCCCGGTTGCCGCGGTTTCAGGGCAGCTGCCATGGCTGCCGCTTTGCTGCTGCCAGTGCAGAGGGCAAGCCTCTGGCCCTGAGGAATCTGCCCGTTCCTCTCGGCTGACCGAGGGGTCCCTCTCCAAAGACCTGCTGGCGGGGGCTTGGCAGACGTGTTTTTTGCGGGGCTCTGAAGAGCCTGCTATTTCCCCGTCTGGATCCCCGCGGCACCAACCGGAAGTTGGCATTGGTCAGACTTTTTGATGATCTCTGGCAGGAGCAGGATGGGGTAGTGCATTCATGCTTGACCCCTACTTGACCTCCTGGCAGCTTTTGATATCATCGACCATGGTATCCTTCTACAGTGGCTTAGGGGTTTAGTAGTTAGGGGCTTTGTGCTATCATCCATAAACATGGACTGAGATATCATCAATATGCTGATGATACTCAGTTATATGTTTCAGCCCATGTTAAGTAATGGCATGATCTCCTTCGAACAGTACCTGGAGGCTGTTAGGGGCTGGATGGGGAGCAACAGGTTGAAATTGAACCCTGACAAGATTGAGTGACTCTGGGTTTGGGGCTCTTCGGTCAATGGACAATTTCCATCTATGGTCTAGAAGGAGGTGGCACTGCCTCAAATACACCCACTGCATAATCTGGGGGTTCTCCTAGATTTGCAACTGCTGCTAAAAGAGCAGGTGGCAGTTTTGGATAAAAGAACCCTTGCAATCTGCAAGCTGTGCACCAATAACACCTTTTCCTGGACCTACAATCCCTATTCACTATCACTCATGCCTTAGTCACCTGTCTTGACTATTGCAATGCGCTCCTCATGGGGCTGCCCTTAAAAAGCATCTGGAAGCGCCAGTTGATTCAAAATGAAGTGGCCCACATGGTTTTGTGCAGACCTCTATATGCACATGTGTCACATCTCCCACGGGAGCTGCATTGTTAGCCAATTTGCCTCCAGGTGCAATTCAAGGTACTGGTTGTCACCTTTAAAGCCCTTCATGCTTGGGACCAGGTTATCTGAGTGACCGTCTCTTGCTGATCACATTCAGCTAACTCATTAGAGTGTGGAGCAGTGGTGGGTTGCTCCCGGTTCGGACTGGTTCACAAGAACCAGTAGTAAAACTGGCAGGAGGATCCGCCTACTGACCCAGACTCATTAAAGTTGATCTGCGCATGCACAGAAGTGTCTGCACATGCGCGCAGGCATGATGCGAACCAGTAGTAAAGGTAAGTAGAACCCACCCCTGGTGTGGAGGAAAAGAATGTTGCAGGTCGTGTCCTCTAAGGATGTTGCATGTCATGTCCTCTAAGGATGTTGCAGGTCGTGTCCCTCTGGTGGGACCTAGAAAAAGGGCCTTCTCCATAGTGGCTCTCTCCCTCTGGAATATTATCCTTCCAGAAATTAGACTGGCCCCCACTCTGAAACTCTTTTGTAAGGAACTGAAGGTGTGGTTTCACCAGCAGGTTTGGGGAATGCAGAATGGGATGGAGCCCTTTAAAGGGCTGATTTATTGCATGTACTGGCTGAAGGGTGTGTGTGTGTGTGTGTGTGTGTGTGTGTGTGTGTGTAGTGGCTGAAGGGGGTGGGCGGTTACTATTTTATTACTTTATTTATTACTATTTTTTAATACATTGTTTATTCATCTGTAAGCCACCTAGACTCACTGTGAGTGAATAGGTGATTGTAAGCATTCTCTAAAATAAATAAGTAAATATAACAAAAGAGTCAAAAAGAAAATAAAAACAGGAGTCATCTACAATATACAGGGTAAGGACTGTATCAGCCAGGAGGTAGGTGAGACAGCAGAAGACCAGCACACCACATCCATGAACACCAACTAACAGAGAGATGACAAAATAAAACTCCTTAATCACATAACACACGGATAGACTCGACCATAATTTGAATGGGGAAACGGTCAGCATCCTCGACCAAGTTAAACCCCAAAGTGCTAGGAAATTCTGGCAAACTTGGTATTCAGAACAAGTCAGCCATCAACAGACACATAGAGAAGTTGAAAAGAAAGCTAATAGAGCAAAACATTCATTTCTGGAATATAATTTTAATAGACTTTTGACCCCACTTAACAGGAGGTGTATAGAATCTGTAGTATCCAGTGCAGTCTTTGTTGAACAGGACAATTATTCTTCTTGTTTGCTGTTTTATGTAGTTTAAAATCATATCACTTTATAAACGACACAAACTTTTGCTGTTTTTCTTCCTCTTGTATCTTGCTCTCCCCTTTCATAAATGAAAAAGAGTTCAGTCTGATCAGCCTTTTAAGTGGGGTTTTTGTGCTAAGGAGGAAGGTTATGGTCTTTAATACAGTTTCACCCCCCAATATTGTAAATTTCATCAAGTACAAGTTTTAGGGAAAAATAGTATCGGAATTGTTTTCTACAGTCACCATACAACTTCCATTCCCAAACCTTCTCTTGGTTACTGTCAATCATTCCAAGCATCATTCCTTCCTAATGCTAAATCAACAGGAGATTAGGCAATAAATTCATATTTGTCGATATCTTACACTAGCTTCTGTTTAAAGCTCTGAAAAGTTGAATGAAATTTCAGGGGTTTCATGATTCTTCATACCAGATGATCAGAACTAAATAGCAAACCTAGCTTATAAATCTGATGTTTTGCTGGTAGATAGTGGTCCCCTCTTAGATTTGAAGAACTGAGATTAACTAGACTGACATGCTTCTCTCCCTCTCCCTCTCTCTTCCTCCCTCCCTGTCTCTCGCTCCCGTTCCCTGCTTGCCTGTTCTCTGCTAGCTGTCTGGTTTTTTTGGTATTTTCAATAAGATTGAATATTTTTAAGGCAAAGGTTGGGCCATTTGGTATGTAAAAAGAATCAATACTTTTTATATCTAAAAATGACCTTTGGGTTTGGAGGAAAAATCAAACTATCTTGAATTAGAAATCAGAAAGTCCAGCAGATTATTAGTTTTGAGCTCTTACAAAGCCACACCTCTCCTGGTGTGATAGGCTATTTCCCTAGAAATAATCGATTTCAATTCACAGCTTCAGCCAACCAGAACAAATATGCAGTTCATTCCTGCTAGATAAATTATGCAACAGTAGCATACGAAAAGTAATCAAGCTGTGGAAACTGGAAACTTCAAATGATTAAATAATGAGTTATCATAATAGCATTTCATTTATTTATTTATTTATTTACAAATATTTATATGCCACCCTTCTCCCAAAAGACTCAGGGTGGCGAACACAAGTTAAAAAACATACAATAATAAAGGAAAATCCTAATTAAAAAACAATTAAAACAGGGTCAAATAAATAATAAAACTCAATATTTCATAAATATTGCTTTGCTTTTGTATTCTATATTTGATTCTTCAAACTCCGCCTCCATTCCAGAATATACTGCATTTTCTGTTGCTATGTACAGAATCCTCATTTTCAAATCTTTAAGCCTGTCCCAACATCTCTGTCTCTCTCACACACAAATACACTCAATTTCCCTGTGCCCATCCATATTCGGATTCGTTTTCTAGAATATGGTCAGTTCCTACACTTGTTCTGTGAAAATGAGTACCTATGTGGCATTATTGAGTGCGGTATTGCTGAAGATCATCCAAAATGAAGCTTCTAGACAGGCACCTCCTCAGGGCTTCAGATATGCCTCTTATGACGTGATCATCCCAAGGAAGCTTTCTCCCAAGTACGGACAAGAAGAACCTCAGCATGTGAGTTACCTCCTGCACATTGAAGGAAATCCCCAGGTGCTGTTCCTCAGGCAAAGAAGGAATTTCATCCCAAAGGCCTTTCCTGTCTTCACCTATGATACAGCAGGAGATCTCCAGGTGGATCACCCATTTATCAAGGTTGACTGTTTCTACAATGGATTTATACAGAGAAAGTCCTCTTCTCGAGTCACCCTCAGTACATGTTCAGGAGGACTGAGAGGTCTCCTGCAAATGGAAAATAAGACCTATGAAATTGAACCAGTCCAGGAATCTTCTACCTTTCAACACGTGGTGTTTCAGTTAGAAGTAGAGGAAGGGGCTCTCCGAATGGCTTGTGGAGTAGGAGAGGAAGAGCACAGCCATCAACAGGACATAATTCTTGAAACACAGAATCTTGGAAACAAAGACGTTTTTGGAAAATCCTGGTGGCCACATACCAGATATGTTAAGGTAGCAATCGTGATTGATCATGAACTATATTTGCAGTTTCACAGAAATGAATCTTTTATTACTATGCAAGTTCTAGATATTGTCCACACTGCAAATTCATTCTATGACTCTCTTTCTGTTCATTTGTCAATAGCAGGATTAATGATGTGGTCACAATACAACCCTATAACAATTACCTTTTCAGCAGATAAAACACTTACATTGTTTAATTATTGGAGAATTACCAATCTGCTTCATATTTTAGAAAATGATGTTGGTCACTTATTTGCATATCAGCATTTTAGTAAAGGTATAGTAGGCCTTGCCTATGTTGGAACCATATGTAGCAGTTACTGGGCAAGTTCCATTGTATCATATAGAATTTCCAGTTTGTTTTTGATTTCTGAAATATTTGCCCATGAACTGGGACACGTTCTTGGAATGGAACATGATGAAGGATATTGTCATTGTGGAAAGAGTGAATGTATTATGGCACCATTTGCAGCAGAGACTGATAAATTTAGTAACTGCAGTTACAAGGATTATTTCCACTATAGAAACACTGAGTGTTTATTTATCCCACCAGACACTAGCACAACATTTAAATTTGAATCCTGTGGTAACAAAAGAGTGGAAAAGGGAGAGCAGTGTGACTGTGGGTCAGAAACACAATGCAAGGCAGATCCCTGCTGTCAAGCTAATTGTATGTTGCGTCCTGCGGCTGTTTGTGCCTTTGGACTGTGCTGTGCTAACTGCCAATATCGTCAACGTGGAACTGTTTGCAGAGAGAAGATTAGCAGTTGTGATCTCCCTGAATATTGCAATGGGACCTCAGAGCACTGTCCAGAAGATGTGCATGTGCAAGATGGCGCAGTGTGTAATGATGGCGTGTATTGTTATCATGGGAACTGCACGACTCATGATATGCAGTGCAAAATGATATTTGGTAGTGGAGCAACAGTTGCTTCTAAACTTTGCTTCATAGAAGTGAATAATAAAGGTGATCGCTTTGGCAACTGTGGCCTTAAACATGGAATTTACAAGGAATGTGATATTGGGGATAGCCTGTGTGGCCGTATCCAGTGTAAAAATACACAAATGCCTTCTTTGGAGGATCACAGTACAATAATTCATACTTCCACTGGAGTTAATCAATGTTGGGGCACTGACTACCACACTGGGATGAAGGTAAATGATATTGGAGCAGTGAGAGATGGTACTCCTTGTGGCAATAACATGTTATGTATTGAGGGTAGTTGTGTCCCTGTGTCAATTCTGAAATATGATTGTCATGTCACAGCGTGTCACAATCGGGGAGTTTGTAACACTCTCAAACACTGTCACTGTGATGTTGGATGGTCCCCTCCAAACTGTAGAAATAAAGGCTATGGAGGTAGCATAGACAGTGGGCCACCTCCAGTTACAGTACAATCTGGTGAGAGTATGAAAATCTCAGCTGTATCTGGAATACTCTGTGCTTTTTGTCTCCTAACTGTTTGTGCTTGTTTGGTTATCTGTTGCAAGGATGGACAAAGAATCCGATCATGATAATTTAAGGACAGAGTCCATGCTACGAAATAAAAAAATGAAGGAACACCAGTGTAACTCACCCTTGCTAAGAATCCACAATGCAAAGGAATTAATAGTCAATTTGAAAAACAAAGATATTTGAAATTTCAGTATTTTAAAGGTGTGTCCCAGACACATACCCTTTTGAAAAAACTGGCTTGTTTGAAGGGGAAGAAACCCTCTGATATAGGCAAAGTTCTGTGAGAATGAGTTGAGGAAATTTCTGCTTTGTAATGAAAAATAACTCTCCGGGACAGCCTTGAAACAGAAGTATCTGAACTGAAGATACCTTAACTAGTAGCTGGCTATACCAACAGTACATTGGATGTCAAAGAAAGATCAAGAGGCATTGTTGATGATAGAGAATATGGGCCAGCCAACATAGCATTGCACACTGACACTTCTCTAACTGCGCCCTAGTAAATTATTGATGAAATTATTATGGATGTTCAGTTTTGTGAAGCCACTCAGTGACTATTGGAGAAAGACATCTCCAACATGGTCCTTTGTGTTATTCA
The DNA here is from genome assembly GCF_059756535.1 of Pantherophis guttatus. Classification (NCBI taxonomy): domain Eukaryota; kingdom Metazoa; phylum Chordata; class Lepidosauria; order Squamata; family Colubridae; genus Pantherophis; species Pantherophis guttatus. The sequence goes on from NC_142063.1 coordinate 72,358,773, forward strand.
ATTTCAACTTTTCTCATCAATTTTACTGAGATTGATATGTTTTAAATAAAAAGTTCACTGTTTTCATTCCATGGGAAATATTATCTCTCAGTGTCATCAGTGTACCCAGCTACCACTTCCTCATACATAGCAGAAAACACATGTGCAATATAGAGGATTCCCTTCATTCATTTACCACCAATTCTTCCTCTGGCTCCTGCCCAGCAGAAGAATTTAAATCAATTTCTAATAAATGGAATAACCTTCCTTCCTTCCTTCCTTCCTTCCTTCCTTCCTTCCTTCCTTCCTTCCTTCCTTCCTTCCTTCCTCCCTCCCTCCCTCCCTCCCTCCCTCCCTCCCTCCCTCCCTTCTCTCTTCTCAGGACACCTATAGGGCACTTTGCCCAGGTAAATTATTCCAGAACTTATTCAAACTCACAACACAAGTGAGGACAGCCCAGTGTGGCTCCCTCTCCCTTCTCCATTTAATTTGAACCTTACCATAACTAGACCTTTTGCTTCCAAGGCTGGCCAATTGTGCTTATGTTCATCAGAGAGCTGGACAACTAAGAAAGAAGAAAATCCACCAGTGATTCAGTTCCAATGCAGCCGATGTTCTTGGACAAAGATCTGTTCCTTCCGTGATCCATTGCTATGTGACTCAGCTTGTGGTGTTTCCTCTTTAAAAAGTCATGTCTTGACTCCCTGGTTACCAAGATCCCAATGCTACTGAGTTTAGTTGCCAGTCCTTCGCTGCCTTGTGCTCTACTGATGCATTTTTAAATTGTGAAGAAACAGGATGTCATATCCAAAACATGTCAACTAAGTGAATGAAATGGAAATAAGGGACCCAGAAGAAGATTTCTTTCTATTTTAATGTTGTATCCTACGGCTGCCCTATCTAAACTGGTACTGTGTTGAATTTGGTGAGGTTGCAATCTAACTTTTGTGCAGTTTTCAAGTAGGAAAAGACGTTCTATACTACTTTCCACTTATTTATTTTGAGAAATGACAGGGATGCCATTCACGAAGGTTATTCAAATGTATGAGAAAGATTAACCTGTCATTCTGCATATTTATAAAGCACGTTGAATGCATGGAGGAAACTCACTCATCTACCATGTTGGGTGAAGCAGGAGTGGATGATACAAACTTGGCACTGCCAATAAACTAGTTCACATAACCAGTAAGCTATATCAGCTATTCCTGGACATGAAAAGATGGAGGGTGAAATGCAGGGGTGGGTTCCAAATCCTGTCGCTGCCAGTTTGCTCGTGCGCATATGCACAGCACTTCTGCACTTGTGCAGAAGCGTCTGGACAGGTGGGTGGAGCCTCCCGCCGCCGCTACCGGTGTGGGTGTGAACCGGTAGCAAGCCACCACTGGTGACATGGAAATTTAGTATCAGTCCTAATACTTGACAGTCTATTCCTATTGCAGGCTGGTGAATGAACATCTGGGCAAGTGGCTATGGGACAGCCTTAGGGTTCGGTCCCAATCTTTGCTACTAAAATTCTCTAGAAGGAACTATGGGGAATAAGAAACCTCTCTTCCAGAGACTAAGACATAAAAATGTTGTAATAACTAGTTCCTTAATCTTTGTGGATTCCTTTTCCCCTAACACTCTTGTGGAAGTTTCCATCTAAATTGTTTTGAAAATTATTCAAGTAGATGGTGAAAAGCCACATACCAGAATAGCAAATAATGAAAGTCTATTTAGACACATGGTTTTTTTTAGGAGGGGGTTTGGAGTAGATGCACAAAGAAATGTATAACAGTGCCCAGTTCCACCAATTCACAACCTGTAAAGACTTGCCTCTCCTCTCTCCTCAAGAAAGCAGAACTCTTGAAACAAGCATTATTTCAAAAGGAAACTTTTATTGAGAGAAAGCGATAGCAAGGATAGCAAGAATTTACCACCCAAAGACCATTCGATTAAACGTTGAAAAAGTCCCTCCCATATGTCCAGCCCAAGTTGAGCCAATCTACAGGTGCGAAGTTGTTTTGAGAACTCGAGCCAAGAAAGGTGATAAGAAGTTGTTCTCAGACATCATTCTGGCTGCTTCATCAGAGCTGAGACAAAACAGATAGCCCCAGGCAGTTCCCTCCCCCTCCCTTTCCCAAGCAGGTACATCAAAGCGACAGGAAAGCCAGAGACAGGAAAGGGGCTGTAAACGGAACATGCATTCCTCCCCACCAGAATGGCAGTGTCCCAACAGGGAGCTATGGGACCTGACATGTTGCCCCCCTAGGAAAAGGAGAGATCCACCTGGAAAGAGAAACAATGAAGATAATTAGTGAGGTTTATCTGGGTACATGTCATGAAATTGTATCTTTTCATGAAAGGGTATCTTTTCAACCTGCCTACCCCACTAGCTATAGTAATGTTTCTCAACCTTAGCAACTTCAAGATGTGTGGAGTTTGATTCCCACAATGATGTCAACTCCCACATTTCTCTGCTAGTATGTTGATTGAGGAATTCTGGGAGTTCCTAAGTGAGAAACACTCATCTAGAGATAAAGCTGGTGTGTGTTTTTTTTTAAATCCAGGTGTCAAAAGAGAAGGAAAACTCCTTTTTATGAATTCAGAATATTTGTGCAGCATTTTCCCAGAACCCATCCCTCTTTAATTAGGTGAAAATCAGTTCTGACAATAATTTATAAACTTTTCCAAATGAGAAATGCCAAAGTACTTAATCATTAATACATAGTTGTGCACCTTTTAAAAAGCCTTTTATTTCATCAATTCATAGAGAGAAAACTCAAAATGTTCAAATGACTTATCTAGAAAGTTGTTCAAATCAGGTCCAAAGAGAAATAACCCAGTGAACATGTCTACATTTAACGAGAAAAACAAACATTTACTACAAAAGGCCATCTATAGGAAGGGCTAGCAACACAAGTCACCCACTCCATAAAATATATATTTTTAAAAAAAATCCCAGAATTAGAAAGCAAATTCTGTTGATAAAGAAGCCTGGTTAGGTCTGCCATTCTACTCCATGTTTGATTCCACAAGCTCCACCCACATTCCAAAGGAAACCCCATTAACAGTTGCCTGGTATAGAATCCTCTTCGTCTTTGTGGAAGACATTTTGTTTACAGTCTTATAAACTTGTTCCTAGATTCCGATCAGTTGCTGGAGGCTTCCTTCTCTGAATTGAAATGTCAGAAAATGTATTTTGTATTTTAAGGGATTCCTTTCTTTGCCAGAGAGTATGAATATTCATCTTTCCTGGCTGTTGGTGACATTCTTGATGAATTTCCTGACTGATACTGCCTCTCAGAAACCTCCTTGGGGCTTTATTTATGCTTCTTATGAAATAACCATCCCAAAGTCATTAACGGTCAAATTTGGACAACAGAAATCCAGGAATATGACCTATTTGTTTCAAATTGAGGGGAGGAATCTTGTAATGCACCTAAAGCAGAAAAGAAGCTTAATCCCCAAACATCTGCCCATCTTCACTTATAGTAAGGATGGGGATCTCCAGCTTGATTATCCATTCTTCAGGGATGACTGTTACTACGCTGGTATTGTAGAGGGTGAGCCCTTCTCTCTGGCCATCATCAGCACTTGCTCTGGAGGACTCAGGGGCCTACTGCAATTTAAAAATAAAATTTATGAAATAGAGCCACTTCCAGAATCCGCTACATTTCAACATGTAGTCTTTCGATTAGAAGAAAAGATGGGAGTCATTCCAATGATGTGCGGCCTAACACAGGAAGAGCAAAGACATCAAGAAGCCATGATCCAAAATGCTGACAAAAAACCAGACAAAAGTATATCTAAAGCAAATTGGTGGTCACACGAGAGGTATGCAGAGATAGCTATTGTGATTGATCATGAACGGTTTTTGAAATTTGGCAAAAATGAAACTCTTACTGCTATAAATGTTTTGGATATCTTCTACATTGCAAACGTACTGTATGAGCCTCTTTCTGTTCATTTGTCTATTGCTGGACTAGAAATATGGTCAGAAAGAAATCTTATATCAATTCATGATGACATCATTGAAACACTTGATGAATTCACTAATTGGAGAAGAGACTCATTACTTGCTCATTTACCAAATGATGCTGGTCACTTATTTATATTTAAGAATTTCGGCCGTGCAATAGGATTAGCATATTTAGGAAAGATTTGTGATGATAATAGTGGCTCAGCTGTTGAATCATACGTTACTTCCAGTTTGTACCGTATTTCTAACACATTTATCCATGAACTAGGACATAATCTTGGCATGCAACATGATTCGCAATACTGTGTGTGTGATCGAGCAAAATGCATTATGGCCCTAACACAAGTAATAACCGATAAGTTTAGCAACTGCAGTTATATAGATTACTTCCAACACAGAAATTTGAACTGTTTGTTAATTCCACCAGACCCTAATAAAATATTTAAATTCAAATTCTGTGGCAACAAAGTAGTAGATAATGGAGAGCAATGTGACTGTGGTACCAAAGCTGAATGCAAGTTGGATCCATGTTGTCAATCTAACTGTAAGTTACATTTAGGGGCCACTTGTGCTTTTGGACAGTGTTGTACCAAATGTCAGTACGAAGTTACTGGAACAGTCTGCCGAAATAAGACAAGCAGTTGTGATCTTCCCGAGTACTGCGATGGAGTTTCTGAGAGGTGTCCCCAAGATGTTTATGTGCAAGATGGTGCCCCGTGCAATGATGGTGCATATTGTTATAATGGGAATTGCAATACTCATGATAGACAATGCAAAGCTATCTTTGGCAGCAAAGCAGCAGTTGCTTCAGAAGTTTGCTTTAGAGAAATGAATACTCAAGGTGATCGGTTTGGCAACTGTGGCCTTAAACATGGAATTTATAACAAATGTATACCTAAGAATATTCTATGCGGTCGTATCCAGTGTGAAAATGTGGAAAGCTTGCCCTCTTTGGAGGATCACACCACCATAGTTCAAACTTCCAAGGGCAATAAACAATGCTGGGGAACCGATTACCACAGTGGGATGAAGATCATCGATATTGGAGCAGTGAGAGATGGCACTCCTTGTGGCAATGGCATGATGTGTATTAACAGGGAGTGTGTTAATGTGTCCCTTTTGAGATATGATTGCGATGTCACAAAGTGCCATAATCATGGAATATGCAACAATTTCAAGCATTGTCACTGTGAGCAAGGCTGGGCTCCCCCACACTGCCAAGAGGAAGGCAATGGTGGCAGTATTGACAGTGGCCCGCCACCTCTGTATGAACGCGAGAGACTTCATCCCAAAATGAAAATTATCTTAGCAATTGTATTTCCTCTTTGTGCCCTTGTCCTTTTTGGTGCCTATTTTAGGAACCAAATTGTACATAGAACCAGGGAGTCTGAGGGAAGATTTAGTCAACAGGAATGAAAAGTGAAAAAAGGCTCATGGTAAGTCATGGAAATGAACCAGGGTTCATGAGTCAAATCTTTAATAAGATAATATTGGATAATACTAAGCAAAAGAGACTGGCATCTTGTTCAGTAAGCACTGGCGTCTGTAGGGATGCCAACAGAAGTCAAACTGATGTTACCAGCATGGTACAGCCATGATTCAATCCTGGTCCTTTTCTATGTGAATTGTGAGCTTGTACTCATGCCTCAAAGGGGCCTAGCTTGTGATGGCACATTGCAATGTTGCTTTTGTCTTTCTAGGGAAAACAGCAAGTTCCTGTTGCTTGTCATTAACTTGCCTGTAACTTTATTCTCCTTTCAAAGGCCCATTCTTTGTGGAATGTTTTGTCCCACAGCTTTTGTTCCCAGTTTGGATCTGACTCTCAAAAAAGGCTGTTAAGAAAGCATTGGAGTGAAATGCATGTGACTTCAAAGGTAATGACTCGTGTATGCAGCTAATATGGGCAAGGACATGCACCTATGAAGTCGCAAGGAAGATGCTATGGGCCTTTTCTTTGCTGCTCTGTTTGAAAACTTCCTCTCTCTGTGTTCAGTCCAATGAGGTGAAGAAGTCCCAACTTTGATGTGCAAAATTCTCATTGTTTTGTGATGTAACTGCTGGATAAACATGCAGGAAAGACCAGAGCTGGGGGGAGACATGTTTCCTTACATTATCCTGGGAGTTCAGCAGTTGTTTCTGACAGCACATGAATTTTTCTAGGCATACTTCCAAATTCTGTCTCAAGAAGTAAGGAACTATCTTCATGACTTAACATGAAAAGAATTAATAGAGAACACTGAGACCCATCATGAAATAATCCATTTCAATTCATTTTTTGAGATTTTAGAAGAAGTCCTGTCAGATAGTTCTGGTGTGTTGGTGACAGATGACTGAAGGTGAGAATTGATGGGGGAACTGGGAGTTGTAGAGAGAGAGGCTGCAGATGTATTAGAACTACAGCTTCCAGAATCCCCCAATATCTGAACTCTAATGTTGGTATTTTTCCCCAATTTCACCTACAGTCTTCTCGGTCTCATTTTCATTCTGGAAGAGAGACACAGATGGTTAGTCCTAGCAAAGAATTACTGTGTGTGACTTGGGCGGCCACATAATGTGTTTAATAAATTTAATTAATAAATAAATACAGCATCAGAGCATTTGAGAATTAACTTAGATATTTTGGAGCAGCAACATTCAAAGTACCACTTTAGGAAAGTTATTTTTCAGGGAATTCAATCAATTGTGCTTTTGATTACCTGTGTTTTAGCCTGTAGGTTTTGTCTCAAATTGACATGAATGATTAAAAGTCAGATGAAGTCCAGCAAAGGAATAGGAGCATAATAAGAATTCTGGTATTCTTAATGAATTAATTTAATCCTATTCTGAAGCAAATTGATTTGAAGTTATCATCTTCCAGATAAGGTAGAGATAGGAATATAGTTAAATGTAAGATTTTGCATTTCAAACATTAACATAAGATGCAACCCACACATTTAACCCAATGCCTCACATTTCTCTGAATGATGGAATGTGACAGTATGTGCTATGTGTTCTCAGTAACCTAGGGAATAATAACATATCACCACTTTAGATCCCTCCCAAGGATGTGTGTTGTAAAGGTCGATTTTTCTGTTTTCATTTTAAAGATGCAGAAACTTTGAAGTATCTACTACTGTACCTTGTAATAGTGTACATTACATATTTATAATTATTGATGAATTGTAAAGCAAAACTTTCTCCTAAATAAATATTTCCTGTTGCCTTCTGGTACAAATCTGTTCTATGTTTTAATGTCTGGTTTCTGTGTTTCTTTCTTAAGAATAATTAGTTTGCACAGATTAAGGGTTTTTGCCCCATTTCTGCTGTATTTCTTCATATTTGATACTTTTGTTTTTGTTGCTTTAGAACAGGATTTGAACTGAAGTAAATGTTAATCCATTTATCCATTAATTCATGGTTGTCTGCAGAACCAGTTCAGCCTTAGAATTCTATTATCTCAGTCCTACTGGAGAAGTCCAGAAAAAAACCACACCAAATAACATCATAAATAAAAAAGCATTAAAGTAATGGTTTTGGGAACCTTGCATTATCCAATTTCTGTTATATAGCCTGTATATTATTTAGAGCAGACTTCTTCAGCATAGTGAAATTTTCAATACCCGCAAGAAATGATGGTTTCTGCATAATCCTGAATCCCAGAGTTTAAGGGCTCCAGTTCACATAGAAGCCTTCACATGTTCCTCTCTACTGCCAAAGTTTACATGGGAAGTAGAATGAATAATACAAAGACAAAATTACTAACCAAGAAAAGGCATGTTAAATTCAGCCATTGCTATTCTTGTTCCTAGTACAAACATAGTTAAGCAGTCCAAATATTGTAGTCCGGGTTGGCTTCACCCCATGGCAGGGATACAGTGGTTGTATCTCACAAATAAGCAAACAAATAACATTTTTCCTAAAAGGGCTTTAAAAAGCTCTTGATGTTTTACTCTTTAGCACTCTACTTTTAAACTTATGGCTGCTACCATCACTGGTTTTTGAATCATGGCTGACTTGATGTTTAGGCTCTTTTACATTAGCTGATAACGCAGGTAAAAAAAAAACACCTGTCTTTATTCTAACTGCAAAAGCATACATTGAAAGTTAATAAATATCCAAAGAAGCTCAATTACACAAGTCTCATTTTCTTGTAAGACTTGCGAAACCTGCTTAGAAAGGTGGCTTACCTTGATATAACCATTATAAAAAGTTATCCACAATGGTCCATTTAGATAACCCTTACTATAGTAGAGGTAGAGACTAAACCCTTCCTTTGTTAGTGATGCGCTATACAAGTCTCCTCCAAATCTGCAGGAGACAGGAAGCATGGCTTATGATCTTCTTTGGAATGGTAACTTCATAAGAGAGGTATGTGTGTCCTCTGGAAAAAAGCAACTTTGATTTCAGAGAGTTGCCCCAGAATAATATTATATGTAACCATTTGGCAATTGCAGTTTTATCATGATTGTCTGGAGTGGGGGAGGGGGGAGCAAATAACAAAATATGTCAAAATGCTAACTCTTGTGACTTACATGTTTCTGTCCAACATTCAGATAAAATGCAAAAGGTGAGGACTGTATTGTAACACAATATCATTGTAGGAAGTTAGTACCCACCCCTTTCCTAGAAGAATGAAATATTTTAGAAAATATTAAAAAGGCAGAATATTATGTTTCCCTGGATGAGAAATGGAGAAGCATGTTTTAAAGACAAAGCAGCTCCCACCTTCCTGCTTCCCCCCCCTTTTGTCAATGGGCCAGAGGCAGAAACCCAATCCTTTGTCAAAGGACCATCATCTGCATCACAATAGGATCCATCTAGCAACAGAACTCACCACATGGCACCTGGAAGATTACATCAGCCAGCAAGGCTAGCTAGGACCCCCACCTCCTGGGAGTCTGACAACCAATCAGGATACTCTTTCTGGGCCCCAGGAAGTTCAAAACCAGAGAGGGCATAAAACCCGGGGACTCACAGCATCTCGGCCCTTTTCTGTTCAGGAACTCAAACCATGTGATCCATGGGAGCTGCATTAAACCATCTTTCCAAGCAGTCTCCATGTTTCCAGTGTCTTTTTCCCCACTTGGAGCTGAACCCAGAAGGATATTTCTTCCTACATCATCATGCAAGTAACCACAGCTACCAATGCACTTAAACCTATGCTACGATATAAGACTATGCAGATGATGTGTTATCAAATTCACTTTCATAATATGCAAAAATAAGCCATTGTAGAAGAAGATACAAAGTAATTCGAACACTATAATTAAAATATAGTTGGGTAGAAGCCGGCACTAAGTAATAACTACCACATGAGAAGGCCGCCAATATGTGATAGCGATAACTACCCGCCCCCAACAAAACCGACTGGACTAGCTGCGTTTGCAAGGAGAGATAGATATAATTCTTTATTGGCCAAGTGTGATTGGACACACAAGGAACTTGTCTTTGGTGCATATGCTCTCAGTGTACATAAAAAGACAAGATACATTCCTCAAGAATCACAAGGCACAATACCCAGTGACAGTCATATGGTACAATAAGCCATCAAATCATACTAGGAAACAATCAATATCAATATAAATCGCAAGGATCCAAGCAACAAAGTTACCGTTGATATTGTTTCCTGATTGCTTATTTGTACCCTATGACTATCATTAAGTGTTATATACCTTATGATTCTTGACGAGTGTATCTTGTCTTTGTATGTACACTGAGAGCCTATGCCCCAAGACAAATTCCTCGTGTGTCCAATCACACTTGGCCAATAAAAAAAATTCTATTCTATTCTATTCTATTCTATTCTATTCTATTCTATTCTATTCTATTCTATTCTATTCTATTCTATTCTATTCTATTCTACAGTCACGCAGTCACAAGTGGGAGGAGATGGGCGACAGGAGGAGGAGGAGGACAGGAAGACCGGAGGAGAGGACCACAAGCCCCAGAATTCTTAGCGGCCGGCCTCGTTCTTCCGGTTGCGAAGCTGCTGAAAGTGAAAGTGCCGCGGCCGCCGTGCCGCCGCTGTAGCCACCTCCCCCTCCTCGACTTTGGCTTGGCTGGGTTCACCTTCAAGCGCGCGCTTGGCGGAGCGAACGGGCGCCGAGCAGAGGCCCCCGCAGGACAGAGCAGCATGAACGGAGGGGTGCACTATCTGCTGTCGGAGGAAGTGATCCATCTCACCCGAGGACCTTCAGGTATAGAAATCCGCGGGGCTGGGGGCAACCCCGGGAGCTTCTCCCGCCGCCTTTGGCTAAAGCAACTGCCCTTGCCGCCCGGTGCTCCTGCTCCAGCTCCAGCTGCGGCTAGGCTCTGGGGCAGGCGAGCGCCAGGCTGGGTTTTGTCGTGGCGGGGAAGGGGAAAAAAACAAAACCCCGAAATACGAAGGAGGGTCCCGCTTAGAAGCAGCTCCTCTCTCTCTCTCTCGTCCTTTTGCTCCTGAAAGGCCCTTTGGCTTTCAGGACTGCTTCGGATCCTCGGCACAGGAAAAAGGACGCCCCTCCTGCAGGATTGCTTTTAAAGACTTTTTCATCTTCCAAGAACAGGTTTCCCTTGAAACTGAACTCCTGAAGGTTGGTGGGAGGTTTTTTTTGTTGTTGTTTTGTTTTGGTACGTAAAAGTTGACGCAAAAATATAGGGCCTTTTAGGTAGACCCTATGGAACGCCTATTGAACTAGATGGCTGCAAGAAATATAGAATAGAATAACAGTTGGAAGGGACCTTGTAGGTCATTTAGTCCAGGAGTGGGCAATTGTGGCTCTTTTACAACCTGTGGACTTCAACTCCCAGAATTCCTGAGACAGCTTGGCTCAGGAATTCTGGGAGTTGAAGTCCACAGGTTGTAAAAGAGCCACAATTGCCCATCCTTGATCTAGTCCAACCCCCCACCCCCCACCCCCAAAAGCAGGAGACCCTATCCCATTTCTGACAGATGGCAGTTCAGTCTCTTCTTGAAAGCCTCCAGTGATGAAGCTCCCATAACTTCTGAAGGCAAGCTGTTCCATTGGTTGACTGTCAGAAAAATTCTCCTTATTTCCAGGTGGAACCTCTCCTTGATCAGTTTCCATCCATTATTCCTTGTCTAGCCTTCGGGTGCTTTGGAAAATAGGTTGACCCGCTCCTCTCTGGGATAGCCCCTCAAGTATTGGAACATTGCTGTCCTGTCTCCCCTGGATTAGACTAGCCATGCCAAGTTCCTAGTAACCGTTCTTCATATGTTTTAGCCTCCAGTCCCCTAATCGTCTTTGTTACTCTTCTCTGCACTCTGTCTAGAGTTGCAACATCTTTTTTTACAGTGTGATGACCAAAACTGGATGCAGTACTCTAGGTGTGGTCTTACTAAGGCTTTATAGAGTGGTATTAGTACCTCACTTGATCTTGATTGTATCCTCTGCTAATGCAACTTAGGTTTGCATTGACTTTTTTGGCTGCTGCTGCTGCACCCTATATAAATATAAATCCTTCCATCTGCACCATTCAGTCAGAACTGAAGAAGCTTCTTGGATGAGAAGCGAAACATGTTCAAGGAAAAACAAAGGCCAGTTGCCTTTTGAAAAAGCACCTTTGGGACAACCTGGATGACTGAGAACCTCCATAGACAAGTCCTATTAAACTGGTCTATGGAGATTCTCAGTCATCCAGGTCATGGTTGTCCCAAAGGTGCTTTTTCAAGAGGCAACTCAACTTTCTTGTTTTTCCTTGAAGACATTTCACCTCTCATCCCAGAAGCTTCTTCAGTTCACATTAAACTTGGAGTATGCCTAAGTGTAAATCCTGTATGCCTCCAAAGTAGGCATACAGGATTTACACTATAAAGGGAAATGGAAGGTTGGGAGATGCTGGTTATGCAGAAAATGTGGGAGAGAGAATTCTATCTGAATCTCAGCCTATAATCTGATTTTCACACTGGAGATTACAACAAGAGTCAAGCTGGACTGGTTTAAGGCAGAACAATTTGTGGCCTTCTAAATGTTGCAAAATTACCACTCTCAGAAGCTCCAATTAACTTGACCAGTTAGAACAGTTTATAGGATAGTGTCCTGAACTTGTTCTGGACTCAACTCAGTTTCACAGTTGTTTAGGTATTTCTTAAAGTAATTTTCTTACTCATACTCTACTTATGGATGATTCTCATGAGAAACAGATGATTCCTGTCTGCCCTATTCCAAGTTTATTGGAGCAAAAAATATGTCTTTAATTGTAGAAAAAAAACCCACTTATTTTTCTCTGTGTGTACAGAGGTTTGAAGTGAATATAGATGCTTAATCTATTCAGATTTATGGGGTTTTTTTAAAAAAAGTTTGTGTCTGATGGTTTATGTTTGATACTGATGTTTACTGCTTTACAGTAAAAAGTTTGATATTACTATTCATACATTTTGAAGTCAACAGTGAAATTCTCCCTGAGATCTCATTAACACTGTGCTGCCTAGGGAATAGTCTATGTTCCAAATGGATCACTCTAGGTTTCTTTGTTAAAAGAAGTGATCTGGCAAGAGAAGAAATAAAGGCATTCTTGGGATTATATCCTGTAATTGAAGGGCAGACATTTTTAAAAAAAATCAGTTTAATCCTTGTTTGGATCAAAAATACATGCAAGGGAAACCTAACCATGAATTATTGAGTTACTGTAGTTTTTAATTTTGTACTTCTGTTGGTTTCTTACTTTGCAGTCTGGGTAATTTGATTCATTTATTCTGTAATAAACTATTGGATGACAGTGTTTATGTTTAATATAAACATATTTATAGCCTAGATTCCAATCCATGCATTTCCAAAATTGCTAACTTTAATGTCAACATTCCACTTACTCTAGTATAATTCATGGTGTTTTCTTTTTAAAGGTAGCCACTAAATAGCAAAATCTTAAAAGTGCAAGCTATAGTTTAAAAATAGGGGTAAATGAAGACCTACTGGACATTAGTGACACCTAGTGGAATATTAAGCATTAGTCAGATCCTAGTCCAGAAATAAATATGTACCTTATAATGTCTAAATGAGAGTCTTCATGCCTGTTTTTATGATTATCCTAATCTCGTTTAATTCAATGTGTGTTAGGAGTCTATATATGCTGAATATTGTTTTGGCTATTATGAAGTTAATAAAGCAGTGAAATTGTGGGGAGGAGAAAGAGAGGTGAATGACAATTGTATATCTCATCTCAAAGAAAGAGGATGTCATTTGATACTCCTGCCCCAGATTAAAGCATTTCTTATATTAAAGGTATGCAAGAATGTAAATTTTACTCCATTGTGACCGGTAGAAAGAATACCTGATGTGTTGTAGTTTTAAAAGTGAATGTTTATTCTGAGATGGCAGTAACATGATTTCTCCCTACTGAATTCAACTTTATTGTTCCCAATTTCTCTAGTTGTATAGTAGGCAAAAATGGCCAGACTTTGTTTTTACTCCCAATAATATGAAGTCATTTAACGATTTTTACTTGGGACAAATACCTTCCACTTGTATGACTCCTCTTTCCTTCTTCACAAGGCTGTTGCAAGTACATCATTGCTGCATTCTTTGGTCATCTCTATCTTGTGTATCCATTGCCTTTAGAGATCTATTTCTTTAAAACATATATCAGACCCATCACAAGACTCACTGATGACGCACAGCTGACCCATCACAAGACCCTCATTTGACACACCCACACTTGAGGCCCTTATAAACAGAAAAACACTGACACTGACATCCCCTAAACTCCACTGAAGATGTTACCTAGCCTGGTAACAAAACATTTGGAAACCAACTCACAAACTCAAAGAACGAACCTTCACTCTCATCCTACACCCGAGCTACAGATATTCGCCACTATTGCAAAATATATATTTGCCCATCTTGTCTCAAACTCTGGGCAGCTCATAACCAAAAGATAAAACATCATCAATGTACAATAAAAAATATTAACATCGCAAATATTAAAACCAAATCAAAACAAAAATTATGTGTAACCATAATGTGTTCTTCATTAGGTGAAAAATATTTTTCCAATGCTTTACATTTTTATAGCCATTTTATTAGTTTACTAAAGTTAAATCAGATAAATGGCACACAACTTGTATCTCATATCTCACAACTTGTATCTGAAGTAACCATTTAGCTTAGTATTGCCTTATAGGGTCTAGAACACGTGTGCCAAATTTGCGGCGTCACATTGCCATCACGTGATGTTTCGTGACTTTTTCCCCTCCGTGGAGCTGGGGTGGGCTTGGCCTGCATGTGACGGGTCCGGCCCGTGGGCCACCAGTTTGAGGGACAACTTACCACAGCCAACTCACTGCAGGACAACTTTCCATGGCCAACTCCCCATGGGACAATTTGCCTTGGAACAAGACTTACACTAATATCGAAGAAATGGTAAAAAATAATAATTAAAGAAAGTATGCCAGAGAAAGGACAAAATGAAGTGTGAAATATTAAAATATTTTAAAAATTATTTTAAATAATAAAATTGAATTGTTGAATAGTTCTGCGGCAAATTGGCCAGGGTGAGTTGGCTGTGGCAAACTGCCCATTACGTGCCTTATACATAGTAACAATATTTGTGCAGTTTCAGAAAAAGGTTTTCCTAATCTAACTTGAACATATTAAGAAATTAACTTTTTTTTTTTTAAAAAAAAACCTTTTTTAAACCTTTTTCTTTTTGATCTTTTCTTTTTAGGCTTGGGATTTAATATTGTTGGCGGGACTGATCAGCAGTATATCGCCAATGACAGCGGCATCTACGTTAGCCGGATCAAAGAAAATGGAGCTGCTGCACTTGATGGCCGCCTTCAGGAAGGAGACAAGATTTTAGCAGTAAATACTTTAATTCTGTCCTGTGAAATTGTTTCATGGGGATGGGGGCGGGGGAGAGGAGGCGGAGAATGATGTAGAAACATTTACAATCTCTTCACAATACTAGCTGTTTCTGTAAACCCATCCAATCTGTATCACTAAGCTGCTTGAAAATTCAAGACCAAAATTTTATTGATACCTCACTCCATTATATAGGCAGATTTCCCCAATCTAATAGGTGTCTTTTCTAACTAATATTGGTATAATGGGAATAATGAAGAAAGCAGCACTTACAACATCTCGGCAGGCTTTAACACAGCCACAATATGAATTTGTCTCAATCCCAACTGCATAGAATAGTGTTTCTCAACCTTAGCGACTTTAAAATGTGTGGACATCAACTCCTAGAATTCCCCAGCCAGAATGGTTAAGAACTAATGGAAGAGAATAATTTGTCTTCTGTCTAAAGGTGTGATCAAATCCATCCTGTATGTACAGTAGTGGGCTTCAAACCACATCGCTACCGTTTTGCTGGTGGGTGCACGCGTGCTTACGCCCACCCATGACGCTTCTGTGCATGCGCAGAGACATCCGGGTGGGTGGGTGGAGCTTCCCGCCACTACCGGTTCGTCCGATCTGGGGCGAACCAGTAAATTGTATATTGTGACTTATCTGACTAGGAAGTTTGCCTGGGGGAGAATAAACCTGAGCAATAAGCTGTACCTTTTCTGGAAACAAACATGGCATATATGCTGCCAGAGACTTTAACTGTATTTTAAGTATGCCATGGTAGCACAGTGGTTAGAATGCACTATTGGAGGCTAATTCTATCCACAGTCAGGAGTTTGATCCTGACCACTTCAATATGCTGATATTTGTAAACCGCTCAGAGTACCATAAAGTAATATAAGTCTATATATGCTATTGCTGTTTCTTTTTCTTGGCCCCACTGTCTCTGTTTTGGTATAGCAGTCCTGGCATACCAGTCAACAGTGATATATGACCTTCGGTCCATGAAAAAAATATGTACCCTTCCTTTGAGGACTGCTTTTCTCTTTACAAGTATAACTGTTCTCCTTTGAAATGGGCACATAGTACTTCATCCAGTGAAACTTATGCTAATTGAATTGTAGGAACCTACAGCTTTTGCAGATGTGGGGTTTTTTTTAGCAAAACGTTTAGAGCTTCAAGGAAGAGTCATCTATCATGTCCTTTTTATACTAGAGTATGGGCAACTCAGGCAAGGGTCACTCTGAATATCACAAGGGCTGCAATTATCTCACACATCTAGGTGGGATTGAATTTTTGCAGGGAATTGGGATTTTCTTGTGTTTTCTTTACTATGTTTATGTTAGGAAACATGTGAAGATTGAAGTGTAATCTCTACGATAACGATAGGGAGCTGCTATCAGTTTTCAGTAAACGTTACCAGAAGGTCTAAAGGCTACAAAAAGAGGCTACAAGAGTCACAAATTACCTGCCTTTGTTTTACAGCATTATGTCTGTACATCGATTGTAGTTTTATTTCCATTTCTTAGCATTTTAAAACTCTTTGAAGTTGATGGCATTCTAAATTAGCTCATGCTCTTAAATACCTAGGTACAGTTCTGGTTTATACTGTATGCTGTTCCATGTACAGAATATATTCAGAATGCTGGCAGTTAATGAAAATATAAGGGAAAAACTCGAGCTCTTAAAACACTTGGAATGTGTTACTTAAATGGTCTGTACTAATTATTGCATTCTAACTAATGGAGTAGAATTATTCATTCCAATTAGGCTTTTGTTCTTCAGTGATGGTTTGGGTCCAGGCAGTTTTGTGGTGAGTACCTAATTGGCTTTACCTGTGTTTTTTTCCAGGTTAATGATAATGAGTTGAAGAACATGCTACACAAGAATGTTGTGGAACTTTTCAGGACAGCTGGTGACAATGTATCATTAAGGGTTCAGCACAGGGTATGTAGGCCCTCTTCTTTAGTTTTTGGTAGAACTTCCCCAAAGTGCTTCAAAGAATTTAGGAAAACGCCAAGCTACAGCAGAAAGTTGGATTGGCATGATTTGGATGAGGAACATAAACATTGATTTTGAACATCTCTATTATAAACCACTGTTTTCTAAGTTGGTGCCCTCCAGATGTGATGAACAAGCTACTCCTATTTTTCCCATCCTCAAGGCCAAATGACTGAGGGATTTGGGGAGTTGCAGTGTATTGTATAAGAAGAGCACCATGCTGGGAAAAACTTAATGTTTTTTTAAACATTTGCTGCCATATAGCCCCTCCAAGTAAAATCCACAGTGTGGATAAATTAGGATACTTAATGCAAGTTTGGCAAGAGATAGAGGAGAGAAATGTAACAGATAAGTAGCAGAAGTTGAATGTGAGCGGCATGTGTCAGATCTCCCCAATCATGTTACGCTCTTCAGATGTGTTGGGAATGCAGATAACTTTTGTAGTCCCACACATCTGAACAAGAGCAGTCTGGGGAAGCTGATGTACACTTGTATATGTGTTATGTAATGTAAAGTTTCCCTGGGCATTTTGATAAATTTTATGTATAGCAAATGGAGACCTTAAAGTAACCTACCAAGTGGCAAAATGTTGTGGATTATCTATAACAGTGTGCCATAGCAAAATCTTCAAAATTTTGATTAATGTTGAGAGAAAGAAAGCTAGCTAGCTAGCTTTTGAATTAGCAACTGCATGGACTTATCCCTATAGTTTTATTGGAAAATGTTTCAGGAGAGAGGGAGGGAGGGAGAGGGAGTGGGAGGAAGAGGGAGGGAGAGAGAGATGGGGAGAGAGAGAGACAGAGAGAGAGAGGGAGAGAGATATTACCGTATTTTTCGGAGTATAAGATGCACTTTAGTTTTTGGGGAGGAAAATAAGAAAAAAACTGATCGGCCTCCTGGAATACTGCGAATCAGCTGTTCCCAGAGGTGAATTTTAGCAACAGGTTCCTTAGTTGTGACCTCTGTGCCTTGCTTTTTTTTTTTTTTTTTCCCTGCCTCTGAAAGCCTCCGAAACAGAGCTTCAGAAAAAAAGCCTCTGAAGCTCTGTTTGGGGGCTTTTTTTCTGAAGCTTCGTTTCTGATGCTTTTTTCAGCCTCTGAAACCTCCTTTTGAGAAACTGGGCGGGGCTACATTCGGAGTATAAGACACACCCAGATTTTCACCCTCTTTTTTGGGGGAAAAAGGTGCGTCTTATACTCCGAAAAAATGGTATATAGATGTGGATGTCTGTTATTGCATGTAGTGGAGTTTTATTTTATTCTGTTCAAAGATTGCGATACATTTTGTTTGCCTGCTTGTTTTGGTGTGATTGAAAATGGAAATGATTGTTCAAAATGGTTGTTAGAGCTTCCTCAATAGGGTGGGTGTGAAAAGGAGATCTTTTTAGATTTTCCATAAAGCCAAGGTGAAACTTAATTCCCTAAAGTCCTCTTTTTCTCAAATATAACATGGGAATCCCATTTACGGTATCTTATTAGGACATGCACTAGCTTTCAAAAGTAGCTTGGCTGAATATGTCTTTGGAGAAGAAGTTTCAATTTTGCCAGCTTGAAGACGTGGGTCATCCTTGCTTTTCTAAATTTCCTTAGAAAGTTGAACCATCTCCTCCTTTGATTCAACTGCTAATGCCTTTCCTCTCCTTCTGATTGCAGCTATTGCCCCAGAATGGTCCCTCAAGCCACCGAGGAGATGGAGATCCAGGAGGCATTCCTTTGGCTATGATTTTGGTGCCAGGGTTGGCCATAGCAGCAGGAGCAGCTCTATTATGGGCCTTCTTTAGATATCGACAGCGGGTGTGATGAGCATCATTTTCCAAAGATCCTGCTGTCTCGGAAAACATATATATCTGTAAAATAATTTAAACAGAAGAAATCAGCAATCTTACTCTGGACTGACATAGGGAGAGGAGTAACAGAGAATCATTGGTCAGTGCAGCCTTCCCCAACATGGTGCCTTTCAGAGGGTGTTGGATTACAATACCCATTATTTCCAACCTGGCGGGTATCACTTTGGGAAAGGCTGGAGAACACTAAACATTTTGGCTGCTTTAGGGAGTTTCAAATTTCATATACTTAGAACCTGAAAACTGATGAGCTGGACAATCTAACTTCACTGGGCCCTGAAGAAAATTGGTCCGGTCTTTTCTGATTTATTTTTATCATGTGAGTTTTCCTGTGCTCAACATTTTTTCACATGTAGCTAAGCAACGGGGCAGAGCTTGTATGTTATGTCCCCTGACAGATGAGATAAGACAACTATCTGTTTTGCCACTTGCGAAACTGCTTCTGAAGGAAACTTCCAGAGCAGCATAGTTATGCTTTGATGTGGGGAGGGTTGGGTCTCAGGTGGAGTGAAATGTCCTTGAAAATGCAAGAAAGCAGGTTTGCCTGATCAGAAGGAGTATTGTAGATTGCAGATGCAGAATCAAGTGTGAAATTGAAAAAAGGTTTTGGATTTTTTAAAAATACAGATTTATCTTTGTTCCCTCCCTATGGTTTTCTCAGAAGAATATTGTCCGTAATGAGAGATGAAAGTGATAATGAAAACATCTTTCATTAATGAGTAGAATATTTTGGCAGGGTAGGCTAAATATTATTTAAATCAGAGGTCTTCAAACTTGGCAGCTTTAAGACTTGGGGACTTCAACTTCAATTCTGGGAGTTGAAGTTCACAAGTCTTAAAGCTGCCAAGTTTGAAGACTTCTGATTTAAATTATGGCTAAACATAATTGTATTTTTGTAGTGGTTCTCTAGCTGAAAAGACAAAACATTTCCTTAAACCTGAACATGGAAAGATGACACGTCGTTCCTTTCTTTTCTCCAAGAATAGATAATTTCAAGTATTGTGTACAACTGATGGTTTGTTTTGAACAACTGAGTAGAATGCATTGCTTTTCTCTCTGGGCTGAAAGCTGTCATTGGAAAGTAGACCCTTGCAGAGTTTCCTTCCACATAACTTGTTTCAGATTGGGTAGTCAAACATATCTTTTTTTCTTAAATTGCTAAAGTGCCAGATAGCTCTTTCCAGTGAAAAGCAATATGTGTTCATGATGCTGTTTTGTTTGGAGAGTGTGAACTACACCTATGGAATTCTCTAGCCATGCAACAAGGCAGCAGTGTTTATACAAGCCCAAAGTCTGTGAAATGATGACAAGGTGCTTGAAAGAAAAGCTACAATGCCCTCACTTTCTAGATGGCAAACCCTTGTATGTTGACTGTATCATATGATTTAAACTCCTTAAAGTATCATTAATTTTATTTTGAAACGGAATCTGTTTTTGTACTTTGCAAAGGAAAATAGATGTATGAGAAACGCATAATGCCAAAAAATGTATGTACCTCTTGAAACACTAATCTGCTGAATGTTTTTTTTTTTTCCAACTTTTAAAATTTCTAATACTTCTGTACAGGAGAATGCTTGAGATATGCTGGTGCGTGCCTGCCATATTTTCCCCTTTCTATCCCTTTAGCATGGTGAAAGGATCCTGTCCTCCCTCCAGTTACATTTACCTGGAATGTGCCCAGCCTTTCTTGAGATAGAAAATTATCATTCCTTAATGGGAACCCTATTCCAGTAATGAGGACCTGGCCACACCAGTGAGACCTCTCCAATTTGGGGGGATTATTAGGATTGTTATGACTGAAAAGACAATTTCCACAAGTATGGTACAATCGCAAGAGTATAATTTTGTGGATACATGCAAACTGGGATCTCTGATAACAGAGGTTTTTAGTGTGCAAGGAAGTATTATAGTATTGTGGATCTTCTGTGATACAGACAATCCTCGACTTATGATCCCTTACAATAGGGATCGGAATGTCTCTTACCAAGGTGTTCTTAAGTGAGTCATGTCTGATTTTACAACCTTTTCTCTTTTTTTGCCACGTTTAAGTGAATCACCCTTAAGCGAACCAGGCTTCCTCCTTTGACTTTGCTTATCGGAAGCCAGAGAAGGTTGCAAATAGAAATCATATGTCCCCTGGGATGCTATAACAATTTTAAGTGTGATGATCGGTGGTAAGTGACTTTTTTCAGTGCTGTTATAAGTTCAAATGGTCACTAAACAAATAGTTGTAAGTCAGTGACTACCTATATTTATTAGGTCAAACTAATTTGGTTATGATCACAGAATTTTACTGACTTCAAGTGCTATCCACAAAGCATCACATTCGGGTAGAGCTTTCTGACTAAACGTGTTGCAATAAAACCATTATCAAATATTCCTTTGTAGAGTGGACAGTTTTTCTGCCTAATTTCTGCATTTTTCATCTGCTTTTCCTCTACAGTATAGTTTTGTGAAGTGCTGTTGCTTTTCCCCATATGATCTGGGAAGAAAAAGCCAATATACTAGGCAGCATTATATTCTTCAACATGGGAGATGCACTGTAAATTCCCGTGGTAGCCAGAAATCTAAAATATGACAAATGAATTGTTTGTGGCATTTGAAATATTTTTGCAGTTGGATTTTTCTTTGGAACTTGTTTCTGAATTTCTATTTGCAGAAGGACACCATGCTTTCTAGTTATATTGCCTTAGCTTTGCTGAATGTAAAATTCCCAGGTCCCTGCTCTGGTTGTGAAAAAAACTGCAGTTCTCACAATGTAGAGATGTGCAATGTTCAAGTCACGTGTAAATCATAAATTTCCTTTCTAGCAGCCCTCCAGACATCCTGCCAAAATTCAGTGGTCAAATAATTTTCCTCTGTCTATCCACAGAAATCACCTCCCCACAAAAAAGTTTCAGTAGCCAGATGGATGTCACACTCCTAAGAAAAACATTTTAAGAAGCCCTCCAAACTTCTCCAGATTTACAAATCCTGCACTAGCCACTTATATGAAAACATGCGTACTTGTACGCTTTACTTTTCTGCTCTCAAAGTTGCACCAACTGCCCTCCCACCAAGCACGCAATTTTGTACTTGACATTCAAATGGTTCATGCTTTCTTTCACAGTTATTGCTTGCTAGATAACAACTGCCAATGTTTTTCCTATGTTAAGGATTAAATCAAAAGATTTTGGGACTGATTCCACCAATAGGGGCAGCTGCAATGCTGACATTTTTTTAAATTCTTGCTTTTGATATGAATAGGACGATCCTGTCCTTTAACTATCTTAGATTACAGTTACCTTGAATCATTCTGAAAATGGCTCCTTTAATAGAATCCAATTCACGTGTAAGAGTGTCTGGTGAATGAATTGATTTCCAAGTATTTCAGTCCCATCGTTCGTTGAATCTGCTTTTCATATGAAACTCTTTGTGCCCAGGATCGGTTTTGCCAAACCAGTTTGTTGCTGTGAATGTTCACACACACATACACACCCTTGAAAAGCAGATTCCTTTTTGAAAGCACTTGTTTGATTGGAACTCAAGAAAGCAAATGCAAGTTTGAAGATTGATAGGCAAAAAGATCAGAGCCCAGGAATTGTTAGATGCTTTTAATCTGCAGTTCAGATATTGAATGTGCTACACATTCATCAGAAAGATCTGGTATAGACCAAAAAAAAAAAAAAAATGAGCAGGGAATTTTTACTTCTATGTAATGATGGGGAAAATATTTTATCATTCATAAACCTAGGACCCTGTAATAATCTCTGAAATCCCAGCAAATGTTTGGAAGAAAATTCTATTGAAATTAATGAACATTATCTGCATACTATATACTGTATTTAGGATTGGGAAGTGGAGTTGCACCTCCAAGCAGGTTTTTTTTGGGTGTGGGAGTTGGTCATACTTGTAAAATATGCACATATGTATTTGGGAAATTCTTTATCCTTCCTGAGAGCAAGGATTCTGCTTCAAAATCAATACTGTCCTGTGTTGCCCATCTAATAATTTGATAAGCTGGGATCAATTTGAGGGTGGGGCCTTACTCATTTTCCAACGATGCTGAAGATTAGAGAATAAAGTGATGAACAAGAGCAGACTAAGGAAACTAGGAGCTGACGTTGCCGCTGCTTTTCAAATTGAAAACTTTAATGGGCAAAGGTTTTTCTCAGTCTTTCTACTGTGAATGTTTCAATTCAGTCTCTTCCGGCTTAGAGTTCCCTGCAGGCAAAAATGGCTCTGGCTCCGAAACGAAACTTTCATCTGAAGGACATTGCAACATTTTGTGCTGGGTCCCAAACGTTTCAGCTCGATAGTGGGAACTGGTAGGCTGCTGAACTTGTTTGGCAAAAAAGGGATTTTTGCCTATGGACAACAAACAAGTTCCATTGGTAACAAAATATATTAGTCACAACAGTTTGGTTTAAACAAATAACATGGAGATATTCAAAGATATAGGAATGTCTGCCACCAAGGACTGTAAGTGCCCTCTCTGTGGGACCTGCTGAGGCCAAGGCATGAATCATCACAAGTAGCTTGCTAACAGTTGATTAAAGAGTGATACAAATCCTGCTTCAAAAAGAACTTAACTTGCTTTGAAAGGGTAGGAAAATGCAACTCCTTTTGCAATGATACAATACAGGAGGTACATTTGATAACCTGCTGAAACAACCTGACAATTTTCTTAGCATACACACTTTTCTTAGTCGTCCTTAAAAGGAGACAAAAACTTAACGGAGGAAAGCCACTGCAAAACAAGCTCTCCCCTTCCAACACTTCAGCTTGGGAAAAGGCAATGGTGGTAGAGGAATATGTTCTGTCCCCGTCTCACACACGCACCCTCACAGACAGGCAACAGTTAAAGAACTCAGCCAACAACAGTTTATCAGAATTGGCAGCAACCCAGTGGCTGGCTGCCAGGTATTCTTTACTCACGAGGGGGGAGTTTCTCCCTTCGTCTGGGAACAAAGCCAATACACAATAATCAACGAAGTCCAGTAAATACAAAGAAGGTCATCCAATATCCGTTTTTTGCTTGTCACAGAGCTGAACCGGCCACCACACCCTCTTTTATACCCTGTGGGGTGTGGTCCAGTGACAGCCTAATCCCTGGCATGCCTCTTCTTCTGCTGCGCGTGCTTATCTCTGCAACGCTGCCGAGGGTCCAGCCAAGACTCATCTTCCTCATTACTGTCCACCTGTGGCTGCGTGGACATGCTTGGCCCCGGGCCTATCTCTTGACTTTCGGAGGATACCGAAGGCATTGCCAGAGAGGAGGGTCCTGGAGAGGGAGGCCTTGCCAACTCCTCTCCTTCACTCTCAGAGTCCTCTTCTGCCGATAACACAGGCTCAGGTAACAGAGCCACAACAGAATACAGTGAAGTACATCACTTCATGTTTGACTTGTGAAGAGGTTTTCTCCCTTTCCCAAAATATAAGGACTACAACTCATCCAATAAAGCTAATTGGAAGAGATTTAGACTGGGCAAAAAAAAAAAATTTCATACATCATTAATCTGAAAAATAACAGACATAGTGCTGACCATTAACTAGGCTGCCTTTAAAAGCAGATTACAAAAAAACCTAGGAGAACAAATCCATCATATTGCGAGAGAACAATAGCAAAGAGGTAGTGTGCCCACATGTTTTTCCGCTCCCAGAGGCATTTGTTTGGCCATTGTGAAGAACCAGATGCTGAACTGATGTGCCTTGGCCTGTTCCAACAGAGTTTATTCTCAGGAGTTTTGTGTTCTTACAGGGGATACAAAAAGAGAATGGACTAAAATAACGGGGTAGCTGTACACAGCCCTTTGAAGCTTTCTCTTACAAAGCCAGATGATTCATTTTTTAAATCAAGGATAAGCAACTTTATTTAGAGTTTAGAGAATTTACCAGGGGAACAATTTGCCTCTAGAAGTTGTGAATTCTCCAACACTGGAAGTTTTAAAGAAGAGATTGGACAACAATTTGTCTGAAAAGGTATAGGGCAAACCTTTTTGGTACCAAGTGCCAAAAAGGGAACACGCGCATCTGTGTCTCAAGCTAGAAGAGGAGCTGCCCAGGACGCAGGTGCTCGCCCGAAAATGAACTTCCAGTTTCAGCTACTGAACTTCCGGTTTGAGCCAGCTACTCTTCCGGGTTTCTGTTGCCCATGTACACACGACAATCAGCTGGCCACTGCACAAGCTCTCAAAGGAAAACAGAAAATCTGCTCTTCTAGTTTCTGGCACTGCTGCATGCAAAAAGGCCAGCTGATTGTCACATGCACATGCATGCCAGAAACCTGGAAGAGGAATAGGCAACATCACACGTGCCAGGTGACGTGGCTCCACGTGTCACTTCGGGCACATGTTCCATAGGTTCGCCATCACAGGTATAAGGTTTCCTCCCTGAGCAGAGAGTTGGACTAGAAGACCTCTAAGATCCCTTCCAACTCTTGTCCTGTCCTGTCCTGTCCTGCCCTGCCCTGCCCTGCCCTGCCCTGCCCTGCCCTGCCCTGCCTATTCTATTCTATTCTATTCTATTCTATTCTATTCTATTCTATTCTATTCTATTCTATTCTATTCTATTCTATTCTATTCTATTCTATTCTATTCTACCCTACCCTACCCTACCCTACCCTACCCTACCCTACCCTATCCTATCCTATCCTATCCTATCCTAGCTTGAGGACCAATCCAGGCTTTGCTAAATACTTGGCAGAATCAGGGCCCAGCAAACGAGATTGTGCTGGGGATGATTACTGTTGGAGTTCAAAATAGCTGGGGACAGCTTATTGGGAAGACAAAATTAAATCAGGAATTATCTGTGAAAAAATAGATGGGGAACAACAATTTAGAGGACAGTGTTTCGAATCTTTATTCTGCCCATTGGGCATAATCTAAAAGCAATATAGATCTCATCAAATATAAGGTATTGAGGAGCCTTTTCACAATGCCCATTAGTTGCCAATCCCTTTCCCCCCCCCAAATAATATTTCTCAGATTTGCTTTTATTTTTCTGAGCATGTAAAAAGCTGGCATATTTCAGAAGCTGGTGAAGTGAAAACAACCTCCCATCTGGTGCAGCTCCCTGTTTTGGTCCTCGGAGCTTTCTTCAACATCAACATCAAGGTAATAGCAATAGCAATTAGACTTATATACCACTTCACAGTGCTTTTGCAGCCCTCTCTTTTACAGTTTACAGAGTCAGCCTATTGCCCCCAACAATCTGGCCCCTCAATTTACTGATCTCGGAAGGATGGAAGGCTGAGTCAACTTTGAACCTGATGAGATTTCGACTGCCAAATTGTTGGCAGCTGATGATCAGCAGAGGTAGCCTGCAGTACTGCATTCTAACTACTGTGCTACCGTGGCTCTTTCTCATCCTCAACTTACAACCTTTTCGTTTAGTGACTGAAATTAGTTACAACGGCACTGAAAAAGTGACTTATGACCGTTTTTCACATGAGCATTGCAGGATTTAATCATGGTCACATGATTAAAATTTGGATGCTTCACGACTGGCTCTTATTTATTTATTTATTTATTTATTTATTTATTTATTTATTTATTTATTTATTTATTTATTTATTTATTTATTTATTTATTTATTTATTTATTTATTTATTGGTTCGATTTATATGCCGCCCTTCTCCGGAGACTCAGGGCGGCTTACAATGCGTTAAGCAATAGCCTTCATACTTTTGTATATACCTGCTTAGTAGGGCTTTCAGCCCCCCTCTAAGCGGTGTTCTTTTTTATACAAAGTCAACTTATTGCTCCCACAATCCAGGTCCTCATTTTACCTACCTCGAAAGGATGGAAGGCTGAGTCAACCTTGAGCCTGGTGAGATTTGAACTTGCAGTAATTGCAGGCAGCTGGTGCTACTTGACAGCACTTTAGACTGCTGTGCCACCAATGCTCTTTATGACGGTTGCAGTGTCCCGGGATCATGTGATCATCTTTTGCGGCCTTCTGACAAACAATGGGGAAGCCTGATTCACTTACCCACCATGTTATTAACTGCAGTGATTTACTTACCCACTGTGGCAAGATATATTGTAAAGTGGAGCAAAACTCACTTAACCAATGTCTCACTTAGCAACAGAAATTTTGGGCTCACTTGTGGTTGTAGATTGAGGACTACTTGTATTAAAAATATTTCCTACCATTTTGAGGGAATATATGAACAGTGAATCGCAACTCCTCAAATACACTTAAAAGTAAGACTCTCTTCCAAATGCTCCAGTCCCAAACCCACAAAATACTTAGCTCTACTCTGTTATATCCTTGACTTTCTTCGTGCTCCCAACACTCAGGCCATCAGAAGATTTGCAACTCTGATCTAGGCCATGAGAGTTTTTACTGGGAGCTGACAAGATTCTTCACCTTCACCTTCCTGCTTCCCTTTCAGGCAAAACAGGCACAACAGGAACTGAAATTTATCTTGCTTTGAAAACACATGAATATTTAAGTATCAAATCCAAAACTCTTAGAACTTAGAACAACTTTATTGTCACTTTGAATGTACACTAATTGACATACATTAAAATGAAATTTCGTTGCATACACCTCTCAAAGGGTCACCACCTCCAATATACACTACATGAACATGACAAAATAAATAAATAAAATACAAAATTATGCATATGCCCACATATATTATATGGCACAGAGAAACAATACAGTCTAGTTTGGATGTATACATGTACATGGTGAGAAAAACGAATCTTGTGAGTTTACCAGATGGATGGGCATAGGGAACAAAACTCATGTGCGCATTTTCAGAAAGGTCTGGAAACGAGAGAAGGGAGAAAATTTGTTTCCTGATTGTACATTTTTCCTGAAGCATCAGGTATGAGGAATAAAGAGTAGAGTAAATAAAATAGAATAAAATTGCTCTACAGTATATTCTGGATTTCTTCCCTTGCACCTGACATAAACATATAGGAAGTAATCAAAGATGTCCTTTTGGATATTTTTTTTTTAATTCTCTAGTTTTAGGTAAGAGCAGAGTTGGGAGTCTGGATTAAATAAGTGGGTAAATTAATGATTGGCAATGAGAACATGAGAACTCTATACAAATAAATTTTTTATTGCCTAAAAAAAATTTTTTTTTGAAAGAATACAGGTCTCTGCTGTCGAAATCTCTTCTTCCTTTTACCATGAAGACACTTGCAGTAAATATGTCCCAGTCGCTCTTACTGCAATGCAGCTGCAGTGTTCCCAGTGAAATGGGAATAGATGAAGCGAAAGGAAAATGTTCCAAGAACAGAACAGGCCATGCCTCTATTTCAAAGAACAGGGAATTCTCATAGAAGAGGTTCAGTAAACCTAATGCAAAGAACCAGGGCTGTGGCTTAAAACAGTCCTTTGAAAACTTAGATTAAATTTTGCAGCCTGCAGAGACGGCTAAACCATTTCTTACCCTAATTTGTGATGATCATTTAGAGCTGTAAAGTATTCAGACATATTATAGCATCCAAATGGCAATCAATATAGCAACGGAATAGTGTTTAGTACAGGGGATTGCACCAGCTACTCTTTTATTTTTTTCTTTATCTGCTAAAGTGGCCTCAATAAACTACGATACTGTACTGGCAGCAGTAACTTTAGTAGGTTCAGAAAAGGTATATTGTACAGAATTACCAAGAAATGGAGGAAAAGGTGGTAATAAATTATGGCCTAGAGACAGGACAATTATGGCAATTTTATTGCAAGCATGAGAACAAGGAGGCAGTTTCTAAGGAAACAGTTTAAGAAGAAATACATAAAAAAGGTGGAAGCACACATGTATTATCTGAATTTAAACCCAAAGAGTACGTACTACTTAATAAATCTAACTCTGCATCTTTACTAGTTTAATTTCTTTAATATGCATCAATTTACTAATTTTTACCACCCTCTTTTGGGGCACAACAAAATGATTACTCCCAGGATCGCTGTTCATCTTCAGGTGTTAACACAGTGGTTCTCAACCTGTGGGTCGCGACCCCTTTGGGGGTCGAACGACCCTTTCACAGGGGTCGCCTAAGACCATCGGAAAACACATATTTTTTTTTTTAATTTGATTTATATGCCGGCCTTCTCTGGAGACTCAGGGCGGCTTACAATGCGTTAAGCAATAGCCTTCATTCTTTTGTATATTTTATACAAAGTCAGCTTATTGCCCCCACAAACTGGGTCCTCATTTCACCTACCTTAGAAAGGATGGAAGGCTGAGTCAACCTTGAGCCTTGGAGAGATTCGAACCAGCAGAAATTGCAGGCAGCTGTGTTAATAACAGGGTGCACTATACCACTGTACTATCAAGGCTCTTTCAATGGTTTTAGGAATAATTTTATGGTTGGGGGTCACCACAACATGAGGAACTGTATTAAAGGGTCGCGGCATTAGGAAGGTTGAGAACCACTGTGTTAACAGAAAAAGAAAAACAGCATTGTATTGATTAGGACCGAAGCTACCATAGACATTCAGGTGGAAGATTTACACATTGCATGAAGCACTACCAAGATGAAAATGGCATCCAAGAGTCGGTTTGATAGCAATAGCAATAGCACTTAGACTTATATACCGCTTCATAGTGCTTTACAACCCCCTCTAAGCGGTTTATGGAGTCAGCATATTGCCCCCAACAATCTGGGTCCTCATTTTACCAACCTTGGAAGGATGGAAGGCTGAGTCAACCTTGAGCCTGGTGAGATTCGATCTGCCAAACTGCTGGCAGCCGGTAATCAGCAGAAGTAGCCTGCAGTACTGCACTCTAACCACTGTGCCACTGTGGCTGATCATAGTGTTTAAGGCGTGAGCCTTGAGATCATGAGTCCTAGTCTCACTTTAGACATGAAACCAACTGGATAATCTTGGACCAGTCACTATCTCTTAAGACTTAGGAAGGAGACAATGGCAAATCATTTCTGAAATGCAGGGACTTTTCCAGTCACCAGGAGTCATCAACACTGACTCAAAACAAACAAACAAAAAAATAAGATGTGTTAATTTTGCATTCCCACCAGATCAGTGAATAAAAGACCAAAACATTAAAATCCATTTATGGATTTTATGTTGGATGCTCTGTCAACCAATAAGACTGTGGCCTCTTTATAATGGAAGGGATCGTGCAGCGCTTAAGATGGGTCTTTCTAACTGTGGGTCATGAGTCTTTGTGGGATTATGAGCAGACAACAAAGGAAGAGAGATCTGTCACATTGTTTTCAACCACCATAAATTGGCTCTGGCTCATGTATCACAGCTTTCCACTCATCCAAAGATTTCCTGTCAGGAATAGCCACCATCCATTCTGTGAGGTTAACTTGAATGCAGTACCTGGAGTTGAAGTTGGACACTGCATTTTGCAGAATACATTGTGGCCAGCAGCAAAGACTGTTGAACAAGAGTTCAGGGTTTTCAGTTTTATTTTCTCCAGGATTTTACTCTTCATGCTGGTGGAAAAGAGAAAGTGTTGGAGAGAAGGAGGTATTAGGTGAAGCGAACAGTATTATAGTTATTGATATTATATATCACAAGGGATTAATAGAGTTTGTCATTTTAAAGGGTGTGGGTGTTGGAAAGTTTGAGAATATTTCCCTTAAAGGATTAGGACCACAGCTTGCAGAAATTTCTGTATTTACTTCTGCTTGGATACTTAGGAGTGTTTTTTTTTTAAATTTAATATAATCTACCTTGTGGGATTTTTTAAAATCACTTGTCATAGGGTTTTCTCTTTAGACTAAATAAATACATTCAAATAGCGAGTTTCCTTTGAGGAGAACTTGGAGATGCTGATCATAGATGACAAATGTTGGCAGCCGGATGCCTGTTACTGAAGTGACCCAACAATCCAGTGATGGAATTCAATTTTTTTTTACTACTGGTTCTGTGGGTGTGGCTTGGTGGATGTGGCATGGCTTGGTGGGCATGGCTTGATGGGCATGGCAGGGGAAGGATACTGTAAAATCTCCATTCCCACCCCACTCCAGGGGAAGGATACTGTAAAATCTCCATTCCCTCCCTACTCCAGGGAAAGGTTACTGCAAAATCCCCATTTCCTCCCGATCAGCTGGGACCCATGAGGCAGAAGTAGATGAGGACAGGGCCAGTCAGAGGTGGTATTTACCAGTTCTCTGAACTACTCAAAATTTCTGCTACTAGTTCTCCAGAACTGGTCAGAACCTGATGAATACCACCTCTGCAACAATCATAAGAAAAAGTTTTTGGTTTGCTACTGAGTATTGGTTTTGATCTGTAAAAGCCACCTAAGTCCCATGCACAGATCTTCTTGGAGACTGCCCTAATTACCTGAAAGAAAAGTTACTTTACATTAAACATTGCTCCAGATGAAGATGTGGGGGGGAACCCTCCTTGCCATAGTTTTCAATGAACCTAAGAGTCCCCCCCATATTAAAGTTAAGATATTGGGGGGGGGAGGGGTTCAGAATCATCCTTCAGTTGAATATAAGTACCCTTTTTCATCTGAACTTTCAAGTGCTCCAGCCTGCAAAACAACTTCAGCTGAAACCATTCTTTCTCCTACTTACTCCTGCTTTGTTTTTCGGTTGCCATTCATGGGGGGAGGGACGGGGGAACCTAGGAATGTGGTGCCTCAGCTGCTAGTCAAAACATCTACCAGCCAGTGTGAACCAAGACCATGTCAACAGATTCCTGTTGGAGCTGAGCGGGAACCTGTGGCTGAATTGATTGGCTCATGTGATCTAAAAGACACGGGGGGAATTTCTATTCTTTTAACTATCCCTAAGCATGGGAACCCTTTAGAGCTAGCTTCACCTTTCTAAATGCTGATATGATGTACTCAGTAAGGGCTTCTTGAACCTGAATAAACTGTCAGAGTCTTTTTTTTTTTTTGCTTTAATTTATATGCCGCCCTTCTCCGGAGACTCAGGGCGGCTTACAATGCGTTAAGCAATAGCCTTCATACTTTTGTATATTTATACAAAGTCAGCTTATTGCCCCCACAATCTGAGTCCTCATTTCACCTACCTTTGAAAGGATGGAAGGCTGAGTCAACCTTGAGCCTGGTGAGATTTGAACTTGCAGTAATTTCAAGCAGCAGATGTTAATAACAGTGCTTTAGTCCACTGTACTACAGGCTCTTCTTGACTGCCTTGAGTTCATTATTCGGAACAATGACATTTTGGGATTGAGACTATTGACTCCAGATCATCCTGTCTGCTTCCTAGTTAGGTTCTTTTATGAAATTTGGGTGTATTTATTTCATTTTTGGATGACACAAGAGAAACTGAAAACAAACAAAATCCCTCAAAGTATCCAAACGTCACCATCAATATTATAAAGTCTCCCTTCTCCAAGGGAGTACTCCCATTACCAAAGAACTTTTGTTTGAATAGGCTATTCATTTTCCAGAGGTTGAATGGTTTTTGATGAATTGCTCATAGTTGAGACTGTGGTGAAAATTAAGTCTCCTGGAAAGAGAAGATAAATTTCAGTCACCATATGTTTGAGAAAGATACGACTCTCAACTAGGTAGGGCTCAAGAACAGAAAAATGGCCTTTGATTTTCTATAAATGGGGAGAATATATGACTTTGTTCCACCCGGTTGGCCATTTTCTAGTGCTTTTATATTCAAACTTTTCTTCCATCCTGGTAGCCACTTTGGGCTTTTAAAAAGCAATAATTCTAATTTACAGCCCCCTCTTGGTATTAGTTTATAAAGCATTAATTCAGGGATTTGAGAGAGCTGCTCTTATTTGTATCCTAAATAGTGATTTGCTTGTGAGTTCCGATATCAAAAGTGAAAGCAGGAGGGTCAGAAATCAATCCAGTTTTTACATCATTTTAGGTCTCAATTATCTTAAAGTCTTTTGCCTACTCCCTCAGTCCTACTGTATTATGGGAAAGGATCTACTCATTCTGCTGATTGAGGCCCTTGCCTTTTGCTCCTAACAAGGCTAGCCATTGTTTGGAAATGATAGTTACCTAACTTGTTGGGTTGGCAATATATAAAACCTCAATATTGCTTTAAGGCTGTATTGCTGTATTGCATCATACTGTTTCCTGATTGGTTAGCTCTGTAGCCAATGTCCTTAAGAGAGAGCTTGAAACATGGTTAGTTTCTCTTTGCTACTCTCTGCTACTCATTATTGAACGTTACTGATCGTTACTGCTATTTGCTTTGTTTGCTACTGTTTGCAACTGTTTATTGTGTATGACTACAACAACTGGTAAGAAGACTTTGTTATTGGAATATCCCTGGACTATTGTATTACTATCGACTGCTTTATCTGTGTATGACCTGGACTGTTTATTGGACTGTGCCTTATTACTTTTTTCCTAAAAGTAAACACAACTCAGTGTATCTGTGTGTTGACTGTGATTATTTGCAACTGCTCTCAGCCACTTTCATGTGCACACCCTTGCTACTCTAGGGTTGCTCTGCTAATTCCTCAACAGCCCTGATGCACCATTAATTAATGTGGACAACCTGGAAGAAAAAAATAATATAAAGATGCATTTTATGAAGTCATTACGTATCAAGCTCAAGTAAAGAGGCAGCCTTAAGTTTGATGGAGCTATTTCTGCAGCTGAGAGCATGTAGTGTACTTGGGCTGATCTGGAAAAGACCAAGAATGCCAGACCCAATTAGTACTTGGATGGGAGATGATCAGGAAATGCCAGGGTGGTGGGCTAAATTAGAACAATGAAAAACGTCAAAAGAGAAGGTAAGGACAAACCATTTTCATATTGTGCCAAGAAAATGAAATGCCCGTGCAATGTTTCTCTTGATGGGAGGATCTGCTCTGACCTTATTATTTAAGACTGTCACTCTCTGGAACCAATGACATTTAAAGGATTGTTTTCCTTTTGGGCAAAGGCTGCCTTGCCATATTTAAATTCCAGAATGCCATCATATTTCCCATGTGATTGTATGCCAGCCACTTACCAGACCAGGCAATAGTGATGGAGCTTATTAAGACCGTGGAAGATCAGTCACACTTTCTTCCTTTGTGCTCCTCCATGTTAGAGATGCTTCAGCTGGTTTAAGCACAAGGCGCACTCAAGGGGAAATTCTGCTTTCCCATTCAAATCCAATCAGTTCTTCTCAGTTCCAGCTGCATGCTTTAATTGCAGGCTTCATTATTATTCACTTAAAGAGGTGTACCACAACATCCACTAATAGTATGTCATCATTAGTTGTAGACCAACTCCTGACAAAACTAAGGCCGCCTCAGTCTTGGCTTTCCTTGGTGGCAACAACTAACATTTACTAGGGAATAAATGGCATGGAATTTACAGGAATACATGGCTGGAGTTTATGTGTTAGTGACTTTGTACAGCTTCAACTTGTCTACAAATATTGCCATCTGCTTCTCCTCTGACTACCTGAGAAAGTTCTCCTATGTTTCTGCTTTCTTACACAAGCACCCAATGCAGGTAGTCCTTGACTTATAACAGTTTATTTAGTGACTGTTCAAATGGCACTGAAAAAAGTGACTTATGACCATTTTTCACATGACCATTGCAATATTCACACGGTCATATGATCAAATTTCAGATGCTTGGCAACTGACGCATATTCATGACGGTCCCAGGGTCATGTGATCACCTTTTGCAACCTTCTGACAAGCAAAGTCAATGTGAAAGCCAGATTCACTTAACAACTGAGCCTGAGTGGCGCAGCAGACTAATGCTACTGTTCAAAGGTAGTATTTAGCTTCCAGCTGCCTGCAATTACTGCGAGTTCAATTCTCACCAGGCTCAAGGTTGACTCAGCCTTCCATCCTTTCTAAGGTGGGTAAAATGAGGACCCAGTTTGTGGGGGCAATAAGCTGACTTTGTATAAAATATACAAAAGTATGAAGGCTATTTTGCTTAACGCATTGTAAGCCGCCCTGAGTCTCCGGAGAAGGGCGGCATATAAATAAAAATAAAAATAAAAAATAAAAATAAAAACTGTGTTACTAACTTAACCATATTACTAACTTGATTCACTTAACAACTGGGCCAACAAAGGTTATAAAATCTGACAAAATTCACTTAACAACTGTCTTGCTTAGCAACATAAATGTTGGGCTCAATTGTGGCCCTAAGTCGAGGACTACCTGTATATACCCATGCAGATAGGCATATATTCCAAAGCCTGAAACTTTTCACACTTTCTAGATTATGTGGAAGGGATATGAGTCTAACTTAAGTGTTAAAAATATGTCCCGTTGGAATATTAGATTTATTACTCACCACAAATCCACGTGTTTTACAATCACGCAAGATAGGAAATAAAACATTGATGGTTACAAAAAACCCAGATTACATTATTATAAAATACATCCAAAGACTGTAGTACATGCACCCCAGAGGCACCTGGTTGTGGCAATGGGCATACCTAGAATATTGTACAAGAATTATCTTTCCCCAGCAAGCTTGCTTTGCTGTTTTGATTTTCTAGTTTTCTATTTTGATGGGGTTTTTTTTAAGTTTTTTATTTTGAATACATTAAAACAAGACACAAATACACAACATTTATATACATATCACTTTTTCCTACAGCTATTTCAAAGTGATCCTTTCTTGCTATTTACATCTATTTACACATACTTTAATTTTGTCTTATTCAATAATTATTTTCCATCTTTCTTTATTTCGTCTACATTGTACCTTGATCTTCAACATTCCCCCCCTCTCCTTTATTCCTCTTTCTCATTTTTCCTATTCTCCAATCATTCATACCATCTACACCACACTTTGTAATAGTCTGTATTCTCTTTCTCCTTGAGTTATTTTGTTAATTTGTCCATCTCTGTGCATTCTAAAATTTTTCTAATTATTTTTAATAATTAAAACTATTTTGATGTTTTTTAATCTTCAAGTAAACTGCCCAGAGTTGTTTTGTGAATGGATGGTCTTAGAATGAATGAATGAATGAATGAATGAATGAAAATTTTCTAGGCTCCATGTGTCATCATAGGCCTCTGAAACAGGTTTGTTTTCATAGTTTCTAGGGCCTGAATTCAGCCAAGTTGAAGGTGATTCTGAAGTATAGGCAGTGCTCCACAAATGCTTATGCCTATAAGCCTCCCTGGGAAATACCTTGCAAATAACTATAATAATGACTCAAAGGGCTTCATGCCAGCTTGAAGGAAAGTTCAAGGAAGAGGAACATATGCCTTATGACAGTGGTTCTCAACCATGGCAACTTTAAGATAAGTGGACTTCAATTCCCAGCATTCCCCAGTCAGTATGTGCAGACTGGAGAATGCCGGGAATTGAAGTCCACTCATCTTAAAGTTTTCAAGGTTAAGAAATGCTGCCTTATGAAAAGATCCAAGACTTGGCAGATATCCAAATGAAGAGGATTTAAACTTCTTTTACATGGCAATGTTTTCTTCGACAGGGCAGGATGCCTCATCTGTCATGTCTCTACTAAGGAAAGACTGTCATAGCCATTTTGATGGGGGGGGGGAAATCGAAATGCTTTCAGCAACTTTTATAGGACCAGGCTGATTTCTAAAATGTATCGAACTTGGCACTGCTTTAAAGCAGTTGTGAGTTATTGCTTAAATGACTTCTTAAATTTGATTTTCTGTCACTGAGACCCCATTAAAATTGATTTTATTCAATTTTCAGTATATGTTTATCTGAAAATGTCAATATTCTCTTAAAGGTCATTGATTTGCCTGAATATTTGGTTCTTGGTCAATTTTTGCATGGATAATATCAGGATAAATAGATAGCCTTCCCCTTACCTATATATGAACTTCTGCATGCAAAACATACTGTTCACTTATTCATAGTGGACAACTAATCTTTGTTTCACATAGAACATTCTATTTTATTTTTGAATTTACCAACTTCCTGTGACACCTTTCTTGAGTTATTAAGCACTGTCTAGATCTCTGAAGGGAAACTTGTTATCTTTCTGAGTCTTTCGTCACTATTCTCACTCTTAGTTAAAGTTTTGAATTCAGAGATCCATTTAGCTGATTTCTCACATGGTGTTTTAGGACTTTTTCACAGGTAGTCTTTGCATCTCTCCAGAATCACTTCTGGACCTACTATATGATTTTGTGCAGTTTACCTGGACAAGAGAGGGGCGTCATGGTGGCCTAGTGGTGAAGACACTAGCCTCCCACTTGGAAGGTTGAGAATTCAATTCTAGGTAGCAGCAGATGTTTCTCTCCTAGGGTGCAAAGGAAAAAAAAATCTGCTGTGAACTCCACGTGGCATCAGGAAGGGCATCCGGCCAGTAACTGCTCATCCAGTCACCCTGACTCTACCCCAAAATAAGGGATTACAGGGTTGTAAAAAGGGAGTTTAAACTCAGGCAAGAGGTGGAATCTAGATGGTTTCAAAGTTTCCTGCCAACCCTTACATTTTGTAGTTCTATTGTGACTTTGCTGAAATTAAGAAAGTGTTCTTGCACTGAGGAGTTAATTAATACATGTAGTGAAATGAAACGCTGGTATGTGTGTGTTTTTTTAAAAAGAATATGTGAGGGTGAGAAATGATGTTCAATCTTCTAATGAATTTTAACACTACTGTTTCATACTAAAATTAGTATTTCTAATTTCTTGTTACTTTGAGGTAGTGACAGACTGTCCTGCAGAACTGAAGCATTTCCTTACTGAGTTTTGGCATTTCTAATGTCAGATTATATCTTATTTTACCTTATCTTCTACAGAGATTTGATAACATTAAAGATGTAATAGGGCATTGCTGGCAGATTATGGCATACACCACATCAGAGCATGAATATTGGAGTAGCTATCAATGTATGTATTGTGTTGACACTGCTTATAACATAAGCAGTGAATAAGATTAAACCTGCATAAAAATGGTCAAACATTCATAAAATGCATTAAAATGTACAAAAATCCATAAAAACATTAAAACAGTGTCATTAGAGCAAGTTAAATATTAAAAAATAGAAACTTTTGACAAAATATTATTTTTTTTAGCAGCAGCCTATGTAAAGGCTGCTATGTATCCTGTTCCTACCCTTTGGAACAGGATACCCCCAGGGTTACGAATCCCAGATGATCCCAGATCTCTGTACTTTCCGTCGTGCACTTAAGACCTTTCTGTTTCACCAAGCCGGGCTGGCATAATTTTTTCTAATTGTCTAAATTTTACGCTGAAGATCTTAACTGATGAGCCAAATTGGTTTAATTATTTTAAATTGTTTTTATTTCACATTTTTATATGTATGTTATTTGACTGTTCACCGTCCTGAGTCTTTTGGCTGAAGGGTGGTATAAAAATTAAATAAATAAATAAATAAATAAATAAATAAATAAATAAATCTTGCTAATTTCCATGGCATTGTCTCCTTGTCTAAATTAATTGGATATTCAATTTTATATGAATCAGGCCAAAAACCCTTCTTATCAAGAGGGGTTCCAGAAACTTTCCATGTTCTAAAGTAGAAATAGGACAGTACAATAAATAATAGATAAAATCTTCTACAATTTCCTTGGAGCAAGGGGAGAGGCACATATTAGATGGGATATTGAGAAATTGGCCCTCTCTAGTTCCTGATGCCATTTGCTGAACTATATGTCAGGTTTTGGTGTCGTCTCAGATAAATTGCATTTCCAAACAAATAGTCTTTGATGAAATCTTTCATTTATTAAGCACGACAATCTGTTCCCGACTACGTCGTAGCCAACACTGACTTCCTGACCCCAAACCTTCCCTTTCTGTTCCCCAATTCTCTGCGTCTCATTGGCCATCTTCCAAATCACTCTTCCCATATCTACTACTTCAGCTCCCAGGAATGTCCCCCCTCCCATCCCATCTCCTAGG
Organism: Pantherophis guttatus; assembly: GCF_059756535.1. NCBI lineage: Eukaryota > Metazoa > Chordata > Lepidosauria > Squamata > Colubridae > Pantherophis > Pantherophis guttatus. Next base: position 72,397,064 of record NC_142063.1, read on the forward strand.
GGATATTATCTTCAGGGAAAATAAGTAGGTGAAAAGTCAAGCGTCTTCTTGCCAGCTGCACCCTCTTCTCCTCCTTATGTCAGCACTGGAACGAATGTAGTTTGGAGTGCTGACATCATAGTTTTGTAAGTGCCTCTTGGAGGGATGGCACTACAACCCATTTGAGATAATGTTCACACTCAGTTTTTAGTTTTTTATTAAGTGTACTCCAGGGGAATTTTATTTTCTGGTCACTTAAACAATTTTTGGGGATGGGTGTCAAAGACATCCAGTATCCTGTTTTTAAATAATAGATTATTGCTTGCATTATTTGAATATAAAAGAAATTCTGGGCATAAACTAAAGGAATGCACATGATTGGATAAAAACATAGGCCAACTGATGCAAGGACAGGTGGAGAAATTCATTGGAGAAGTTGGATCAACATTAATCAATTTAAACTGAGTATCTGCCAGATGAAGTATTGCACCAATACTATCAGTTAAATTAACAGACCATTTAATTCTTTTTTGGCCTGAAACTTTTAATGCAAGTATGTGGTCATTATTTATTTTCAACATTCCACTATCTTCAAAGCCAATATATCAGAATGTGATCGATTGGGGATCACTACGGCCTCATAATAACCTTCCTATTTTAGCAAAAGGGGCACACAGACATAGTCAATTATTGTCCCATTTGTTGATAAGTATGTAAAATTACTGCGCGAATCTTGGGGCAAGAGTCATTCAGAATTTTTTTTAAAAATCTACTTTTAAAGTAAACTTTAAAGATTTCAGCCTTGCAAGATTACTTTTAGAATCCTTCAAGGTATAAGGAAAAGGCCATCAATGTTAAGTTTCAACTATTCTTCTTATCACCTCCTATTCTTTCATTAAAATCTCCCACTATGGGAATTGGTGGGAAATATTCTCTAGAATATTAATTGTATATCATGTTTAGCCCAATGGTCTTTATTTTGAGACTTAGAATTTCTGGAGCCATACAAACATTTAATATTATTAGGACAATTTTATTGTTACCATAAATGATAAAGACCTAAGTCTTTCCCCTTTTTAAATGGAAATTTTAAATCTGGTTTTAAATTATTGGGGTTTTAAATTTGTTCAGCCAAATTATTTAATTCGTTTTAATCTATTTTAAATTTTGTATTTATATGTTTTATTCTATGGCTGTTCACCGCCCTGAGTCCTTCGGGAGTAGGGCGGTATATAAATTCAATTAAAAAAAAAAATCTCACTATAAGAAAACAGGGATAAAGTCCAGATTTGTTTGTGCTGCCTCCAGGTCCCACTTCCTGTTTAACAAGATAGCTAAAGCCCCAAAAAGTGGCCCATAGAATGTAATTCCCTTGCTCCAATGAGTGGTAAGTCAAGAACATAAGTTAAGGACTAACTGTAATTAAATTAGACTCATATATAACCACATTCCTTCATGTAGATGAGACTGGACTATTTGAATAGTATTAATAGTGTAATACAGTTAATCTTCATTTAGCAACCACAACCCAGTCCTTAAGTGGAGCAGTCACTAAGTGAAATCACAACTGTGCTAATAAGCTTTCTTCAGCTTTGTCTAGAAGTTGAGCTTCTTTTAGTTCAAAATGTTTTGCTATTTATTCAAGTAGCTGCTTCAGTCTGAGCAAGTTGGTTAAGGGTGGGCTATATGTCTTCCAGGGAGCTTTCATTTCTCACTTAATCTGGCAGGCTAGTTAGGTGAGCAGGTAAAGTGTTGTTGCAATGTAAATGTCCCAACTCCTAAATCCTTTATTCTATGTGTGGCCTCCCTGGTGAATCTGTGAAGTGGTTTTAATCTTCCTGGGAACTGATGAAAGAGAAGTATAAAAAATGAGATTCTGAGGCCGCCATCTCTATTGAGGGAAGGATTTTTCACTTTGGCATAAATGGATTCCTTCACTCCTCTCTCAAACCATCTACTGTACTTTTCAGAGTATAAGACACACACCCCCTCCAAAAGAGGATGGAAATGTTGGTGCATCTTATACATCGAATACAGCCATTTTTGGCCTCCCAACCCCCCCCTCCACATCCCGTTTTTGCCGAAAAACAGGCGCAGAGGGTTTGGGAAGCCTAAAGAGTGCTCCTGGGGGCTGGGGAGGGCAAAAACTGGATGTGCGGAGGCCAAAATTTTTTTTCTTCTTCTTTTCCTCTTTGAAATCTTGGTGCATTTTATACACTGGTGCATTTTATAGTCCGAAAAATACGGTATCTTCCATGTCCCAAATATGAATATTATTGTCCTCAAAAGAGTGACCTTTTTCTTTTAAAATAAAGGTATGCTACTTATTCTGGTCCTGAAGTGCTGCTTCTCTTGTGCTGGGCCATTCTCTTGTGTAAAGGCTGCTTGGTTTCTCCAGTGTAAAGCTCTGGAACACTCTTCAGTGCACTGCACTCTTCTCTGCACTGAACTGCATACACTGCCTTACTCTTCTTATATTTTAGTGTCTGATCTTTAGGGTGGACAAACTTCTGCCTCAGTGTGTTGGTGGGTTTGAAGAATACAACAATGTGATGTTTTCCAAATATCCATTTTAGCTTCTTTGATACCCTGGCTGTGAAAGGAATGATCAGGTTTTTCTGTTAACGCTAACTCAGATTGAAGAAACTACTTGGATAAGCAGCAAAACATTTCAAACCAACAAGAAAGGAAGTCCAGTTGCCATGACTCACCTTCCAGACAATTCTACCTGGATGACTAAGAATCTTTCTAGACTAGGAGTGTTAAACTCGCAGCCTGTGGGCCAGATGCATCACACAATGGCCATGCCCACGCCCAGTTTAGCAAAGGGGGAAAAAGTCGAGATACGTCACGTAATGACATCATGATGACACGAGTCTGAAAACCCTATTCTAGAACATGCATGGCAATGAGCAGAAGGGAATGTATTTCTGCCCCTAAATTGGTGGGTTTTTTTTTTCATTTTCTCCTTCAGTTTTCTGTTCAGAAATCACACGGCAAGAATTGTGACCTAACGTGATCAAGAATGCTTCAAATATAGAGCGAGATCGAAGCTTTCGGATGATCTTCAAGCATTTTGCTCTGTGCTCCAGAAAGAGGCTGATGACTTTTAAGTGTTTATCTTGGAATGTCAATGGGTTGAATTCAGCACAGAAAAGGAAGAAACTATTTACATATTTGAAACAATTTAATAATGATATAATATGTTTACAAGAAACGCATATTACAACTCAAGATCAAAAATATTTGATAAACTCAAAACTAGGAGCACATTTTATATCTTCAACTTCGCAGAAAAAGAATGGTGTGGTTATTTATGTAAATAAAAAGTTAACAGCTAAAGTTATAGAAGCAGATCAAGATGGTAGGTTTGTAGCAATTGAATTGTTTACAGCAAATGGCCAAATTCTTTTGATTGGAATTTATGCTCCCAATCAACATCAGGACTATTTTTATAAGATGTTACATACTAAAATATTGCAATGGGACTATAGATCTATTTTAATTATGGGAGACTGGAACGGAGTAATTGATTCTAAACTAGATAAAAAGAGTTTGGCAAAGTCTAGAATTAGACTACCACAGACTTTTTTTGATATGAAAGAAGATATGGAACTAAAAGATGTTTGGAGAATACATAACCCAAAAGAATTGGATTACACTTTCTTTTCTGATAGACATAGATCCTTTTCTAGGATTGATTTTATCCTGTTGTCAAATGATCTACTTGTTAAGACAAAAAGAACAAAGATTTTCCCAAGAACTTTGTCCGACCATAGCCCAGTATGGATAGAAATTGAGATGGATAAGGTTGAGAGACGTTCTTGGAGATTAAATGAGAACTTGTTTAGATATGAAAAAAATACAATAGAACTTAAAAAGCATTTGAAAGAACTTTTTGAAACAAATTTGAATAAAGGTACCCCAATTGAAATTGTTTGGGACGCAAGTAAAGCTTATATGAGAGGGATACTTATCTACATGAACTCTAAACATAGACTGTTCCGACAAAAGAAAAGATCTGAATTGGAAACGGAAATAAAGAATAAAGAACAGTTACTTATTAAAAACCCAACAGATGAAAGAATACGAAGTGCTATAAAACTTTTGAAAGACCAATTTCAAATGCTTATGGCGGAACAAGTTGCAACAAACTTACAATATGCGAAGCATAATACATTTTGCAACGCTAACAAACCGGGCAGATGGTTGGCTTACACATTGAGGAAAAAACAAAGTATACGGACTATTGATAGTATTGATATTGGAGGGAAAGAAATTTTTCAACAAAAATTAATTAAAGAAGCTTTTGTGGACTATTATACCAAACTATATGCCAAAGAGGAGGTGCAGAATGGACTTATAGAAAAATATTTAAATGATAAGAGAGTTACAAAAATTACTGATCAACAAAAGAAAAGAATGAATTATCCTATAACAGAGGAGGAGATAATAGCAGCAATTAAACAGTTAAAAACAGCTAAAGCTCCTGGCACGGATGGTTTGACCGCAGTGTATTACAAAACTTTACAAGCTGAAATGGTGGGACAACTTAGAGATTTATTTTGCAATATTCAACAAGGGGGTAAAATACCCCCATCATGGACAACTGCTTATATATCTTTGATACCAAAAGAACAAGTTGGTCCTAAAAAACCAGAGAATTATAGACCAATATCTCTTTTGAATACAGACTATAAAATCTATGCGAAAGTATTAGCCAACAGGTTGATGCCAGTAATCCAAAAGGTGATTCATGAGGATCAAGCGGGATTTATTGAGGGCAGATATATGAAGGACAATGTAAGGCAAGTAATAGATTTATTGGAATATCTTGATAAGAATAAACAGATTCCTGCAGTGCTGGTTTTTTTGGATGCAGAGAAGGCCTTTGATAGAGTGGATTGGAATTTTCTACTAAAGACTTTAAAAAAGATGGACTTTGGGGACCAATTTATACAGGCGATTTCAGCAATTTATCAAGAGCAAAAGGCACAGATTATTATTAATGGAAGTCTGACGACAGAGTTTAAAATTGAAAAAGGAACAAGACAGGGATGTCCGTTGTCCCCACTTTTATTTATTTTAACATTGGAAGTCTTGCTAAATACAATACGGGACTCTAAAATTTTGAAAGGCATAATGATAAGGCAAGAGGATTATAGAATAAAGGCATTTGCAGATGATCTGGTTGTTACCCTATCACAACCAATGGAATCAACAATCCTGATGAAGGACATTATACAAGACTATGGTAGAGTTTCAGGTTTTAGACTGAATTCAAAAAAGACTAAAATGATAGTTAAAAATATGACACAAGATCGTAAACATGAGCTTGAAAGGAGGGCAGGTTTTGAAATTGTACCTAAGGTAAAATATCTTGGAGTTCAGGTTGCAGAATCAAACATGAAATTGTTTCAAAATAATTATGAGGTGTTGTGGCGAGAGGTTCAGAAAGACATGGAGACTTGGAAAAAGCTGCAACTGTCTTTACTTGGAAGAATAGCAGCAGTTAAGATGAATATTTTGCCAAGATTTCTGTTTTTGTTTCAAATGATTCCGGTGCTTAAAAGTGATAAACAACGGAAAGTTTGGCAGTCTGGTGTGAATAAGTTTGTCTGGAACGAGAAGAAGCCGAGAGTGAAATTGAAAATTATGCAAGATGTTCCAGAAAGAGGAGGCCTTAAACTCCCAAACCTACAGTTATATTATGATGCAGCAGCTTTAACTTTAACAAGTGATTGGTTTGGAAGTAAAAAGACTGGAATATTGAATGCAGAAAGTTTTGATCTTGAATTTGGATGGCATGCTTATTTATTTTATGACGATAAAGTAGATAAAGTATTTAAAAGTCATATACTTAGAGACTCTCTGATGAGAGTTTGGAAGAAGCACCGACTCAAATGGGATTATAAAATACCGCTATGGCTGGATCTTGGTCATACTTTGTGGAATACAAATATAATGTCACTCGGGGGGTTTTTATATAAAGAGGTTCTTTTCACAGATGCGGGCAGATGGCAGCTGAAGACATTACAGACACTGTTGGATGAAGGGTTTAATTTAACTTGGTTACAATATAATCAATTACAACTGAGATGGAAAGAGGACCAAAAAACTGGTATTATGTTGCATGAGGAAGAATTGGTTAGACATATAAGAGAGAAAGGTCCAATGCATATTAAAAGGCTTTATAATGTTTTGTTAGAAAGAGATTCAGAAACGGAATTAGTTAAAGATTGTATGATTAAGTGGGCACAGAATTTTGAAGAACCAGTGATGCTGGAAACTTGGGAAAAAATTTGGGTTCAGAATGTTAAATTTACACAGTCGCAAAACCTGAGAGAAAATTTTTATAAAATGTTTTATAGATGGCATTTAGATCCTAAAAAGTTGTCATGTATGTACCCTAATGTTCAGCCAAAATGTTGGAGATGTGAATGTTTAGATGCTACGTATTATCATGTTTGGTGGACCTGCAGGAGAGTTAAGGCTTTTTGGATAAAAATTTGGTGGGTCATGCAGAATGTTTTGAGGAAAAAAATTCAATTTTCTCCACAGTTGTTTTTATTGGGTATAGTTAAGGGTTTTACACGGGGTGAAATAAAACTGATATTGTATATGATAACAGCAGCAAGATTGTTGATAGGTAAATATTGGAAGAATGAAGCTTTGCCCACTATCGAGGAATGGACTTTGAAGATGGCTAGTTTTGCATAGATGGCGAAGATTTCAGCATATTTAAAAGACTGTTCACAAGAGTCATATTCTTATGAATGAGAATGGGAATGGGAATGGTGGATAGAATATGTTCAGAACAAATACCAAACTAGAAAGTATCAAATAGCTTTTATTTGAAAATAATGTATTAGAAATATTTTAATGTAAAGAGACAAAGAGGAAAAATTATACAGGGGGAGGGATGGGTTCAAGTTTATATATCAGTGTTATTAGTTATGAGTACATAATAGGGAAGTCTGGGGGGGGGAGGGTTAGGGAGGGTTAGGGAGGATGGGAAGTTTGGGGAGGGGGGTGAAAAAAGGGGTGAAAATGTAATTGTAAAACTTTTGCAATAAAAAAAAAAGAATGCTTCAAATATAGAAATAAATGCATGAATATTTGCTTTGCCATACTTTTCTCATTTTGAAATCTGTATCCAGTTGCAAGGTGCAAAGTGACTAAGCCTGAGAGTTTCTAGGTAGATGCAAACCTCAATAGTTTAGGGAAGTATTTAAAATTGGATGAAGAATGTGCGTTGGGGAATAATATTCCCTTTCTTTCAAAAATGGTTAACAATTAGAGTAGCAAAGACATGACATTAATGTCATGAGCCAAATACACTCTTTGTTCCTGATTAAAACTGATTGAATTTAATTTAAGCAGAGCAGACACTGGAAACAGCCCAGAGAACTGGGCTGCCTCTTTTAACAAAAGTTTTGCCTGAAGTCAGAATTTAATAAGGAAAGGGAAAAAAAACTTTTGACAAACCTGGACTTAGGTTGTACAGCATCATATTAAAAATCCTCAGGTTGAGGTTAGACTATGTTGATCATATAATTAGATTTAGTTTTAACTAAATTTTCATCCACCTTGGAATTTTCATCAGCTACTTACATAAAGTGCATCCATTTAACTCACCTCACATGCATCTGGTAGTTCCAGTTCATCAACAATACATTCATTTGTATTCATTTACTCATTTGCTCTGATAGACGGGAATTTCTTTCAGGACATAAACTTTAATTCAAAGATGAAAAAGAACAGTGAGCTTCTATTATTATCTTTGGAAGGAACCAAACATAACTATTCATCGTTTATTACTTAACAGTAGCTGCATAATATGAATTCTTTATATCCTGCATTTTGAATCAATTTTTCACAAGGCAATTTACAGTATTTTGGAAAGATTAACACAACAGAAGTAACATTATAACAGCACTTAAGGCTGTGTCTGAAGCTAATCTAAATGGATGGAAATAATCTTAAATCTTCTGTTGCTTTAATCTGCATCAGTAAAATTTGGTAACCAAATGTGAGCAAATTTAGGTGGAGGGAAGAAATCTCTTTTCTAAAGTGAGCTAAGTTAAGAAAAGCCACCTTTAAGACAAATAATTTTCAACTGAAGCCCATGAAATGTTGATACTTTGATATCATTTTTTTTAAAAAAGAGGATACTCATAACAGGAGTGGTTCAAATCAAACCTCTATGATGGCCTTTGGACAGCAAGCACAACAATCAAATATATAGATCTGTAGTTATTAATAACACTTAAGATAAATGGGGTGGTTCTTTCATTTTATGGCTTGCAAAAAGCTTAGTGAGTGCTGAAGTGATAAGGAAGATGAAGTATCTAAAAATTCTCAAAACACAGTGATAATAATGTTACATTGTAAATTGTAATAATTTTCAATATTTATGCGAGTGAAATTAGCACAGAGATTCAAATATGAGGATTATAACAAATTGATCATAAACCTGGCAGTTAAAGCTGAGTGGCCTCCTTATAAACTTACTGTGACCTTCTAGAAATATGGTATGCTGCTCTGGGAGGCCAGGTTGCCCACTGATTAAAATTATAGTTTTGCACATCTGAACAGTTGCCCTCTTTTTATTCCTGCCTGATGCATTCCTTCATTGTGGCCTTTGCTACACCCAACCCAACCCAATCTGTGAAAATAATTCTGACAATTTCAATAAGCATTTGAATATAAGCCTAACATTTTATGTTTTCTTCCATTTGCCCTGCAGTGTAATTTTAAAAAATTGGTCAGCTGGATGAAAAGAACATATGCTGGTTCAAAATGGGTAAAAATTGTACTGGTGATCAATGGTTTGGTAAAGACTGTGGTGGCTCATTACATTAAATCTTCCAAATAGAATTTGTTTTTATTTGTTCGACCACATTTCTTATTTTTCCTAGTTTGTGGATGAAAATCTAAACCTGGATGATAATTATTTGCTTCCAACAGTGAACTCATTTTGCTGATAGAACCTGTGGTCAGGTCTTTCATTTCTAGATGTACCCTGATAGTACAATATGTTGTTGTTCTGATACCAGATCCCCTGAAAAGATAGATCTTACCAGTCTTCAGACTTGCTGGGAAATGTCATATAGTACTTTCTTTTTAGTTTTTCACACTTCATTTCCTCCATGAAATCTGCTTCAATAAACTTCCAGTACATGTAAACTCTTTCCCCATTTAAAACCTATCTGCATTGTACCAGATTATGGTTGGTGTCCTTAGAAAATGCCAAAAAAAATAAATAAATAATAATGCTTAGCTTAAGTTTATATGGTGATCTTCAGAAGAGTGGCTGACTCCTTCCTTTGTGAAATCAAGAGAGCAGGATGCATGTAGGTCTTCCAAATCTTTCAGTTTATCTTCCATTTTACATATAACTGTGATCCTGAAATCTTTTTATGCATTTACCATAAAGCTGGTAACAAAACCTAGTATATTAGTAAAAAGAATGAGAAACAGAAAACAAATTTATGGATTTATAGAAATCAAATTTACCCCTAAAAGGAGATTATTCTTTCTTAATGGATGGAGGTGTGTGTGTGTGTGTGGGGGGGAGAATTGCATTCAACTAGAATGTTAGCAGTTTGGGATTCAAGTTATCTCCAATACAATTGCTGGAGGTTTTCTTATTGAGTTATCAAAGAAGGTGGAACTACTTTTAAAAATTTAATTCAGCAGATGACATGGAGGAAGCTTACAAATGCTTGTTTGTTGCACATATAAACACCTGTATATGAACGCCCTTGAAGCATGCTCTGGTAGCTTAAATATATAGGGTATGCATTTGGATTAATTATCCAGTCCTGTACTGGACACATTAAGTGTTAATTATCTATTCTAATTCAAAATAACATAGAAAATGTGTAAATGAGAGTGCATAAAATCATTAACTACATTTCAAATAAACTGAAACATGAATCTCTGTCAGTTCCCTCTTTGCCTGCACCAAAACAAATATATGCTGCCCTAGGCTAGTCTGTTTTTTATTTCCCTTGATTTGTAGTGAGTGCTGGTCCTTGTCATGTGATTGGTGGATGCTAACACATTTTTCTCTTCGGCTGAATGGTCCACCCACAGCTGGGAAAAGCGGGCAGCTGTTGCCTGTGAAAGAGAGGGGAATGCTGGGCGATGCTGATGTAACAGGCTCTCTGCAATTTTCATTCAGATGTGGTTGGCTGCAAGCTGGCAAAACGCCTCGGCTACCCCTCCCACTCCGATGAGGTAATCCCAGCACCCTTTCTTGGATATTACAGCAGGATCTGCGCTTTTCCAGCTTTAAGGTCAGCTCTCTCCCCTCCCCGAAACTCATTGGATGCAGGAAGAGCCCCCCTCCTCACTCCCTTCCCAAGCTCCCCCTCCTTTCTCTTTAATGCACATCTCACTATGCTTTGGAGGGGAGGGAGGAGCAAACACAGGAAGAAATTTACCGCAATGGATTTCACAATTTACTCTGGCCTCCAGGTCTAATTCGAATGGGATTCATGAGACTCCAGCAGGAATTTGCAGCACTGTTAGACCCAAGAGTCCTAACCAGCAGCGGGATAAGAGAAAGTACAGAACTACTCCTACCCCCATCAAAAGTAATATCTGTTCCTTCTGCTCTCATTCGTTTGCTGGTTGTTTAAACTTCTCCCTTTGGAGATGCCTTCTCTCAGAAAAAGATGGAGTGGCACTCTTCGGCTCTTTCCAGTCTCTGGGCAATGTTCCTGTTGAGAGAAACTGGTGTGGAAAAAGGGGTTTTTAGCTTCCTGTACAAAGTGCTAAGAAGAGCCAAGACTTGGTGCTCGGCATTTCCTGATTTGCTACGGTTTTGCCATCAGCACCCGGAGAGCGCTTTGCACGCGATTCTCCTAAAGGGTTACCAAGAGTGCTGTTCCGTGGGATAGATGGCTGGAGAGGCTTCAGTACCCTGGACAGTTCCCTCTCGGCTCCCTGTTTTGGTTCAGAGACTGAGTGAACTGCTTTAGTGCGTGTTCTCCTTTTCTTTTAAGAAAAATTACCTCCCTACAGATTTATTTTTCAACTGGAATTTGTATCAAAGCCTTCCCCCCATCCCCCCCCAAATAATCACCTAGATTGAAGGAGGAACTGAAGCTTTGAAAGGTAAATTTCAGCACCTGGATAGATTCTATTATTTCTTCATTTTGGGGGTTGAGGTACAAGAAAAACAAAACAGTAGCAGAGTAGATGGTTCTATTTTTTTCCCCCTCTGCTGATTTTAGAGACTGAATATACATAGGAATTCAGATTTTCTGTAAATGCCTGCTTGGATTTATTTTAGCCTAGAAACGGAGTACAGATTTTTGCTTTAAGCTCTCCCCTTCCCATCCCTCAGTGCACCTTCCCCCAAATTACTCCATATTTTGATGTTTATTTAAAGTATTTCAAGTTTAGCTAAATGTCTAATTTGGATTCATTCATCCACCTGTCCTGTAATCTTTTCCACATTTCTCCCCTCCTGGAAGGTTTAGAGGGACTCGTTTTTAAAGCAAACCACTCTATCTTTTGGTGGTGGTTAGTTATGATTTGCCATTAGGAGACAGGAGGATAGGGACTGGCTTGGAACATGCTGTACAAACACTGGCCCATCAATCATCTGCAGTGATTTTTTTAAAAAAAAATATTGAATATTCAGCTGAGAGTTTTAAAAGGAGCCTCGTTACCAAGAAACTTTGGCATCAAAAGGCTTGGAAAACCCTCTCCGGATCTCCCCACAATAGTTGATACTTCCTCAATAGCATGGGCATTGGTTTTCCTGTGTAACTAAGGGGGAAAAAAACCCATCCCCTTGGGCATCGCCACATCTGGCAGGGATTTAAGGGCTTCAATCCAAGCATCACTGCAATCTACAATGGCAAATGAACCGGTGATCTTGAATGTTTATGACATGGTGAGTAAGAAACAAGCAGATGCCTTCATTTCAAGGTGGGAGGTAGGGGAGACAATTCTGGGATATGATTGGGCAAGAGAATCTATTATGATGAGCCAAGCAGCATGCACGGCACTTGGCTGGGCTGAATCTCCAGAGCCATTGGTGACAGAGAAGCTACTGTTGCCCATACCTGGGTTTCTTCAGAAAGTACTGTGTTTTGAAGGGAGACCATCTCATCAGACTAAAGATGCAGTTAAGAATTACTATTGGAAAGATTCTTTCTTTTAGAAGCCCAGGTAGAGGAAAGGCTATAAATTGTATGGCTTATATCCTGAACTGGATGCCCTTGACTTTCTAGGCAATTAAGCGCTCTGGACTAAAGAAGGAAGCTTCGGAGGGGTTTGGGGGGGATAGTGAAATGAAATAGTGTAATGTATCAGAGAAATCCTTATAAAGCCTGATCTTTTTTATAAAAATACAGTACTGTTCTGTAAGGATTGTTCCAAAATAACCATGCAATCTCTTGCTTAGCATTCCACATTAGGATCTCAGGAGTGTGACTGAAGAAATTCTTTCATGTATTTTGGAAATATTTTAAGATGACCTTTAACACCATGAGAACTGGTTTAATTGGCAAGTCTTTTATTATGGCTTTATAGCAAAATTCAGTTAATTGTGTATTATTATTTTAAAAGCATTATTGGTATCTGAATATATTCTCTTTAGGTTGTCTGGATTAACACCACTTTTCATTGCTTTTCTACATTGGATCTTTGTGATGCTGATAATAAGTAGAGACAATATGTTTAGAGTCAATGGGAAAAAAAGGCTATTCGGATAATAGAGATCAGTAACATCAATAAAAAATCAGGAAAGTCTTAAGTACACTGATAAGTTTAATTTATATCTTCCTCTGGATTATCAATATTAAATTCTTAATAAAAGATACTTTCACAAAGGAGCTTGAATTCTCTTGACTAATAAGATGTTTCTTCTGGGTTTTTTTTTTTTCATCCAAAACTCAAAGGATTAGCAGATGTGCAAAATAATAACCAATTTCATTGTCAATTTAGATTCAGCTACTGGCTTTTTCTAAAGTGCTCATTTCCACTTCTGAAAAATTTATGAAGACAAAAGCTCTATTATTCAATCAAGATATGAATTATAGTAAAAGGTTTTAGTGGATTTGAGTGAGAAAAGTCCTGAATGGAAGAATCAGCTAACCCTGGAATATTCAGTAATTCTCCATTTGTTGGTATTGCTTAATGCAAAGTTGTAATTTGAAACATCATTTCGTTTCTGGTGTTTAGGATCTCACTGTTATCTTAAGCATCTCAGTTCACTTTGTTTTCAAGCTGATTTCATAATTAATAAGTGAGATGTAAGAAAGAGAAAGATTAAAAAATTCTGTGAAAAAGAAAGTGTTGGTCCCTTAATGAAAGATAATAATATAAAGGTCTTACTTTATTATAAGACTGAACTAGAACTGTTGCAAATTACACCTTGTGTCTTGGATTGCTTGTAAATAAGTAGCATATTTCCCTTTTTTTTTTGGTTGTTGGATATATGTTTTGATTATAATCAGTCTGCCACCTGAACAATTACAACCTTTTTCTGAGAACTGGTCAGCAAAGAAGTGCCTATGTGAGAATATTAAGAGATATTTGTGATGGTAATTATGTTCACTTGGTATTGAAATAAATCTGTAATACTGTATATAAGTTAACAGAATTTAATATCTTCAATAACCATTCTCAACTGGGTTCCATCTAGATGTGTTGCACTGCAAGTCCATGTCCCCCATGTTGGCTACCAGCATTATTTGTCTTCTTGCATAGGAAGACTGAGGTGAAAGACATGAATATCTCTATAACATTGTGATAAATATATTTTTGTTATCCCATTTTGCATATCCTATCTTTGAATGTAGAAATCTTCTTATCCTGCAAATCAATCTATCTATCTATCTATCTATCTATCTATCTATCTATCTATCTATCTATCTCTTTATTTACCTACCTACCTACCTACCTACCTACCTACCTACTTACCTACCTACCTAGAATCTGATTATTCTATGATCCATGAGACATCATATGTGCGTGTTCTGAGAACAAGCTTTGGCTCAAGATCATTCACCACTGTGTTCAAATCAATGGCCTTATTCCAGTGATAACAAATTTTGAACATTTGTTCATTGAACATTGAACATTTTGGCTGGTATGCTCAAGCCAAAATTATTCGCTTTGTATGTATGCCTCCCTGCTGATTTTAATATGAAAATTTTTGCACAAGCTTAAATATCTCTTGTGTTGATTGATGGAACTTAAAAATGCTTCCTTTTAGCTTAATTGGTAGCCTTTTGGAGTTATTTTTGTAGCATGGCAGGTAAATCTGGTTACCAATTGCATCTACTTTGGGAACAATTGTTCACTGAAAAAAATGCATTATAATCTCTTTATTTTATATATAAAGCCTATTACTTTCAGTAGTACGTAAGATAGAATAGGACCATTGACTATTGTTCTTAAACGTCTTGCTGGAAATTTGATCCAATTGGCTTCTAATTTCAGGAAGGAATATGGAAGGGAAATGGGTTTTATCTTTCACTATACATTTTGAAATGGACATCACTGATCTTTTAAACTATTAAGCTTCAGAAATGTAATGTTTGGCCTTCTATGACTAAAGAACATTACTAGAAATTACATGCTACTTTAGCATTATACCCAGGATTCAGTGGATTCCAATGGTCTATCACACCTGACAATTTAAGCATGGCTGATGCTCTTTAAATAGCACTCAGTAGTTTTGTTAGATTAACAAGATTTTCATGAAGTAGTTTAAAGACCAAGTCAACCCCCATTTTTTGTAACTGTAATGACAAATCTACCTTGAAGAATATTTATTTATTTATTGGTATCCTGCCTTTATTACTTTTACAAACAACCCAAAGCCGCAAACATATCCAACACATCTTCCTCCTATTTCCCCCCAAATTTCCTCCAATTTTTATCCAGAATACAAATGTGGTTTGCCATTGCCTTCTTCTGGAATGTTTCCCCCCCTCCAGTTTCCCAATCTAATCTACAGTCTCAGAATTTCCTGATAGTTTCTTATTTGAAATCTGCCGAAGTCACCTAAGTGCTCCCACCTGCTATAAAAATGGATCAAAGCAGATGAAGCTCACTATATAACGTCTAGCAATATAATCACATATTGACTTGTGCTAAGTTGAAAAGAACATTGAACTATTTATTTATTTTTATTTATTTATTTATTTACACTGGACTGCTTGATTTATCAAGGAAATATGTTCCTATCAGGAAACATTTCCTGTAATCCTGAACCCATCAACTGAGCAAATTCCCCCAATGAGCCATCAATTGCTTATAGTAATACCTCACATATCCTACTTCTCAAAGCAAATGCTCACATAAGAAGTTAAAACCCCAAGTATGACAAAAATCAAAAGACAATTGGGAAAAGAGATTAAGTAGCAGAATAGATACGTTATCTTGATTTTTAATAATGCTTATTTAAAACTGCTCCTAAATCTTCATTTGATCCTGACCAGCTGGCTCAAGGTTGACTCAGGCTTCCATCCTTCCTAGGTCAGTAAAATGAGAACCCAGATTGTTGGGGACATTATTCTGGTTCTGTAAACTGCTGAGAGAATGCTGTAAAACACTGTGAAGTAGTATATAATTTTAAGTGCTATTGCTATTGCTATTTTCCATAATTTGCACACAGTGCTAGAAAAAGATTCATATCTAACAAATAAGAGTCTTTCTTTATTAGGGTTCAGAAAAGTTTCAGAAGATGAGCAAATCCTGAGATGCTCTTGTCCAGGTAGGTTTGGATTTATAAAGAACTGTTGGGCTCCATGTTCCCTCAAGAAGGAAGGGCTTCTTCTAGTTTGGACTGTATCAACTCTGTGAGTGGAAGCAGGAAGGAGAGAGACCCCTTCTCTCTTACTCTTTCTAAAACTTGCTACTTTTGCTTTGCCCTTTCCGCCCTTGCCAGTAGCCTACCAGGAAAGAATGCTTCTCAAGAGTTAAACAGATTTCTTATAGAAGGCTTTTGAAATTAGATTAAGTATTGCAGATGAACCAAACAGACAAGAAATCTTTGTCAGATGAGAAATAACTAGTAATAATTTAGGTTGTCCTGGTAATTGCTGGTAACAATTTAGCAACATTCGTGGGCAATCTGAAGGAGGTAAACAAGGCAATTGACATCCCACAAACCAATGGTACATTTACACCATTTCTTCCACAATGTCATGATATGGTGGGACCAAATGGCATAATTCCAATCATTTATACAGTAATGTTACAATGGACTGAGACCACTGTGGCTCTTACCAGAGTTTCATGGCAGCAGTTTCTGGACCACCTCATATTTCTAGATTGTACTCAAGGGCAGTCAGATATTCTTTTTCATTCTTGTTTCCTTAATCATTAAAACATGTCATGGTCATATATCGCAGTCTCACATCACTGCCTGCTTAATGTACTACATCAAGTCCCAGTTTATTTAATCCTAACACATTGAATAGATTACGATTGACAGAATTCAAGCATCATGCACATAGCACAGCTGGGTTCAGACGAAGAGCCACAAACCAAAGAAGCAATATTTCAAACTATGTTTTACTGCTAAATATGAGCCCAGCTAATTACACACGGTGATGAGAACTAGCCACTCATTTTAACTAGGGAAACAGAGATTTTTATTACCATAAAAATGATAATAAACGATTTTGCGGTTTGTTCAACCTGGGTGAATAAAAGGTACAACCGATCTGGCTTGTTATGAGGGTTTTGAATATAATGCATAATTTTTCCTATGAATTATATAGTGAGTGTACAACATAGCACTCCAGGATGTATGTATTGGACGTGCGTTTGTGTCCCTGGGAGAGGGGGAATAGAAGTGCTCCATCAATTGTCACAAAATAGATTAAGTGCAATTGTGGCAGGTGGGAGGGATGCCAATTACCATGGATTTAAAGCTCTGTCATGGCTGGCATGATCCTCTTTCAGCACATGGGAGTACTTTAGCCAAAGAAAAGCTTAGCCTGAGGATGAAAGCGCAATTATGAGCATCTGTGCAGATATGAAATAGTTTCTTCTTGAAGCCTTGATGTCTTGTGTATTTAAAGATTGCAGAAATTTATCTTCACCCTGCTAGATAGTTGTACCAGAAGGAAATACATTGCCTTTAATGAAATGTTAATAATTGGATTGGAGAAACCATGTACATAAGATTTATTTTTTGTCACATAAAATAAAGTGTACCAACATCCAAGACTTACTTTATGAAAAAGAATCCTCCACTCTGAAGATAGATTAGGTTTTTCTGTGGCACTTTCTTGACTTGAAAGCGTTGCACACGACTGAAGATATTTTGTTGCTTAGATACAAACATAATTTGAGGAAAAGTTGGGAAAGGTAAATGGCTGTTAGGATGTTTAATTGAACCAGAATATTCTAAAGATTAATAATGGTGTATCTGTCTTCTTTTGCCAACTATTCCAAATCTCATGGAGATTTCTTTAAATAGCTAACATTTGGCCATGCAATCAAAAGGCAAGTAAAACAAAACTTCAGGCGATCTTCTTATTGAAAGCTTTATCTCAGTAGTTCCTATTAAAAGCAATAGCACTTAGACTTGTATACTGCTTCATAGTGCTTTACAGCCCCCTCTAAGCAGTTTACAGAGTCAGCATATTGCCCCCAAAAATCTGGGTCCTCATTTTACTAACCTTGAAGGCTAAGTCAACCTTGAGCTAGTCAGGATCAAACTGCTAGCAGTCAGCAAAATTATCCTGCAATACTGCAATCTACCCACTGTACCATCATGGCTCTTAACCTGGAACCAAGATAGCTTTAGGTGTAGTAGAAGATTTTAGAGGACTCCAAACATTAGTGAACAGAAAAAAAGCTGCCAGTTATGGGCTGCAAAAACCCAGATGGTCATTGGGTAACAACTAACGTTCAATATTCATCTGGATTTTTGCAGCCCAGATATGGTGGCCCTAACAGATCAGTGATCCATCTCCAGTCATAGAACTGACAAGGCTCAGTCTAGATGAAACATACATACTCCGAATCCAAAACAGCATGACCTCAGGATATGAATAGCAGTTATATCTTAAAATAATGTTAAAGGACAGTTTAATCAGAGAGTTCAAGATGCAAACTCCCCAGTGAGTTCAGACAATGAGTTTAGCTGGATCAGTTAAAGACCTAGTAGCCACACTCATCCAAACCATGCTGTGCTCCATTACTTTTAATCCTCACCTGAGTTCTGTGGCATGGTTTATAATTCAATGCACTGTGTGAATCCAGAAAGTACCATTTACCCTAGTTTCCTTTGAAGCAAGAGAGAAAGAGGAGAAGGCAATCAGTAAAGAAAAAGGATAACTGGGGTTCTTAAATAGAAACTGTCATTTTGAACATGAATGTACAATTTCTATTTCAAACAATTAACTCACATTAAGCTCAAGCCTGATAGTCACTACCTTTACCAAAGGCATCCATTTGGGATCATCTTGTGATTGAGGCTTTATATTAGATGTTAAACCAAATTAGGCAAATGCTAGGAATCTTTTCTATGTTTTCTGATATTAATATCTCTTCTGAGTCTGAAATTCTGTTTCCTATTAGGAAGCATCTTTAATCCAGTTTAAATGCTCAACCTAATTAAAATGTAGGTGGATCAATGACCAAATTGTACAGAACGTGGGGGGAGAATAGCCAACCGTAAAGGAGAATTGGTTACATAAAGGAAGAAAGTCAGCAGCTGTATTTCACCAGGCAAGCTGTTTTATAAAACTGGAACTGTTCCCATAACCCTAGAAAAATAAGACAAATGCTGTGGGAAGGAAGGAAGGAAGGAAGGAAGGAAGGAAGGAAGGAAGGAAGGAAGGAAGGAAGGAAGGAAGGAAGGAAGGAATTTTTCTGTGAAATAGAAATTACTCTAGGTAGAATTCTTAATTGATTGCAATAGGAATAACTAAGCAAGGGTGAGTAACCTTTTATAAGTTCTTGCCTAGTGGCTCAGGCAAGTGGAACAAATGACAATAAAAGTGATTTTAAAATTGACAAATTGATCTCTTATGCCACCAGGAGTGACTTAGCTATGGCTAAACTGCTGATATGTCAGATTAAGCAAGTTTGTGACTGATCATTTCTTTGGCAGTTGGTAACTTCTGTGACTTTTCTCTTCCCATTCTGCCATTTACACCTCTACACATATATCCACTGCGCTGGCTAAATTCTGCCTTTATTTTATCCATGGATCTTTCATTTTTCCAGCCAAAAGGCAGCATTAAAACAACAATATTACTGTGTGAGAAAGCTATAAATGCAACACACATTTATTTATCAAAGTCAAAAATATTTGTTCTTTGTTGTTGAGAATCGTGTGAAATAGTTACCCAAAATCTGATTACTGAGATTGTTTTCAGAAATGCATCATAATCAGAAGACACTTGGAATGAGACTTACTGACTGGATCATTTTTTATTCATATTGGACCAAAGCAGTGGTTTCCACTAATGATCCACAGGCAGATCTTAGGATAAGCTCTAAAATGAAATGAAATAAAACACAATCAAAATTTTAGAAGTTTGCTGGATCATTCAAGGTTTTTGCCTTTCCAGCTAAAAGCTTGCAGTATTCAGGCAGGAACTCCAAAATGTCATGAAATTCAATAACTTCATGCAATTTCACCATTCTGAATTTCTTTTAAATGTTTATTAATTGTATTTATTTTGGGAGTTCTGAAGACACAATCTGGGTGCCACATTGCCAGGGCAAGTCTCAATATCCTTCCAATGATTATGAAGTTCTCAGTCTAAAAAGGGAAACTTAAGAACCCCTGGCACAGTTCTTTCTGGTTCACTGTTTGGAAACAAAATAATACCATCTACTTTTCCAGCAGATTGGAACACAGCAGTTTAAGGACTTCCTAATTCATGTTAAAAACAACAGAGATAATGCACATCCCAAGGTTTTGGAAAGCTTTTATCACCAATCTTTTTTTTATAACACTTGAATTGATAAATCGTTATTTAGATGCCAACAAAAACTGTAGAAGCCAAACTCCAAGATGACTCAGAGGCTTACATCATAGGACACAGAAATAATGAAATAAAAAAAATAAGCCATACCCATCTGAAAAACATAAAACAGAGGGAGGGAAGGAGGGAGGGAGGGAAGGAGGGAGAGAGAGGGGGGGGAGGGAGAGGGAGAAACTCCCCCTGATAAACTATCCATAGTAGTGGCTGTATTTCTCATGATAGATAAATAGGTAGGTAGATAGGTAGACAATTCTCAGGCCAGGCTTTAAGCAGTTTTAAAGAGTCCATGGTGTGGGTGGTTGCATCATAGCATTCAATAGCTCTTTTCTCACCGATGGAGAGATTATGCTTAGCAACACTGCTTGGCAACCAGTCATTGCATCTTGGGTTATGAGAACATTGCTTGCGCTCAAAAGTGTTAGAGATCGTGCAACCATTTGCAAGACTGTGCACAGTAACATCTTTGAAGACATGGTCCCCAGGTTACCTGTCTTTTAATGTGTGAATAAATTACTTGTGCCTGCTTAGGGAATATACAGACAAATTGTATTCATTACCCATACAAAGGCAATATTT
This sequence comes from Pantherophis guttatus, assembly GCF_059756535.1. Lineage (NCBI taxonomy): Eukaryota > Metazoa > Chordata > Lepidosauria > Squamata > Colubridae > Pantherophis > Pantherophis guttatus. The sequence continues at coordinate 72,417,607 of NC_142063.1, forward strand.
GAAAGAACAGCATACCCTTCTTTGATCATTTCCCCATTTATAAATAGCACAGCGTTGTCTTGCCAAATACTTCTGGAAAAACTATCACCTATTTTCTGTTGAAATATAAACTTGGATTATACTCTTTGCTACGTGCATGAAGAGAAATTTGATTTCAATGGGATTTGTTTTTCCATTAAATGTAATTTGACTGCAGATCAAATCTGACTGAGGGGGAGGGGCGGATCAGAGAGAAAATGGGCAGATTGGATCATGCAACGTGCAAAAAACCCAAAATGGTTTGCCTTGGTATATTTATGCCTACCAACATTTCAGAATCATGGCTATTTCAGTGTGTCTCGGGTAGTGTGCAATGTGTGACATAGTTTTAATCCTTCTTCCAGCACTTCTCTGTCTCTTAACCCCTAGAAGGAGAAGGAGAATCTAACCAAATAAAAATCCAAGTCATCCATTTTTAAAAGGTTTATTCTATTATATTATCGTGGAAGAAATATATCCATGTGATTACTGGGAGTTAAAAACAGCACATTATTAATCAATCAATCAATCAAAATTTCACTATATTTTCATGAAAAACAGAAGCCCATCAATTCTGAAGACAGAAACCCATCAAGACAGAAGAAATATTAGCCTCTTCCAAAGTAAGGAAGAGTACATGAACAGTTACATATATTTTTCCTGACTGCTAACACAGGAACAAGCAAGCACATCAGCTGCAAAAATTGCATGCCAACTCTGTTTCTGTTAATGTTTCTGGTCTGTTTATATTGTTTGTCTGTTTATGTAATGGTCTGTTTTTTTATGTTGCTCCCCTCTAGGAGGAGGTTTCAAAGTATTTTAGCAGAACTACCAGATTCTGTAACAGCTTTGTTCCCTATGCCCATCCGTCTGGTAAACTTGCAAGATTCATTTTTCTCGCCATGTACATCTATACATCCGAACTAGACTGTGTGTCATATAATATATGAGGATGTATGCATAATTTTGTATTTATTTATTTATTTTGTCATATTTATGTATATTGAAGGTGGTGACCCTTTGAGAGCTGTATGCAACGAAATTTCATTTTAATGTATGCCGATTAGTGTACATTCAAAGTGACAATAAAGTTATTCTAAGTCTAAGTCTAACTCCAAGCCAAGTCCCAGTAAGTGTAATATACCGGTAGCTTATTCCAAGTTAATTGGTGAGATTGCAGCTCATTTACAGGGAAGTCTCAATAAATTTGCCACAGAAATCTCTCTATCTCACTTCTTTCCTGAACAGAACAAAGTCATCTGCAGGTACCCTTTTTTCCTATAAAGTTTGGATAAATTATTAGAAGTGCAGTGCATCCTATAAGTCCCTATTTATATACAAGACCAAGGCTTATTCCTGGTTTTAAAAAAGGCATCAAGGTCACAGCTTAATGAAATCAGACAACCGAAGCTGAACGAGGCAGCAGTGAATGTGTTTGTAACTCTGCAGCCATTTTCTGAAAATAAACATTCGTTCATCTCTATCTCCCAAATCCACTTCTAAAAATACATTTCCACTGTATAAATAAATTATCATCAGCAAAAATACATTTTTAATTAGCACCTGCTTTTGTGTACCTCTAGCTCATCTCATTCAAAAATCTCTATGCTCTGCTCTGAGCCATTCTTAAGTAAATAGTAAACTCTTGAGATCTTAGATGTGAAGCTGCCAATTGGAAGACACTGTCTAAGATTGTTTATTATAACTTTGTCAATGATCCAGTTATTCTTTCCCCTTAAAAGATTGGAAAAAGATCACACTAACAATAGAGGAAGATAAATCTTTCATGGACGAAGCAGGTACTAAGCAACCTAGAAGCAACCTAGAACTAAAAAGAAACTTCCTAACAGTGAGAACAATCAACCAGTTGAAGCACTCGCCTTCAGAAGTTGTGGGTGCTCCATCACTGGAGACTTTTAAGAAGAGACTGGACAGCAACTCATCTGGAATGGTATAGGTCTCCTGCTTGAGCAGGGGGTTGGACTAGAAAATCTCCAAGGTCTCTTCCAACTCTGTTATTCTGATGGTCTCAAGGTCTTTCTCTGCCTGCTTTCCCATACTGTAGTGTGGAGTCCATTGATTTAGCACAAGCTACTCTAGTAGGAGTGCCTAGTCGCTACTGTAATAGCTTTTTCACAGCTGCTGACCTCCTCCAAGCCATTTTAATTACATTTTTTGCACTAGGGCTGCAAGATGGTTGTTGAATAAATGCCACTTTAAATAAATTTTGGCTAGTTTTAATCCTTGATGCTTTGTGGCCATTTTTAATAATTCTTGGAATTCTGATATGACATTTTAATAGTTTTTAATCTACTTTTATTAATCTGATGTATGTAACTATTTTTAAATTATGTTTTTAAGATAGGCTATTTATCATTTTTAGGGTACTTCATCTTAAAAGAAACCTTTTTTTAAAAAAAAAGGATGAATAAATCCAAAAATAAATGTATCCAGTGTAAACTAGTTATCAAAGGCATTTTTGCTTCCAAAAACTCAGATATATTATTCCTTTGGCTGTTGGTTTAGATGATAGGACGGTGTGGTGCTTCAGTTTCATTTCCAGAAAAGGGCTTTGGAGAGATTGGGAAGGCAAATTCCAATCTTCCACTTCATCTTTCCTGGATTACAAAGCTGACCTATCCCATAATTCTGAGATAAGATGCTATCAAGAGCTGCAGAGAGTTGCTGTATCCACATTCTATGTATACTCCTAAACTCATTTTGGAAATGAATCCAAACTCTGTCCAATCTAATATCTGGTCATAGCACCTGAGAAATTGCCTGCCATTTTGAATTTCAGTGCTACAGTCAATACATTCTAGGGTTCACTTGCTATGCTAACCTATAGTTTGTTCAAAGAGAATTGATTAAGCTACAGTTGATGAGTTAATGAATCCCTTGAATCCTTAATGTGGTTTGCCTGGTTTGTCTTAGACTGTAATACTGACTTCATTTTTTTAAATTCAAAAACCCTCTGATTGCTAGCTTAGATCATATATAAATTCAGCCTGTAGTTGGCTTGCCCTAATCTAAAGAAAGTGTAGGATTTTCCCTGGTATCTATGGAGATTCTCAAACATCCACTTATGGTTACCCCAATGGTGCTTTTTCAAAAGGCAACAGGACTCTCTTTGTTTTTTCATGAAGACGTTTTGCTTCTCATCCAATTGAAATTCAAGGAAACAAAAAACAAAAAATGTCCGCAGGGCGAAGGGCAGCAAATTAAGTTTTATGGCTATGTTTGAATAAGATAAAAATAAGATATATGAGAGCTGCCTGAATGTTGGAGTCGACATAAACGTGGAGAACAGGAACCTTTTTTTTTTTTGAATAGCCAAATATTTAAATGGCTTGTTTGTGGGATCGTCTGAAAATTTGAAGGCAATTATCCTTTTTTTTTGAAGACGCTGTGAAAATTGTGGACTAAAAGTTAAAAGTTTTAAAGTAATCTAAAGCATGTTTGCTGTTTGAAGTTCGCAGCGGGCAATATGGCGCTGAGGAGTGTAACTGATCTTGATTAACGTGACTACAGGAATTTCACTGTTTGTATTTTACACTGCCTCTGGCGCAAGAAGCAATTGTAAGCAAGCCTTCAATAATTTGGACTTTCAACTTTTTAAAATTTGGGACTCTTTAATGCTTTATTTGTCGTCTCTGGCTCCTTAAAGTGAAAGTAAAATAAGCCCAAGTCTTTCTGAAAAGACCCTTCTGAGTATCTGTGGTACAGAACTGATGGTTAAAGATTTTCCTCTACAACAATTCAACATTTTAAATACAAGTTGATGACCTATTGATTTTGAATTGTGAATAAGGTTATAGAAATATTTGGTCAAAAATTATAGGAGTTATTAAGATGGATCCATCTAAAGATGAATCGGTGCGATCTAAGGTCAAACAGATTTCTCAAGCTAGTATTGACTCAGCTCAAATTGTGTTGGCATTAAACAAATTAAGTGATAAAATTGAAATAATGGATACAGAATTTCAAAAAATACATTTAAAAATGGATGAAGAAAAGATGGAATCAAATCTTAAATGTAATTCCACCTTTGTTATGATCTGTAGTTCCAACAATAAATGTATTTGCAATATAGTTCCATTCATATAATTTTATTATTAGCTTGCTTATCAGTCAACGTAAATAGTATATAAAGAATGTGTGCACTTTATATGTGCATGGGCTGGAGATGTGAATATGTAGGTGCTTTTGTGTGTAGATAAAATTGTGCTGTTGGCTGAGAACCCAAACGGTTTGCAGTGAATGTTGAATCGATACAATGAGAAAGTATGGATCCAAAAATTAATGTACCAAAGCTCAATATAAGTGTGTTTGCAAGAAAAAATGGAGAGCACAATTGCAAATTATACATCAATGGCAAAAAACTTGAGCAATTCGATTGATTTGTGGGAAGAAAAGTTAAGATATGCACATGCTAATAGAAAGATAGCGTGAGAGGCAGTGTGGTATACTGGTTAACATATTAAACTAGGAGAAGAGACGCAGATTCCAGTCACTCCTCACCTTCAACAGCTTAGTGCAGGGGTGTCAAACTCTATTTCATTCAGGGTTGTTTTTGACCTCGGGGGGAGGGGGGGCAGAGTGGGCATGGCCAGGGTGAGTGTGGCCAGCTCAATGTTACTGCCAGAGAAAATGGGCTCCTGAGCTCTGTTTTCAGCTGCTATGGCCTCCTGTAACCCTCTGCCAGGAAAAATAGAGCTAGGGAGAGCCGCATGTGGCCCTCCTAAGCTCTGTTTTTGCTGGCAGAGGCACGGTGGGCCAGTCCTTTGCTGTTTCCAGGGTGGCCCTGTGGGCCAGATCTAAGCAGCTTGTGGGCCAGATCTGGCCTGCAGGCCTCGAGTTTGACACCCCTGGCTTAGTAGGTTACTTGGCCAGTCATGTTCTCTCAATCAACCTACTTCAAAAGATTTTTGTTTGTGGAGAAAGATAGCTGGAGGAACCATTAGGTGTGAAATCTTGAGCTCCTAAATGAAAAACAGGATAGAAAATAAATAGATAAAAATCAATAAGTAAAGTATGATCTTTTTAAAATACTAAGTGCTTAGCAAAAGAAAAAAAATGGTTATGCATAAGACCATTCTTCTCGCAAGAAAAATATAAAGATAAACTAAATGCAATGGGAATGAAAACATGGGAATCCATGAGGGCAAAGACATATATGATTATGTAATCACACAAATGTTATGAGTTACATATTTGTGTCAGCCTCTTAACACAATGCTAAATTGTGATGTTTGCACAATCATGCACCTGTCATTGATTTGGTATCCTTGTGTTGCAAACACCACTGAATGGAGTTTTTAAGAACTCCATTACAATGGAGTTGTAAACAAGCATAGATAGAGATGAAGGTGGAAGCAGAGGAAAGCACTGCTGGAAAGCAACTATTTAAGTTGCAAACCAGTTATAAAATAAATATAGGAGGAGTAATGGAGATAAGGTTGGTGTGTAGTTAAAATCATACTGTGAACCAGACAAAATAATTTAAGGTCAGGAGTGGAGGTAAGCCTTGCTGGAAAGCAGCAGATCAAGATGTGAACCAGCTAAAAAATAAAATTAGGAGGAAGTGGAAGAAACTTTACAGGAGAATAATAATATAACTGTGAACCAGTTAAATAATCAGATTGGAGTTATATAAACTATGAATTAGCCAAAATAATTTTAATAGTATAAGAGAATAACTATGGAGTAACTAAATCAAAATAAAATATTTTGGAAGTAATAAACTACAGAGCGAAATGTTGATTGATTTTGTAAAAATTTTAAGAGAAAAGGGAAATAAATTTTTGATAAGATTTGGATATTACTTGTGATCAAGAAGTGAAATATAGATTTGGTGTAATGGGTCTTAAATTGAGAAATGTATATGAAATATTGATTGTTAAAATGATAGAGATTTAGAATGGTGTTTATAGTCTAGAATGTTGGGCAAAATAATTGAATGATAAATGTTTAGAATAAGATTTTTTTTCTTTCTTTTTTTTTAAAAATGTAATTGGATAAAAATGGGAACAAAATTGATTGTGGGAATCTTAATAATTGTACTTATATGACGGAACAAGCACCTACTCTAAAAAGATGTATTTTATGTTTTGTGTTTTGAAAAATAAAAAAAAAATTGGGAGAAAAAAAAAGCATAGATAGGGATGAGAATGGATGGATACTGAACAAAACAAAAAGTCCAAAAGTGGTTTCCACAAGAGATATTTATGACATGTTTGAGTGGAAACGTTTTGTCAAAGTAGTTTACAGTCCCGAAACTCTAAATGAAATTGGAGCCCTTTCAAAAATCAACCATAATACATCAGTCAAATTATGGTGTAGCACAATGTGGGAACTGTGAATTGATTTGAATCAGATTTGTGTGATGTTATTCTTGCCAAACAAGTGGTCTTCATCTCACAGTGGATGTAAATATGAGCCAAATATGTTTGTGACTTTAATGATTTGATTACTGTATTCTACATGAGTCTTATAACTGAAGGCTGGAAATTAACTGAGATTATTTTTTCATGTGTGATTTAACTTATTTTCCACTTAAGGTTGTATTTATTATGTAATGAACCAGCATGCATGAATCAAGTTTATACTTCATTAATGATGGGCATCACTCATAAGCATATACTGTAGATGTAGTTCTTAAACTCTCTTTATATGATGATTATATATATATATATATATATATATATATATATATATATATATATATGTATATGTTTTCTCAGGTTTTCGCGGGTGTTTGTATGTAGTTCTTTGGTTATTCGGGTCTTCTCCCACGTAAAATTGGAAGTGTCTTGGCGATGTTTCGACGAAGTCTCATTCGTCATCTTCAGGCTGGTGTTCTCGGCTTCATTGCTCCTGGAAGCACGAAGCCGAGAACACCAGCCTGAAGATGACGAATGAGACTTCGTCGAAACGTCGCCAAGACACTTCCAATTTTACGTGGGAGAAGACCCGAATAACCAAAGACCTACATATATATATATATATATATATATATATATATATATATATATATATATATATAATTCTGTTTTACTAAGACAAGCCTATGAGATTTTGAAAAGATTAATGGACATAGTGGGAAATCTTGCATGAATTCTGATGAACAAAAAGGTTGGAGAGAGGGGGAAACTTTTTAAAAGTGCTCAGCATGCCAGAAAGCATGCAAGTAGTCATTACTTTTACTTTTAGAATTTCCATATGCATTATTTTTTTTCCCCAGCTGGTAATAGCTTTAATGACTCCAGAAATGTATGCTTAAAGTGTAAGTGTTGAATTACATGCTGCAAAATAATTGCATGTCACGGTGAGAGACTTGGAAGAGGTTTATTTATATACTGCACACAGAGAGTGCTAAAAGGAAGTGAGATGTGTGATTGGTTCCTACATTTTATTTTCTTATATCCCACTGAAGTAAGCAAAGAAACAGGCCAGAGGAATAGAGCTAAGGGTTGGATTATTTGGGTTGTTTTTTTTTTTGTCCCCCTCCTTCTGATTCAACTCAGAGCAGGGTTCCTGGTGCACCTTACTTAAAGAACAGGGGCTGAAGACTGAAATGTGCTGTAGGTGTGGCTGCTTTCTACCCACATTTTCATTGCTTCCAGGGCATGCACAATGTTAACACAAAACTCTCCAATGTCTGGTTGACCCCTGGAGGATCAGAATTGGAGTCAAAAGATCTGAGCTGCAGGACTCCTTTCATGTTCTCATTACAAGCAAGGGAGGCACAGCAAAACCTCTGCTCGTGCAGTTCATTCTTCATTTCCTACTTCCTATTCACCAAATAACTGAGGCTCCGACCTCACGGCTATCAAATCCACTCATCGATTTTCATTACATTTTTCAAACAACCTCAGCTTTTCTTTCCTCTTCCAGGTTGTTATTTTATACATGGTCACTACAAGCTGAAGATGTTCATGGTAGGGCTGTCTTCCTCCTCCTCCTCCTCCTCCTCCTCCTCCTCCTCCTCCTCCTCCTCCTCCTCCTCCTCCTCCTCCTCCTCCTCATCTTTCCCTTCCACTTCCATGCATCCAGCTGGTTCATGAAATCAATAGCACTTTTGAGGAATCATGATTTAGGCTAGTTTTCAATCTTGAGATTTTTTAGGGGTGTTCTGATACTTTGTGTGAGTTATACATCTATCTCTGGTGAATATATCTTATTCTTAAACATGCCATGAAAAGATATGTGTAAATATTCTAAACAAATGGAACAAAATAAACACTTTTATAATGATTCATCTTCCCCCCCTGCCCCCCCCCGGATCTATTTATTTAGTTTGTCAAACATGTACAATATAACAGATATAAGTATAAACATGGACATGAACATAGGAAATGAGTACAAATAAATGGGGACAGTAGGATAGGGATGGTAGGCACACTGGTGCGCTTATGCACGCCCCCTTTATGGACCTCTTAGGAATGGGGTGAGGTCCATGGTAGACAGTTTAAGGTTGAACCTGTGGGGGTTTCAGGTTGTAACAACTGAGTGATGTCAGGGAGATGTCCTCTCATTGGTTTTTTTTCAATGAACTATGCTACAATCACCAGTGAGAAATTTGGGGACATTGTTTTAATTTTTTCTGCCCACACATTTGATGGGCCATTTGAAAATACCATTTGACTGAGGTGTGGTTAAAGTACGTTTTAGAAAACTTCAGGAATCAGAACTCTTCTGCTTTGGGTTGAAAGGAGGACTCTGGGAAGGGAATTTCTCCAACAAGGGTCAGAACTGAGAATACTGGTCATCCCAATGAAAGGAAAGGAGATTAAACCTGCCTTTTTCTCTGAAATGCGAGGGTGTGGGGGTGTTGTCTTTGCAAATATGAATCTCTTTTGTTCACAGTATCAGGCAGGGCAGTCTTCAAATGATTTATAGCTGCAGAACGTACTATTTGTGGTAGGCCACATCTGAGTAACCTTTCCACTTTATACATTTTGTGCGTTTTACATGACACAGTGGCTGAATTTAAATGGCACACTAGAGCATAATGCGGTTTGCTTGGTTTTGGCACAGTGAGAATATAGCCATATATTGATGAAAAGATTATCTGTGTCACAAGTCCCTGATAGACTTTTAAAAACTGCAAAACAGATTGTTGAATGGATGTCTAAGGCCACTTTCCTCCCACAGATCTCCAGATCCTTAAATATCTTTGCAAATACTTCCTCCCTCATACTTCTCTGAGGAGTTTAAGGCTGCTTTTCATTATGAAAATCTATTGGGATTTTCTTCCACCAATTTGCTTTTACCCAAGAGCTTATATACTTGTCCAACTATGCATCCCTGTCCTAAAAAAGTTTGCACACACTTGTACATTTTCCTGCAGAAAAACAAGAATTTGCTTTTGAACCAAATCAGTTGAACAAGTTGTGTTGCCATGAATATAAACCTAATTCTCACTATTGGCAGAATGATTAATTGAAGCCAGGGAACCTTCTTTGGAAGGTAAATCAGGCAGTCGTGGCCTGGAACATTCAAGTAACCCTTGGCTTCGAGCCTACTGAGGTCTGGGAGACAGTGTTAAAATGCAGGATCTTCAGTGAAATAAATTATTCACTGAACAATTATTCTGAACTGAGTCATTTGCATCTAGTAAAGATGCATACCATATTTTTCGGAGTATAAGACGCACCTTTTTCCCCCCTAAAAGAGGGTGAAAATTTGGGTGGGTCTTATACACTGAATGTAGTCCCGCCCAGCCTCTGAAATGGAGGTTTCAGAGGCTGAAAAAAAGCCTCTTAAAGGGAGGTTTCAGAGGCTGAAAAAAAAGCCTCTGAAATGGAAACAAGGCACACAGCTCACAACCAACTAACTTGTTGCTAAAGTTCACCTCTGGGAACAGCTGATTGGGGGTATTCCGGGAGGCCGATCCACCTGCCAATCAGCTTTTTTCTTATTTTCCTCCCCAAAAACATAAGGTGCATCTTATACTCTGAAGTATCTTACAGTCCGAAAAATATGGCAATTGTCATATAAACCTAGTAATTGTAAAGGAAATTGGAATCCAAGTTTAAATCCATATCTACTCCAAGACGTTTTTCCCCCCACTGGTTGGCTCAATCCAAAGTCTGAAATACTGTTTCAGGGGGGATCCAAAGACCATTCATCAAAAGAGATATGTAGCCATCATGACCTTTTCTTCTTCACTGATTCTTTTTGGAAAGAAAAATATTAAAAGCAGCATTGGGTAAAGAATATTGGGTTACAAATGGAAATAAAAAAAACATCTTTATTGATCCATTGGTGGAAAAAAAAATAAACCAAAACCTTAGCTGGATGATACATTAATTGTGGCCAACTGAAGTATCTGAAAATGGCACGCAAGCCTTCAAGCTACCCAGAACATTTATCAGGCAAGATGATATAAGAAAAAGGGAAAGGGACGTAGGAAACTTTGAACCACTTTTGAAGCACGCAAAATGGAGTTTTGCAAGTGCTTTGATTCTGATTGAAACAGTTATTTGGAAAATATAAGAGGTATAACAAAATCCTCATTTTTTTTCATTTTTTTTTTTAGATTTCAAGCCCTACACAATTGCTGCAGAAGCAATTAGACTTAGACTTAGAATAACTTTATTGTGATTTTGAATGTACACTAATCGGCATACATTAAAATGAAATTTCGTTGAATACAGCTCTCAAAGGGTCTCCACCTCCAATAAACACTACATAAACATGACAAAATAAATAAATACAAAATTATGCATATACCCACATATATTATATGATACGGAATAGAGGTGGGTTTCAGCAGGTTCTGACCAGTTCTGAGAACCAGTAGCGGAAATTTTGAGTAATTTGGAGAACCGGTAGTAAAAATTCTGATTGGCCCTGCCCCCATCTATTCTCTGCCTCCCAAGTCCCAGCTGATTGGGAGGAAATGGGATTTTGCAGTAACCTTCCCCTGGATTGGGGAGGGAATGGAGATTTTGCAGTATTCTTCCCCTGCCACGCCCACCAAGCCACACCCACCAAGCCATGCCCTGCCAACCAAGCCACACCCACAGAACTGGTAGTAAAAAAATTTGAAACCCACCACTGACACAGAGAAACAACACAGTCTAGTTTGGATGTACAGTACACATGTACATGGCAAGAAAAACGAATCTTGCGAGTTTACCAGACGGATGGCATAGGGAACTAAGCTGTTACAGAATCTCATAGTCCTGCTAGAAATAGTTTGAAACCTCCTCCCAGTGGGGAACAACAGAAACAGACCGTGAAATGGGTGTCTGGGATCTCTAACAATGCTTTGAGCTCTAAGTACATAGCCCTTATAAGCAAGCTTCCTATAATCTTCTTGGCTGTCCTTACCACTCTCTGTATGGACTTTCTATCTGAGGCACACCAGCCACCAAACCAAACAGTGATGCAGTTCCTGGCTGTTTTTCCATGTGGGCACATGCACAACAAATTTGCTTCTTCCCCATCCCCAAGCATTTCAAAATACAACTTTTGAAGACATGTGCAGCCCTAATTCAAAGTATAAATGAAAACTGACAACATTTAGACCCTCACAAAGTTCCATTTGTGGTTTGGCAAATCCACAAGCAAAATATCCTCAGGAAGCACATGTCTGCAGAACATTTTATCGGCCTCCAATGTCAAATTTAATTTAAGTTGTTCAGTAAGGAAAACATCCACAACAGGTCCTTCAAAAGTAGCCCTCCCTGTGCAGAGTCTCACACTGTCATCTTTGTTCAGTTTCAGCTGATTCATTTCTGGTTCAGCTGCAGTTTACATAGAGTTGCCCAAAAGGCCATTTTAGTATTTGCAGTAGTGAAACTCTGCAGAACTTGTGGGCAGACCATTTTCCCATTGATGGAAACTTGATTTGTTCCAACACTTGGATTTAAGCCAGCCTCTCTCTCTTCCCTGTAGAGGTTGAGCTGCCATGGCATCATGCCAAAATGCTCTCATTTCAACAAACTCTCTTAATGTTAAAGACAATCGTGCTTCACAGCTTTGCTTTCCATTCCCAGCATCAGTTCATGGGAAGGGGGGAATCCATAGGCAAATGTACACTGCATGAAATAAAGCAATGGATGGGAGTGCGAGGCCCTAATCGAAGGCTACTCATTGCATTCTCCTTAAGAAAATTAGTTCATACCATTCTCAGTGTTGTGAGGCAGGTTTGTGGACAAGAAGGTGATCACAGAAGCTTCCAATTATTTTTGCACAAATAGAGATAGTGACGGTGAGGAAATGTCCATTTTTTAAATAAAGGCTTGGATTAGGGACTGTTGCTCATTTTCAAACTCTTCAACAACATTGCTTATGAATACAATAATGTCACAAGCTGTATGTGATGCTTAGCTTCTGAATACTTTCTCCCGATGTCATAATATGTTGCACGGAGACTCTGTTTCTCACCCCCTCCATCCCAGTGGTGGGATTCACTTACCATATTTTTTGGAGTATAAGACGCACCTTAGGTTTTGGAGAGGAAAATAAGAAAAAAGCTGATTGGCAGGTGGATGGCCTCCTGGAATACCCTCAATCAGCTGTTCCCAGAGATGAATTTTAACAACAGGTTCATTGGTTGTGAGCTCTGTGCCTTGCTTTTTTTTTTGCTTTTTTTTCTGCCTCTGAAAGCCTCCAAAACAAAGCTTCAGAAAAAAAGCCTCTGAAGCTCTGTTTGGGGGCTTCTTTTCTGAAGCTTCATTTCTGATGCTTTTTTCAGCCTCTGAAACCTCCGTTTGAGAAGCTGGATGGGGCTACATTCAGAGTATAAGATGCACCCAGATTTTCACCCTCTTTTTTGGGGGAAAAAGGTGTGTCTTATATTCTGAAAAATACGATACCTTCCCTACCGGTTCGCGAATTTGAGCGTGCTCGCATGCTCACTCACTCCACTCGCATGTGCCTCGTCTGTGCATGCGCATGGCCTTCTGCGCATGTGCAGTAGGTATGTATTACGTCAGGTCGGGTGGGCGGAACCTCCCACCTTCGCCAGTACCATTTCACACTGTTGCAATATTTTCAGGATCAGACTCAATAAGATTAGCAAGAATTAAAGATTTAACTATATATTCTTTTATTTACATTAGGCATTCTATATTCACTGAATATTCACAGATAGAAGCAAGGGAAAGGGTGTAGGTAGCTCCTTATATATACAATGGGTGGAGCTATATGTGGGAGTGGTGAATTATGAATACATTAAGAAGTGAAGAATAAGTTAACCCCTGATACCCTGTCTGTACACTATTTACACATTAGAGAATAAGGCATTTACATCTGACAAATCCCCCTCTAAATGCCGATTCGTTATACAACACCAGTTACACTCAGATTCAGGACAATACAAAACATACAACTTAGAGGTTAAATATTTATGCTGCTTAGAAGGTAAAGGCTTTGTCAATATATCAGCTAATTGTTCTGAAGTGTCGCAATGCACTGCTTTAATAAATCCATCCTGAGATAATTGTCTCACATGTTTAAATTTTATATCTATATGTCTGGACCTTTGTCCAATGGCATCAGATCTAGATATTTCAATGGCTGCTTTATTGTCTTCATGCATAACAAAGGGCAGAGCAGGTTTTTTCCAGACATCTGAAATTAAATCATTAAACCATACAAGGTTATTTGCGGCTTTGGATAAACAAACATATTCCGCTTCTGTCATTGAAGTGGCCACTAGTTCTTGTTTACCAGTGTACCAGTAAACTGGACGGTCATTTAAGAGAAATACATAACCAGATGTACTTTTTCTGCATGAGGTGTCTCCAGCCCAATCTGCATCTGCATAACACGTAAGCTTTGGTTCTTTAATATCATTAGGCTCTAACATTAAACAAAAGTCTAGTGTACTTTTTAGATATCTTAAAATTCTTTTAACAGCTTCCCAGTGATACATTGTTGGTTTGCTGACATGCCTAGATAATAAATTGAGTGGTAAAGCGATATCTGGTCTAGTCCAATTAGATATGTAAAGGAGTGAACCTATGATTGATCTATAGAATGTATTGTCCTTGAACTCTGGAGAAGATTCATCAGAATTTCTTAGAAAGTCAGTTTGCATAGGGGTATCACAAGGTTTGGCATTGTTTAAGTTGCATTTATTTAAAAGTTCTATGATCTTATCTCTCTGGGTAAGTTTGAATCCCCTTTTTGTCTTATTAATTTGGACACCAAGGTATTTGTTTACCTTGCCTAAAGATTTCAATGAGAAATGCTCATTTAGTTTAGTTACAAAAGTTTCTCTTCTTTCTTTATGTTTTCCTATGTATAAAATGTCATCCACATAAATCAATACAAATTCAATGTAATCATCACCCCTCTTGACAAAGAAACAATTATCAGCAGTGGTAGCGTTGAAGTCCATGGTCTTAAGTACTTTTACTAAACAATCATACCACCGTTTACCGGATTGTTTTAGCCCGTATAAACTCTTGTTTAACAACCAAGTCTCATTTCTGTTTGTGTATTGACTATGAGGTGCTCTCACGTATATTTCTTTATCTAATTTTGCGTGTAGGTACGCAGTCTGTATGTCATATTGGAATACATCAAGATTGAGTGCTGATGCTACCACTAGAGCTGTTTTGACACTCTCTGTTCTTACAGTGGGGGAATACGTGTCAGTATAGTCCTCCGGATATTTCTGTGCATAATCCTGTGCAACTAATCTAGCTTTGTATAGAGTATTTCCTCCCTCTAAATTCTTAATTTTATATATCCACCTGGTACCAATAATTGTCTTATCTTTAGGTGCAGTTGCAGGTGTAAATACATTTAGTCTTTGTAAACTTTCCATCTCTTTCTTCATTGCTAATTCCCATTTTTCCTTTTCTTCGTGAGGAAGTTTTAACACTTCCTCGTATGTATTGGGTGTTGTTGGTTCACCATCCATGTGCATTACATAATCCTTGTATTTATTTGGCATTTGGTTTCTAATGATTTTTTCGGGTTTACTATTGTTATCATGCAAATATCTTGCTTCCTTTTTTGTTAGTGTGTCTGTCTTTATTTTGTGTTGGCTATTTGTCCAAGTTTTGGTTTTGTTTTTATATTTGTTGATATTTTGCTTTTCTATAGTCCCTTTCTCATGAGGTTTTGTATCTTCATGTTTATTTGGGAATATCTCATTAAGATGTAATTTAGACCAGTTAGCTTGTTCATGGAACACAGCTGTTCTGGAGACTATAAATTTGTTGTTACTATCAATGAATCTGTATCCTTTAGTGCCAGTCTCATATCCCATAAATCTGAGTCTTCTGGACACATTTTCTCCCTTTCTTCTTAATTGTTTAGGTATGTGTACGTCTGCTGTGACTCCAAATATATGCATGTGTGCTAATTTTGGTTTTCTATTATACATCACTTCATATGGTGTCTTATTTACAATGCTGGACCATGTTCTATTTTGTGTGTAATTTGAATAATGTAAGGCTTCTGACCAGAATTGTTTGCTTAAGCCAGCATCTTCCAATGTGCATCTAATCATGGTTTGTAATGTGGAATTTTTTCTCTCTACAATCCCGTTTTGGAACGCAGAAAATGGACTAGATGTGTAATGTAACATTCCTTTGTCTTTTAACCATTGTGAGAATTCTTTAGACATGAATTCGCATCCTCTGTCTGTCATAATTTGTTTTATTTTGATGTTGTGTTGTGTTTCTATGCGTTTGTAAAATTCTTTAAATTTTTGAAATGTTTCATCTTTGTGTTTTAATGTATAAACAAATCCATAGCGGCTATAATCGTCCACTATTGTCAGGAAGTAACGTTTTCTATAAGTGATTGATGGAGTTAATGGACCAACTAAGTCCATGTGTACTAAATCAAAAATTTTGTTAGTTGATCTGGTAGATTTTCTTGGCCTGGGACTAGTTTTTAGTTTTGTAGATTTACATACTGAGCATTCCAGATAATTTTCACAATTTTTTATTTTAACACCTTCTGCGTGTTCAGTCATTTTTTGCACTACAGGAAAACTGGCATGTCCTAACTTCCTATGCAATATGTGAGCACACTCATCATGAATTGGTTTACCTATCTTTGGCTTCTTATCGTTGTGTGCATCTGTGTGATCATGAGATATTTTACATTCATCATTGTCACTGTTGCTAACATTCTCATCATCTATTTCAATACAATCTTCCATATTTGAATCAATGTTATGTAACCATTTTTCTTTTGTTATCAGATAAGGTAGGCCTCCTTTAGTCACCACAGTGCCTACATTTATTTTATTCTTTTCCAAAGTTGCCTTTCCTTTTGAAAAGACAATGTTAATGTCAGAATCTCTGCTTAGTTTTATGGCACTTAATATGTTATGAGGTATTTCAGGTATTAGTAATACCCCCTCTATTTTTCCTAGACCAGGCAAGGTTACATTTCCTCTACCTAATACTTGAACCTTTTCTTGGTTAGCTACCTTAATTACAAATTTATCTTCTGCAAATGAAGACAATATACTTTTGTTATTAGTGGTGTGATTAGTTGCTCCAGAATCAATAAGCCAATTATTGTTCTCACTTTGTTGTGTGTTAGTGTTGTCTTGTTTATTTAATCCATTCAGTGAACCAGACTTTCTATCCTTTGAATTGTCTCTGCCCCCTCTATTCTCTCTGTGATTTGGTGGGCTCCTATATCTATGCCTTTCTATGGAAGGCTGTCTATAATCGTATTTGTTTCTGTATTCTGATCTATATCTTTCTTTTAAGAATTTTGGGCAATCTCTTCTATTGTGTTCCCTGGATCCACAATTATGACATTTAAATGTTCCACTATATTTTTCTTGGAAAGCTACTTTCCTATATGGTTTATGTTCTGTGTGATTGTTAGAACGATTCCTTCTAGAATTATCTTCTGTTATCAATTTGTTAGATAAACTTTCTATGGATAAATATCCTAGATTGATTGTGTCTAAATGTGACATAAAATTGTCCCATGATGGATCAAGTGAGTTGATAATAACACTTTTCATTGTTTGGTCTGAAATCACCTCCCCCCTCAAATGCAGTTCAGCTCTTATTTTGTTCAAAGATATTAAATGTTCACTTATGGAAACCCCTGGTTTTATCCTAGATGAAAAGAAGTCTTTAGATATCCTTGTGGTGGTAGCTACACTGTCACTGTGAAACAAATTAAACATGCATTGAATAATTTCTGAAACAGTCAAATTTGGCTTAATGCTGTGATACATTGCAGGAGACACACTAGATATTATTAAGAAAAAAGCTCTATGGTGTAAACAATCTATTTTTAGTGTCCAAGGTCTTTTTGGGGGACTAGTGATAAAAAACAGTAAGTTTTCCTTCATAAAGACAACCTGGAGCTGTTGATACCATTCTTGTAAATTAATGCCATCAACCCTTAGTTTTGGGAAGTCACTGGGTAAATTTCCGACATTATTGGGTCCATTACTTACAACCTGAGGTAGTCCGTGGTCTCGTAAATGCAGAAAATTGCAAAACGGCATGGGGATGCTCGCTACGAGTCTGCATGATCTTCTCTCCAGTTCATGTCTTCCCGGATCGTCAGCGTAGTTTCGCGCATGCGCGTTGCTCATTTCTTCTTCGGCGTCGTCGTGGAAGGTTCTCCTCATTGCGGCTTGCTCGCTCTGCTCTTCTTCAGACGAGTCGGTCTCTGGTTCGACTTTGGGGGTTCTGACGACGGTGGCTGTTCTTCCTCTTCTATTGAGAGCGTTGGTGCTTGCTTCGGTCTGCGGCGTAGGGCGGTATCGGCAGGGCTCTCTGGGTTCTGGCGTCAGCGCTCTAGTAGTCAGGATGGGAGCGGGCAGGTCTTGAGGCATTGGCTTGCTCGCTCGCTTTTTCGGCATCTTTTTAGTAATTTTCAGTTTTGGCCCAAATGCAGCAAAGAGCGTTTTCATCGCTGATTTTATTTGGTGTTTTGTTGGATCTTCCTCACTTTCTGGTTCTGATTCTTCTGAGGTGTTTGAATCTTCTTTTTCGTTTTCGTTGTCTGATAACATTTTTCGCGCCAGAAATTTTGAATTGAGCTTGCTGATTGGTTCTGCTTCGTTCATCTTGGAGGCCGGTTGAAACCAAGATGGCCGCCATTCAAATTTTCGCGCGGGATCATCGTTTTTCTTCTTTGTAATGATTTTCTCCGCAGTCATATCACTCACTATTTTTGGATCTTTAGGTTTTTCATTGGTGATGTTTTTCTCTCTCGTTGCTCCGCTGTTCTTCAGCATATCTTGGAGGTTCGCGATGAGGCTTTCATCATTCTTCTGGCTTTTTAATAGTTTTAATATCTCTGACCTGAGTTCGTTATTTTCTATTTCGATTTCCTCCTGGTCATCAATTATTTCTTCGTCTTCAGTGGTGTATTCTTCGGATTCTCTCGAAATTGCATTCGTGGATTCGTTGATTATTTCTTGTTCCGTTTCCATTTCTTTGCTGTAGGCCCTGGTGTTGGGCCTATCTTTCTTAGACATTTTAAAGTTTTTTATTGAGTCAATTAACCATCCTCTGCTACCAATCTGTTGCAATATTTTCAGGATCAGACTCAATAAGATTAGCAAGAATTAAAGATTTAACTATATATTCTTTTATTTACATTAGGCATTCTATATTCACTGAATATTCACAGATAGAAGCAAGGGAAAGGGTGTAGGTAGCTCCTTATATATACAATGGGTGGAGCTATATGTGGGAGTGGTGAATTATGAATACATTAAGAAGTGAAGAATAAGTTAACCCCTGATACCCTGTCTGTACACTATTTACACATTAGAGAATAAGGCATTTACATCTGACACACACAATCCGGAGAGAACCGGCTGAATCCCACCACTGCTCCATCCCCAACATTTTTCCTCTAAAATTCAGCTCAAGTTGCCTTTTTTATGTTTCTTAGTGGCTCTTTACCCACTATAAACAGAGGAACCTAAAGTTTAAAAAGAAGAGTATAAAAGCAATATGAAACTAGATAATCCTTGACATCTGAAAATATGTATAACTTTCCCTCATTTAATATTTCGAGACGCACCATTTGGGCCCTCAACCTCATTGACTGGATGTTCAATTGGAAATTGAAGCATTCCATGTTATGTTTGAGCTTTTCTAAGACCTGAAATCTAACCTGAGCGAGGATTATTGAGGATTTGTAACCATAACAGTATGGAAATTTCTTTAACATAAAGATAGGCAAAGCCCACTTAACCACATCTTAGCAGGAGAGGGGTCAAGAACATACACTCTGTATATCTGTGCATGGGAGAAAATCGGAAGGAAGTGATTCAAGATGAGTACTCTCTTAAAGACCAGGCAGAATAGCAAATATGAAGGGGATACAGAACAGAACTGTAATTCTTTATATCATGAAGAAAGGAGAACAGCTCATGCTTTCCTCAACCCTCCCCACAAAAAATCATCCTTACAACTCAATTACTTTTTTAAAAAAGAAAACACCACAAGAAACAGAAAAAGAGGCAGCTTATTGTCTCTTTCTGTTCTTCCACCTTCAGAAACAGGTAATTGCACAAAGAAACAGGGAGCAATTTACCAGGATAGAAATACATCTAATAAAGCAATGATTATGATATACGGCATAATCAAATGCTGTGATAGCAGCAATTAATTGTCTGGGTATATAATCCTTCACATTCCTTATAATCCGCCTCCTAACCTTAAAAGTGCTGAAAGGACCTGAAACTTGTTGGAAGAACTTTAATACAGAATGGCTTTTCACATGGCTACCTGAATATGTCTTATTGAATAAGCCCCAAATCAACTAAATGTATACATCATGCAAAATCATGATCCACAAACCATGATGGGCTGAATCAAAAGCAGACCAACCTTTACAGTTGGTTGTCAGGAAGCACATGAGGGTCTGTAAATCTCCCACAGGCCAGACATGAGGAAGAATAAGTTCAATTTCAAAATCAGGTTGGCAGCAGCTACCCTTTGATCAAAGTCCATCCTCTTTTTTTAACCCCATTTCTTCTGCAGATGCTCCTGATTTTCATGCTCCTCTAATGGGCACATATTCCTTCACCTGCATGATATTAATTGATCATTGCTAGGACCCCACATGCTTCATCACTTTCTCCTTGCAGCCTGGTCTCCAGGATCTAATCAGATCAGAGGTGGGTTTCAGAAGGTTCTGACCAATTCTGGAGAACCGGTAGCGGAAACTTTGAGTAGTTTGGAGAACCAGTAGTAAAAATTCTGACTAGTCCCGCCCCCATCTATTCTCTGTCTCCCAAGTCCCAGCCGATTGGGAGGAAATGGCAATTTTGCAGTAACCTTCCCCTGGATTGGGGTGGGAATGGAGATTTTACAGTATCCTTCCCCTGCCATGCCCACAAAGTCACACCCAACAAGCCCACAGAACTGGTAGTAAAAAAATTTGAAACCCACCATTGAATCAGATGATCAGGTTGCTGTCAACATACATGCTGCATGAATTTTTAATGGCATCAGAAAAACTTACTGACCAGCTTTCAATCAGCCAATTAAGTACTGTATTTTCCAGTGTATAAGACTTTTTAACACAGGAAAATCTTCTCAAAAGTCGGGGGTCGTCTTATACGCTGGGTATAAGCCTACCCGGGTTGGTTTGACAGACTGACGGAAGCGGTAAGAGCAGTTACTACCATCTCTAGTTATTGCTAACCCGAATCTGAGTTACCGGTGCTGACTGATGACGCTACGGGAGCGCCGACAACATTGAGGGGAAGCTGTGCTGATCTCATCAAGGCTGCATGCCACTCAATGCTGGACCCAGATGGTTGCTGCGCGGAGCTTCCCCCACCGCCTGACTTCCCCAGACAGCTGGGGCTCGCCATCACCGGGGGTCTGGGGAAGTCGGAGCATTGGTAATATCCACATGGATGCCTGGGACTCAGATTCGGGAAGCTGTGCCGATCTCATCAAGGCAGCATGCCGCTCAATGCTGGACCCAGCTGGTTGCTGCGCGGAGCTTCCCCCACCATCCCAGGCATCCAGGTGGATATTGACAGATGGGCAGCCTGGCTCGTAGGTATCTGTACCGGTTCTGTTAAGAAAACAAACAGCATGGCAGCTCCCATGGATTTATTGTCTTATCCTTCCTTTCAGCTTTAGAGTGAATTAGGAAAAGTTTAATCCAATTGCACTGTTTTATGTTTACATGTTTGATGACAAACAGCCTTATGTTTATAAGTGACAATTTCCCTGCTAAGTACCTGCATGTCATAAGCTCTGTCACAATTCAAGGTGTTGGTTATTACCTTTAAAGCCCTACATGGCTCAGGGCTAGGTTATCTTCGAGACTGCCTTCTACCGCATAGCTCCCAGCGACCAGTAAGATCCCACACAGTTGGTCTCCTCCGGGTCCCGTCAGCCAAACAATGCCTGCTGGCGGGCCCGCGGGGGAGGGCCTTCTCTGTGGCTGCCCCAGCTCTCTGGAAACAGTTACCTCCTGAGGTCTGGACCATCCCCACCCTATTGGCCTTCTGAAAAGTGGTGAAGACCTGGCTTTTCCGGCAGGCCTGGGGCCGTTGATCTCGCTCTTGTGATCCGGCGAGATCCGGCCATGAATGGTATGAATGAGTTTTCATATTTTTAATGTTTTTAATTTTAAAATGTTTTTTATTAGGATTTTAAATGTATTGTGAGCCGCCCTGAGTCTTCGGAGAGGGGCGGCATATAAATTGAATTAAATTGAAATTGAATTCATTGTTTTACAATTGAACCATATTTTATTACTGTTATAAAGCTTCTGTGTGAAGCATCTCAACTGCAGCTATTGTATAGAATATTACTGCCCTTCGTTGTTGGGGTGTTTTGCTTTGTCTCCTAACAGTCATGAGATGAATCAGAACGCATGTTTTAATTTCTTCAGTAAGCTTTTCCCTAAAGATTTGTACTTCTGCAAAATAAATAAATAAATAAATAAATAAATAAACTCCCTGAAGCTTGCTGAAAGTCTTCTGGTGTACCAATGATAACATTTCAGCTACCCGAACCATGGCATTTTCCGCCATAACTTTAGAGGTAGATGAAATGTTTCTGCTCTATAGGTTTTCATGGGGTTCCCAAATATCACTAAATTATGGGGTGTTCAACCATGATTAACTAAACTTACCAAAATCTGGCTGGCTTCAAATTCACATGAGGACCCGGATTGTGGGGGCAATAAGCTGACTTTGTATAAAAAAGAACACCACTTGGGGGGGGCGAAAGCCCTACTAAGCAGGTATATACAAAAGTATGAAGGCTATTGCTTAATGCATTGTAAGCCGCCCTGAGTCTCCGGAGAAGGGCGGCATATAAATTGAACTAATAAATAATAATCAATAATCAATAATCAATCAATCAATCGTTGAACCATAATCCATTGTTTTCTAACTAGGACGGCCAGGTTTGCCCCCAGAAAAATGTGAAGTTATCAGAATGGCAAGTACTAATGAAGGCAAATATTTGTAGCTCAGGGTTGAAATGAGAGGACTTTGGTGCTCTCAGAGCTTGTTGTTTTCATGCAGATATTCTTTACTTGAACAAGGTAAACATCCTCAGTGCTAGTGCACTGATCACAAGTACTGAGCCTTGGTGGCACAGCAGACTAAAGCACTGTTAAGTAACACCAGCTGCCTGCAACTACTGTGAGTTCAAATCTCACCAGGCTCAAGGTTGACTCAGCCTTCCATCCTTTCGAGGTAGGTAAAATGAGACCCGGTTTGTGGGGGCAATAAGCTGACTTTGTATAAAAAAGAACACCGCTTTTGGGGGGGTCGAAAGCCCTACTAAGCAGGTATATACAAAAGTATGAAGGCTATTGTTTAACGCATTGTAAGCCGCCCTGAGTCTCCAGAAAAGGGCGGCATATAAATCGAACCAATAAATAAATAAATAAATAAATATTGATGATGTTACCAAGTTTGGGTAATGAAACATCTGCAAGAAAACTGTCAAGCTCAGAGAACACCTCTCTGAATGACAAATGCACAATGTTCTCATCACACAAAACCCACCATTATTTACTTATTTCTCAACATCCAATGAAAGTACATACTGTAAGTCACAGCATTTGCATTAAGATATCTTCAGAAACGTATCATCATTTCCCTCTTTCCTACCTGGGAACACTTATGTTTATATAATATCTTAAGCCAAAAGCAAATTACACTTTGGCTTAGTACAATGTATAGTATGTGCTTCTCCAACAGACACGGGTCAGGATGAGTGCAGTATGCATTTGGAAAATTACATGATAGTGTTAAGTTCTTAAAACACCTTTCTTTTGTTGTCAAGATTATGCAAAGGTCAGACTGAAGAAGTTTCCCTTTTTACAGATATATTGAGATTTGTACCTTAATAGAAGACTTGACAGGTTGAAATACTTGGGTTATTGCCAAGATTTTTTCCTAATAGGTAAAGTTTCTGCTATAGGTCACGCTTGATTCCTGATGACTCTGTTCATGCAATTGTCTCATCAGGCTTTTCCCTAGCATAGTTGTAAATCTCGATTTTTCCCGACATTGACCCTTATCCTAGAACAGGCAGAAGTCTCATAGAGAAACTTAGATGGATTAGGTTTTTTTTTATTGTGGACAAGGATGAAACCAAACCCATATAGAAGGACTTCTGTTCTAATAGTAACGAGATCCAATTCAGCTTAGCTTCTGAGTCTACCCAAGATGAACCAGATCTTGTCACTTGTTGAGAGTTTCTTAAATGTCCTTCATTTCTCAGCCAGAAACCAAGGAATATTAGGGGGCTTTCTGGAAGGAAATACATTTGTAGAGCTGTGGAAATTTGCTGGCAAGGCTGTTTGGAATTAAGAATTTACATTATTTGAGTTGCAGCTGCCTCCTTTGAAGCATCTTTGGGATTTGTTTGTTGAATAATAAGGCAACTCTGTTTTATGCACAACCATAATGTACATTCAAAATGCATCGCCAGATACTTAGTGAGCTACTAGGGATAGCAGACTATCAATAATGCAAGTAGAAAGGCAAGGAAAGTGGATTATGCATATCATTATGCATGAACATGCTACAGTCGTTGATATTCTAACATATTAGGACCATCCAGAGATGGTAGCTATATACAATCCAGATGGCAAGAAAATCCCATCGAAGCAGAGGGATTAGTTGACAGCAACTTAGTCAATTAGCCAGGAGAAATTAACTAAATTTGCCAATGGATTTATTATCATCAGAGGATCAGAACCAGAGATTCTGAAACTCTAGGACATCAAATAAAATCAGTATATTGACAATCTAAACAGGTTTCTAGACCATTTGTGATGTTTGAAAATACATGGAATATCCTCACGGGCATATTAAAATTCAGAGAGGGATTCAGAAGGGCTTAGATCTTCAATATCTGAGACAGAAGGCTGAAATTTCATCTGAAGAAGATATTAAATCCATAATATGCATCTAATTTCACTTTCATCATTACAGTAGAACAGCCTATATATGCTTCCTGAATTTTATTTTCATCCTTGTGGAGTTTTTTTCCCCTTCAAACTACGTATTTGCTCCAATATAAACAAAGAAAAGAAGAACAACTATCCGTAACATATTTATTTGAGTGCCTCCCTCCAAAGTGAACTTGAGCACGTCTCACAAAAGTGAAAATCTGATCCTGGAAAATCCTAACACTGTCCCAATACACTGAAACCCTAAACTCTCTCTTGACACCATTCACCCAGCACTGTCAATCTTCATGATAAGCACTTTTTTTTTTTTTGCAAATTTATATAGTACACACAGATGCATTCTCTTTGTATAGCAAACTTATTAATTGTGATGAGTAACAAGGGAATCACAATAGTTTTAAACCAGTACAAGTTGCTTTAAAATCATTTTAAATGCTACCCTTATTAACACAACTGGGACAAAATTGCCAGAAAAAGCATTGCATGTGTGTGTACTACATACTGTAGGATTTGAAAAATGATCCAGAAATCACTTTCTGTACAGTTAAGTTGTTGCTGGCAAAGGCAAGATTTCTAGTTGCCCATACCAGTGAGTGTAAAGAGTTAGAAAGATGACTGTGATGGAAGTATACAAGAACATTACCATTACCTAGCCAAAAGGGGCTGAAACATGTTTTAAGCCTTAAAAAATAAAATACCATTCGGAAGTGGCTCAGGCAGATACAGCCCTCATTCACTGGAGTATAAGAAGGGAGAGGAGGAGGTACAGATACATAATCAGACTTACAAGGTTCTGTTATTATAACCAACCTCAATAAAAGTACTTCTAATTTTCTTTGAAGTTGATTTTCCTAGTCTGGTCTTCCTAGTTTTTTTTTTTTTTTTTTGATGAAAGAGCATGTTGTATTTGGAGGAGAATATCGAGAGGAAACTTTGTGAAAAGAGTTAACAATCAGAGAAGTTGGCTGAGTCTTGGAATCTATCGATTTTATTTAACTATCCATTTTTTTCTCTTTCAAAATATCACCATCTCTCCAGACCAGTGGTGAAATCCAATCTTTTTTACTACTGGTTCTGTGGGCGTGGCTTGGTGGGCGTGGCAGGGGAAGGATACTGCAAAATCCCCATTCCCTCCCCACTTCTGGGGGAAGAATATTGCAAAATCTCCATTCCCACCGCACTCTGGGGCCAGCCAGAGGTGGTATTTGCTGGTTCTCTGAACTACTCAAAATTTCCGCTACTGGTTCTCCGAACTGCTCAAAATTTCTGCTACTGGTTCTCCAGAACCTGTCAGAACCTGCTGGATTTCACCCCTACTCCAGACCTTATGTGGCCATTCATTCAATATCCCCATACATATAGGATGGCAAAGTCAGTGTAGAATTTAGGGAAGGAGAAAAGGGAAGTGCTACCTAAATTAAAGCAATATGGTTACCTAATTGGTACTTTTTACAGCCTGAAAAGCTATAAGAAAGAACTTTGTCCCCTTGTTCTTCAAACCCTGAGATAGAGCTAGACTCGAGAGTAAAAGAAATTCCATCCATCTATCATTTTAATCTTTCCACAGTTCATAGGAAGCCCTTTTGCTCTATTGTCACACCCTACAATCAATGCATTTCCTCTACAACAGTGAAGGTACCCAAAAGGATCCTTTTCTTGGCCTTACCTGTCACTCCAGTCCTGGAAGCCAACAATAACAGTAAGAGTTGGAAAGGACCTTGGATGTCATTTAATCTCACGCAGGAGACCTATACTATTCGAATGGCCGACTTTTCTGATCAACAAAGCTCAGCGTTTTAGCCACTGACTGCAAGAGTAGCCTCCTCTCTTGAAGTTCACCCAGGCCTTTTACTCCCTCCCATCTTATCTCCTGGCCCAGGTCTGCAAGAGTGAAATGTGTAAGGAAAAGGGGCTATCTTCACATTTCTCCGCCTTCCCATTTCTCACCTAAATAAAGCTCAGTGCTTCTCCTCAAAAAGATCTAGAAAAATTTACCAAGTAAAAAGCTGATGCCTCAGAAATGGCAAAGAAGGATTCCATCTTGTGTAATCCTTGGTGCTCTCTGAGTTTTGTTGTTTTTATGCAATTGTTTCATTATCCTAGGCTAGATAACATCTTCACTGCTGAAAGAGAATGATATTTGCTCTCTGTTTATACCCAGAAGCTTGTCCTGCCAGTGTTGGTGGAGGTGATGTTTTCTCTTTGGTAGTCCCATCCTCCTTCTGATAGATATCTGCAGAGTTGTGTTAGCCCAACAATGTAATCCAGACAAGAAACACAACCAGGAGTATTAACTCTTTATTATAAGGTTACATTAACAGGATGTTGCTAGACTGAAAGTACAGGTAGTCCTCAATTTACAACAGTTTGTTTAGTGACCATTCGAAGTTACACCACCACTGAAAAAAGTGACTTGTGACTGTTTTTCACATTGACGACCATTGCAGAATCTCCATGATCACATGATCCAAATTCAAACACTTGGCAACTCATATTTATGATAGTTACAGTGCCCCGGGATCATGTGATTTCCCTTTTGCGACCTTCTGACAAGGAAAGTCAATGCGGAAGCCAGATTCGCTTAACGACTGTGTTACTAACAGTGGTGAAATGTAAAATTTGTTACTACCGGTTCTGTGGGCGTGGCTTGGTGGGGTGTTGGTAATGTGACTGGGTGAGCGTGGCCAACTTTTTTTTTTTTTTTTACTTTTAAAAGCATTTTTTCTACAACCTCTTCGGCCAAAGAGGTTGCAAAAAAAATGGTTTTAAAAGCCTCTGATGATCAGGCAACACAGCTGGGATCGTCAGAGGCTTTTAAAAGCATTTTTTTTCCTACAACCTCTTCGGCTGAAGAGGTTGTAGAAAAAATGCTTTTAAAAGCCTCTGACGATCCCAGTTGAGCTGCGTGATCATCAGAGGCTTTTTTTTTAACTTTTAAAAGCCTTTTTTCGGCCGAAGAGGTTGTAGAAAAAGGCTTTTAAAAGTAAAAAAACCAGCCTCTGGTGATCAGACGACTCAGCTGGGCATGGAGGGGGGCGCAGGGATTTTTGCTACAGGTTCTCCGAACCATCCGCCTCCATCACTACTGGATCGGGTGATCTGGTCCGAACCAGGAGCATTTCACCCCTGGTTACTAATTAAACAACTGCAGTGATTCACTTAACAACTGTGGCAAGAAAGGTCGTAAAATGGATCAAAACACACTTAACAACCATCTCACTTAACAACAGAAATTTTGGGCTCAATTGTGGTCATAAGTTGAGGGCTACTTGTATTTCTCTCCTCCCTTCATTTTACTCTCCAGAAAACTAGGGAAGGCTCCTTTTTAAAAGTTTCCCACACCATCCTCTCTTCTGTGGACTGAGACATCTTTTATATGCTGGTTGTCCAGTCTGCAGCTCTCCTTCCTGTCTCCCAAGGACATTCCCACATACCTTTATAAGCTATCAAGAAAAGTCTTAAAAGAATGTGGAAGCCCAGCCTAAAAGATGTAGGCTTGGGTGACAATGGCTGTGTTGTGGTCCGCCAGCAGCCTGCGGAGCTGGCAGCAGAGTCGGACAGTGAGGACGCTGGGGAGGAACATGGGCCAGTCCTAGAGTCTGGGGAAGGCTTGGATGAGGGCTCTGCGTTGGAGGCAGAGAAGGGGCCATCTGGGAGGTACGTGCTGCCTCCGGAGCCTCCAGAATCGGACCTCAGCAAGGCAGAAGAACAGAGGAAGCCTGTTCCCAGTGCACGCATGCGAAGAGCTGCCAGAAGGCAAGAACAGTTAAAACAAAAGGGGCGACTCGGGAGTAGGGCTTGGAGATTATTGGCCCCTCCCATAAGACTTAAAAGAGGAGCAAAGGCATGTGGGCCTTTGCAGGAAGCAACATTGTTAATTCTGTGCAGTTTAAAGTCTGAAGCTCTGTTTGATTCTGGACTCTGTGTGGCTTTGCCAATTAGGTCTTTGGCAGCGTGTCAAAGGAGATAAAGGTGGGTGATTATCAGCCTTATCCCGAAGGACTCTTCACAACTATTTGGGACTCATCTGTGAATGAACAGAATTCACAGCTGTTAAAATAAAACAGGTTTTTGGGACTAGTTGTATATTTTACTGACTCAGGAAGCCTAGGTCAGAACAGGCTGGTAAGCTACAAGATGTCATCATTACATCAATCGGGTACACTCATGGTGATAATTGTGAAATATATTTCAACTTTTTTTTCCCAGAAAAAACCCAGAGAAAAAGTGAGAAACTCACTTGAGTTTACTTTACTGTGCGTTTTACTTCAAGTAAGCAGTTCTTTTTCTCTGCTCAGCTGTAATCAACACACCACACAGTATTCTGAAATATGAGGGGGCTCGCAATTCCAATCTTATGTACCTCTTACAAGCTCTTTCTTGTGCAAGCACATTAATTTTCCACCCCTTTCCCCTGACAAATTCCAGTGACAATTCTACCCTGCGATAGACTGGTTTTGCGATTGTTCTGTCACAACCTGTATTCTAACTCAGTTCTGCTGTTCCACAGATTGTAGACAACCACACTCCAAAAATGTGTCATGGCATTCAAAAACCCAGGAGGTGATCGTTCTAGAAGCATTCGAATCTCTTCTAAGCAGATGTCGCAAAGGTGCTTTTTCAAGAGGCAACTGGAGTTTTTCTTTGAAGACATTTTGCTTCTCATCCAAGAAGCTTCTTCAGCTCTGAGCTTCTAAGCAGATGTTGACTAAGCTATTCTTAAGGATTTTTTTTTTAAAAAAATGTTACCCTTTGTGCAATTTTATTTTCAACTGTTTAAAGGTTTTATATTTTAGCTTCAAATCCAAAGTTTGCAGTATAAAAGGAAAGAAAAAAAAACCTGTCCTAGTATTGCTCTCTCATTAAATGCTTTTAAATCTGTTTTTTTCTAGTACTGGATAAATGAATACACCTCCACATTGGGTATTGGAGTCTTCCATTCTGGAATTGAGATCTACGGTAGAGGTATGGAGTTTTATGTGAATTATGCCTGAAAATAGCTGTAATATTCCATTTTTTTTAAAAAGGGGTTGTTTTAGCGAGAGTTAAAAATGGTATTTTTGCCCCTCCTTGAGGTTCTTTTAGGGAGAATTAAAATGGTATTTTTGAATAGGTTGCAAAAAAAAAAAAAAAAAAACACCACCCTACATGAGTGAAGGGCTGGGACAGCTAAGTGTTAAGAGCAGCAGTCCCTTAGGAAAGCAAAAGTCCAGATGGAAAACCACTGAATAGATTAAAATTATATTAAAAATAATATAATGGTTTTTCTAGTGATATAATGCATGGCTGTGAGAATTAGATACTAAGAAGGAACAAGGGGTAGGAGATACTCTTGAATTATGGATTTGGAAATGGTTACTAAGATTATCATGAACTGCAAGAATCAATCAGCCCATCCTGGATGAAATGAAGATTGATGGCTCCCCCAAGGCAACAATCAGCAAGCAGCACTCAGCTACTGCGGGCATCTGATACAAATGGATGGCAGTTGGCAAAGTTGAGGCAAGTAAGAGAAGGGGAAGACAACAGATGGACAGGATCTGGATAACTAAAAAGATCTGTGGATTGCTGCTGAGATAGAAAGAGATGGTGGACATTTGTCCAGTCATCAGGGTTGATCTTGATTCAAAGACACCTCACTAAGTGAACCAAGACTTTATATTAAAGGCTGTAAATAGCAAAATGACTGCAGTTATGATCAGGTACGTTAAAACTATAGAGCCAATGCCTTATATCATTGGGAGTTACTGTGAAATTCAAGGCAGCAATTTTTGAAACTCAACTTCTTTGAAATGGAAAATCTCTAGCAGTGCAGATATTTTCCTTTATTTCAGTGTATTTCTTAGCTCACTCCAAAATAAAGTTGTCTTGCATTTTACAAACATGGAATCCATTTTGGAAGCAGAAATCAACTCAAATTACAGACTCTGCAAATTTACACCATTCTGTTCCAAGAGCTATGAGTCACCTTAAAGCAGGAGTGGGGAACTACGGCCCTTTTTGTGGACTTCAACTCCCAGAATTCCTGGGATGCTGGCTAGCTCAGGAATTCTGGGAATTGAAGTCCACAAGTCATAAAGGAGCCAAAGTTCCCAACCTCTGCCTTAAAGAGTCGAGGAGATGGCCTAGGGGTTCAGGCAAAGAAGGAAATGCTGAGCTGCCTTGAGGACCCAAGAGCTGCATGGTAGCTCTGCAGAACTTGAAGTATTGTGATAGAGGTGTTGGGGTTGGGGTGATCCCAATTGAAATTCATCTTCTATCATGAAAACTAATTAGGTGATATTTGCCCAGGTTTCTTCATAGGGTTGTCACTATTGGGATAACTTGAAGGAGAATTCTCAAATAAATTATCTTAAGCTCTTAGTGGAAAGGCACATGTAATAAATAAAAATAATCTGAAGAACCTTGTCACGTTGTTCTCGGATGCAAAAGATGCTTTGTATTTTAATGGATATATCACTCAGCATTCCCATGATTGACCTCCAGATTCATTACGCTGCAACTCCAATAATTCCTAACCATTGCTAGGAATTGTATGAAGTTGCTAAGAATTGGGCATCATTATTCCAATTGTTTCTGACTAATTCAAGAATGAATGCAACCTCATTTGCAAAGCTATATATTTATTCAGTATTGTTCTATTTTAAAAATAAAAGCCAGTGAGTTCTTGCTTTCGGGGAAAGAACAGATATATTATCACCTGGTTCCTGAATCTGACTATCATATTAGTCATTGGACTCATCTCTCAGAGCAGATTCCAAGGGAAATTAGAATTGCAACAAGATAATCTGAGAGTTCAACTGAATTTCAGGCTGCTGAATTTTCTCCTTTGCTCTACACAATTGTATACTATTGCTTAAACCTCTACTACCTTTCAGTCTTGGTGCTTGATGCTGACTGAAAGCCAGCTCGGCAAAATGTCCTGTTTGACAAAATATATTGGAGTAGAATGCAGTAGATTGGAATAGATTGCAGACTAAGGGGCACAGTGGTTAAAGATGCTGAGCTTGTCAGATGGAGAACTGACAGCCTGGGTTTGAGATCCGAGCTCTGCACAACAGGATGAGCTCCTGTTACTTGCCCCAGCTCCTCCTGCCCACCTGGCAGTTCGAAAGCATGCAAATGCAAGTAGATTAATAGGTACCACTTCGGTGGGAAAGTAACAGTGTCCTGTGCATCTTTGATGTATAGCCATGATGGCCGCATGACCATGATTGACAGAGAAACCTTTACCTTAGATTGCAGACTAGTCCGGTCTCTTTGAAGGAGGAAGAGAAGCAAGTTATGTAGCCTATCTTAACTTGAGTCAGAGCCCCACCACAGATGCTGCTGCTCTTACATTCTTAATTACAGTCTTTTTCTTTTCTTGCTAGAGTTTGCCTATGGAGGACATCCCTATCCTTTCAGTGGGATTTTTGAGATCACACCAGGCAGTGCAGTGGAGCTTGGAGAGACCTTTAAATTCAAGTAAGAGCTCTTCTACTCTTTCTCTGGATTGGCCACCTCCAGGCATTGTCCCATTTTCTGCTCCCTTTCCCAAGGCATTCTTTTCTTTGATTCCTTCTGAGAACCAAGGAAGCAGGTGAAAATCAGCATATACACAAATATGTAGGGTTGTCATCTTAATTTTATAGTATAATGTAAAATAGCCATGGACAAGATCTCATTTTGTACTCTTCAGAGCTGCTTCTGACCATGAAACTTGAAAACTGCCAGCAAAATTTCTCACGTTAAGGTGGAAAACAGAAAATAACTGTAGTATAACTCTTAAAAGAAATCCATCACAGGTAACAAACAAAGTACCTCCCTGAAGTCCATCTTGCTAAAATGAATGTGCCCCCAGCTTCATTTTCCAGACTTAAGTGCAGCCCTATTCTATTAAAAGCCCCCCCTTCTATTTAAAACAATGCAGGTTGTAGATTTGAGAGGGTTAAAACTTGTCCTATTCTGTGGTGGAGCAACTTCCTCCAACTTGATCTCTACCATGTGTTTGGGCCAACCTCTAACATCCCCACTCAATACAATAAATTGCCTTGGTGGCTTTGGTAATGGGACCATATCTGGTTGACACCAAATGGGGAAAAGTTGGTGTAAGGAAGGCAATCTTAACTCTTTCCCAGTTTTGAATCCTCTTTTAGTTAAGGTTGAGCAACCTTAGGGCAGTCTCTATCCCTCAACCTCCTTTATGAGATTATTATAGTGATAAAATGAGAAATATTGTGTGATGTGGATGGCTGGTTAAGTATGCTCTATATGCAATACTAAGACATGCCCAGCATATAGAAATGCATCTATAACATGCATCTGTAACCAAAAAGCCTTTACCACCTCCATTCATTGAATGACTGCTCCCATTCTGGCATTCTTTTAATTCAGAACCATGGTGAGTTAATGAGTGAAAAAAGCATAAGAATACAGGCTATAGTTCTCACATGCTTTTTTTTCCTAGGTTCATATTTCCCCCACACTTAAACTGCTATGGTGAATACCTATTTTCCTCCCAGAACGTATCAACTATTATTGCTGCACAATCTCACCTTGTGTTACTGGGATATGCTCTGGACTGTACAAATGCAGTCCATCCTGTGACTTACTAGATTGCGTCTTTGTCACCGGAGGAATAACATTAGATTCAGGGTCAGTTGTCTTCCACCCAGGTCTCCCTTATGTGGAGGAATTGCAGGAACATCCCTGCAGCTATCAGCATACTGGAAGTTAAACTATAGTAAATGAAATCACCAAGAAACAGGAGGAATCAGAAGGGACAAACGAATGTCTGAATATGGAGGCCTTTGATCCGCTGATCTAACCCATCTAGAGCAAACTGGGGGTGGGGGGGTGAGCAACAGAGTAATTGCTCAGTCTTAATATTGGAAACTTTTGAAATAAATAATTTATGATATGCCTGAAGGACTTTGGATGAGGGGGAGAAACTCATTTCAAGGGGGAGGGGAATTTCTAGAAAAAGCAAGCTGGGGAGCAGGTGCTAGCTGCCACACAGAGCCTACCTGTAATTGTTCCGCTTTGCTTGCTTGCTTTGTTAGCCAAACAGAGGTCAGTGACAAGAACACAGAGCAAAGAAAGATACAAAACCCACGGCTAACCAATACAGTCTGAATGAACTCTTTGCAACATAAGCATGGTGTATAACTTTGTTTTTGAAATAAGGGGAAGAGAAAAACACAAAGTGTATCTCATACTCAAAACACGGCAAGGACATTTATTTATTTATTTATTTATTTTTAAATTTATATACCGCCCTTCTCCCTGAGGACTCAGGGCAGTGAACAGCCAGAATTAAAAAACATGAAATACAAATATTAAAAACAATTAAAATATATATAAATTTGGCCCAAAATTAAAAATACAAACCAATTAAAACATTTAAAATTTCTTCTTAAGCCAGCCCGGCTTGCTGGAAAAAGTGGGTTTTAAGGGCACGGCGGAAGGCACTAAGGTCTTGGATTCCCCTTATATCTGAACAGATTTGCTCAAAAATGCCTTCTTTAACCCCCCCACTGTTGAAAAAAGTACTGATTCGGATGGATTTATTTACTTTGTAATTCATGACTTGCCCCCTTCAGCAGACTTTGGGTGGCTCA
Source organism: Pantherophis guttatus (assembly GCF_059756535.1). Classification (NCBI taxonomy): domain Eukaryota; kingdom Metazoa; phylum Chordata; class Lepidosauria; order Squamata; family Colubridae; genus Pantherophis; species Pantherophis guttatus. The sequence goes on from NC_142063.1 coordinate 72,451,608, forward strand.
TGTAAAAAATCATTGTTAGCCATCAAGTTTGGCAGTAAAACAATTAAACCAAATTAAGATTTATTTTTGAGTCGCCTCTAGACAAGGTGGGTGGCATACAATGTAATAAAGAATGAAAGATTTAAGACCTAGAACTGAAAGAAATTTAACAATAAGAATTAATTAGGTTTAAAAGTAAGCCTTGGGAAAACAGCTCAGCAAAATACCCCAAAGCCTCAACAGGCAGCAATCTCCACTGTTCTTTTGCTAGCAAAGAGCATAACACCACTCAATTTTGGAGAAGGAAGGCTTCCCCAAAGAGCTAGAGCAGGGGTCTGCAACCTTAAATACTCAAAGAGCCATTTGGACCCATTTCCCACAGAAAAGAAAACACTGGGAGCCATAAAACCTGAGTGGGTGTGGCCAACTTGATGTCACTCACTTCCACCAGTCACATGACACATACTCCAGCCACGCCTACCTAGCCAGTCATTAGGACAGAGAACTGGTTGTTAAAAAACCCCGGGAATCACAAAATCCTTTTGACATCGCTCTCTCTCTCTCTTTCTCTCTCTCTCTCCCTCCCTCCCTCCCTCCCTCCACCTTTCTCCCCCTCTCCCCCCCCATCTCTCTATGTATCTCCCTATGTCTGTCTCTCTCCCACTCTCTCTGTATCTCTCTGTCTCTGCCCTGGCCGCTTCTCCATCCCCCACTGTCTCCCTTACCTTCTCAGGTCAGGCAAGGAATGACTGGGAGGGGAGGGAGAGGGGCGGGGCCAGCCAGTGGTGGGATCACTTGACATGGAGCCACATCAGAGGGCCCAAAGAGCCGCATGTGGCTCCGGAGCCGCAGGTTGCTGACACCTGAGCTAGAGGAACTACAGAAAAAGCCACTCATTTAATATCTGAAATGAAAGGCGTGAGATGATTGCAAAGGATGGATAGATGCTGTCTGGAGAAGATGGTGTCAAAGGTAACCTGGATCCAAGTCACATAGGGCTTTCTTGGTCAAAAGCATCATCTGGAATTTTGCTCATAAAACATCTTGGCAACAAACGCGGCCCCTGAAACCAAGAGCCAACATCGCCAAAGCAATTCCCACTGTGGATCGTGTTCAAAGGCAGCCCGGAGTAGAGCGCCTTGCTGTAATTCAGCTGTGAGCAACGGGGGTGTGAATGATGGTTCCAGAAAGGGCTGTGGTTAGTGCACTAGTCAAAGCTGCAGAAACAGCACAGATCAACAATGTACCATAGAGTTATCTTTCCAGGATGGTATAAAAATACTTGAGGCTATCCATGTGAAAGGCGCTCACTATGATCGATGCTTTGGGGAAGAAGAAAAAAAATCTTTTACCAACAGACAAATTTGAATCTCAGCAGTGAGAATCTCAAAGAATGTCCTTGCCAAAATCCCAGCATGGGTGGGTTCCTGACAACTCCCAATGGGATTAGGTTCCATCCTGGCTGGCTGGCTGTTTGCCATATAGCTACTTGGAATGCCATTGAGACTCTGAATATGATTGTGGGGGGAAGCAGAAGGGGCAGGGATAACTTTTTCTCCAAGAGCATGCAGATTCAGGATTAAAACAGTCAGTGTAGACATTAGGTGTTTGTTATAAAGTGGGTGCTATGTAAATGCTAAATGATTTTAGTAGTACTATTTACACCCATGTATGTGTTGCTATTTGTTTAAGGGGATATAAATATAGACCAAATAGAACAATGGCTTTCAGTTATTTGGGAAATTAAAATGAATGTTATAGTGAATTAATCTAAAAGAATATTTAAATGCGTAGTACTGCTGTGCCTGGAGGCTTCATTAAACATTAGATAGACCAGGCAGATAAACAGACTGAGGTGTGTGTGTGTGTGTGTTTGTGTTTGCATTGTGCAGTTTGAAAAAGACTTGGATGAAGTGATTCAGGTCTCATTTCCACTTTACATTAAAGTAGCCCAGGGGTCGGCAACCTTAAACACTCAAAGAGCCACAAAGGTCCTAACCAGAAGCCCCCGTTCAATTCTGGAGTTGACCAGAAGTCCGATTCCCCCATCCTAGTCTTCTCCTAGCGCGGCATCCTTTTTCCTCTGCTGACTGGAAATCTGGTTCCCCCACCATAGAGTTTCCTCCTAGCACGGCATCCTTTTTCCTCTTCCTGTCCTAACCGAAAGCTCTATCAATTGTGGAGCCGACCAGCGACAGGGAGCCGCAGCAGAGGGATGAAAGAGCCACATGCGGCTCCAGAGCCGTGGGTTGCTGACCCCTGAAGTAGCCTGAAAAAGGATGCTGCTGCTTTAAAAGACTCACTCTTCAAAGTTAATCCAGCTCTTTGAGCAAGAGAATCTTCTTTTAGCCTGATGTGGAAGCCTGAAAAAGAAGCTAGGCTATTTTAATTCATTGCAAGGATTCATTTTCAAAGCACGCCTGGTGTCTTGTCTTTCTGACTGCCCATTTCCTGTTGTTTGACTTTTCTTATCTTCTTTTTTTTTTCAACTAGAGAATCCATTGCCTTGGGCACCACAGACTTCACTGAAGAAGATGTGGATAAAATCATGGAGGAACTGGGCAAAGAGTACAAGGGCAATGCTTATCATCTCATGCACAAGAATTGCAATCACTTCTCAGCTGCTCTGGCAGAGGTGGACTCACCTTCTATTCTTTCTCTGGGTATTACTTTATAATCCTCCGGCAATGTTGGTGAGGCAGTTTGTGGGCCAAAACAATCCCCACTATGATTAGATCACTATGGCTGAATCATTTATCATAACACAACAGAGTACTCTAACTGATACCATCGCATCTGTCCTGCTTAGTATCTATGGTCTCTATTTGTTAAGAATCCAAGATGAATTTTTAACACTCAGGGCAAGATCCAAGCAATCTGAAACAGTTTCTTACCCTGATATTTTCTTACAGCCTTTTTACATCCAAAAGAGGGTGTGTAATTCAGATCCCAAAGTTCTTCTGGGCAATTATCCTGCTTTATTTATTCATGTATGGAAAGAACGGTGATTCCATATGTTGTCTTCTATTCTTTCGAGTCTTCTCATGTTTCCTAATATTTTGTCTGCCTTCCTCTTTTTCTTATCACCGAACATCCCTTAAAATGGAATGAAATGAAAGCATATCTTTTAGTGGTTAGTGCTGGCAGCTGTCCAGCTGGAGAGGGACAGGAGGATCACTGAGTGATTTGCCTGCGCCCTTTGGAAGCCATAGGCAAACACAATTGACACATCAATCCATTCTTGCTACCGTCAATTATTGTCTTGGTTGGTGTGTTCTTAAGACGAAGGTCCCATGATTAGGAACAAAATGATTGGGTGGCATTCATTTGATTTTCTTGAGCGCTGAAATTACTATGTACCAGTTAAGGATCAGATATTTTCCTCTTTAAAAAAAGAAAGAAGAAAAGGAGAAAACCCCACATCTCATTTCTCTGGACACTGATCTCTTTGATATCTGTAGGTACAAGCCAAATGAGGTGTCACAGAAAAGGTCACCAACTGTAATTTCTTTTGTAGCAGTTTCTCATTTTCTGAGTTATTTATGTGTCTCTGGGCCGTCATGAAATAGCTGTGCAATTTTTTTTAACATAATGAGAATGGAAAAGAAGAAAAGGCCAGATCAGTCATTTTGACCTGCTTGATGGTCTCTAGGACCACAGTCGAAAAACTTGTTTTCTCTGGCAGAGGAGCAGATTCCCCCATTCCCCCCACACCAAATAATCCTTCGCTTGGTTTTCTGCAGGTATCCAGTCCACTGGGGATACAGACATACATTGCAAGACAAGACCTGGGTTTATAAGACTAGCAGACATCAAAGGAATCAAGGGGAACTTAGAGGAAATCAAGTGGCAAGGAGGAAAGAGTTAATTTTCCTTTCCCTAGAAGGTGCACAATGCCTATTCCACAGCAGCATTTTGCAATGGAAAAGGGGGTTGATTGCTTCATGCAGATGACTGCAAGGAAACTGCAGTTTCAGAGGTCAGATTACTTAGATGTATTCAAACTTCCTTTGCAGTGGAGAATTGGGCTGTGTAGGCGTGTGATGTGGGTTTCCACCCCCCTAAAAGACTCAGTGGGATATTGAGGCAGAATTAAACATCTCAAGCCATGTTCTCATTTGCTGCACCTTCTCTCTCTCTCTCTCTCTCTCTCTCTCTCTCTTTCCCTAGCATCCAAAAGGAGCTAAATAAATGTACCTTAAGCTGGAAATTATTACACATCAGTGGAAGTATCAAGTGCTATTACTGGAAGGCACCTGGGTTTTTCGTTTTTGTTTTTTGCTTGCTCTATTTGATTTGATTGACTTGTGGAAAGCAGTGTTCTCTTAGTGACAAAACTTTCTTTAAGTTTCTTGTAATGGCAACATGGTTCCCATTCTGGGGATTGTAAAGTAAATTAAGTGATTGATTTACATAGCTGCCTGCTTGGCAATCATCTGAGGATGGTGCATATCATTAATAAACAGTCATTAAATTTTTAGAAATGCAGTACACTAAGCAAATAATATAAAATAAAAATCATGAAAACAGGGTCAGAAAAAAAAATCACCCAAAGGGATCATATTGTTTCCTGACCCTTTGCCAAAATGCCCATCGTGAGCAGAGTTTGGGAAAGAATTGGCTGGGCTCACAAATTGGACTAAGCTATTATTTTGAGCATTTACTTGTTTTGACACAATGTTATGTGCAAACCCATTTGGTATGCTTGTAGCATTACAGTATTTTTAATTTAAATCATATCCTTTTGCTTAGCAAAACGTTAAGGTTTAGCTGAGCTTGATTACTGGTGACTACATATAGTTTTCTTGGCAACAATATGAGAATTGCCAGGACCTTCTTTCAGAGTTCTTTGTCAACTTCTATCTGCTCTCCAGTTCTGGAATTTCCTAGTGGTCTCCAATCCAAGCATTAACCAGGATCAATGTATTTAGCTTTTTGGAGACCAGTCATGAATCCCTGCAGGGGATTGGAGAGAATATTTTTATTGGACATCTATTCTGTAAGAAAAAAAATGGAGGTGAGGGCCCCTTAAAGGGAGGAAATCATGATTCCCCAGTAGGAAATATTCTTACTACTGAGGAGCAATAGTACAGAAAAAGAAGAGAAGTAGTATTCTGTTACACAAGTTAACACTTAAACTAGAATGAAAAAAGGCACAGTAGGAATGTATTTTAAGCTACTTACTGTATCAGAACTAAGGGACGTGGTGGCTCAGTGGCTAAGAGGCTGAGGTTGTCGATCGAAAGGTCGGCAGTTCAGCAGTTCAAATCCCTAGTGCCACGTAATGGGGTGACCTCCCATTACTTGTCCCAGCTTCTGCCAACCTAGCAGTTCGAAAGCACATAAAAAATGCAAGTAGAAAAATAGGGACCACCTTTGGTGGGAAGGTAACAGTGTTCCGTGCACCTTTGGCATTTAGTCATGCCGGCCACATGACCATGGAGACGTCTTCGGACAGTGCTGGCTCTTCGGCTTTGAAACAGAGATGAGCACCGCCCCCTAGAGTCAGGAACGACTAGCATATATGTGCGAGGGGAACCTTTACCTTTACTGTATCAGAAGATTTATAGAAGTATTGACGTAACAAGACAAATTACTCTAGATGCAATGATGATTGATGATTATACGTCAACAAGTTGGTATTGACTCTTAGTGACCAATTAGAAATATTGTCTTCAGGAAGATCTGTCCTAATTGATGTTTCAGGTCCTCCAACACTGCATTCAGTTCTGTTGTAATTCTGTACAACCACTTTGCTGTTAGTCATCACCTTGTTCTCTTTCTTTCCATTGTTCCTAGCATGATAGACTTATCCAGAGAAAATGTGTCCAGCATTTATGTTCAAAATATTACAATTTGAGGCTGGTCTCATGTGTCTGGAGGGAGAAGTCTAGGCTGATTGCTTCAATGATCTATTTGTTTGCTTTAGTTATACCTGATGTTCTCAAGAATCTTCTCCAATGCTAAAGTTCAAAACTTTCAAAACTCTTCCAATATCCTAATTCTTCAAAGCAGTTTTTGCTTCCATAGAGTGTCATGTAGTTATGATTGCCTGTGTCATTCTGATTTTGGTAGGCATAGATACATCTCAGCATCTGAATATCTGTTCCAAGGCTTTCATAGCTGCTTTACCAAGTGCTATTCTGCAGAGAATGTCTTGGCTTCTTCTTCCTTTCTTTACAATAGTTCATCCTAAAAGGGAAAACCTGTCCACAATTTTAATATCTTCACTGCCAATTCTAAGGCTGGTTGCTATGCCTTTATCATTAATTTGGTCCTTTTATATTTAATTTTAATCCTAATTTTTCCTGTGCTCCTTGATTTTCATTAGTCCAATGTGCAGATTTGCAATTTCAGCTGTCAGAGTAGTGCCATCCGCATTGCATAGGTTATTGATGTTATTTCCTCCAGTTTTAAAAACCGTGGTGTCTCAGTGGTTAGAATGCTGTATTGCAGGCTAACTCTGCCCACTTACAGGAGTTCAATCCTGATGGGCTCAAGGTTGACTAAGCCTTCCATCCTTCCGAGATCAGTAAAATGAGGTCTAAGATGGTTAGGGGCCATATGCTGACATTGTAAACTGCTCAGGCAGTGCTGTATGGAGCAGTATATAAGTCTATAGCTATTGCAATTTAAAATCATGTTCATCTTCTTCCAATTCAAGTTTCTTCAATATATGTTTTGCACGTAGAGGGAATACATAAACAGAGAGTATATAACTTTGGCCAATTGGAGCTCATCTGTTTCACCATGTTTTATACATATAGTGGCTTTCTGACTTTTGTAAGGTGAGGAGAATGAAATGTTCTGGGATTGTCATATTTTTAAGCACATTCCACAGCTTAAAAGGATTGATATAACTGAAAGTCTTTCTATCGCCAATGAAGCATACATTTCCAGCTTGCCTTCTTCTCTTCCTTGGTCTTTTGGCAATCTCTCTCTGTCACCTTCATTTTTAACAACCTCTTTTAATTCATTCCATGGTTTCTCTGGTTTTGCATCAATGAGGTTCAGGCTTTTCTGGTGTTCTCTTGCTTCAGATCATACTGTGAATACTAGTTAGCTTCCCCCCTTCCAGTTTAACATGGAATTTGCACACAAACAGTTTGTGATCTGTTCCAAAGTCGGCCCCATGTCACGTCTTTGCTTTTGTAACTATGCTCTTTCACCTTTTTTGCGGGATGAGGGAGGGCAAAGAAGATTGAGGGAGCCTCTGAACTCTACTAGTAAGGAGATTCTAAACTCATGCATCCTGAACAACAATCCATAGGTGCAGAGAAGGTTCTGCTAAGAAGCAGCAGAGAGTACCATCCTGCTCCCCTCTCTTTCACTGCTGATCAGCTATTGTTCTAGTTGGTGCAAGGAAGAGGCCACTTTAAAAGAACTAACCTGTTTCAATGCCCTGTAAGGTACTATGTGAGGGGCAGAGGAGAAGGGGCATGCTTGTACTGACTAAAGTGCCCAAAAGAAGCTGGGTTCATCTCATCTCTTCAGGGTCATCAGAGTGCACCATAATGTGATGCAGATTTCATCCACCACAACAAAAAACCCTGGTGAAGCCTGTTGCTTGCTTAAAGGAGAAACCATCACTGTGACACCAGATCAGTCAGCAACAACGTTTAGCAGCTTCAAGCTTGAGCTTGGGGATGAAATGGAGACAACTTGAGTGATGACCTGGCAGAAAGCAAAGCAAAAAGCATGTTTGTGCTGTGCTTCGGTGTAAGAGGAGGGAAGACACAAAGGACAGTAGAGTTTAGATGAGGTTATTGTTGTTGTTGTTGTTTTTTGACAATCCTAGAACCGGAAACCATGTGACCACAGAAAGCTCTTGGCCAAATGCTTTTGGAAGGAAATCAAGTACTCATTAAATCTTTCCTTGCACAGTGTAGAATAAGATTTCCTGGTATGCAATGCAGGACTTGTGTTCATCACATTCATCACATTTTGAACTATACACTCTTAGCACCGCAGGAAGAAAATTGCTCTATTTCTGGAATGTGCCTGTAGAATAAACTACATGGCACCCTGCCATTTTCTCCAGATGTTATTGATTCCTGTAAGCTTCTGTTTTTCTCTGCAGGGAAGTTCACAGCAGAGTACCCCCTTCCCACAGGCAACCCCATTTTCAGGGTAATTGAGAGGTCTGAAAAATAGTAACATTCACATATCAATGGTATGAGTAATTTTTAACTCTCAAGATTCTTCGGTAGAAGGATTGAACATAGATTAAGCTATGCTGGTTAATTTGTTGAAAGGTCATTTTACTCCCCCTCTCCCCCATCCATTTAGTTAGTAAATAGTAAATTTGGTTAGTAAATTGTATTGGATACTTTTTTCTTGCTTCTATGCCTCATGGTCAAGGCCATGGATTTTCTTTTCTCTTGCCGGTGGGAAAAGGAGGCAGTGGCAAATTATCTGCAAATCGAACAATAATTGTGTCAGGTATGCCTCCTTTCAGTACTCAAGAAAGAAAAGCCCCGACTCCATTTTTGTAGGGAAAGATACTTTAACTGAGTATGAACTGAATGCAAACAAAGAAAAGCAAGGTCTGAGGCAATAGGCGCAAAAATCACACATAGAAAGCATCCCTAAAACCCTCCCCCCCGAGGGTCCAGTCAGGATTATCCAATCCACACACCCCCAAGGGGTCATGTGGGGTGCAGCTTCCGATGGCTCCATCCTTCTGGTATGCCAGGACGGTTGACCTTGACTGGTTATCAGCGCGCCTCCCAGCTGCAGAGAAAGCGCTGAGGAAAACTTTCTCCAATTCACTCCCTGGGACAAGACATCTCCACCAGCTCATTTCCCCCCTCCCAACTACCCAGACAACTCCCCCTCCCCCCCCCGTCACAATGGCAGCCATAGCAAGCAAGCAATATAAAAGCAGAGACTGACAAATTGTTTTGTGTGTGTGTGTTGTTTCCCTATCGTTTCTCAGATCCTGTGTGGGAAGGAAATCCCACGCTGGGTGAACCGCCTGGCCTACTTTAGCTCCTGCATTCCTTTCCTGCAAAGCTGCCTCCCCAAGGAATGGCTGACCCCTGCTGCTCTGCAGACTCATATCAACCTTGGCCTTCATAAGGAGGAGCAGGGGGACACGACGGATGAGGAATCGCCATCGACTTCGGCAGCTGCTTCAGCCCCAGGCCCTTCGCGAACCTGCCGGCACACAAGGGTCTGAACTCTGCCCGTGGAAGCGGCCCTCAAATCTTGCCCCCTACGCCACTGGTTGCTCCTCCATCTTTTCCTGCGGCTGCTCGATCTTTTTTCCCAAGAACCTCCTTGCCAGGATGAGAGCATCCCAAGAGCATCCTTGCCGGGACGAGATGACACCTTTGCCTCTTTTTCAAAGGGCTGCTGTTACCTAAAGCAACATTTAGAATTGTCTCAATACATGTCTTGAGATTAAACTTCTGGAGCTGACATTCTCCGTATTGTGAAAACTATGATCTCTGGAATATGACACAGCAGCCCTGAAAGGAAGCCATATTGAGGGACAGATGCTTCATCTGGAACTCTTTTAATTCTCTATCTCCAGTCATACATGCACAAGGCCTTCTCCCCCATTCCTCCAAAGCTGTATCTCCTTTAAATATTGAAAAAGAGGAACTGAAACTAGAGCTTCACTTTCTCCTCCCTCAGACCAGCAGCAAGCTCCACTTAACTGTCCCTTCATTCTTTTTAAATCACTAGTTTCTTAAGCTACTGGAAGGGTCAATGAAAGGTGCTCCTATTCAACCACTGCAGATTTTGTGTGTGTGTGTGAATTCAAATACTGTATAATAGACTAAATGACACTTTACTCTCCAACTACAGTAGCAAAAATTATCTAGAAATATGTGTCTGAGTCTGTTTTTTTTTAAAACCAAGAAAGAGAAACTTTGTGATTATACAACGTCCTAAATTGTGAAATTCAATTAATGAACATGAATGCACCACCATGTCAGAAGTATTTTGGAAGTGCTCCAAGTACCCCACCTTGGAAGCATAGATAGTCCTTGACTTATGACCACAATTGAACCCAACATTTATGTTGTTAAGTGAGAATTTGTTAAGTGAGGTTTTCCCTTTTTTATGACATTTCTTGCCACAGTTGTTAAGTGAATCACTGCAACTGATACATTAATAACCTGGTTTTGCAATAGTGGCGAATATCTGTAGCTCGAGTGTAGGATGAGGGTGAAGATTTGTTCTCCAAGCTCAAAGAACGAACCTTCACCCCAGTGGTGGGTTTCAAAAATTTTTACTGCTGGTTCTGTGGGCATGGCTTGGTGGGCGTGGCATGGTGGGCATGGCAGGGGAAAGATATTGTAAAATCTCCATTCCCACCCCAATCCAGGGGAAGGTTACTGCAAAATCCCCATTTCCTCTTGATCAGCTGGGACTTGGGAGGCAGAGAATAGATGGGGGCAGGGCCAGTCAGAGTTTTTACTACCGGTTCTCCGAACTACTCAAAATTTCCACTACCGGTTCTCCAGAACTGGTCAGAACCTGCTGAAACCCACCTCTGCTTCACCCCCAGTAACTTGGTTGCTAAGTGAATCTGACATCCCCATTTACTTTGCTTGTCAGAAGGTTATAAAATGTGATCACATGACCCTGGGACACTGCAACGGTCATAAGTATGAACCAGTCGCCAAGCATCTGAATTTTGATCACATGATCACAGGAATGCTGCAAAGGTCGTAACTGTGAAAAACAATCATAAGTCACTTTTTTTTTAGTGCTGTTGTAACTTTGAACAGTCACTAAACGAATTGTTGTAAGTCAAGGACTACCTTTAGTTCTTTAACTGAGATTTGCTGTTTGCCATGTCTCCTTATTTGGACATCCACAATGCCATTGCTTTGAATCCAAATAGAATAGTAAACTGCCATCTCTTTAAGGAACTGTATTAAATGATGGCAACATGGTAACACATGCATGGCCATTAATAATATGTAATAGTTTCAGCGGTATCTGGGGTGGCAGTGGTAAAAGAATGGCAAAGATGACCACACAATCAAAGCTCTGCCTTTGTAAAATATATATTGTTCATGTAACAGATATAAAATAGGGTGGGATTCAATATTGCAGTCACCATCTTGACAATTTTGACATACATGTTCACATATGAGCACATATACACACAGAGGTTCTCTTGAACAGTTTAGCATGACATGAGAGTACAGGCACTGACTTATATATCATGCATAATCTTCATACTATTCAGAGGTGAGTTTCAGCAGGTTCTGACCAGTTCTGGAGAACCGGTGGAGAAAATCATTAGCACACAAAAATGCACACCAATGTAGACAACTGCAGCCAACATTTTTCAATTATCCCCATAAGAATTTCTAATCTATTCCTTTGATTTTGTGCATATCTAATGCTCTTTTCATATTCATATTTTTATATGTTGTTTTGTAATTCAAGGCTATTAGATGTATCCATACTTCTTTTAAACCAGCAGTGAAATCCACTTACCTTTGCTATCGGTTCAGGAACGGGAGCGCGCATGCACAGAGTGTCATAAATGGGGTGTAATGACATCCCGGTGGGTAGGCGAAGCCTCCCACCGCCGGCGCTACCAGTTCGCGCGAGCCGGATATATCCGGCCGGATTTCACCGCTGCTTTAAACCAACTTATGTACCAGTGGTGGGTTGCCCCTGGTTCGGACCGGTTCACAAGAACCGGTAGTAAAACTGGCGGGAAGCTCTGCCCACCACCCCGGATGTCGTCATTGGCAATCTGCACATGCACAGAAGCTTTGGTGCATGGGCAGAAGCAAGGCGCATGGGCAGGAGCAAGGCACATGCATGTGATCCCATTACGAACCGGTAGTAAAGGTAAGTAGAACTCACTGCTGCTTATGTATAATGCAGTTTCCTAACCATACACATATATTTCTCAACGAACAATGTCTATGGAGATTCTCAGCCATCCAAGTCATGGTTGTCCCAAAGGTGCTTTTTCAAAAGTCCACATTTTGGGCAGAGAGGATTGCTGGTTTGAAAGAGGGGTCAAAGAGGTCATCTATGTCAAAACTGAAGAGCCCTCTTTCAACAGAGGGGGAGGGATACAACAACATCTATCTCCAAACTACAACACAGCCCTTTCACCAGTCACTATGCTTATAAACCCCTCCTTCAGTTCCTCACAGGCCCTCTGAGCCTCTAGAGCAGTGTTTCTCAACCTTGGCCGCTGGACGATGTGTGGACTTCAACTCTCAGCTCTGCTGGCTGGGGAATTCTGGGAGTTGAAGTCCACACATCGTCCAGCGGCCAAGGTTGAGAGACACTGCTCTAGAGTGTAATGTTTTTAAAAATATTCAACAACTTGAAAAAGATAAGCTACAAAGTAAATATAAGAAAATAATCTTTTCTTATAAACTTTCATCTTACGGGAAATAAAAATGACGGGTGGGTAATACATTAGGCGTGCCCATACTTGTCCAGTTTAATCGCAAAGCTAAGCTAAACTGAATGTCTGTAGATTTTCTTCCCTCTGACACAGCAAAGCTTGTTTTGTTACCTAGTCTCTGTCATGTCTTAAACATCACTTCAATTTTTGCTATTCTTAGTTCTGGGGGGTGAGGGTCCTCTTCTTCTTCTCAAGACTAGTGTCTCCATATTGTCTGTTATTCTGTTTATGTTTCAAATGGCCACTGCACTGTCTCTGCTAACCATATTCACTGAGCATTTTTTTATCATCATTAGAAACATAACAGTGTCTCCTATTAAAGAAAAAAAAATCTAAGAGTTTTGTTTTATACATTTGCTCTATAAAAGGGCAGCTGAAATTCTACAAAATGCCTGCTTTCTAGACGTTGCAATCATTTATCTGATCCATATACAATTTCATTTTTAGCTTTTATTTCAGAATAGGCAAAGTTCTACCTCTGGGCACCAATATGTCTATAGATATCTCCCTTGGTGCCTGTCAGATTCCCTACCTCGTCTGATTAAATTATTTGGATTCTTTCATTTTCTGTGCTCATCTGCGCAGAAAAAAAGATGAAGGTAAGATGGAGATGGATGGAAGCCTCCAGGGAGTGGTGCTAAAGGAGATGGCAAGGAGCAACTCACTCTTTTTGAGAATGCCCATACAATGCTCCTAAAATTCCTGAAGTGGTACTCTTAACAGAAAGATCAACAGAATAACAGAGTTGGAAGGGACCTTGGAGGTCCTCTAGTCCAACCCCCTGCTCAAGCAGGAGCCCCTATACCCATTTCAGACAAGTGACTGTCCAGGCTCTTCTTAAAAGCCTCCAATGGTGGAGAGCACCCACAACTTCTGGAGGCAAGCCGTTCCACTGGCTTATTGTTCTCACTATTAGGAAATTTCTCCTTAGTTCTAGGTTGCTTCTCTTCTTGTTTCAAGTTTTGAGTTTTTAAGATTTATTTATTTATTTGTTTGTTTGTTTGTTTGATTGATTGATTTTTATACCGCCCTTCTCCAGCAGGACTCAGGGCGGTGAACAGCCAAGGTAAAACATAGCATACAAAATTTTAAACAATTTAAAAGATATTAAATAATTTCGGCCCACAATTTAAAACACCCCAATAAAATCAATTACAAATTAAAACCGAAAGATGGGATCTAGCCAACCCGGCTAGATGAAATAAGTGAGTTTTAAGGGCCCAACGAAAAGTCCGGAGGTCCGGGATCATACCTATCTCTGGGGGTAGGTCGTTCCAGAGGGCGGGTGCTGCCACAGAGAAGGCTCTCCCCCTGGGGGTGGCCAGCCAACATTGTCTGGCCGACGGCACCCTGAGGAGCCCCTCTCTGTGCGAGCGTACTGGCCGGTGGGAGGCTATTGGCGGCAGAAGGTGGTCTCGTAGATACCCAGGCCCTAAGCCATGGAGCACTTTAAAGGTAGTCACCAACACCTTGAAGCGCACCCGGAAGACCACTGGAAGCCAGTGCAGCTCGTGCAGGAGGGGTGTCACATGGGAGCGCCCCGTCGCTCCCATAATCCCCTGCGCAGCCGCATTCTGGACCAGTTGGAGCCTCCAGGTGCACCTCATGGGGAGCCCCATGTAGATAGCATTCCAGTAGTCCAGGCGGGAAGTGACGAGTGGTTAAGTGACTATGCGTAAGGAGTCCCGATCCAGAAAGGGACGCAACTGGTGTATCAGGTGAACCTGATAAAAAGCCCCCCTGGCCACAGCCATCATATGCTCTTCTAAAGACAGCCGTGCATCCAGGAGGACGCCCAAGTTGCGAGCCCTCTCTGTGGGGCCAATGGCTCGCTCCCAATAACCAGGGATGGCACCAGCTGGCTATATTGGGACGCCGGAAGCCCCAGCCACTCGGTCTTGGAAAGGTTGAATTGGAGCCTGTTTCTCCCCATCCAGATCCGCACGGCCTCCAGGCACCGGGACATCACTTCAAGGGCATCATTGGGGTGGCCTGGGGTGGAGATGTACAGCTAAGTGTCATCAGCGTACTGATGGAACTCCACCCCAAAGCCACGGATGATCTCACCCAGCGGCTTCACATAAATGTTGAACAGGAGGGGCGAGAAGACCGACCCCTGCGGCACCTCACAAACAAGGCACCTTGGGGTTGACTGCTGCCCCCCTGCCAACACAGATTGTGACCAGGCAGAGAGATAGGAGGAGAACCACCGCAAAACGGTGCCCCCCACCCCCAACCCCTCCAACTGGCGCAACATGATACCATGATCGATGGTATCAAAAGCCGCTGAGAGATCTAACAGGACCAGGATAGAAGAGCAACCCCTACCCCGAGCCTCCAGAGATCATCCACCAACGTGACCAATGCCGTTTCCATGCTGTGCCCAGGCCTGAAGCCAGACTGGAGCGGATCTAGATAGACAGCTTCATCCACGTACTGCGGAAGCTGCCATGCCACCACACTCTCAACAACCTTCGTGACAAAACGCCGCCTTATAAATTCTCTTCTACAGGATTGATCTTAACATTTTCCCTGAATATCTGTCCTGGTAAAGGAGGAAGCATAAATCCCCGAATACTTGATTCTTATTGCTTTAGAACACCATCTCTTGATGTGGATTACCAGAGCGTGCATGGATAGCCTACTGCAGTGATGGCAAACCTTTTCGGCACTGAGTGCCCAAACCAGAACATGCATGCATGTGTGGGCATGTGTGTGTGCCTGAGCATCAGAAATCCAAAGACCAGCTGGCCAGTGTGCACATGCCTGTTTTTTGGCTGTTTTGGGCCATTTTTCAGGCCATTTTTGGGGCCATTTTCAGGCTGTTTTTTGGGGCATTTTCAGGAGCTCTGACACCTGCGAAGACCAGTTGGCCGGCGTGCAGGTGTGCACTGGAAACCAGAAGAGCAGCTGGCAATGGCGCGTGTGCCCACAGAGAGAGATCTGCGTGCCACCTCTGGCATGCATGCCATAGGTTCGCCATCACGGGCCTTCTGCATGGTTTATATAAATATGGCATATGGTCAATGGGCAGCAGTTGCATAAACATGCCAAATGCTTATTGACTTTACCAAGCTTTGCTCATGTAGGGCAGCTGTACATGTGATTTGCTTGGCCTGTGTCCACCAGCAGCAGCAGCAGCTGTGTGTGTGATATTATGTATTTCCTGACATTTGGAAAAATGTAGGAAAAGTCAAACTTCCATTTTTAAAATGGTTTAATTTAGCAACTGTCTTCTTTTGGCACCTGTTTACATTTCACATAACGCTAATAGTAACATAGGTGAAAAAAAGTACACACACACTATTTCTATATATAAAAAGAAAAGAGCTTTCACTCACCAGAGACTAACTAAAGATAAAAATATGAAAACATGAAAAAGATTGCATACAAATGTAAAGGTAGTAGATTAAAAAACAACACAAAGCAAAACCAGAAACAAACAACAAATAGAAATCAACAACAAAGCAAATATTACAAGAACTTCCATATGAAATATACTTATCTACTGTCCCAGGATAAGGTGGCCAATTCCCTGAGAAAGAAAGAAAGAAAGAAAGAAAGAAGGAAAGAAAGAAAGAAAGAAAGAAAGGAAGGAAGGAAGGAAGGAAGGAAGGAAGGAAGGAAGGAGAGGGAGAGAGAGAGAGAGAAGGAGGGAGGGAGGGAAGAAGGAAGAAAGAAAGAAAGAAAGAAGAGAGAGGGAGAGAAAGAGAGAGACAGAAGGAGGGAGGGAAGAAGGAAGGAAGGAAGGAAAGAAGGAAGAAAGAAAGAAAGGAAGGAAGGAAGGAAGGAAGGAAGGAAGGAAGGAAGGAAGGAAGGAAGGAAGGAAGAAAGAAAGAAAGAAAAAGAAAGAAAGAAAGAAAGAAAGAAAGAAAGAAAGAAAGAAAGAAAGAAAGAAAGAAAGAAAGATAGATAGACGGACGGACTAATATTTCTTTACTTCAAATGATCCCAGACCAAAACTCTTCCTACTCTCTGGACCAAAAATAGATAAATAAGATAAAACTAAAATTGCTTGGGGAAAAGTATTCAAAATGTTTATCCAAACCCATGACTTATGGAACGGAATAATTTTTTTTGAATGCACAGGCAGATTCTTCTGAGATTCTGTAATTACTGAAAGGGACATGTGTAATGAGGATCAATTCTGAAATGCCACAATTGCACACATTGTAGCTAATTTAAAAAGGCAGAAACCAGTGTAGAAAGTTAGCACCCACCTTCTCCTAGAAGAAATATTCTAGGAAATATTAAAAAGGCAGAATATTATACCTCCCTAAATGAGAAAAGGAGAAACATGCTCTTGGAAAGCAGCCCGCACCTTTGTTAATAGCCCCAGAAAGACTGGTGCCAACCTATCTACAAGACAAGAGGCTGGGCCAGCTTATCTACAAAACAAAAGACCTTCACTCTCAGGACATAATAGGATTAGCCCTCTACCCATCTCACCACATGGCACCTGGGAAGATTACATCACCCAGCAAGGTTCAACCAAGCCAGGGCCTCAAGACATCTTACAAAGTTACCCCTGTATGGCCCCATGGGAGCCTGACAACCAATCAGAATACATGCCCTTGCCACAGGAACAGGAAGCAAGTTCAAAGCCCAGGACAGGGTCTCGGTCTCTCTCTCTCTCTCTCTTTCTCTCTCTCTCTCTCTCCCCCCCCATGTGCTCAATTGCCCTGGACCTCAAACCATGTGGTCTTGTCCATTATTAAACCATCTTTCCAAACAGCCTCCATGTTTCCAGTGTCTTTCTCCCCACTTGGAACTGAATCCAGATGGACATTTCTTCCAATACCAGGAAGCAGAAGCTCTTTCAAGAAAGGGGCAAAGAGGAAAATTAAGAAGAGCTAGCCCTGGGAAATGTCAGTAGGCCTTAGAACTCAGGCGGGAGCTGTACAATCATATTACCTCATCAAAACAAGCAAGTGCAAATATGAAGAAAGACAAGGAGAAGCTGAAAACCCTGGAATGCAGCAGGTGGCAATTATATATATATTTGGATTCTTTTTGTAACCAGAGAAAGATGAAGAGGCAACATTAAGGATTGCATTACTTAATGGGATAATTTCTCCTTCAAAAAACTGTTCGTAAAATTAGAAACTAGGAAATTTTATATAGGATAATAATAACCTTGAATGCCCTGGCTCCAAAAGCACAAAGCCCAGCAGGTTGAAAAACAATAGGCAATTCACTGTAATGCTTGCTGACCTACATTAAACATACAAAATGTAATGGGACAAGGAGGGCAGTGAAAATCCTGCTGCAGAAATCATTCAAAGACGATCCTCTATGTACAGATTAAGACACAATGTTGTTATTCTTGGTGCAATGCAGCTACATACTTATCTGGGAGTCCACAAAGCAGCAGAGAGTTGATTATAAACAGCTTATTTCTATTCTAGTTAAGTGCTGTTTGGACTAATATGGATATACGAAGCTTGATTATTTATGGCTGTTTCTGAAATTCAGTCGGAAATAGAATTATCTCTGAAGCTGATCTTAATGAAAGTGTCTGGGTCAGCTCTTAGGGTTTTCTTTTCTTTTGAACAGTATTGGCTTTAAAATATTGAATGCCTTTTGTTTGCTGCTTTACTCTTTGTGGTCCTTCCTGAGTTTTGATGTTGTTTTTGATGCTGTTCCCAGACTGCAGTTTATTGTATCTGATTTTATAAAGCCATCTGGATTTTTTAAAAAATCAGTGGTAGTTAAATAATTATTTAAATATTGTGTTCTTGTTTATACAAATTCAGGTCAAATTCTAACTGAGTTCTAGTCCTGTATTATCATAACAAGAAAGAAGCAGGGTTGGCCATACCCTCAGTGGTGAAATCCGAACCGGTTTGCTATCGGTTCACTGGCTGCGCAGTGTGCACCAAAAGGAGGCTTGGGAAGGTAAGTAGAAGCGAGGGGAGGGATCAGCTGTGGCGCGCGATTTAGCTTCACTGGAAAGCAAGATTTCTTGCTGTCTAGCAAAGCTAAACTGCACTGAACAGCTGATCTCTCCCCCCCCGCTGTTCTACCTACCTTCCCATGCCTCCTTTTGGTGAGTAATGCATGTGCACATGCGCAGTACGCGCCAAAAGGAGGCTTGGTAAGGTAAGTAGAACAGCGAGGGGAGATCAGCTGTTCAGTGCAGTTTAGCTAAACCCTGCTGCACAGCTGATCGTTGGAAATACTGGTTCAGAGGAACCGGTAGCTTTTTTAAACTACTGGTTCGCCCAAACTGGTAGTTTTTATCACTACTGGTTCTCCCGAACTGGAGCAAACCGGTAGCATTTCACCCCTGCATACCCCTAAGCAGATCTGAACCAGCTGTCATGGTTGATACTGGCTTTTAGAGTAACTAAAAAGAGAGTTGTATGAGGCATACAACCAGTGCTATTGCCCTCCGAAGCGTACCATCACAACATTCATTTTGAAATAAGATACAACTGTCAATCCAGTCATGTATGAAAGTAAATCATTTGGGCTGATTCCAGAAACAATAATGCTCGCCCATCACCCGTTATTCTCTACTATATCAGTAATTGGATTGATACAGATACAGCTATTTATTTAATTTACATATTTGTGTGTGTGCAGATGAAACAAAGGTTACTACTGCACAAATATTGATTTATTTAACAAGACAAGTATGTATTTAAATTGCTTTCTGGACATTTAGAATTGGAACTCAAATCTATCATATGCAAGAGCATAATAAAATGATTTAAAAATAATAATAACACAAGCTACTTCAAAAGATTAGTGTACGTTGACAGGCCTCAGTCATGAAACTCAATGTATGACTTTGGCCCAGTCTCTGTTTCTTGGTCTAACCTACCTCATGCAGAATTGCAGTAAGGACAAATCAGGTACACCATTTATGTTAGTTTGGGCTCATGGAAGGTAGGAAGAATATAACTAAATAAAGAAATAAAGGAAAATAAAACTCATAACTTAGAGTCTGAACAAACACTATAAATCTGAACCAATAATTATTTTGCAGGAGAATACCATGATTGCTGATTTCATTACTAAAATATATGAGTCATCCTTGCCCAGGCAAATGGCTTTCTCCTGATAGTAAATATTATGTAGCCTCTTATTTCAAGTGTCATAAGCATAAAATGAAGCATCTGTGATGTACAGTTAGAAACACTTCAGGTTCATCTGCTATCACAGTGTGTTCCTGTTATTAGAATGTTGGCTCTTCATCTGTTTCTAATTTCTACCCATGTGATTTTACTCCATCAAAGGAGAAGAATAGTTTACCATTGGCTTCTCCCACATAGAATGCTTGAATTGATGCCTTTGCCATTGACATTAAAGTGACCCTCTGCCTCCTTTCTATATTGCTGCTGCTTGATATAGGCTTGCTTTACTGAAAGGATGTCCTAGGTAAGGGTGACCCTTCTGGGAACATACAGTATACTCTTGACATATGTTCTTGATGTTCTTAGCTCATCCTTCCTAGGAACCAATCTCCTGCCACAAGGAGCAGTACAGCAGTGTGTGTGTTTGTGTTTAATGTTTGTGTGTGCACATGCTCACTAGGAGTACAAAGAGTTGACACTGACCTGATGACACACGATCAAGCAATCCCTAGCCATTTCTAAATGGAACACTTCTCAATCTTATTACTCAGGTACAGAATATTAGGGAATTAAACAAAAATGATGCCCCTCCTTCTTGGAATGTAGGGCCACACTTAATATATTTGGGGAGACCAAAGGCTGCAGGTATGATGTAAGTGGAGTTGTGTCCTGCACATGAGCCGGGCCAGATTTTCCACTCTATTTTGGTGGAGGTATTTGTTTTAAAGCTATGCAAGTCTTTATGGCTTCTATAGATTCCATGTGTTTTCAACCTCAGAAAACTATGCCATAGATTAAAAAAACCACAATTGCTTCAGTGTAGATGTCTATGGAGATTCTCAATCATCCAGGTCATGGTTGTCCCAAAGGTACTTTTCAAAAGGTAACTGGACAATCTTGGGTTTTTTTCCTTGACATATTTTACTTCTCATCCAAGACACTTCTGGTATCAGTGAAATCTAGATTCTATGGCATGGAAGTTGACTGGAAGACTGAAAGCTAATCACTACTCTCAGCGCACCAATTTGTTGTTGATTGAGAAAAATATGTGGAAACTTTTGGGTGAAAAGTGGGATATAAATTAATCAAATAAATAAATCCTGTCTTTTTATCTCCAGCATTGAGAAACCTAAAATACTCTGTTCATTTCTACTGCAGGGTTAATAAACAACAATATCATTACTGTTTTGTTATGGAACCGCAGCTAAACATCAAGTTCATTTTTCTATATTTATGAGGTTACATATCCTGCTTTTCTCCAGCAGATGGCACTCAAGGTGGCTAATAAGAATAATTTTAAAACAATACATTAAAAGCTTTATTAAGAACATAATTGAAATATATATTAAAATAACTGTAAAACAACTTCAAACAATCTTGCAGCATTTCAATTTTTAAGTAGTATAGTGCCGTGACTCAATTTTATTTGAAAATTAAAGGTTGTGGTTTAGGCCATTCTAAGACTGATTGCTGGTGAATGTTGGCTCAAAATTAACTTTAAATTCATGACAGTTTTCATTGAAAGTCAGATTTGCATCTCAGTTTGATGCATTTGTGTTGTTGTTAATGTGGACTTTTAAACATAGATCTTGTCCTATACATATCTATGTAAAAGTAATTCTATACTAAATACATTATTATGTCAAAGACACAGTATTCTTGGTAAAAGACTAAAAGCCCCATATGTATACCAAGATTACTCCTCTTACTTCTCTAAAGCTTCAAGGTGCTAGTCCTCACCTATAAGGCCCTTCATGACTTAGGTCCAGGATATTTGCATGAGCTTCTCCTGCCTGCCTCTCACCATCCTGTTCGCTCACATAGGACCACTCTCCTCAGGGTTCCAACAGTGAGCCAACGTCACCTTGCTGTGCCCAGGGGTAGGGCGTTCTCTGTGGGTGCTCCCACCCTCTGGAATGAATTACCTACTGAGCTCAAGACGGCTCCTGATCTCCGCTCCTTGGCTTTTCAAACAAATAGGCTGAGATTGATTCCGGGCTTTATTATTCACTACTAATTAATTATTTGGATTAAATTATGATTTTATTGTACTTGTTTCTTAACTTGTGTTCGCCGCCCTGAGTCCTTTGGGAGAATGGCAGCATATAAATACATGTAATAAATAAATAAATAAAGCAGAATTCTATGACAAAAACAATTCTTGAGGTTAGTTCTTTGAATTCCTTTCAGAGCCTCTGGTTGAGAAGCACTGTTATCTTGATTCTGAAGAAATGTTGTGTTGTGTAAATCAAGATCCTGCATGGATCGTACTTCAAAAAGCTAAACAAGATTAAATTTGTTGGAACCTAGATGGGTTCACACCACAATGCCGAATTAGATGCTGGCTGGGAAATTTAGGAAAGTGCTTGAGATTGAGACGTGCTAGTATAGGTTATTACAGGTCCCTTGCCCAATATGCATGCCTTCTCTTTTGGGCACTGAAGTCTGAGTGTTGCAGAGAAGAGCAGCAAAGTTGATTAGGGGACCGGAAGCTAAACCGTATGATAAACAGTTGCAGGAATTGGGTATGTCTAGTCTCGCAAAGAGAAGAATTACTGATGACATGACAACAGTCTTCCAATATTTGAGGAACTGTCTCGGAGAAGAGGGGAGCAACATATTCTCCAAAGCACCTGAGAGTAAGACAAGAAGCAATGGGGGAAAACTTATTAAAGAGAGATCTAACCTGAAACTAAAGGAGAAATTTCTTGAAAGTGAGAACGATTAATCAGTGAAAGAGCTTGCCTTTTGGAACGGAGGGTGCTCCATCACTGGAGGTTTTCAAGAAAAGATTAGACAAGCATTTGTCCAGGATGGAATAAGGTCTTCTGCCCTGGGCAGGGGTTTGGAGTAGAAGACCTCTAAGGTCCCTTCGAGCCCTGTGATTCTATGACTCTGATATCCTTCATGTTTTCAGAATGTAATTCTCGACAAGCAGAAAGCAAAAGTATTGTCAACATTTGACATAAAGAAGGTGCCATCTAGTGGAGAAATTAAGTACATTGTTCTGGGTCACCCTGAAATATTTTAAACACTTAATTGACCTTGAGTAATGCATTTATTTTCAATTAATTTATGAAATTCCACTACCCCCTCTCCCCTTTCTCAGATCTGTATTCATTTCGTAGCCCCCGTTTCAGGCATGTCTTTTACTGCCTGCTAAATATTTTTACTACCTGCTGCCTGCTAAATATCTTACTACTACCATGTCAGCCTTAATGTGAGCATCTGGGGCAGTGCATGTTTCTGGAGAAGATATTGATTGACAGAATGTAGCTCACCAACCGGAGCTTTCTTTCTAGAAAGAGGTATTTCGATGCAATTTGCTTGATGGCAGGAGAAATGAATAAGGTCAATTGAAGGTGCAGCAAGAGGAGAGAGGGCGGTCTGAGTGATCCGTTTGATCGCTGAGATCAGATGGTAGAATTAGGCAATGCCCAGCACCAGCAACGTTTCACAGTCCAAAAAAAGTACTAGAAGTGGAAAAAGTCTCATTCAGTTAAGAGAAATGAGAAAGAGAAATGTCTCTACAGATCTTTAGGGGATACCTAGTTGAAGAGATTAAATTACTATCGCATGTATCTTTAGCCCTTTCAGACTTGCTTCCAAGCAGGGGCACAATATGAAATGTGCAGGATGATGCATCCATCTGATGCTTCAATTATCTGAAGAATGGAGTGTCCTTGACAAAACTTTATGGCAGAGGTTTTCAAACTTGGCAGCTTTAAGACTTGTGAATTTCAAGTCTTAAAGTTGAAGTCCACAAGCCTTAAAGCTGCCAAGTTTGAAAACTTCTGCTTTATGGCATAGTATTGCTTTGCTTTACATCAAACACTGGCAGAACTGTTCCATGATTAGACTCGCCAGGGAGCCTTCACGAGATTTCTCTTCGGCAAGTTTCCTCCTCCACTGCAGGCTCATCCTGTATTCAACCTTCCGCCTGTGCGCCCTTTCGAGAAGCGGAACCTTGTTGCTTCCGGCCTCCGAATCCAGGGGAATGAAATTTCTGCTGGATCGCGGCACCGGTAAAGAGATGCTCTCCCTCCGAGGCTTAAAAAGTGAGCCATGGCCTGGATGCAAAGGCTGCGGAAGAACAAATCGCTGCAATATGGACTCCCGATGATGGTGAGCGGTCGGTGATAGGACGAAGGGCAGCTAATTTGGGGGAGGAGGGGTGCTTGGAAGCGTGGGGGGGGGGACTAGAAAGTGGTTGCACTTTGCAGGTTAGCATACCATAGAGGAGACGGTATTCTCAGGAATCGCGGCGCAAGGGCTGCTCCCACGCGTTCTAGGGGACGAACAAGTGAGAAATCCTATTGGCTAAAATCCTATTGAAGGCTCACCTTTTTCCTCGAGGCATGTTCGTCGTTGGATGCCACTCCTGTCAGTCTGAAAAAGGGGACGTGCGTTTGCCATTTTGAGGGGGAAACATTGGAAATACTCCTCATTCCGAGCAGGGTGTCATTATTTGACACCTGTTCACCCTGCTATTTGTCAGTATTGTGTCCTTTCCTTTCTATATGTAGGGGTGTCTTATACCATTAGTCATTCAGCGTTTCTCAATCCACAGCTCTCCAGAGGGATTGGACTACATGTCCCATTATTCGCTTGGCTATCTGGATGAGGATAATAAATATTGGACAACACTTGGTTGAAGACAACAGTGTAGAATGACTTATATAAATTAACCCTTTATGTGCCATGAAGTTAGTGTTGATTCTTTATTTTAGCTTTTCTCCAGGATGAGCTGTTCCTAACATGATCTTTCAGATCATCTGACAGTATATGCATTACTACTACAATTGAGTCCTTGTTGGTCATCCTTCTAAGCCTTCACATAATGTGCTCAAAATGGGATAACTTTGGCCTAGTCATTTGTGTCCCAAGTGAAAACCCTGGCTTGATTTTTTTTCAAAGGTTCATTTGTTTGTCAGTTTGTTTTCTTGGGCTGTCATTCTCTCTCAACCCAACATACTTCACAAGGTTGTTATGGGGAAAGTATGAGGAAAAAGTATGAGATGTTGGCTGCTTTGAGTTATTTATAAAAATAATAAAGGTAGGATAAGTACAGAAACATATAGAATGAAAAAAAAATCTTTCAGTCCTTCTTTAAAGTCCAACTTTCACTTCTACAGAATGTCACAAGGAAAATCTTTTACCTCCACATTCTGAAGTTTAATTGTCCAGTCTAAGCCTGAAACCCACCATGCACAGTAACTTGTTCTGTGTGATGGTTGCAACTGGTATAATAACTATTCTCCTTTACAATTTCAAACAAAATTCACTTCTTTAGGCTTAGGATGTTTCTCACATACCTCCTGATACGCTTCCTTTTGAATGCCGGTTTCTCATCCAGTTCACTAGAGAGCTATCTACTGATGTCTATAAGAAGATAAATGTGTACTACAATGTCACAATGCAAACTTCACCCCTTGCATGTAAGATCACCACACACATTTTGCCATCATCATGAAACTACTTGTTGTTTTGAGAACTATTTAATATTTTAAGAATACTCTCTTTATTATAAAACTCTCTAGGTCTGGTCCATCCATCTAGAACTACCTGCATTTATGCATTAGTTTTTGTTAGGAGTTGATATATGCTGCCACTACCTTCTTTTCTTTCCCTCCATTAGAAGAGAAAGGCTAAAACCAAAAAAGGAAAAGAAAATCTCTAATTGAGAAAAACAAACACATCTTAAACACTGTATCTTTGAGTCACTCTAGCAAACTCTAGGGTACTTTACCAGATTGTAACTGTTCTATTTAAAAAACAAATTGGCACAACTATATCTGTTTAAAATAATATTTAGAATTTATGAAGAACACACAACAATTATAAAAATTAATGGGATTTAGCTTGAAGAATATGATTAGATTTTAAGGGAGATAAAGGAACAATGGGTAGACCCATTCAAAATGATGATGAGGCTTTGGGGGGGGGGTTGATGAATGAAGGAAACTGGGTAAAACTACTGCATACAAAATAAAACCAAATTGTAATTGTATGTACTCACTGGATCTAGAAGTCTGGGAATATTAGATTGCTTCTGAGTTCTGGAAGAATTCACCCTACAACTTGTGGGTACAATTCCTTTATTTTCTTCCTCACAGTCAGTTGCTACTCTCTGAGGAAATTCAAAAGAACAAAATTTATTGCATATATTTTTGTTAGTTACATCCTGCCTTCATTTAAAATCTTAAATTAGTTTACATGGAATCACTTTTCACTGATCCTTAGGTGGACATATCTTGGTCCTCTTGTAAGAGCTTGCTTTCCCTTTTGGGTTTTCATATTTCCTTGCCATTTCCTTTTTTATAATAAGCCCCACACTTGATTTCAAAGAGAAAATGAACTATACCTTTCCATTTTACAGCTTATAGTGCACTTGGCTCTCAAATACAGTAGATGGTGCTCCAGTTTATAAAATGCAGTAAGAGAAATATTACAGTCAATTTCTGATCAGGGTTGCAGCACCTGGTGACTCACCCTATGTGATTTTTGCTTATTGCACAGGGATGGCAAGTTTTCTGACACTGCTATAATAAATTGTTAATCAAGATCAAATTATATAATTGGCCAAATAAGCTTGTTTTTAATGGTGTTTAAAAGAGCTGGTTTAAGAAACAGATAGAGAAAAGAATCTGACCTGAATGGAAAATTGTTCCCCATATCTATTCCTGGGCCTGAATTTTGTGTTAATCCAATTTTATTGTTTCAACTACTGATTATAAGAAAAAGATGTACAGACACACAGGAGGCAATGGGTAGATAAAGCTTGAAAACCTTGCTGTTTTCTGTCCCTTCCAGAGCAGCATTGCCCTGCTCATGCTAGTCCTCATTTAGCAATTGTCACATAAAGTGGCCATTCACATTTACAGCAGTGATTAAAAAGTAAGTTTCTGATTAGTTTTTGCATTTATGACCTTTGTAGGTTTACAATCAAAGAAAAACTAGTAATGTCAGGCCCATATAAGCAGATCCATACCAGAGATGGGTTTCAGCAGGTTCTGACCAGTTCTGGAGAACCGATAGCGGAAATTTTGAGTAGTTCAGAGAACCGATAAATACCACTTAGGACTGGCCCCACCCCCATCTATTCTCTGCCTCCCGAGTCCCAGCTGATCGGGAGGAAATGAGGATTTTCCAGTAACCTTCCCCTGGAGTGGGATGGAAATGGAGATTTTACAGTATCCTTCCCCTGCCACGCCCATCAAGCCAAACCCACAGAACCGGTAGTAAAAAAATTTGAAACCCACCACTGATCCATACTTGAAAAGTTCAATTAGCTGTTTATTGCAGGCGGGTAAGACTAGATAAGGTTCAACTGCATTCAGTGGGGGTCATACTTTGCCCTCTCATGCCCACAGATGGATTCCAGACTAATTCCCTGTTTGATTCCACTCCGTGACCCAGCCAGTTTCTCTTCCACAAATCAGATCATAAGCCCAGACACAGTTTCATTTAGCAACCACTTCATTTAATGACCAAGTTGCTGATTCAGTCTATATTTTGATCAGAGTATCCTAACTCAAAATGAAATATGATTACCTTAAGGAAGTGCTTATGTAAAAGGAAGAAAAATAGAGACCAATTAAAGAGCTACTTAACACAAACTTTGCATTGTGAAATGAAAGTGGTGAATTCAGCATATTCTGTCACGACTTCACTGCTCTTAGTCAAATACTCTCACCATTAACTAGTGTTTTGCTTTGTGATTCTCATCACCTCCTACTATTATGTTCGTGGGGGTTGTAATTAACTAGCTTTGCTGTAGTTCGTTTCAGTAACTAAATGAGTGCCTAATGGAAAGAGTTGCAGTATTCACTTCTGAGCTAATGCCTCAATATTTTATTTATTTATTTGTCAAACATGTACAAGATAGCAGATATAGGTATAAACATAAATATAAACAAAGGAAGTAAGTACAGATAAATGGGGACAGTAAGACAGGGATGGTAGGCACGCTGGTGCGCTTATGCACGCCCCCTTTACGGACCTCTTAGGAATGGGGTGAGGTCCACGGTAGACAGTTTGAGGTTGAAGCTGTGAGGGTTTGAGGCTGAAACAACGGAGTCAGGTAGAGCATTCCAGGCGTTGACCACTCTGTTGCTGAAGTTGTATTTTCTGCAATCGAGTTTGGAGCGGATATTTGGAATAATACAATATGGTATTACTCTTTTGTTCCTGGCTGATATCTGTTATTCTAAAATGTTTTAACAGAATAACAGATTTGGAAGGGACCTTGGAGGTCTTCTAGTCTAACCCCCTGCTCAGGTAGGAAACCCTACACCATTTCAGACATGTGGTTGTCCAATCTCTTCTTAAAAATCTCCAGTGTTGGAGCACCCACAACTTCTGAAGGCAAGCCGTTCCACTGATTGATTGTTCTAACTGTCAGGAAATTTTTCCTTAGTTCTTGGTTGCTTCTCTCCTTGATTAGTTTCTATCTATTGCTTCTTGTCCAGTGCAATCAAGTTGGTGTTCCTTAGATAGATTTTCTCCAGGAGGATTTGTCCCCAAACTGGTCTTTCACATCTTCCAGTGGTATACATATGGTCATCTTTTTCCAATCCCATCTTCCCTCAATATATATTCCATATACAAATTGAATAAATAAGGGAAGTGTACAGTATCACTCCATTACCAACTCCAAACCAGTCTCCTTTGGCATGTTTTAGAATTTCCATACGTCCAGCACATTCCACAGCTTGGTATAATCAACGCAACAAGGGGCAGGTTTCAAAACCCGTTGCTACTGGTTTGCTTGTGGGCGCACTTGCGTGCGACACTTCTGCACATGTGCAGAACCTTCTGCGCATGCGTAGAAGCGTCTGGGCGGGTGGGCGGAGCCTTCCACTGCCACCGCTACCGGTTCGCCCTATCCGGGGCAAACCGGTAGCATCTCACCACTGAATGCAACCAAGGCCTTCTATAATCAATGAAGCACACATTGACTTCTTTTTGGTATCCTTTGGCTTTCTCAATTATTTAGTACACATCAGTGGTATTGTGTTATGTTCCTCTGCTATTTCTAATGCAATCTTTAACATCTGGCATTGTGTTGTGATCTGCGTTCAACAATCCTAATAAGTATTTTGCTTTCACCTGAAATTAAGAATATTGCATGATAATTTTCAGACTCTGATAAATTTCCTTTCTTGGCATTGGCATGTAGATTTACCTCCTCCAATCTGTTTCGTTCTTTAGATTTGCTGGCATAGCTTAGTTAGAACCTTTACTGGCTCTTTGTCATTTGCCATATTTTATTTAATTATGAAAAAGAAGTGAAATACATATTTTATTGTAACATGGACACAAATTTAAAAAAAATTAAGCCAGTGTAGTGTGCTGATTAGGTGTTGGACTAGGACTGGTGAGATCCAAGTTCATGTTTATCCTCAGCCATGAAAACTCATTGAATAACTTTGGACCAATCACCTCCTCTCAGCCCAATCTACTTCACAAGGTTGGAAAAAATAGGTGGAATGGTACATATGATCCCTTGAGTTCAGGGAGGAGATGCGATGCATAAAATCTATCAAATAATGCCAATCTCAACAATTTTTTCTACTACAGTTGAAGAAGATAACGATATATATATATATATATATATATATATATATATATATATATATATATATATATATATATATATATATATATATATATATATGTTTATGTAAGTTTTCACGGGTATGTATGTGTGTATAGTTAATATTTCGGGTTTCTTCCCGTGTAATTGTGGATATATCCCTAAAAGGGTAGAAGCGACGTTTCGGCAGAATCCCATCTGCCATCATCAGGCTTATGCCAGTAGTCATTTTGCACTAACTGACGTTGGAATTTCAAATCTGGTGCTGGTATTCTGGGATGGCTCCACCTTTTCATTCTGATTGGTTGGGAGTCCCAGTATGTGTTTATTGGCTTGGCTTCGGGTGTATGGTCGGTTTTTCTCCACTAGGTGGCAGGGCTTTATCTTTATATATATGTAGGTCTTTGGTTATTCGGGTCTTCTCCCACGTAAAATTGGAAGTGTCTTGGCGACGTTTCGACGAAGTCTCATTCGTCATCTTCAGGCTGGTGTTCTCGGCTTCGTGCTTCCAGGAGCATATATATATATGCAGTGTGTCCTTCTCTGGAGAAACTTTGTGGGAAGCTGTTTTTGACTCTCCACAATAGAGTTGCTTGTCAGACAGTTCCAACACTGTTCATT
This sequence comes from Pantherophis guttatus, assembly GCF_059756535.1. Taxonomy (NCBI): domain Eukaryota; kingdom Metazoa; phylum Chordata; class Lepidosauria; order Squamata; family Colubridae; genus Pantherophis; species Pantherophis guttatus. Next base: position 72,481,291 of record NC_142063.1, read on the forward strand.
CTGAATTGGCCAAGCCTGTAATTCAAAATGACTACAGTGTGATTTACTCAGGCTTGCACTATGGAATACAGCTTGCCTTGTTAAAATTAGATTTGCAAAATGCCTTCTGTATTCCCTCACCAATTTTGAGCTACATGTATTAATCTTGCTTAAGGAACTTCCCACCCCACCACCACCATGAACCTGCTTATGTGTTTTATCTTGTACATATATTTCCATGCTGAAAATGTTGCACTGAAAGAGGTTGAGATTGCATGTACTCTCCAGCCACAAGGAATTCCCAGCTGTTGAAGCATCACAACCATAGTGACAAACTGTTGACACTCCTTTATAAATGTCAGTGAAGCAAACTTATAAGTTAAACATCCATGCAAGGGAAGGGTAAGTGTTGTTTATTCATGTGTTAAACAGTAATGTAGAAACACTAGTCAGGCAGTACTGGAAGCCAAATTTGGTGAATTGTTGATGAATCCAGAGCAATCAAGATGCCTTTCTTAAAACTGCTCCATAAGCAAGGGCAGTTAAACAGGTAGTGCTAAATAGAATTAACGTATGGATAAAATGAAGGTGCCGGGATTAGAGATTTTGATTCAGGCTCTGAGATACCTTTGGAAAAAGCCCAATATGTATAAAAACAATAGCATATAAACTAGTAGGACATCATACTGCTGCTATAACTTCAACAAGATGTTGGAACAGATAGTGTCTATAAGCAAGCAGAAAAGCATGACCCAATAGATATGGAATAAAATAGACTGGAAAGTCTTTGACAAAGGTCATTATCAGAAAACTCAACTGTCATTACATAAAAATACAGGCAATCTCAGGGATTGGCAACTGGTTAATAATTAGAACACAAAAAGTAGGAATAAATGAGCAATTCACACCCTGGTGAGTTACTGTATGTATAGTAGGGTTCTTCGTGGATAAATTTATTTATGGATTAAATATATATGCTGTACATCTGACTGCCAAGCAGTGCCTGTACGAATGAGTGGTGAGGTGGCCATTTCTGATCACCGTGGCAATCTAAAGTGGTAAAATCAAAAAGAGATTGAAAGAGTTCAAAAAGAATCTCTCCAAAGTGACCGAATGAGCTTCAAAATATCAAACAAAGTCCAACATAAACAAGTTACTTGATGCATCTTGGCAAAAGGAAATGACAATCCAAACCAGAGTGGATTTTATTTAAATCATGATTTAAATCACTAGTAAAAAGGCTTGATTTAAATCAACCCGATTTAAATCATAATTTTTAAAGAGCAGCTGTCATCTCTGTCCCGCAGTGGCTCCTCCTCTGACCCACTGTTGACTCACCGACAGTCCCAATATTGCAGAATATATAGCCTCATGCTACCTAACTAAGGTCCATTTCATGCTGAATAAACTAAATTATTAATGTTATCTTAAATAGAAAACTATCTTTAGAATAATTTAAATTTTAATCTAATTTAAATTTTTAAAAATCCAATTTAAATTTTAAAAACTATTTATTTATTTATTTATTTATTTATTTATTTATTTATTTATTTATTTATTTATTTATTTTAGAGCATTGCCACCATAATCCAAACTTCACCTGTGTAAGAATGGAATCTGAACTAGTAATGGAAAGGAAAGGCAATTTGGGTGAAAATAACCCAGTGTGCAATTGCTGTGAAAAAGTTTATAATTCCATGTTTGGAATTATGAGAAAGGGAATTGGAAATAGAACTGCCAATATAATAATGCCTTTACCTAAATGTGACACCATATTTGGAGTACTATATACAATATTTACAAACATGGTTTAAGAAGGACATCCCAAAGGTGCTTTTTCAAGAGGCAACAGGACTTAAAGTCCAGTTGCTTCTTGAAAAAGCACCTTTGGGACAGCCATTCTTCTGACCCAGCCTTAGCAGAAGCAAGAAACAGACTTCTTGTCACGAAAAACCTCTCTTTATTTACCTCTTGTGAATTAATTGCATTCACCCACCGAAAAGTCCAGGCAATAATCCTTCAAGTAGTTAACTGCAGTACAGACCTTATCAGTTCCTTGCGATAATTACAATGTTAAAACTTGAGGTCATACATCAAAATATATGGGGACTCAGGGCTTACAGAAAGATTTTTTAACGTACAGAACATGGTTAAATTGTGGAATTTTGCTGCCAGCAGTTGTGCTAATGTTAGCTAATTTGAATGGGACTGGACAGATTCATGGAGATTTTGAGTAACTATTAATATCGATACCTATTTACACCCTTTTGAATCATAAGTGAAAATCTTAAAAATAAGTTACTAGGAGGCAACAAGGAGAGGGAGTTATTTTTCTCCATTTCAGGCTTGTGAGCTTCCCAAAAACATTCAGATTGACATCATTACACAGTGGACTGGATGGTCCTTTGGCCTGACCTAACAAGACTGTTACGCTTTTATACATTTCTTTGCCGAGAGCTGTTACTTGTTTCTGTTCACGTTGTCTTTTGCTCAGTGGGGTGCTTTGTGCAAACATACCGTCTCTATTATGTTTCTCCAAGATGAGTGAGAGTGTTAAAGTTGCATTGGTCTCCTCACATAAAAGATGTCATAGAATGACCAGTTTATGGGCAGAATAGTATTCTTCTAGAATCAATAATGTATTACTGTAAACTGCACCTCCAAACGTGCGAAAGTCAAGAGTTATGTACAAATTTTCAATGAAGTGTTTCACTTCGATCAAAACTTTGATTGAAACAATGCTGCATAGCACTTGAAAAAATAGTTCTTACAAAGTGGCTACACTATTTTGAGCTGATAAGGGTGGTTCTTATACATGGGTGTCGACACTTGTGTAGAAGTCACTCTTATTGAATTGAGCTGGCAGCTCAACTTGAATTGATTAAACTTCAATTTCTTCACAGAAGTACAGCTCTTTGTGTGTCTATGAGGAACATTAAGTGTAAATTATGTTGCTTTTAGCAATATAAACTACATTGGATGAGCCATTTTTTTTTACAGTGAAGAAATGCTAGGAAAATAAATCATTTCTTTTTTTTTTTAGTTTTTTATTTTAAACACATTAAAACAACATTAAAAATCAAACAGGTACAAACAACAAGAAGTAACACAACAAAAAAAGTATCACTTTCTTTTCAGCTATATACAGCGGTCTATTCTTTCTATACATCAATATTTACAGATATTTAAGTAATAACTTATTTGACGTTCATTTTCTACTTTATATCATTTCTTCTTTACTAACAAAAGATCATACACATTTTCCCCCTCCTTTCTTCATACATTTAACTTATTTCCTTATTTTTCAGCCATTCATACCATCTACTCCAGAACTTATAATACTTTGATTCTTCTTTCCCCTTAATTTCTTTAGTTAATTTATCTAATTCTGCACATTCCAGGATTTTTTTAAATAAATCCTCTTCCGTTGGTAATGTTTTTTTCTTCCAATGTTGCGCGTATACAATACGTGCTGCTGTCAATATATGCAATATAAGGTACTGTATTTCTTTGGTATAATTTTCTATCGAAATGCCTAACAGAAACTGTTCCGGTTTTCCCTCTATTGGATTCTGAATTATTTCTACTATCCAGGTTTTAATTTTCTTCCAAAATTTTTGTGCCATTGTACAGGTCCACCATTGATGGTAGTATGTTCCATAGCTAGTCTTGCATTTCCAACATTTCGGGGAGTTGGTGGGAAACATTTTTGCAATTCTGGCCAGTGGAAGGTGCCATCTATGAAATCTGATTTTCCTTGTATGCCGTCGCAATTGTCAGTTTCATGTTCGTTTTCCACATCTTCTCCCACTTCTCTAATTCTATCACATGGTTAACATTTTGTGCCCATTTGATCATCGTGTCTTTCACTGTTTCCTCTTCCATTTTATACCGTATTAGAAACTTGTATAATCTACTTATTAGTTTTCGTTCATTCCCTAATATGATTTTATCTAATTCTGTTTCTTCTAGTCGAACCTGATCTTTTTTTATATCCTCTGTATACTTTGAACTTATCTGTAGATACGTCCACCATTGCACTTCTCTTCCTAAGTCCAGCTCCAATTCATTTCTGGTTTTTAATATTCCCCTCTTGTTTATTATGTCTCTATATCTAATTAATTTTGTCCAGTCTACTAAATTTGGGTGTGTTAAAGTTTCCTCTGGAGAGATCCAAGACGGGATTTGTATATAGTGTTGTTTTTTAATTTTATTCCAAATTATTAGTAATGAATTTCTAATTGTGTGTCTTCTAAAGTATCCATAAGTATTTTGTTTTTCCCCACACAAATATGAATGCCACCCTATAGTTAAATCATGTCCTTCTAGTATTAGCAGTCTTTTAGGAAAATAAATCATTTCAAGAAAATAAATATTTTTTCTTTTTTAAAAAAAGAGCATGCCTAGTCACATGCCTTTACCTATTTAACATCAATGATTTACTACCTTGCTGCTTTACCTTAATAGTTTTATCAAGAAAAAATGTGGTCTGAAAACTGCAAACTTTGTAATATGACGTGGAATATTGAATAACATGAAGTTGACTTTAAAAAGTTAAAAAAGTAACTTCTACCTTATATCAGGGGTGGGTTCTAAATTTTTTTACTACCAGTTCTGTGGGCGTGGCTTATTTTGTGGGTGTGGCTTGGAGGTCATGTGACTAGGTGGGTGTGGCTAGCTGGTCAGAGTCATTTCTGGAAGGTCCTCGCACTTACGACCAGTCCTCGCACTTACGACCCGACTCATTTGTTTGCTTTTAACACTGATCAGCTGTAGGACGGCCCTTTGAAGCCCCGCGGCAAGAGTTTAAACAGTTTTTTTCCCTCTAGTCATCAGCTGGGACTCAGGAATAGATTGGGGGCGGGGCCAAATAAAAGGTAAGAATAACGTGGGTGGGCGGGGGGGAGAACCGGTTCGGTGATGTCATATCGTCACTGCTACCAGCTCGGCCGAACCGGACCAAACCGGGAGGAACCCACCACTGCCTTATATGTTTAATACAGGTCAATTATGTGAGAGCAGTGGCTTCATGGTTCTCATAATGCCAGTTATTTTAGAATACAGTAGTGGCCAAAATTGTGGAAACCTTTTGGGAAAAGTGTATCTTTGAGGTTTGGTAGCTAATAACACCACTTTTTTTGGCGTTTCATGATAATCATATTCCACTGCTGGAATGGCCTGGGAATAGCCCAGACCTTAACCCAATTGAAAATCTATGGAGCCGACTAAAGAAACTTGTTAGTCAGAAGTGACCCAGCAATAAAACCCAGTTAATAGAAGCAATCATTCAATCTTGGTTTCACATTATAACAGCCGCTAAAAGACTTGGTTCACTCCATGGGAAGACGTTGTAAGGCCATAATTCATGTTAAGGTTTCCCAACTAAGTATTAACTGACATGGTGATCATTTTTGTATATCCCATTTTTTCTATGGTGATCATTTTTGTATATCTCGTTTTTTCTACATGTTTCACTTTTCTTCTTTATACTGTAACTGCTATTCTAATAGCAAATCCTTCATAAAAGTTATTGCATTACATTCTTGATTAAATTATTTTTCCATTGATATATAATTTTATGGTACTGCTCCCAAAAAAAGTTGTGTTATTAGCTAGTTTTAGAAAATACACTTTTCCCAAAATGTTTCCACAATTTTGGCCTCTACTGTATATAAGCCATTATTTGTCGTTCTTAGACATGGTAATGGCATGTTATTATTTCCAGCATCAATTTCTGAACTGGTACCATAATTACTCGTACCCCCAAACAGTACTGTATGGTTGATGTTTGCAATGCTATGAATTTTTATCTGCTTATTCTGACTTCATGTCAGATCAACAAAAAGTGGCAGGTGAACTTTAAACTGAGTGTTATGCATCTAATTTTGAGACAAAAAGAAAATTCCAAGGAGAACATTTGAAATATATGTAGCTATCCCTCAGGGGGGAAATGCTCCCGGTTCGGACCGGATCGCCTGATCCGGTAGCGATGGCGGTGGGTGGTTCGGAGAACCAGTAGCAAAAATCCCTGCCCACCCCGGTGCCCAGCTGAGCCACACGATCATCAGAGACTTTTTTTTTTACTTTTAAAAGCATTTTTTCTACAACCTCTTCCGACGAAAAAATGCTTTTAAAAGTTTTTTTTAAAAAGCCTCTGATGATCGCGCAGCTCAGTTGGGATCGTCAGAGGCTTTTCAAAGCATTTTTTTCTGCAACCTCTTGGCTGAAGAGGTGGTAAAAAAAAATGCTTTGAAAAGTCTCTGACGATCCCAGCTGAATTGCCTGATCGTCAGAGAGGCATTTGTTTAAAAGCCTCTCTGACGATCCCAGCTGAGTTGCCTGATCGGCAAAGGCTTTTCAAAGCATTAGAAAAAATGCTTTGAAAAGTTAAAAAAAAAAATTGGCCACGCCCACCCAATCACATTACTACCCCCCACCAAGCCACGCCCACAGAACCGGTAGTAACAAATTTTACATTTCACCCCTGCTATCCCTATATTTCCAGATAAATAATCCTCATGCAAATTTTCAAGAAAATCCATGACTATCAACCAAATTTCTTTTATTAATCCATGTGTTGAACTGAGAATCAAAATTGAGGGTCAGCAATGAATTACAGTGTTCAGTATGGATTATATCAGACCCAGATTGTGCACGCCTGTTTCATTATCATTGTTATGCAAGGCAGCATATGTAAAATCAGTTAAATAAGGAAGCTAATAATGATATATTTCTTTGTAGGTATGCAGTCACTTTAATTCATTTTTCATTGGTTGAATTACTACATCTGCTTCCAGTTAGCCATTTTCATTCAGCAGAAAAAGTGACAAAATATGAAGACTTACATTTTTAAAATGTCATCACATGTTGCTAAAGTGCAGAATAGCTCATTTTGTGCAAAAATATTTTAGTTGGTGTATGTTCCCTAGTGCAGGATAAATAAAATTGCCTCTTAGTCTGAAATATAAGAAATTCAAGAGACATTGTAATATATCTTTCTCTAAGATAGAAGCTGAATAATATTTCTATGCCAAAATTGCCTGTTGTACTTGCCTAGTGAAAAAAGGAAAGGCTACAGTTTCCAGATGTCAGACTGGAACCTTATAGTAACTGTAGATTACACATATTGTAATTTTTTTCAAAATTGAAATACCCCATGCCGTTTCCATTGAGTAAAGGGAAAAAGAATACAGTATTTCACTTGACTTTTCCAGTTCTGCAGGTTTGTAATGAATAAAAAAAACTTTTGATTTAACAAACTAATGGGTAAAGAATGGCTATTACAGCCTAAATGTCAATTAAATTGCAATGTTTTTTGTCAATCATAAAAATACACTTGTACATAAGAAGACCTATATTGTATGAGTGATTACCATTTTTGAGGAAAATCACTGAACATTTTCCGAACCTACACAAGAACAGGCAGTGTTGTTGCCTGAAATTCAGATAAAATTCAGGTCAAGCAGATTTTTGTTGTTGTTTTAAACTGGATGGCTTTTGAGAGAGAGAAAAAGAGAGAAAGAAAAAGAGAGAAAGAAAAAGAGAGAAAGATGAAGTACATTTGACTTTTTGCTAGTTTTAGATGCCAAGTACTAACTCTACTCAGTTCATGGTTTATGGGCTTGAGAAGCAGAAGTCTTACACAAGAGACTTGAAAATAAAATATTTATTCCTTAAGTAAAACATTTCATAAAATGTTGCCTTTTTCCTTTTCTCTAGTAGACGATCTATACTACCAGCAGTGAACATTAATTTAGGGATTTAGCTAAAAAGAGTGCAGTTTTGTGATTTGGCTTTCAGAGTCAATGATGCAAACTAGTGGTGGTGCAGAGGTTAGACTGCAGTATTGCAAGCTGGCTCTGCCCACTGCCAGGAGTTCAATCTTGACCAGCTCAAGGTTGATTCAGCCTTCCATTCTTCCAAGATCAGTAAAATGAGGACGCAGATTGTTGGGAGCAATATGCTGACTCTATAAACAGTTTAGAGAAGGCTGTAAAGCACTATGAACTGGTATATAAGTGCTATTGCTATTGCTATACAGCATGTGTTAAATCCTTCTGGTAAGAGAAGAGAATCTAGTACAGCAAGTTGCAGAGATGGAGCAATTGCTGCCTATTTTATTAACAAAGAATTCAACTTTTGGAGTTGTACTGCATAGCAAATTATTGGATAATCAGAGGTATGACTGAATTATCAAATTGGTGTATTGATGAGTGATAACCAACTTTAATAGTTTGCCAGATGCTTTTTGTTGCATAACATGCTTTTTTTTCAGAAAGAAAATTGAAATAGGTTTTTAAGAATCTGCTAAGAAAACATTAATGTTACTTCATGAAACATTTACTAATGTTCATGAAACATTTACATCAAATTGGTCAGCTTTGCCATTTCAGCAAATTCTGACATTTTCACAATCCATTCGCCCACTGTGGGAATTTGATTATTCTTCCATCATTGAGCATACAATGGTCTTTCTGCAGTTCCCATATACAAAATCAATCTTCCATGAGTCATTTCTAATTCATTATCCATACGTCCCAATAAAAAAAAAAAGTTCTGATTTCTTCACAATATTTATATTTAAAATCTTTTGCATGGTTATATGAATTTGTATCCCAATTTCTTCGCTTTTGCACAATTCCACCATGCATGATAAAATGTCCCCTCATGTTTTTCACATTTTCAACAATGGTTTCAGAAATGTACCTTTATATATTTTTGTTAATTTCTCCGGGGTACCTACTGTCCATTCTCTCCTAAGTATCCATCTGCATAGCCTATCCAAAATTAGTACTTGCTTGACTTGCTACCGTTTGCTTAGTAACTGAAGTTTCCATAGACCTACCTAAAGGATACTTATGATCTTGATGCAAAGTTCTAATGGTTGCCCATTTCCCACCCCCATGTAGTCACATGACCACACTTTAGATGCTCAGCAACTGGACTGCATTTATGGTCGTTTGCAGCATCCTGGAGTTATATGACCATATTTATGAATATTTTTGCCTGAAAACTGCAGTTACTTCCAGTTTTCAAGAAAACTGGGTCCATAATGAACCACTGATTTATTTAACAACTGCAGTGTTTACTTAATGGCCATGGTGGTCTCTTTACAAACTAGGCGGTCATTTAACTACCACCACAAAAATGGTTGTAAAACAGGTTGCTTTAACCTGTTTATTTAACCAAAATGTGCTCAAGAAAGTAGGTTCAGCAAACCCAATGCTGTTAATGGTGTTCACCTGAGGCTTTGAGCATGCTGTTATTTTCTGTGGCTCCTGGCGCTCCGTTTGACAAGATCCCTCTAGAACTTGCCAGACTTCTCTCAAGGACTGCCCCCCCCAAAAAAGTGAATGGGTAACTAGGGGTGGGTTCTACTTACCTTTACTACCGGTTCGCAACGGGGTCGCACACACACGCGCTTCGCTTGTGCATGTGCCTTGTTTCTGTGCACGCACCTTGCTTCTGCGCATATGCAGATCACTTCTGATGACATCAGGGTCAGTGGGCGGAGCCTCCCGCCGGTTTTACTACCGGTTCTATAGAATCGGTCTGAACCAGGAGCCATCCACAACTGGGGTAATCTCATGGCTTCGTCCTTATCCAGGAAAGCTCCTTCTGCTCTGACACAAAGCCCAGCTGCTGGTAATCACTCAGCATCTTTAACAAGAAGAGGGTTGTTAAGTCAGTATTGTTCTACCCAGATGTCAAATTTGTTACATCTCTTGTACCATACATTCTATGCATATGTAATGTATAACAGTCTTCTGTTTATATTTTTTCTTCTGTCTTGTTGTGTCGGATTCTTGAAGGCTTAATAGACAAATCTATGTGTGTAAGTACATTAGTATGGATTATTGGTATTACATTTTGTAATATGGAAAGGATGTAACTATTTTTTCATAACTTTACAACAGGCAGAGTAAATATAATACAATTCTGTATATAAATTTTGTTATTTTGTGTGGCAGGTAGAATATTAACAATGTGTTAATTTAAACTTGGAAAACATGTGTTTAAAAATATGTGTAGTAAGTAGTTCTTACAATGATTCAACAATGGTACAAATAGGTTGTGTAAACAGCCAAAATTCAGATTGGATTTGAAACTAAGTTCTGCTTTGGTTTTTGATTTAAAAGTTTAAAAATGGAGGTTTAATTTGTTTAAAGATTTAATTAGTATTAGGGAAGCATCGGAATCGGCATAACAGAGCATAATTACATTTTAAAACTTGAAGGCATTTTTTAATTTTGTGTGGCAAACACTTATTTTGTTCATTTAAACTTGGAACTTGGAAAACATTTGTTAAAAAAACTACTTACCTTTACTACTGGTTTGAATGGGATCACGCACGCAGATCGCTGATGATGACATCCGAGGCAGTGGGTGGGGCCTTCCGCCAGTTTTACTACTGGTTCTTGCGAACCGGTCCGAACCGGGGGCAACACAACACTGAAATATGTGTAGTACGTAATTCTTAGAATTATTCCAACAGTGATACAAATAGGTTGTGTAAACAGCCAAAATTCAGTTTGGATTTGAAGATAAGTTCTACTTTGGTTTTTGATTTAAAGTTTAAAAAATTGACGTTTAATTTGTTTAAAGATTTAATAGTATTAGCGTAGCGTTGGATTCGGCATAGCAGAGCATAATTACATTTTAAAACTTGAAGGCATTTTTAATGGCATCTCATTCTAAAAGGTCATTTTATTTTCTTCATGCCAATTTCTCCTGTTTTATTATTCCTGTTCCTAAATCTTAGTGATTTAAACCTATAATTGAATGGATGAAAATGTAGGTGCAGCAAAAATTTATTGAACTATATAATAGGACCACCATATAAACATCCTGGTCATTTACTGCAGCAAGAGAGGTTTCCAGCCATAATGGTCCCTCATGGCACTGGAGTAAGGTCTCTTCTTCTGAGAGTGTTGTGCCATGGCCATTCCACTTAAAACTCCATCACGCACAGGTTTCTCACGTGCAATTCATCTTCAACTGTGCTAGACTGTGCGCTTCCACTGTGGGACTGTAGAGTCACCTCTGTGTCCACAGATGAACTGCACAACAGCACATCTTTTTTGAACCCGAAGGGCCACCATATATGGAGGATCCTAATTTGTTGAAAAGTTCCAGAAACATAACTGGATCTTTTTTACCTTCTTGTCTGAATTATATCTAGCAATCACTGTTGCTTCAGCTGTTACAAGCTAGACATTGCTAAATTTAAAGTTCCAGAGAAATGAGATACAGAAAGATAGGGACACTAGAAAGCTGCAGTCCTTGCATTGAGGATGCTAATATAAACAATATCCACATGTATTATTGCTGAAGTCCTTTTACCATAGTTTAGCAAGAAAAAATCAGCATGTTGGGCTGACAGTTTCTCATAATAATAATAAATAAATAAATAAATAAATAAATAAATAATAAGAGCCTGTAGTACAGTGGACTAAAGCACTGTTATTAACATCTGCTGCTTGCAGTTATTGCAAGTTCAAATCTCACCAGGCTCAAGGTTGACTCAGCCTTCCATCCTTTCAAAGGTAGGTGAAATGAGGACCCAGATTGTGGGGGCAATAAGCTGACTTTGTATAAATATACAAACGTATGAAGGCTATTGCTTAACGCATTGTAAGCCGCCCTGAGTCTCCGGAGAAGGGCGGCATATAAATTAAAGCAATAATAATAATAATAATAATCATCATCATCATCATCATCAACATCATCTTATACTTGGACTGTTCTCTCCTTTCCTATCCTGATTATTTTTCCCTTATTTTAATATTTTAGGTGTTAATAGTTGGTGGGTCATTTGGGCTCCGTGAATTTGCACAGATTCGATATGATATTCAAAAGATTCGTGGCAAGGTAAGCAGAATTCTTCTCCTTGTAGGATACAAGATTCAAGAATATTAGCCAACTTTTAAAGGGAAGGATGGTATTTACTTTCCAACAGAGAGCTGAAATTTTGAAATTTTCATCCCACACAAAGTCCTTTCTATTGTATTTTTCTTGCCCATTTTCAAAGCCCAAGAGAACAGTATATTGACAACAAAACCTATTCATTCATTCATTCATTCATTCATTCATTTCAATCAATCAATCAATTTGCATCCCTATTTTTGCCCACAAGACAGATTATGAGAGTCTACATCTATTTTATTTTTATTTTTTACATTTATATACAGTTTTTCTGCCATTACACTCAAGGAAATTCAAGCCCTGTGCCAGCCAGCGCAAAACAGAAAGCTATGAGAATAAAATCTGAAAGACTTTAGTTCCATGTTATAAACTTCCCGAGAGCAATTAATAAAACAGTAAGGCTTTGCCTTGAAATAAATTGTCAGCATTCTACTAGCAGGGGAAAGGTAGAAGGGGTGATAAAACTGTTTGTTGCTTTATTTCTTTATTGGTTAATGTGATCCAGGGCAGTGTACAAAATCATTAAACAAAAATACAAAAGAAAAGTAATACAGGAAGCTGAAGCAATTAATTGTTGATGAGGACTAAAATACATTAAAGTTCACCAATTGGCAACTAAATTTATCCTGACCAAGGGAAACAGCCAAGTCTTAACTGCCTTTCCAAACATCTGCAGGGTTGGAGTCAACCAGGTGTTGAGGGGAGATCATTTCAAAAGGAAGGGGCTGCTATTGAGTAAGCAGGTACCTCTTGGGTCCCTCAAGGTGATACTGTTTCAGAAAAAGGGACCTGGAATGGGCCTTCTCTGTTGGACCATTTGGGATGGGAAGATACCATGATAAAATAAGGGTACTCATGACAGACAAAGCTTTTGGCAGCAGGGAATTGCATGAATTGGTCTGAATGTCAAACCAAGTGTATGAATGCAGGGCAAGCAAAAATAGCAATAGAAGTTGCAGCGTTGCTTCTCATGGAAGAGCAAAAGCCTGGAGACTGTTCTTGTATAGTCCCAGATCTAGGATAGCTTGACTGTTCTCTCCTTGAAGGAGAAGGTGATGGCCTTTCTCTGCCTTCATAGCTTCTGACATGTTTAGAGGCTAAACACCCTGCCAGAATTTCAAGCTCTCATTATCTAAGATAAGTCTTTATCTTCTAGGGCTGTAATTAATCTAGGTAAGTGATTATCAGCTGATTCCTCAAGTTGATGGTTCATATGGTCTGCCTTTCATCGTAACAACTTAGAGTTTAACCCAGGGGTGAAATGCTCTCGGTTCAGACCGGATCGCCCGATCCGGTAGCGATGGCGGCAGGTGGTTCGGAGAACCGGTAGCAAAAATCCCTGCGGCCCCCCCCCCATGCCCAGCTGAGCCGCACGATCATCAGAAGCTTTTTTTTTTTACTTTTAAAAGCATTTTTTCTACAACCTCTTCCGACGAAAAAATGCTTTTAAAAGTAAAAAAAAAAAAAGCCTCTGATGATTACGCGGCTCATCTGGGATTATCAGAGGCTTTTCAAAGCATTTTTTTCTGCAACCTCTTGGCCGAAGAGGTGGTAAAAAAAATGCTTTGAAAAGTCTCTGACGATCCCAGCTGAGTTCCCTGATCGGCAGAGAAGCATTTTTAAAAGAGCCTCTCTGACGATCCCAGCTGAGTTCCCTGATTGGCAGAGAGGCATTTTTTTTTATTTTTATTTGAAAGTACAAACTTAACAAAACAAATCACAACAAAACATACAAAACATGTAAACATATAAACAAAAATTCAAATATATATCAAGTTTATCGTAACTGTACTGTATGTTCTTATTTGTGCTTTTGACTCCTCATTGGCAGAGAGGCATTTTTTAAAAAGCCTCTCTGACGATCCCAGCTGAGTTCCTGATCGGCAGAAAGGCTTTTCAAAGCATTAGAAAAAATGCTTTGAAAAGTTTTTTTTTTAAAAAAAGTTGGCCACGCCCACCCAGTCACATTACCGCACCACCACCAAGCCACACCCACAGAACCGGTAGTAACAGATTTTACATTTCACCCCTGGTTTAGCTAATGGTCTAAATATAGTAGCCACAGTATATAATATCAGGTAAGGCGAAACATCTTAATGTACTCCAGCTGATAATTAAGACGATTCTGGAGAATGAAGTCTAGTCATAATTAACCCGGTTTGAATATTGCTCTATAGTTTACTTTAGCATGATTTATTAAATAGAATTGGAAAGTTTCAAATAATATAGTGAGCCATAAACTATGTTTTACAAACAGCAGTATCTGAATTCATTCTCTAAAATATATCTGGTTACCCACCAACATGAATGAATGAATAGATAAAGTTTCACTGAATATGTCAATATGCAGCTCCTGATCAGAGTGATGGACCTGGAATTGCTGTATATACACTATTATCAGGAAAGTAAAAAACACATCATTTCTAACAATATTGGGAAATAAGAAAGAACTGTTGGCAATGAATAGAGATGAAAATTTGTTCAAAATTCATTGTGAATATTCATAAATGTCTAGCAATTCCTCAGAATTTTATGTTCTTGTGAGTTAGCATCAAGAATCTTTCTATAAATGCATGAATTTCAAATCTTTATAAGACATATAGACTAAATGCTGCTAAAACATATCATTCAAAAAGTTGAATGCAGAATTCAAAAAGTTGAATTTTAGTTGCAACTATAATTTATATTACATCTTCATAAGAAGCTGTACCTTTCTGTCTGATCACGTAGACAACTCCTGTCTCTGATTTTCTCTGTAACATTCAAATAGAATATTACAGAATGCATTATAATACCTAAATCTTTTAATTAATTTTTTAACATCAGAGCTAGCTATAGCTTGCTTTCACTGAAATTGTTCATTCCAGGGAAGAAAAAAGCTGTTTCCTTTGGATTTTTTGTTTTAAAACTGGCAATTGCTTATAATCCATCATTGAATATGAATCATTTTTGATTTCTCAATATAATGGGAAAGAACTCACAGGTGCTTGGACATGCTGGCCATTAGCACACAGGATTATAGGATTCGGAATCAGACTATTGGTAAGATTCCTGGACTTTTGGCTTCTTGTCTTTTCCAAAAGGTAGCACCTGTTCTTTATTCATGTAGAATAAATGTATTATGTTCTAAATGGAGTCTCCGGAGAAGGGCGGCATATAAATTAAAGCAAAAATAAAATAAATAAAATGAATAAAATGTATGCAAGTGGTTAATTCCAATTAATTTTTATTAAGAAAAGTAAAGGATTTGAGTGTTACAGTCCAATACAACAATATTGGCTGGGTTAAACATCTATTATTATAAATACAAGCATTATTGAATCCGGTAGGGCCATGTAATATTTCATATTCAAATTTAAAATAATGTTTCATAGTGCATAGGATCATGAATTTGGCATCTGTCTGCAATTCTTTAAAGTGATAGGCCTTTTCTCAGAGAACTATGTAACTGATCTCTCCAACTCCAACACAGTTCTGGAAAAGAACACGGTTGTTTTAAACAGGTGCAGACATGTGTTGCATTAGCACCCACACCCTTTCCATAAAGCCTTTATAGGCTCAGATCTAAAGCATTATACAGATAGAATCCAACATCTTAAGACATTTGCATTACTACCCTCAAGAGTAATCAAGGTATTGGTTACAAAAACAAAATAGCATTCAAAAACAATCCCATCAATTTTGATATAAAAGAAACGATAAAGGTCCTTATTTTATCTGTCTTATAGGTCAGAGTTCCCCAATCTTTCCAGCTTTGCGGACTGGCGGGGGAGGGGAGAGGGGATGGTTTCCTGCGAGTGAGTGGCAAGCACACACATGCAGCTCCATTTGCGCAAGGGGCGGGCACTCATGGCCGCCACTCACACATCCCCGCTGCTCGTGCAAGTGGGAAGACACACTTGCTGCTTTGTAACCCAGTTCCCAAGGGCTCACGGCCCAGTAGTGGGCCACAGCCCAGTTGTTAGGGACCCCTGTTATAGGGGCTTTAGAAGTGATTTAAACTTAAATATTTATAAAACACTTCAGTTTGAAAAGCACAAGGTAAATACTTAATTTACAGACTTCCCCTGTACTGTTGTAAAAATTTACTAGATGTCACTACAGAAGCTATTTTAGCTGATACTTAACAAAACTTAAACTGAGTCCTGATTTTATTAACTTTAACCATCAAGGAGAAATGAATCAATTGGATGAAAGATCTAATGCCTTTAATGAAACCGTCAAGAACATTTCAGTTCATATATAAATCAAAAGACTCGGTTAAATTCCATAATTTATTTACACCCTACATAAATTAGATTTCCTAGTTGCTTTCAGAGAGGCACCATTTTGAAACTAATTACTACGGTGCAGGTAGGTAATATCTATTTGACAGGTAATAGAATTTGATTGTAATGTCTCTCTGGACAGTCACAAAAAGGAATATCTTTGGGAACGTGTTGTTTCAATATAGTCAGATTTTTTTTTTTAATTTGGAGTTCCAAAGGGCCACATAGAAAGAAAAGTAAGAGTTATAGAATAAACTAATTTTAAATCAAACTTAAAAACAAAAGTCAAATCTGCACATGCAAAGAAGAAATCATGATGACCTAAAGTTCTGTCTATAAAGACACAATATTAGATGCGAGTCCATGTTTGCATATTCAAAGTTAAATTTTCAGACAAGAATATTCTTTTTGAAGAAGGAAAGTTTTGAAGCATTGCAATATAAAACATTTCCACTTTCGCACCCAAGCCTCAAGGGCATTTTGTTTCAAATCTTGCACTTCAGGCTATTTAAGTGGTTTGTAAAAGTACAGGTACAGCATATTAAGCAGGCTTTACAAAGGCACCTTCAGGAATTGTCTTTTAATATTTTAAACATAGGTGTCTTACTTTTCTTATTCCCTTGCCCCTTATTCTTCCATTATATTCAGGATGAGTCAGCCAGCTATTCAGTAGCAGAGTTACAGTTCCAAAAGAAGAACTTATGTACCAAGATACGCATTCAAGTCAAGTTGAATCAAGTCTTTTTGACACAATTTTAATTGGAGAGGTGGTAAATAAATGGTCTCAATATGATCTTTTATTTCCTCTGAACCAGAGAGCACTTTTACGTTTTAAAAAAGTCCATTCAAGAGAGCACATCATTTAATTAACTATTTGACAAAGGGTTCTTTAGAATTCACAAACTTGTATGTATTTTGTAGTTCTTCAGATAGTCTCATAAAAGGTAGTGATTGCCTCAACAAGTTTCTAGAATATTCTTCTATCATAGATACAGGTAGTCCTCGACTTACAACCACAATTGAGCCCAAAATTTCTGCTGCTAAGTGAGACACTAAGTGTCTGCTTTCATCCTCTTATATTACCCAAAGCTTATGTCCTTGCATTTTGGAATCTTGGCTATAGCCAGAGAGAGGAAATAAATCTTAAGTACCAGAGCCATTGTGATTTAACCATTCATAAGCTTTTCTTGTCTGCCTGCCTGCCTGCCTGCCTGCCTGCCTGCCTGCCTGCCTGCCTATCTATCTATCATCTATCTATCTATCTATCTATCTATCTATCTATCTATCTATCTATCTGATTAATTTTCTGCCCATCTTGCCTAGTGGCGAGTCTGAGCTGCTTATAAAATTAAAAACCATAAAACCATAAAAAATAAATATTTCTATAAACAATAAAACTAGAATTACACTCAAAGTAACACTACAATTAAAAGTCTGTGTAACAATTCTGTGAGATAAATTAGCCTGAGAGAGGTTGACTGGTCCCAGGTCACTCCCTGATCCTTACAACAAGTGGAATTTAATCTTTTTTTACCATTACACCATATTGGCTCCAAATAATCCATTTAACCTATTGCTCTTCTGCAACAGTAGCTAATTGGCTGCTTCATGGAAGTATATCAACAAGGCTAAAAAGTCCCCACCGTTCAGTTTCTGCACTTGAAAACTATTGTGGCTGATTAGATTGAGTGTTTATGTCCTATAACAGTGTTGGCAAACCTTTTTGGCACTGGGTGCCAAAATGGGACTGTGCGCATGTGTGTGCCACAGAACTGGAAGAGCAGCCGCCTGGTGTGCATGCATGCACTGGGAAGATGATCTTCCGGTTTCCGGCATGTGCATGCACACTGGGCGGCTGCTCTTCTGGTTTCTGGCACACGTGTGCATGGAGACCATCTGGCCAGTGCGCATGTGCACGCCCGAAATCAGAAGAGCAGCCACCCGGTATGCATGCACGCGCTGGGAAGATGATCTTCTGGTTTCCGGTGCGTGCATGTGCACCGGCCACCTGATGTTCCAGTTTCTCGTGCACATGTGCATGCAAAGACCAGCTTGCCGGAAACCAGAAGATCATCTTCCCGGCACATGCATGCGCACCGGGTGGCTGCTCTTCCGGTTTCCAGCACGCACATCATGTAGAAGAAGAGCAACGGGCAACGGCTCATGTGCCCGCTCTGCGTGCCACTTCTGGCACGCGTGCCATAGGTTCACCATCACTGTCCTATAAAGTAAGCTAATTCGTTTTAAAGCCAAGCTTGCTTTTCTGTGGGCAAGAGAACCTCATTGGTCTTCCAGTTTTAAACTTGCCTCAAATCAAGAATTAGCTCCTCAGCTTTCTCCAGCTACATACCATTAGGAGAGCTCATTTCAGAATTTACTTTAGCTCCACATCTTTGTTCACACAGTGTTGGTTAATAGTCACCACAATGATATTTTATATAGATTTTTTTTTCTCTTCTCTTCTCTTCTCTTCTCTTCTCTTCTCTTCTCTTCTCTTCTCTTCTCTTCTCTTCTCTTCTCTTCTCTTCTCTTCTCTTCTCTCCTCTCCTCTCCTCTCCTCTCCTCTCCTCTCCTCTCCTCTCCTCTCCTCTCCTCTCCTCTCCTCCCTTCCCTTCCCTTCCCTTCCCTTCCCTTTTTCTAACAGCCTGTCATAATAGCACAGCTAAAATCCATCTGAAGATAGCACTGGCTAACTCAATATAAAATATGTGCTTGAGGGTGTATTATGATAACAGGTGACATGAGCATGTCTTTCTATTCTAGTTATTGTTTGAACAAGTGACCTTTCTGATTATGTAGCTGAAATAATACATTGGGGCAGACTTAAATATTTTATGGGGCCCACCTTGGCTACACCAAAATGAATAAAATGTAAGAAATAGATAAATTAGTTTTAAAAAATAAATTGCACTATAGGCCACTCTCAGAATTGCAAACTGAAAGGAGAGAGAGAACACATTTTCTACAACTGTATTTAAACATATGTGTATGACAAAAGCACTCCCATGTACTTTCTTTGTGCTGATCATTACTTTGCATTCAATCTCAAATACTTCACTATTGATCCTATGTCTTACTAGTCCGTTTCCCTATACTTCTAGAACTTCTTATCACTTTAAAAGCATTACAGCAGGCATTCAGAATTTGTTCAATCTATTCAGTATTTTTCTGAGAGCCCAATCTCTTAATATATGCTACAGTTAACTTCTGGCAGTTGAATTTCTCTTCAACTTACTAGCATTCCAGCATGCAAAAAACAAAATCTTGGATAATGAGTTTTGTAAATATAATCAGTCTTGAGACATTGAATTTTAATGAGGCTTCTGCAATCTGGAGCTATTTATTTTGTGATTGCTATTGGTCTAAACCAAGAGGGGTTATGGGAACATTCTTACCTATGAAAATAAATAAACCTGAACTTCCTTTGCGATTTATTTCAGCTTTCCATTTTATGAATAGAAATTAATGTGAAAGATTATTAATAAAATGCTTATAATGATATAGATTATCTTTCTTCCCCTTACTTGAAATAATTAAGGTTTTCATGCTAAGCATAAATTATTGGACAAACCTACTATGATAGAGCCTATTGGAATTATGATTAGCTGAGAATGAACTGTGTAAGAATTCCTTTTCCTTTTCTCTATACAGGGAATTGCCTGTATTTGAAGGTGCAGGGAAATTACAATCCTTCATAGGTTAAGTTTTCTTTCTAATTAGAAGTATTTAATTGCTGTATTTTATTAATCAGATGGATCCAGAATTGGAAAAAAAGCTCAAAAAGAGTAAGGTGACACTAGAAGAAGAATATGAGGTACGATATTGGTATATTTGTTTTGTTATATGGCTCTTTGGTTATAATATGTATTCTAGCCATGTCTAAAATTAAATGAACTTTAACTTTGATTCATAGAGACCCAGCAAAAACAAATTGCTTTGAAAAGTCAAAGCTTTGTAGGATGCAACCCCCATTTTTCATGTTCACACAGTGCTGCAAATGCAGTTTTACTGTTAGAAAAACTGCAGATCCAATTAGAATGTATATGTAGTGTTGTGTTGCACTTGCCAGCTTTAAGATAGGATCCATGTGGCTAATTGCAAATATGTATTATTCTTTAGTGATACAGACTGTTAATCTACCAGCTTCTTGGACTCGCTGTACAATTCTAGCCTCATTTGGTTCTCAGCATTAAAATGAATACCAGATTTTGGAACCCCAAATCGAAATGGATCCACATATTATTTAAATAGACATTAATGTTATTCCAAATTAAATTTTATATATAGACGTAATCCAACCACTAGAAACAGCAAAATGTTCCAGTAAAGAGCTGTGGTGGTGCAGTGGTTAGAATGCAGCATTGCAGGCTAATTCTGCTGACTGCCAGCAGTTAAATTCTCACCTGCTCAAGGTTGATTTAGCTTTCCATCTTTTCAAGGTCAAGGACCCAGATTATTGGGAGCAATATGCTGACTCTGTAAACCGCTTAGAGAAGGCTGTAAAATGGTATATAAATCTAAGTGCTATTGCCATTGCTAATTATAGAAGTAAAACATACAAAAGTATGAAGGCTATTGCTTAACGCATTGTAAGCCGCCCTGAGTCTCCGGAGAAGGGCGGCATATAAATCAAATTAAAAAAAACTCACAAATAGTATTTTTTTTTTTACATTCTTCAGATGAATTAATTCAATTCTTGGTAGTACAGTAGAGCCTTGGTAGTACAGTGGTCTAAGGCACCCTGTTATTAAGCTGGTTATTAAGACCAGCTGCCTGCAATTACTGCAGGTTCGAATCTCGCCAAGGCTAAAGGTTGACTCAGCCTTCCATCCTTTCTAAGGTAGGTAAATTGAGGACCCAGTTGTGGGGGCAATAAGCTGACTTTGTATAAATATACAAAAGGATGAAGGCTATTGCTGAACACATTGTAAGCCGCCCTGAGTCTCCAGAGAAGGGCGGCATATAAATCAAATTTAAAAAAAAAAAATTCTACTGATTACACAATCAGCAAAAGAATCCTGCTCCTTAATTCATTTTTAATGAAAATAATATAAAACAAATATCCCCACTGATAAAATGGGAAGCAAGGAAAACAATAGTAAAACAGAATTACAATGGATTAAATGATATATGCATTTTCATTTGCACTAATGAAGTATAGCTTTTAGACAGAAGGTGATGGTGATAGACAAAGATGGAATATTCCCTATCGTAAATTTTTAAGCTGATCCTCTATAGAAGCTAAAAGAAAATCTCAGGCACCTCTTTCTACCCAATAAAATTTCATAGCTTTTCAGTATGAAAAGCTGATTCTAGCTGATACACTTATTTCATTGTCTAGGCTGCTGGGTGGAGGAGGGGAAATGGGAATTCAGGGTCACTTCCCTTAAAGATCATGGATTAGAATGGACAGAAACAAGCAATGGCGGTACATAAATGTAACTGTTTTACAGTACTTATCGGTCCAACTTCAAATGTTGTACTGGACAGAGTATCACATCACATCAGTAGAAAGCCTATCAGTGTCTAAACCCAAAAATAATCATAATATCAAAAATAAACCCAAGATAGTCAGTCAAATGACCAAAGAGGAAAGAATAGAGTGAAAATCTGATCCCATCTAAACTCTCCTAATTTTAGATGTGCTAATGATTCTCTACTTTAGACCTCAGACAATGTTGATTGGACCTGTTGTTGGTGAAGTGTTATGGAAATGAATTTTATTGACATACTTTATTTTAATGCTGTAATCTATTTTGTATCTTTGAAAAACATAATAAAATTATTATTTTTTATCTATCTAACACTATGTGGAAAACTCATATAAATGAAACATTTGCTTTCTCTCTCTCCCCCCCCTCTCTCTGTATATGTATACATAAACACACACACACACACACACACACACACACACACACAAACAATTCTCCATTTTTTCCTATAGTTATGGAGGTAGGAAAGCAGTATGGAAGTAATATTTGTATTGAAACACACAGGCCTAGCAAGGTGCCCTGTCTAAATCAGATTGCACTTCAGATATTTGAAGGATAATAATGATGCAACAATAACATAATGTTCTAATTTGGGACATAATAATATCTGAAAGCTGGGAGTGTTGTGTCTAAACTGTTAATTTTCAGTATCCAGACACAAGTGAATTTCTAGCTGATAATATACAATCAAACATTCCCATTTCACTTTCCCTGAGTTTTTAAAATATGTTTTATTGCCTATTTCAAAGCTTCACAGACTGTTTCAACCTTCTTTCATAATCCTGAATGAATCAATTACATCATTTTTGTTAACTAAAGATATACATGCTGCCCACCCCTGATTCTAATAAAATGAGATGCTACTCTGAGTTGAGCTGCAATATATTGTATTGTCATTTGTATTTTAGAAAATCCTGCACTTTTCAGTGGATAATTTGGATAATAAATCACTCAGCCATCTCTTATTTTCCATTTATTAGGGATTACCTAGTATTACCTAGATTTGAGTTGGGAATTTCATTTTGTTGATCTGAGAGCTGAAGAAATAATTTATTTTAGGCTGGTGGATCATGTTCAGAAGAGAATGTTTTCACACATTCTCTTCCCTTCCTTTTCCACCCCACAAAACACACTATTTTAGATAAAAGGTCTTTAGAACTACTTTAGAACAAGGGGAGGGATATTGCTTTTTGCTTTCTATGTAGTTTCCACCTCCCCTAGAAATTGTAATAAGGTAATAACAGTTTCTGAGCATAGCAAAGAGGGCTGAAAAGAGCCAGATGGAAATTAATGATTCCTACCATATCCATCTAACCCAAAGGTCCCAATTTTTTACTTTAGCTACTTTGAAGAAAAAGGTGATTACGCCGAAGTATGGTTTTATTTGAATTAATTTTTAGAATACTGCCTTACTATTTATCTCTACAAACTTTTATAGTCATAGCTGAGTTTGCATACTGCAATACTCACCCATCCCCATAAACTAGCTGATTGTTACTTTAGATCAGTGGTGGGATTCAAATTTTTTTACTACCAGTTCTGTGGGCGTGGCATGGCTTGGTGGGCGTGGCTTGGTGGGAGTGGCAGGGAAAGGATACTGTAAAATCTCCATTGTCACCCCACTCCAGGGGAAAGTTACTGCAAAATTCCCATTTCCTCCCGATCAGCTGGGACTCGGGAGGCAGAGAATAGATGGGGTCGAGGCTAGTCAGAGGTGGCATTTGCCGGTTGTCCGAACTACTCAAAATTTCCGCTACCAATTCTCTATAACTGGTCAGAACCTGCTGAAACCCACCTCTGCTTTAGATTATAGTTGGTTTCATAGTCAGCCAGATGTTTAGATTGGATTTGGCATTTTTGTCCACCTATCAAGTCCTTCCCAAGGACCTGAGATAGGGAGATGTTGCTGTTTGATAATATTAAAAGAATTGTCACACTAATGTCAGCCTCATGATGCTTGCTTGCTTTCGGCTGCCATTGTAACAGGAGCAGGGAGGTATTGTAGGTACTTGGGAGCTGGTGGAGATGACTCGGAAAAGGGAGGAAAATTCTCACCGTCTTCTTAGCAGCTCCAGAGAGAGCTGATAACTGTCAAGGTGAACCGGGCATCCCAGAAGGATAGGGCCGCCTGAAGAAGTATCCCACATGACACCTTGGGGAGATGTGGATTGGACATTCAACCTGGGTCCTTGGGAGAAGGGATTTGGGGATGCTTTCAATATGTAATTTTTGTGCCTATTGCCTCAGAGACTTTGCTTTTGTTTCGCTGCATTCAGTTCATATTCAGTAAAAATACTTTCCCCAGTTCCATGGAGTTGGGGTTTTCCTTTCTTGAGTTTTGAACGGAGGCACGCCTGACACTGATGTAAGCTGTTTCAAGTAAAGCTGCTTTTTGCTAATGACTGATGGCGAATTTATCAATGCTGACGGGGTTCAAGTGGTGCTCCAGATGTTTTGGAATTGCACCCAAAACACCTATTATTATTGTTACTATCTTTGCTTTGTTTTTGCCACAGTCATTCTTCCCTTATTTGCAAGTATTATTATTATATACACATCAGCTGGGATCGTCAGAGATTTTTCAAAGCATTTTTTTTTACCACCTGTTCAGCCAAGGGTTGCAGAAAAAAATGCTTTGAAAAATCTCTGACGATCCCAGCTGAGTTGCCTGATCGGCAGAGGCTTTTCAAAGCATTAGAAAAAATGCTTTGAAAAGTTAAAAAAAAAAAAAAAGTTGGCCATGCCCACCCAGTCACATTACCCCCACTCCCACCAAGCCACGCCCACAGAACCGGTAGCAACGAATTTTACATTTCACCCCTGATCTGCACCTATACTATGCCAATACATTATGACATCTTAGGTTCTTGGGAAGAACTTGATGAAGATGAAGGCCAAAGTCATGCAAAGATCTGGCAGCTGATGTGTATATAATAATAATACTTGCAAATAAGGGAAGAATGACTGTGGCAAAAACAAAGCAAAGATAGTAACAATAATAATAGGTGTTTTGGGTGCAATTCCAAAACATCTGGAGCACCACTTGAACCCCGTCAGCATTGATAAATTCGCCATCAGTCATTAGCAAAAAGCAGCTTTACTTGAAACAGCTTACATCAGTGTCAGGCGTGCCTCCGTTCAAAACTCAAGAAAGGAAAACCCCAACTCCATGGAACTGGGGAAAGTATTTTTACTGAATATGAACTGAATGCAGCGAAACAAAAGCAAAGTCTCTGAGGCAATAGGCACAAAAATTACATATTGAAAGCATCCCCAAATCCCTTCTCCCAAGGACCCAGGTTG
This sequence comes from Pantherophis guttatus, assembly GCF_059756535.1. Classification (NCBI taxonomy): domain Eukaryota; kingdom Metazoa; phylum Chordata; class Lepidosauria; order Squamata; family Colubridae; genus Pantherophis; species Pantherophis guttatus. The sequence continues at coordinate 72,506,258 of NC_142063.1, forward strand.
AATGTCCAATCCACATCTCCCCAAGGTGTCATGTGGGATACTTCTTCAGGCGGCCCTATCCTTCTGGGATGCCCGGTTCACCTTGACAGTTATCAGCTCTCTCTGGAGCTGCTAAGAAGACGGTGAGAATTTTCCTCCCTTTTCCGAGTCATCTCCACCAGCTCCCAAGTACCTACAATACCTCCCTGCTCCTGTTACAATGGCAGCCGAAAGCAAGCAAGCATCATGAGGCTGACATTAGTGTGACAATTCTTTTAATATTATCAAACAGCAACATCTCCCTATCTCAGGTCCTTGGGAAGGACTTGATAGGTGGACAAAAATGCCAAATCCAATCTAAACATCTGGCTGACTATGAAACCAACTATAATCTAAAGCAGAGGTGGGTTTCAGCAGGTTCTGACCAGTTATAGAGAATTGGTAGCGGAAATTTTGAGTAGTTCGGACAACCGGCAAATGCCACCTCTGACTAGCCTCGACCCCATCTATTCTCTGCCTCCCGAGTCCCAGCTGATCGGGAGGAAATGGGAATTTTGCAGTAACTTTCCCCTGGAGTGGGGTGACAATGGAGATTTTACAGTATCCTTTCCCTGCCACTCCCACCAAGCCACGCCCACCAAGCCATGCCACGCCCACAGAACTGGTAGTAAAAAATTTGAATCCCACCACTGATCTAAAGTAACGATCAGCTAGTTTATGGGGATGGGGTTTTTTTTACCACCTGTTTTTTTTTTACCACCTGTTCAGCCAAGGGGTTGCAGAAAAAAATGCTTTGAAAAGCCTCTGACGATCCCAGCTGAGCCGTGCGATCATCAGAGGCTTTTTTTTTTAACTTTTAAAAGCATTTTTTTGTAGGAAGAGGTTGTAGAAAAAATGCTTTTAAAAGTAAAAAAAAAAGCCTCTGATGATAGTGTGGCTCAGCTGGGCATGGGGGGAGGGGCGCAGGGATTTTTGCTACTGGTTCTCCGAACCACCTGCCGCCATCGCTACTGGATTGGGCGATCCAGTCCGAACCGGGAGCATTTCACCCCTGGTGCAGATGCATGCAATATGGCCTTTTAGAATTGACAGATGGAAAATTTATCAATGTGCTGATTTTGTAAGTGCTGTCCAAGACTTTTTGGTATGGCACTCAGCGTGCTGATAACCTCTGAGACCACCACAGCCAGTTTATACCATAATCTTTCAATTTTGAAATCATTATTCTTCAACGTTATATTAAACATGCTATTATTCAACTTATTATTTAACAAAATAATTATTATGTTACGGTTTGTCTCACAGTCAGCCAGATATTTAGACTGGATTTGGCATTTTCATCCACCTATCGAATCCTTCCCAAAGACCTGTGATATTATTATATTTTGTATGAGCCCTTGTGGTTCATTGTTCAGTATGTTGTGTGAAGCCAGAGAATGGGGTTAAGTCAGGGGTGAAATTCAGCCGGTTCTATCCAGCTCGGGCGAACCAATAGCGGCGGCTGCAGGAGGCTCCGCCCACCCATGCAGACGTCATGATGTCGCTTTTCTGTGACGATTTTAAGGCTTTGTGCATGCGCAGATGACGGCGCACGCACATTTGCAAACCGGTTGGGAAGGTAAGTGAATTTCATCCCTGGGTTAAGTCAATTAATTAATGATGCTTTTAGTATGTTATGTGAACGCTTTCCATTTAATAGCATACATATTGCAGAAATAGACAAATAACATTTCTATGTTATGATTTCCCTTCTTCCTTTCTTTTTCCATAGAAAATAAAAAATACCTCATTTGATGACTGGAAGAACGTCAGAGGGCCCCGTCCATGGGAAGAGACTGGGTCTGATCAAGAGAAGCAGCAGTAGCAGTAAATTTTGCCTAAAAGTCAACAACTTTGCTAATTAACTACTTTCGCCTTTGAACTGTTTTCTTCCTCCTGTAAGATGCCTAAGATGGGTGAATTAATAGAATCAACTATTAAGAATATGGCTGTGTTTGGCATAGCTAAGCAGAAGCCTTATAAATAAATATTTTGAACTCTGCCACAGCAATTGATAATGCTACACCTGGCATTAGTCAAATAAATTTAGCTAAGAACATGAGTTTTTATGTCCTTAATGATTTGAAAGGCAAAATACTCTCATAAAGGTAGGTTGTGTCCCAGTAATTTAGTTTCAGACACTTACCTTTTTATTAGATTTGTGTTATTAGGACAAAAATCTGTTCCATCCATATCCATTTATATTTGCAATTCATCCTAAACTTTGTATGCAACTTTACTTAATATATGTAATCAAAATATGGTTTCTTGGGGAACTCACATTAACATAACTATTCCTAACATACTTCGTTAAGTATGTTAACTATGTAAGCCTGGCTAGGTGGCTCAGTGGCCAAGACACTGAGCTTGTCGATCAGAAAGGTCGGTGGTTCGAATCCCTAGTATAGGTCTCCTGTGTGAGCAGAGGGTTGTACTAGATGACCTCAAAGATCCCTTCCAACTCTGTTACTGTTACTGTCACTGTTCATGAGAGTCTCTAAAGATAAATTAAGTGATGCTCAATTCTTCTCATTCTGCTGTTCAATCTATCCTAAAGCTAAGAAGCATTTCACAGGCAAATCCAATTCTAACAGCTGTTCAAGGCATGTCCTAAGAATTCACCCCAACTTGAGGTACATCATCAAAATCATTGCTAACCATAATGGCATCTAGTTTTGAGACCCAGTTTTGTGTAATGGTTGAAGCATCAGTCTAGAAACCAGGATACCATGAGTTTCAGTCCCACCTTAGGAATACAGCGAGCTGGGTGACTTTGGACCAGTCACTTTGTCTTAGCCTTAGAAAGGAGGCAATGGCACACCATTTCTGAAAAACCTTGCCACATACACTTCAGGGATTTGTCCAGGCAATCTCCGAGAATCAGACATGATTGAACAAAAGAAAAAAGTTTTATATGTTCTCATCAGGGTCATTTTAAGGGCTCATAATATATGAAGCTGCATTGGATTCCCGCCCCCACCGGCAGAGCATTACTGTATGTTGAAGTAAGCAAAGTATGAGAAAGGATCAAAGATGACGAAACTGTAGCTACCTGCCTTCATCACCTGTCCTGAATGTCTTCTGTTGATCTCATGTGTCTCTTATAGGCAAATTAGATCTTGTTTTAATTTTTTTCAAAGAATTATCCCCCCCCCTCTCTTTTGAGGAATATTTGCTCCATTTATACACCATGTTAAGATTTGTAACCCATAATCAAGCCAAAAATTTAGAAAAACTGATACTTGTAGAACCTAATTCAGTATCATCCCTTTCAGTTTCCTATTTACCTGTTGGAGTTTTTGTGTAGACAGACAGACAGACTGACTGACTGACTGACTGACTGACTGACTGATTGACTGTCTACCATCAATATATTAATGATACCAAATCCCAAACTGTCATATGATTTTCTCCAGTGGCGTCACATTCACATAGGAGCCTTAAAGGTGCCTCCGACACGAACAGGAGGCGACATAGATGTTAAATAAGAGAGAGGAGAGAAGATCAAACCCTGATTTTCCAGAGACCTTTGCTGTTGATAGCCCATCTCTTTCTCATGTTGTGTGAACCTGGCCAGTATTGTTTTGCTTAGCCATGATATATTCAACAAACAAAAACTGAGTCCTGTACTGTTATAGGCCATTGACTCAGGATTACAGCCCATATTTTCTGTTCTGAATAGAAATTACTCTGAGCTGAGAATTCTGTACTCATAATATTGAGATCTATCCCTGTTTTCTTACCCAAAATCCTTTTAAGTGCAAGTGCTAGGCATGGAATCTATTACCGTACTTTTTGGAGTATAAGACACACTTCCCCCCCCCCCAAAAAAAGAGGGTGGAAATGTTGGTGCATCTTATACACTGAATACAGCCATTTTTGGCCTCCCGAAACCCCACTCTGCGTGTCCCATTTTTGCCAAAAACAGGCCCATTTTTCACAAAAATGGGATGCGCAGAGGGTTTGGGAGGCCTGCAGAGTGCTCCTGGGGCTGGGGACGGCAAAAATGCGACACATGGGGGGTTTGGGAGGCCAAAATTAGGGCCGTTTTTCATGAAAACAGGATGCGCAGAGGGTTTGGGAGGCCTGCAGAGTGCTCCTGGGGGCCAGGGAAGGCAAAAACACGACTCGTGGAGGCCCAAAACTATTTTTTTTCTTGTTTTCTTCTTCAAAATCTTGGTGCGTCTTATACTCCGGTGCGCCTTACAGTCCGAAAAACATGGTATATTGGATAACTGAGTTCTATATGGGGGAAAGCCAACAGTTATTTTCCTTGGTTACTTTCCTTGAGAGCATTTCAACCATTCAGTGATCATTTACCAGGCAGAATTCTGCTTGTTTACATGAGAATATACTAATTTTTTTGTTTTATACAGCAGTGGCATTTGACTAAATATAAGTTCATAAAGCCACAGGAGTTACTGTGGCCCATAAATTGCTCGGTCTGCCTGCCAAACATTTCATTCTTCACTGTCCTCATTCTCTGCAATTTGCTAGCGGCAGCTTTTTCCTATGAAATCAGTGAGAGTGTTGACATGCAACAAGTCATCCAATAAAGCTATGGAAATTTTTTAACACAGCAGTTTTAGGTACAAGCATCTTCCAGCAATATTTTCTCATGCTCTGTATGTATTTAGATTCCAAGAGGCTGTGAATAATTCATTTGAGGCCTTCTGTTCATTTGTGCCATTTTGTATGTGTCTTTATTTAAAATATATTTATTTCAGAGATATTTGTATCTCATCTTTCATTAATATTAGTTCAATGGCAAGCAAAATAAATGGAACTGTAAAACCTGTTGCTCTAAGACTATTCCAGTTCATAGAAAAAGTTACTTAGATTTAGGTATTGAGCTGTGGTATAATAATCCTTGTTCATACTTATTGAGATTTAACCCTATTGAATGCAGATCAGCTTGGATAATCATATCATGGATTGGACTGTATGTGGAGTATTTACCAAGATAACATAAGAGCAGAACAAAACACCATGAATAAGAACATCATTAGTGATGTTTTCCATTGTTTTATTTGAAATCCATATGAATCATTGGTTGCAAGCTTATACATGCGATTCTAAGTAAATCTGAGTAAATTTAACTAATGCATAGAGTAAATGTAACCTGGGCATGGACTGGACTAGAGCAATGCATTCTTTACAAATGCATCCTGAGATTCAAAACTTCGGAATATCTTGTTGCTGTATTTTGAGCATTTTGGAGCCCGAATTGAGCAGATTATAACACATAATTACAACGTGCCTAAAGCAGTGATGACAGATGTGTGACGTGCATCACAGATGATGTGCCATGTCATTTTTGGTGCCACACCAGGCCTCTGGACCTTCTGGAAGTCCATCTGAGACGGTCCTGCTCTCATGCCCTCTTTAGACCCTCGAAAAAGTGCACAAGAATGAAGTGTGTTTTCCTGCTGTTTTCAGAGGCTGCAAGGCCACATAAGAGCGTTTTCTGACGTTTCCAAGCCTTGAACAAGTCAGAGCTATCTGGAAGAGTCTTTTGTTTTTCCTGAAGTACAAAGACAAATAAAATAAATTTTCATTTATATAAGTGTTCGTTTATTCTCTCTCTCTCTCTCTCTCCCTCCGTCTCTCTCTCTGGTGTAACATGTCAGCAGAATCAAATTAGGCATTTTCTGAATTTTTGACATGCTGAGCCCAGAAGATTCACCGTCACTGGCTACAGAATACAAACTTGCCTTATTTGTTTAAATTTAGATTGAGTTCTTTATACACAATCCCTGTCAATGATTTTGGGTGGCTTACAGCTTTAAAGAAAAATAAAATCCTGAAAAAGTTAATAGGAACAGTGCCATCCTCACTTCCACAAAAACTGACTGCCTGTGCAGTTCTCAAGTATTAAGAAACTTCTTTCTGCTTAAGCCTCTAGAGATTTCTTTTTATTATATAGAAAATCCCCCAGGACATTTTGATAATGTTAAGGCTTGCATTGCAAAGTCTCTTGTTTTCTTGGGCCATTCTTTGGCATCTAAGCCACAGAACATCGTCTAAAGTAGAGATGTATTGCCTGTGGCCTGTAAAAACCCTGGGTGTAGGCCTCAAAGGCTTTTCCTAAAAGCTGCTTTCATATAATGATATTTTTAAAAATGATGAAACATATGGGACATAGTCGTACATGTTGCATAAATACAATTTATTTATGTAAATTAAACTACAGTCTAAATTTTGCCCTGCCTCCATCTGTTTTTTAAAATAGGACTCCTGGCATATTATATAAAAATTTAGTGTGGCTGGACTACAAAATTTCCCTGTCTTAACTTTATGTAGCTGTATCAAGTAGGGAAACTACTTTACTAATATAATTTGATACAATATTGCTACATCAATGTTTTTATTAATAGGACCAGGACTTTATTGAAACAGAGTTAGAATCTTCCACTTCCTACAAAGGTGGCCAAGAGCCGAGGTGGCGCAGTGGTTAGAGTGCTGTACTACAGCTACTTTAGCTGACTGCTAATTCAGCGGATCAAATCTCACCTGCTTAAGGTTGACTCAGCCTTCCATCCTTCCGAGGTGGGTAAAATGAGGACCCAGATTGTTGGGGGCAATATGCTATTTAGTATACTGTCAATTGTTGTAAGCCGCCCAGAGTCCTCGGAGAGTGGGCGGCATAGAAATATGATTAATAAAAAATAATAATGTGATTTCCCTGCAGATCTTTAGGGTAAGGAAGGACAGGGAAAAGTGAGTTCTCTGAGATGTTTAGTTTGTCTCTAACTTCATTCCACTCACAAATTAACCTCATGGAATGTTTCCTGAAAATGAATGAATGAATGAATAAATAATAAATGTTTGCTTTGGGTTGTGCTTGGTTGCTGGTGACTTGAGACACATCCTTACAGCTTTATTTGGCAACAATATGGAATCGCCATTGCAGCTTTTCTGGTGCTTTCTCAATTTTCAGGATATTTTACTTTATTTCAAAGATTTATGAAAGATTTATGATCACGTATCTTAAGCCTGGGTGCTGTTAACATAAATCAAACTCGTATAACGTATTTAAAAAATACAAATACTCCGTCCTCTCCAAATTAAAGACTACCACATTCTTTTTTTTTAATAAACAAAACTTTATTATTAAAAAAAACATTTAAAACATACAAGTTTCTCTCAATCAAGAAACAAATTTACATATACAGTGCATACTTCACCTATTGACTGATTTCCATTATTCTATATACCTATATTATGTGTATTATATGTACATATATACAAACATACAGTAAGATATTTCATATTCTATCCCTCTGACAGTGCTGTTTTTTGTTATATTAATTTCTTCTAAATTGATCTCTACCCATTTCCTTTCCTCTGGTTTATCCACTTCCTGGCCCAGAATCTGAGAGGAACAGCCAAGACTTCACAACCTTCTGGGGGGAGCCAAGAAGATGGAATATTGTTTGATAGAGGAGAACCAGAATGTGGTGTGATGGAATGTGCACCTGCAGCATCAGAGGGGGAGGATTTTGTCAACTCAGAGCCTTCACAGAAAGAGATTTTGATTAAGAGACTGCACTGTCCGAAGCTAGAAGGGGGAGGAAAGGTTCAGGCCGCCACAACTCTAGAACAGTGATGGCGAACCTTTTAGAGACCAAGTGTCCAAACTGCAACCCAAAACCCACTTACTTATCACGAAGTGCCAACACAGCAATTTAACCTGAATAATGAGGTTTTAGTTTAGAAAAAACAACTCATACGTGATTAACGTCTTTTCTCTGGAAAAAAACCCCACAATAACAGCACTTTCAATGATACAATCTTTTTTTGAAAGGTAAAAGTTTGCATTTGGCATGCTTTTGATTAATGTGACTTTTGCTGTGGTATGCACACTGATAATTTTTCTAACCTTGGCTCATATTTTGTAAGTTTGAGAGCAACACATACAGCACTCAAGTCATCTGTTAGTCTGTTTTCAGTGTCAAATTTAATATAATTCAAAGCTGAAAACAGCTGCTCACAAGTATAAGATGATCCAAACAAAGTAAGGAAAGCAATCCCAAGTGCTTTCATTGACTTAAAATTATTTGGCAGAGAATTCCACACTTTAAGGATTTCATTTTCAGAAGTACAGGTAACTGTGTCAGAACTAGCTGTGCTGCCCTTTGTCAGCCTTTCTATCTTCTCAAGTGTGTCACGCAGGTCATAGTATTTATTTTTCCATATAGAGCTTCCTTGAAATTCTAATAGCTCCATTTCCAGATTTCCTAAATCTAACCAGTCTAAGCAGGAAATATCAAGTTCTTCAAATTTGGCTTTATCTGGAGAAGTAAGAAAACACAGGGTTGTCTCCATCTTACGGAACTGTAAAAACCTGTTACTAAAATTCACCTTTGCAGCTGCTACAATCCTAGAAAATTCCTTGTAGATTTCCTGATGGCTTGTAGGATTGTAAGCAAATGTAGAATTTTCTAATGCATTTCTAGATTTGGAAAATATTTCAGCTGCCCACTTTCAAGGTCTCTTTCAAAAACCTGCAGTTTTGTGATATCACAAAACATCCTTTCTGCTGTTTTCCCTATACCTTGTAGTTGTTTGTTCAGCACATTGACATGTACTGTAAAATCTGTAAAAAACATGAGGTTGGTAAGCCAGGCAATATCAGTGAGCTGTTGATATTCCTGCCCTTTTTCATTCATAAACAGCCTAATTTCATCCAAGCAGACTACAAATCTCTCCAGGACTTGTACTCTGCTCAGCCACCGGACATTCTTTTTTTTTTATTATTGCAAAAGTTTTACAATTACATTTTCACCCCTTTTCTCCCCCACCCCCCCCAAACTTCCCAACCTCCCTAACCCTCCCTAACCCTCCCCTCCCCCCAGACTTCCCTATAATATACTCATACTCATAAAGAACCCTAATATAACACTTATATATAAACTTGAACCCCTCCCTCCCCTGTATAATTTTTCTCTTTACCTCATTACATTAAAAAATTTCCAATACATTATTTTCAAATAAAAGCTATTTGATACTTTCTAGTTTGATATTTGTTCTGAACATATTCTATCCACTTTTTCCATTCCCATTCATAAGTCTCTTGTGAACAATCTTTTAAATATGCTGAAATCTTCGCCATCTCTGCAAAACTGGCCATCTTCAAAGTCCATTCCTCGATAGTGGGCAAAGCTTCATTCTTCCAGTATTTACCTATCAACAATCTTGCTGCTGTTATCATATACAATATCAATTTTGTTTCACCCAATGTAAAACCCTTAACTATACCCAATAAAAACAGTTGTGGAGAAAATTGAATTTTTTTCTTCAAAACATTCTGCATGACCCACCGGACATTCTTGTACATAAGTAAACAATTATACTGTGCCTGAAGCTCTTCAAGAAGTGCTTTAAACTGTCAAAAATTCACAGCACGAGCCATGATGTATTTCACCATTTTTGTGACATCTTTGAGGACATCTTCTCTGCATGAAGTCTGCTGTCGGCCAGAAAGCAACTTGGTGTGACGACAGTGCATGTGCCCACAGAGAGGGCTCTGTGTGCCACTTCTGGCATGAGTGCTATAGGTTCACCATCACTGCTCTAGAATCTCTCAGGATATATCTAGCAGATTAAAAGGCTTTATTTTGACAAAATTCTGTCTATTGCATATCAGCAAATAAAGGATTGAACTTCATTGGATCTCACTGTCATGCCTCTCGACATGTCACATGTCAAGTCCACATGCTTGGATTTGACATGTGGTCACTCTATAGATCTGGTGGGATGGGCAGATACCCTCTGGAATAAGAACTACTGCATGGAATAAGAATATCTTCAGTATCCTGTGTTGGTCACCAGGACCAGAGTTTTATACCACACACAGAACAGCAACCTCTCTCAGAGAAGTTCCCTGAAGATAGATTCCAGCATGAGTCCAAAAGCTCAGAAGACAAAACCTCTGGTCCCAGTAACTGACCCAGATTGGAACCTGTAACATTATCCTGGGACACGTATATTTGCCTTCATTCATGAGAAGTACTGCTTATAGCCTTAGAGATTCCCTGGAAGTCTTTCATGTTGGCACTAAGCATGGCTGACCCTGCTTAAGTTTTCAGCCCAGGCAAAAATAGTTAAGGCCTTTCCATTAAGGTCATCTTGGCTGGGCTTGTGGCAGGCTGGCCTTGTACACTTTCAGCCAGGTCCCAATTGTTGCTGTCCTAAATTGTTGCAGGAATTTTCATATCCCACAGTCTGGAGGTCTTTTGCTGGGAGGAGAGAAGCTCATTACCAGCTCCCAGGTGGCTGTTGAGTGCCAGCACTTCTGGAAAAATTGGCATAGCTGCCAGGCTTCTGCCCCATTCAGTTTTTGGCTAAATGTGCATCTGAATTCCATTGCTCATTTTTTTTTTTATGCTGCCATTCACTCATTACACCTTGCACTTCAACATGTTCATACAGAAGCAATATGCAAGAAATTAACAAAGCTGAATCAGGATATTGAAGAAAACAAGCACGGTCGCAATCTTACTGCTTGCAAATTGTTTCCACATCTTACTGTTTAAGTCAGCTATTCCCAACCTGGTTCTCTTTAGATGTACTGGGACCAGAGGTGGTATTCAGCAGGTTCTGACCAGTTCTGGAGAACCGGTAGCAGAAATTTTGAATAGTTCGGAGAACCAGTAAATACCACCTCTGACTGGCCACACCCGTATCTATTCTCTGCCTCCTGAGTCCCAGTTGATAGGGAGGAAATGGGGATTTTGCAGTAACCTTCCCCTGGAGTGGGGAGGGAATGGAGATTTTACAGTAACCTTCCCCTGCCATGCCCACCAAGGCATGCCCACTAAGCCATGCCACGCCCAGGGAACCGGTAGTAAAAAAAATTGAATCCCACCACTGACTGGGACCATAACTTTTAAAATCTCTAGCCAGCTATTCTGGAAATGACAGACCCAAAACATTTGAAGGTTACCATTTTGAGGAAGATTAAAGAAGAGTCTCTATCCATTTCAGCATATTCTTCTGTCTTTAAGAATGGAAGGACACCAAAAAGTATTAGCAATTTAACCCTGTTTGTGTTTTAGCTAACTCAAACTAATCAACTGTGTGTTTAAATGGATGACCAGGGAGTTAAATAATCTTTTTTGCCAACTAGGGATATCCTTACGAGAACCCATAAAACAGTTCCTATTTAGACACTTCTTCTATGTGGCAAGTTTAGTTTTTACATATCTCCTGTGGCCACATGGGTAAAAAGAATGAAGAAATAAGTAGGTGACATTTGTCTGTTTGTATCCTGCCTTTATTGTTTTTTCAAATTACTCAAGGGTGCGAACATATTCAACACACCTTTCTCTTTCTATTTTACCTTACAGCAACAACTCTGCAAAGTGAGTTGGAGTGAGAGTGACTGTCCAAGGTCACCCCAATAGCTCTCATGGCTAAGGTGGAACTTGAATTCACAGTGTCCCACTTTCTAGCCTAGTGCCTTAACTATTAGACCAGTGATGGCTAACCTTTTCTGGACTGAGTGCCCAAAGCACGCGCATGTGCGCATGAATGTGCATGTGCATGTCCAATCCCCCAAAATGCAATGCGAGTGCAGCCCCTGTGCATGTGCCCTGCCACCGTGCATGCACACATGGCCCCCTGCATGCACCCTGCCCCCCACGCATGCAGAGATCCAAAGATCAGCTGGCTGGTGGGAGGCAGGCATGCATGCACAGCAGAGCTAAACTGGGGTGACGGTTCACGTGCCATCAGAGAGGATGCTACGTGCCACTTCTCGCATGCGTGCCATAGGTTCACCATCATGGTACTAGACCAAACTGGCTCTGGTTATGTTCCCTGTATTACTTTTCTCAGGTATATACTCAGTTCACAGTTGTGCCACCACATTTATTTTTTCACTCCAACAAACAGAAATGTAAAATTTCCTGAAAATGGGGAAAGGGAGTACCATGTTTCCCCGAAAATAAGACCACGTCTTATATTTTTTGACCCCCGAAATAAGCGCTTGGCCTTATTTTTGGGGAGGTCTTATTATTTTGGGGTGCATGGAGCAAAATGGGGCTCCTCTTGCCGTCTTACCTGATTTCCAGCTCTGCGTTTAAATATTTTCAGGGAGGGCTTATTTTCAGGGGGAGGCTTATTTTAGCACATGCACTCACAAGCTCGATTGGGCTTATTATCAGGGGATGTCTTATTTTTGGGGAAACAGGGTATCAATCCCTAAACTTCTTTGTAACAGCTGGAGAACAGCAAAATTGGTTGCCAGTCGACTGATTGGAATATTCCCAACTGTGCCCTGCTAGTAGAAGGAAGTGTGATAAATAGAAGAGGTAGTATCTTAGTCATCCCTGTTGAGCAAACATGACCAAACTGTTCATGAATCACATTAATAAGCAGTTATGATTAAATCAATCATAATAAAACTATCTTTCGTCAGAGTAATGCATTATTTTTATAATGAGCTTTGTAAATCTTAGTCTATTTGCTGAATATATTTTGCTGTTTCGAATGATATACTGTAAGTTCAATCTTTTTTTCCTCTTACATTTATTAAACCTCACCAAGCAAAATAACTAACGGTTATGAAAGATTCTAAATTTCATTTAAAATTAAAGGACCTTTTTCACTACTATGTAAAATTCTTAAATACCGTATGTATAGCGTAGTGGGAAGAACAGCCCACATATGAAGTGGAAATAGGGTGATGTCATCAGTGAAGGGCCCATAAGGCCCATACCAATAGCCCAAAATTGACTGATGCTAGAAAGCTGAAGCTCGGAATTATCTTGGATTTAGGAAAAATGCTAAGAACTTACTTAGATATGTTGAAAATGAAAGGAAAGATACACCAGCCGCTCAGTGAAGATGAAACATACTAACAGGTAATAAGGAAAATGCAAAGTTAGTCTATTACTCCTTTTTAGTTCAGTCTTTTCCAACAAGAAAATATATGTTTCATTAGATAATGGTGATGAAGAGATACCAGAATGAAACTGGAGGGTGATAGAAACATGGACTGGGAATAAATCTTCAGGACTGGATGAAATAAATTATAGAGCACTAAAGAAACTCTATAGTTTGGCTAAACTACTATCTATTACATTTGAGAAATCCTGGAGAATTGGTTAAGTGCCAGATGACTGAGGAACAAATGGGGTGGGGGGTGCAGTTGAGTGATCTACAGACCTGATGTGAATATCTGGGAAAAGGCTAGAAATCAAAATATAAGCACATTGAAAACAATGTGATAATTATCAGAAATAAAGATGGGTTCATCAAGAAAAATCTTGTGAGATTAATCTTACCTTATTTTTTAATTGGATATCTGCCTGAAAGATTGTGGGAATGTGTAGACATAATATATTACAGCAAAATACTTGTCAAAGTACACAAAGACATTCTAATTAGTAAATTAGTTAAATATAGGATGGATGGCAAGATAGTTAACTGAATATATAGCCAGCTTGAAAATCATATTCAGAGAGCGTTCATCAATATCAATTGAAGAGAAATCCCAAATGGGATGTCAGAAAACTTTTAGTCTTTAAAATGTTTACTAATGACTTGGACAAAGTTTGCAGATGAGATACCATTGAGCAGTATAACTAATGCCTGAAAAAAAGGAAAAAGAGACAGAGAGGGAGGGAGGGAGGGAGGGAGAGGGAGGGAAGGAGGGAGAGAGAGAGAGAGAGAGAGAGAGAGAGAGAGAACAAATGAATGCAAAGTAATGCAAAGTATATTTACAATAATTCTAATAAGTTGTGTGTGCACATGTTTGTGTGCATGTGAGTGTGTACTGCATGTAATGTACTAGGTACACTAACAAAATCTACTAACAATTTAACACATTTGATAACTAAATAACAAAATATACTAAGAGAATTGTAACCAAGTGATTCAGATTTCTACCCCTTTACTTTGTAATAGAAAACACAACAGCTTCTAGTTTCTTTCCTCCTCCCACACATCATTATCTACAGGCTTAGCAATTTTAACAACTTTTTCTGACTGCCAGACCCAAACTGTATCAAAGTTTGCTATTCTCTGTCCTGTTAACTCACTCTTGCCCAGTTTTCCACCTGATGTTGGTTCTGCCACTGTCTATGGTCCAAGACTGTGTATTCCTTTCTGCCATCTCTTTATATATTCCTCCTCTGGCTTCAGCTGCCTCAACATCTTGGTTTCCTCTTTCCCTTGACCAAGAATCATCTGGTATCTGTCTCTCTCTCTCTGCTGCTCCTTCCTCTGTTCCACATCTTGTCCAATCACCTCTCAGTAGCATCTCCTACCCCAGTGGTGGGTTTCAACATTTTTTACTACCTGTTCTGTGGGTGTGGCTTGGTGGGCATGGCATGGCTTGGTGGATACTGTAAAATCTCCATTCCCACCCCACTCCAGGGGAAGATTACTGTAAAATCTCCATTCCCTCCCAAATCCAGGGGAAGTTTACTGCAAAATGACCACCCTAGGGATGCCCTTTCCGTGATGTCCCACTGCCTGGAAGCGGTGCGGGTTTGGATGGGGAGGAACAGGCTCAGACTCAACCCTTCCAAGACTGAGTGGCTGTGGATGCCGGCATCCCGGGATCTGGAGGTCCCATCCTTAATGATCGGAGGTGAAACCCTTGCTCCCTCCGACAGGGTCCGCAACTTGGGTGTCCTCCTGGATTCTCGGCTGTCTTTAGATGATCATCTGACAGCCGTAACCAGGGGGGCCTTCGCACAGGTCCGTCTTGTGCGCCAGTTGCGCCCATTCCTAGACCGGGATGCCCTCGCCACAGTCACTCACGCCCTTGTTACCTCTAGGTTGGACTACTGTAACACCCTCTACATGGGGCTGCCCTTGGGATGTGTCCGGAGGCTTCAGTTAGTCCAAAATGCAGCCGCGCGGGTAGTTACGGGGGCGTCTAGATACTCCCGTGTAACACCTCTCCTGCGTGAGCTGCACTGGCTACCGGTGGCACTCCAGATACGTTTCAAGGTGCTGGTGCTCACCTATAAAGCCCTTCATGGCTTAGGCCCGGGGTACTTGCAGGACCATCTCCAGCCGTTCTCCCATCGTCCTGTGCGCTCTCACAGAGTCGGCCTCCTCAGGGTGCCGTTGGCCAAACAATGTCGGCTGACGACCCCCAGGGGGAGGGCGTTCTCTGTGGGAGCCCCGACCCTCTGGAATGGATTGCCCACTGAGCTCAGGACAGCCCCCGACCTTCTTTCCTTCCGTCGCGAGCTGAAGACGTGGCTCTTCCGCCAATTAAACTGATCCGTTTGGGGGTACACTGATATAATTTTAAATCGTTTTTAATTGGGTTACTGATTTTAATTTGGTATTGTATTGTGATTTGTATTGAAGTTGTCTTTTTGTAAGCCGCCTTGAGTCCCTAGGGAGAAAGGCGGCATATAAATCACAATAAATAAATAAATAAATAAATAAATAAAATCCCCATTTCCTCCTAATCAGCTGGGACTTGGGAGACAGAGAATAGAAGGGGGATGGGGTCAGTCAGAATTTTTACTACTGGTTCTCTGAACTACTCAACATTTCTGCTACCGGTTCTCCAGAACTGGTCAGAACCTGCTGAAACCCACCTCTGTCCTACCCCATCTAGACCATCACCCCTTAGTTTGCCTGTTCTGGTTTCTTCTATATCTCTTTCAAAACCTACATGCCAGCTTGCACGTGACTCTAAATGGGATAAGCTTTTATCCTCTTTTTTCCCTGTGGCTACATACGTGCCTAAGCTGTGTGCCTGACAGTCAGACCACCACAGAGTTAACCTTGACAGTCTCATGTGTAACATTTTCTTTGTTTCAGGGCAGTTCTTCCTTCCACACTAAGAAGTACCAGTGAAGTTGCACAACACAGCGCCTCTAACTAACTTGTTATCTAACAAAGCTAACCTTTCCATTCACCTCTTGTAAATCTGAGGATGCCCTCCGTGTGTAATGTTTCAGATAACTGATTATTTATCTCTTAGATAAATGGGAGTGGTTGCTTTTGTTTCTCTTCTTTTGAAGATTCACTGTCTGCTGTCTGCAAAGAAAACTCCTCTTTGCTCCTTTTATGTGGCTCTTTTCTATTTGAAAGTTCGTTATGGCATGATAAGTATCTCCAATAAGCCTTGTCACTCACTGCCAGATACAAATGGATAAAGTGAAAACCCTTGAGTTTGTGGATTGCGTCAGCCCTTGTTCTAACTCTTTTTGGTCTTCAACATCACCTCTGCAGATGGTCTCGTACTCTTTGCACCGTCCCTTTGAGAATCACTTCATTGTCTGCAGCACAGGCACGCACACATACAGACACACAAATGTTAAAGACAGAGATAAAGAAGGCATAGAATATCACACAAATGAAAAAGTGGTGCAATTCTAAAAGCTTTCGTCCTCTTTGTTTATAAATAAATAAATAAATAACTTTATTGTCATTGTACGTGTATACACAGTATACCCATACAATGAAATTCACTTAACATCCAAAGACCAGGTCCAACACACATAACAATCCCCAAACACACTCCCACCCACCACAATTCCCCACCCCTAAACCACCCAAACATCCACACAACAAACCAAGTAATGCTGTCCAACAGCTCACTGATGGTGGCCCTTTAGTTCATTGTTGAGTGCAATTATAGCTCTGGGATAAAAACTATTCAGAAAACATTTGCCTGCAGGGATGGTCTTCTCCTGGGGGAAAAGGAAGACTAAATGAAGGAATAGGTAGAGATCACTTGCATTTCCAAAGCCAAAGTCCCACGCCAAACAAACTCTTATTGTACTGTCATAGTCAAGGGCTCAGCAATTAACTAATGAGAAATTAATTGAATACACATATTTGCCAACTTTTTTATCTTATACCACAGGAACACTGCTAGCCAGTTGATAAAAGGAGACATCTGATGGTTGCAAGTGTTTTTATTTGCAATAGCCACAGTATTAGCACATTTCAATCAAACCACCCCAAAGAATGCCAGAATACCTCGAAATGGCATTTCAAAATTAATCGGAAGAACATCATCCATTTATAGAAAGTTAACTACTTTTCTTACAAAGTGGTGTTGCTGGGTCCGAGAACAGCTTTTCCCAACCTGGAACCTTGCAAATTTGTCACATTACATACACCTCCCACCCAAAAGAGTTGTGTAATGTGCTTATAGTACAAGCATCTCTGAATGATGCCAGACTAAAGAAGACTGAGCTAGTGTTATCTCCTGCAGAAGAAGGCATTCGCAAGCTGGTATTCATTTGTGAAGGAGGAGCTACTGTTCCCTTTGAAGGAGGGAGGAGACTCAATGTCTTATTTCTGGGTAAGACAGCTATTTTTAGCTGGACCAGTGACAATAATGAGAATTCTGCTCAGACAGCATCCCTTCAGCTAGATCTCAATCTGCATGAGCAATGAGGTCAGAGCCATCGGCTTCCAGATCACATCCAAGTCAACGGAATGAGTAATGTTCAGATGTCTTCTACCATTAAGGATTGTGTTGCATGTGGTTCAGAGTGGGTGACAATTTTTTTTTTAAAGGGCAGTATAGGGCCATGATGGCAAACCTATGGCATGCGTGCCAGAGGTGGCACGGAGGGCCCTTTCTGATGGCACACGAGCCGTTGCCCCTCCCACTGGCCAGCTAGTCTTCGGATCTCTGCCGTGCATGCACAGGGGACAAGGTGCGTGCATGGGGGCTGCATGTGTTGGGGGCGGGGTGCATTTGGGGAGGCTGCATGCAGGGAGGGGGGGCATGCGGGGGCCCGTGCGCGTATGCATGGGGGTGGGGTGCATGCTTAGGATGGGACACATGCACGGGGGCCCCACACACATTGCATTTGGGGGGTTCAGACATGCGTATTCACACACACACACCCACACGCATTTTGGGCACTTGGTTCGGAAAAGGTTAGCCATCACTGGTGTAGGGTCTTAGTTTGCCTTCTGCTAATTCTTTCAAGTTTTTTTTTTTTTTTTACCATGCATAATTCTCTTTGAGAACAAATTCAAAATGAACCTTGGAAGCTCTCCCCATTCTTTGTGTGTGTTATGAGACACATTTTTTAAAAAAAACTGGCAGAGTCGCAATTATTTATTTATTAAATGTATTTGCCACCCGTCTCATTTCAACATGTGTCTGGGTGGCTTATTGTACCCTTGCAGCTGCTGCCTTGACTTTTGGGACCAGATTCCGTGGATGTTCCTGATCGTTAAACTGCAACTAAAAAAAATGTCAGTGAAGATTCTCAGTCATCCAGGTAGACTTGCCTGGAAGTTGAGACTGAAGAAACTACTTGGATGAGCAGTGAAACCTTTCAAACAAACAAACAAACAAACAAAAAGAAAGAAATCCAGTTGCCATGACTCAACTTCCAGACATAAAAAAAAAAAACAACCCAGGGTTTTTTGGGGGCATGGGAGAAAGAAAACCTTAAGTAAGCAAAACAAATTAAACCGACAGAGCAAAGACTGAACATGCTCAGGGCCCATTATTTGGAAGGTAAGGATTATCAGGAACTCTAAGAAAGACCCTCCTTCAAGAGTGTCCACAGCAGGGGTGAAATGCTCCAGGTTCAGACCGGATTGCCCGATCCAGTAGCGATGGCAGCGGGTGGTTCGGAGAACCGGTAGCAAAAATCCCTGCCCCCCCACCATGCCCAGCTGAGCCGCACGATCATCAGAAGCTTTTTTTTTTTTTACTTTTGAAAGCATTTTTTCTACAACCTCTTTCGATGAAAAAATGCTTTTAAAAGTAAAAAAAAAAAGCCTCTGATGATCGGGTGGCTCAGCTGGGATCATCAGAGGCTTTTCAAAGCATTTTTTTCTGCAACCTCTTAGCCGAAGAGGTGGTTAAAAAAATGCTTTGAAAAGTCTCTGACGATCCCAGCTGAGTTCCCTGATCAGCAGAGAGGCTTTTCAAAGCATTAGAAAAAATGCTTTGAAAAGTTAAAAAAAAAAAAAGTTGGCCACGCCCACCCAGTCACATTAGCACCACCACCACCAAGCCACGCCCACAGAACCGGTAGTAACAGATTTTACATTTCATCCCTGGTCCATAGGCAGGACTCAAATAAGTCAAGAAGGGGACTCCAGCTGCTTTCTTGATCTTTCTGAAATTACTCCCCCAACCCTGTATGCCCTGGCCTTCCTTTCAGAAGGAAGGATATTCCAGAACTCCCCAAACCCTCAGAAGCACAACTGCATAATTGCCTTCATTTCTGTGGTTTTGAAATGCTTGGAACAAGGAGTGAAAAATCCCTGCCCCACCCCAAGTTGCTGCAGATCCCAAAGCAACAAAAATCCCATCTCCACGCTGCACAAAAGAAAGAAAGGACAAGTTGAACACAACTAGTCTGGCACAATCTATGTGTTGTGGCCCACCAGCTACCGGTGGAGCTGGCAGTGGACTTGGACGATGAGGAGGTTGGGGAAGAACGTGGGCCAGTTCTGGAGCCTGGGGAAGACTCTGATGGATGCTCAGCATCAGACACAGAGATAGAGCCAGGGCCGTCTGGCATTTCCCAGCCAGAGAGGCAGCTGCCTTTGGAGTCAGGGATGAGCAAGGAGGAGGAACAGCTGGGGCCTGTTCCAGATGTGTGTATGCGCAGAGCGGCTAGGAGAGGTGAACAACAGAGGACAATGAGCTGGCTCGGGAAGCAAAACAAACGTGGATGCTGACTGGCCCCTCCCTGGCTGGGGAATGAATAGGAGGAAAGAGGAATTGTTTGGTTGTCGCAGACAACCATTCACATTTCTGGAAAGTTTGCTCCTTGTGTGTTTCGTGTGATAAAAACTGCCTTGCCAGAACTGAGGTTTGTCTATTTCTCTGTTAAAACTGACTTAATTTGCAGCCTCCTGGCTCCTGCTCACAACCTTGCATTTTTTATAATGAGATGATAAAGACTATTGTTTCAGTTAACTTCTTGCAGGACTCTTGCCTGGACTTTCTGTTGGTGAATGCAGTTAATTCCCAATGTGTAAATAAAGAGGGAGTTTTCTTTGTGGGGAGTCTGTTTCTTGCTTTTGCGAAGGCCGGCTCAGAACACTATGCCAGTTCCTACCCTACAGAAGAGAAGGGGAAATGGAAAGCGGGATAGGACAACTTGCTGCGGCCAAGTTGCTTTGGCCAATTCACTACAGGAACAACTCAGCCATTGAATACAGTTATTAAAAATAATTTTAAAAATATTTTAATTTTTGTCATTCACATTTCATTTTGTCCCTCCTTTGGCATCCTTTCTTCAATGATTATATTCCAACATTTCTTTGATATTTCTGTAACTCTTGTTCCACAGTGAATTGGCCATGGTGAGTTGTCCCACAGCAAGTTGGCTGTGGTGAGTTGGCCGTGGTGAGTTGGCTGTTGTGAGTTGGCCGTGGTGAGTTGGCCGTGGTGAGTTGGCCATGGTGAGTTGGCCGTTGTGAGTTGGCCGTGGTGAGTTGGTCGTGGTGAGTTGGCCATGGTGAGTTGGCTGTGGTGAGCTGGCTGTGGTGAGTTGGCCGTGGTGAGTTGGCTGTGGTGAGTTGGCCGTGGTGAATTAGTCATGGTGAGTTGGCCATGGTGAGTTGGCCATGATGAGTTGGCTGTGGTGAGTTGGCTGTTGTGAGTTGGCCGTGGTGAGTTAGTCGTGGTGAGTTGGCCATAATGAGTTGGCCGTGGTGAGTTGGCTGTTGTGAGTTGGCCATGGTGAGTTGGTCGTGGTGAGTTGGCTGTTGTGAGTTGGCCATGATGAGTTGGCCATGGTGAGTTGGCCGTTGTGAGTTGGCCGTGGTGAGTTGGCCGTGGTGAGTTGGTCGTGGTGAGTTGGCCGTGGTGAGTTGGCCGTGGTGAGTTGGTCGTGGTGAGCTGGCTGTGGTGAGTTGGCTGTGGTGAGTTGGCCATGGTGAGTTGGCTGCGGTGAGTAGTCCTAGAACTGCAGCTCTAGAATCAGGAGGACAGACAGGTGAAACCATTCCCTCACTCCATTGGGGAAAACAGTACTACAGTGTCTTTCAAAAGCCTGGCCTTGCAGCAGCTTTGGTTATACCATCCTGCAGCTGAATCAGAAATGAACTGTCCAGCCCTGCTGATTATGCAAGCACAGAGGTCCCAAGCTGTTTTTAGCAGAGAAGCACTTTAATACAGTTGATATAGCCCATGTGTTTCTACTTGCTCTATAGGACATGGGACTTGATTTGATGCTGGGGGGGGGGGGTTCTGGATCAATCTATTATAGATCTGTCATAGATCTTGGATATGTTAAAATCTGACTGCACAGTCAGATGAACTACGATTGAAAGAGCTCATCTAAATATATAGAAAGCTAGAGTCTCTTTCTCTGAACATAACATGCAATTTAGCATGGAAAAAGGTTGCTGTACTATGCTATGCTATGCTATGCTATGCTATGCTATGCTATGCTATGCTATGCTATGCTATGCTATGCTATGCTATGCTATGCTATTTTTTCTCACATTTCTGAACTGCCCGTATAGGGACCCTATAGTATAATTTCTAGAAGGATCCAGGGATTTAATTTTTTTTTTCTCCTTGGTTTCTTTCAATCTAATCAGGCAGCTTGAAAAGACAAAGAGCAGACAATTTTGGTTTGGAGAATCAAAGCATTTGGTCTGGTTATAAAATGATTTCTGGTGTGCTTAATTGGAAATTGCTTTTTTTTTTGCAGGAGAGTTAGCAGTGTTCTCTGAGAAAAATCAAGAAAAATGATTCTTGTAAATTTAAAGTAGCATTGAGGATACAGCCTGGATCTTACCACTAGGCATGGCAAGGCATCTAAGTTTGGGTGATATATTAAGAGAGAGAATGGTATTTTATAATTTATTATTATTTGCCAGGGAGGTGGAAAGGGATTATCCTCTTTCTGGTGACCCAGAGACGAAGCAAGAAATTGGGTAATGATGATGAAAATGAGGAGGAGGGGGGAGGGGAGAGGAGGAGGAGGAGGAAGAGGACTCATAGTGGGGTTCCTGACTATAGTCAACATATTTGAACAACCTCCAGAAATTGCTGACTCTAATTCCAAAGATTTCTTCTTGTTATTAATCCTGCTCATGTATTGGTTGTGTCATTAGACTAGGCATGGCAAATACATGGCTTCCCACTGGAAAAACAGGAGATGCCTTCGAAGGACATGCAAATAGCTCTCTGCTTGGACTGCTGTCAGTCCTTGAATAGCTCTTTTGTCTGAACGGCTGTCTAGCTAATAAATCAGCTAAGCTCTTTGAGAACTCCTGGAATACAGACTGAAAGAGCATAGCAGATGTGTGTTTTTAGTTATCCCCTGTGATATGACAAAGTGTGCATAGTATAATACGTGTCCTGAGTTACCACATCACACGATTCTTTGCTGGGGAAAGTCAGCCTAGGGTTCAACCCATCTAAGTGTCATGTTGAAAAGGCTCCTGCTGATTGTGTGAACATTATTTCAAGGTATAGTGTTTGGACAATTTTATTTATAATTTTTGGCATGTCACAGTAAGGTAAAGGTAAAGGGTTTCCCTCACACATATGTGCTAGTCGTTCCCGACTCTAGGGGGCGGTGCTCATCTCCGTTTCAAAGCCGAAAAGCTAGCGCTGTCCAAAGATGTCTCCGTGGTCATGTGGTCAGCATGACTAAACGCCAAAGGCGCACGGAACGCTGTTACCTTCCCACCAAAGGTGGTCCCTATTTTTCTACTTGCATTTTTTACATGCTTTCGAACTGCTAGGTTGGCAAAAGCTGGGATAAGTAATGGGAGCTCACCCCGTTATGCAGCACTAAGGATTCAAACTGCTGAACTGCAGACCTTTTGATCAACAAGCTCAGTGTCTTAGCCACTGAGCCACTGCGTCCCCTAATGACACAGTAACTGTTTCAAAATTCTTTTTGCATACAATATGTGCCACATTTGAAGTGATTATTTTCTTAGTAATAATTGTGATTGATACATAGATTTTGAGGCTGCTTCCATACGAGTCCTTCTAACAGCCTGGCAATATTTTGAGCGTTCCATTTCAAAGAATATTAATTCTGCTTTGACAGATTGGTCTTATCATTAGGCTACTGCAAAAGCTGGTTGCTTGCCTTGTCTGATTGAACTGAAAAATAATTGTACAAGATAAAACCTTCTGCTTCGGAGCCACAGCACTGGCTTATAACATCACATAAAATGCCTGATACCAGACCTGGCCCAACCGTCAGACAGAGTAAAGGGCACTGATTTTGAATGTTATAAAGGGAAATACTTAACAACAATAGCAATAGCAAATAAAATAATAATAATAATAATAATAATAATAATAATAATAATAATAATAATAATAATAATAATATGTGACAGTGATACCCATTGTCACTGGGGTACTTGGTACCATGTCCAAGAATTTTATAACATACATCAGCAAATTGCTTCCTGCAATAACACCAGCGGAATTGCAAAAAACTGCGCTACTTGGAACATCGTACATCTTAAGAAGGTACTTGGTTGATACCTAGGACGCTGGCAGCAACCCGTATCAACCATTAGCACCAGTCAAT
This sequence comes from Pantherophis guttatus, assembly GCF_059756535.1. Classification (NCBI taxonomy): domain Eukaryota; kingdom Metazoa; phylum Chordata; class Lepidosauria; order Squamata; family Colubridae; genus Pantherophis; species Pantherophis guttatus. Next base: position 72,529,765 of record NC_142063.1, read on the forward strand.
GGTATTTGTGATGCATTTTTGAATGTTCAGTTGACTGAGTTTCATATTTAATGAATAAAGATAATAATAATAATAGATTTTATGGGACTTTAAAATTCAGACAGATGGACATCTTGTTCATAACAGGTTACTTAACAGTCATTGAAAAGAAGAGAGTCTGGTTTATCGATGAACTTAGCAACTCTTACAATGGGGCTACTTAGGAGAGGAAGAGCCGTGGTGGTACAGTGGTTAGAATGCAGTACTGCAGGCTAATTCTGCTGACTGCCAGCAGTTCGATTCTCAACAGGCTCAAGGTTGACTCAGCCTTCCATCCTTTCGAAGTGGGTAAAATGAGGACCCAGATTGTTGGGGGCAATATGCTGACTCTGTAAACCGCTAAGAGAGGGCTGTAAGGCAATGTGAAGTGGTATATAAGTGTAAGTGCTATTGCTATGGCCTAGATCAGTGTTGGCGAACCTTTCGGCACTGAGTGCCAAAACGGGAGTGTGCGCATGTGTGCCAGAAACCAGAAGAGCAGCTGCCCAGCACACATGCCATAGGTTCACCATCACGGGCCTAGATTCAAAGTTATAATGGCCACACATTTTGATCCTGTGATTGTATTTGGGGCACAGGGCAACTGGCCTGCATTTCAAATAGGTGATTGTAACAAAGAGGAGGAATGCTCTGAATGGGATCCCATTGAATCAGTGGTGGGTTGCCCCCGGTTTGCACCAGTTCTATAGAACTGGTAGTGAAACCAGCAGGAGGCTCCACACACCGACCCCGACCTCATCAGAATGCATGTGTGCGGCCCCGTTGTGAACTGATAGTAAAGGTAAGTAGAACCTACCCCTGCATTGGATGTATGTAGACTGGAGTGCTATCAGTTTGAAAAATCACTCTTTCCTTGCAACTGTCTCCATGCCGCCCACCCACCCATTCTGAGAAATGTTTCATAAGACTTTTGCTGACTTTATGAATATGTAGCAACCCAGAGCATGGCTTTTCTGCCAACAGTGTAGAAGTGGTCTGCACTCCCTTCTTCAGGGGCTTTTTCAGACTTCCTACGTTAGAATTTTAGACTTCCTAGATTACAGCCACTCATCGAAGTCCTGATTCTCCTTAGTTTCTGAGCCCGGATGAAGTCGGCCAAATGCTGCCAAAAACTGAGGTAGCTGTTTTCAATACTAATCTTCTCTTGCATCTGGCTTTGTGCCAGTCCTTTAGGAGGAATATTTTGCAAATCACCAGAAAATTGCACACACAAATACATGTAGACAAATGCATGACTGGGTATATGCAGTGGTGGGATTCAAATAATCTAAGCACCATTTCGCCCAGGATCCTGGGAGGCATGTCCAATCCCCATCTTCCCACCAGCTCTGCTGCACATATGGGATGAACCTCCTGTAATGGTCAACCTGACCTCGGGCAAACCAGTTGTTAAATTATCCTCCCTATCAAAATGGATCCTGTGTGCTGCACTGCACTGCAATGGAGCAGCTGGCATGAGTGAAGATGGAGGGAAAATGGGCTTCTCCTTCTCTCGCACCGGCTGCTCCGTTGCCCATTTCTCAATTGCAGTGCAGCGCCCAAGATCCACTGTGATAGCAGGGATGAGGGGTGGTAATTTGCACCGGTTTGTACGAACTGGCTGAATCCCACCTCTGAGTGTGTGTGTGAGAGAGAGAGGGGGGGAGAGGGAGGAGAGAGGGAGAGAGGGAGAACACAAGGGAAAATGTATCTCTTTCTCTGAAGGAAGGTGGAAGGGTAATTTACAGAGTGCAGCAAATTCTCTTGGAAGGGCAAAATGGTAAACTTGGCAATTGAAAGTTTGAAGCAGAAAGCACTGATTGGCTAGCATTCTTTGTGCTCAGAATAAGCAGTTGTTTAATAAACCCTAAAAGAGCCCTCTGTGAGCATCAGAGGCCGAAATATCAAGCTAATATGATGAGAGGGTTTTTGATCTGCAGATGGTGACAGCAAAGTTGAAGAATCGTGGGAATGATTAGAAAATGGGAGGGTGGATGAAGGGGCAGCCCTCCATTAATGAATCTATTTATTCATGAGTAAGCTCAGTGAGTGGAACAGAATATACTTGGGGGACAAAAAAAAAATTGCAGAATGTGGATGCACTGCAAAATTCTTGCCTTGTTCATAGATAAGCTGCTTCTTTGACAGAACCAACCTTTCCTCCGTATGAGATGGATGGCATGTAATACTCCTTGGCAACTCAGAGTGATTAATGACCATGATAGAGAAAGAAGGAATGAAGCTATTGTTTTTGATTGATTGTCGCTTTCCCTTACTACCTGTTTTACCTTTTCTTTTTCTTTTTTGGGAGGTAATGCAATGTTTTCTAAAAAAAATAAAATTGCACATTCCTATCTTGTTTTGGGAAGCTATGAACAGATGGCATAGTTATTAAATAGCAGCCTTTCCATAATTACCTATGTCATGATAAAGTCCCATTTGACACGGTGCCTTAGACGTGGGTATCATTTGAAGATGGCTAACAAATCGGCGATAGTAGTTTAAAATGCAGAATTCATAATTTGAGCTGATATGGCTCACTTGGATTCATATCAGGGAACTGGTTGCTTGTTCCCTGCTGAAGACAATGCAAAGAATGGTAATTGCTTTAAAGAGGGCTTGCTTTTCTATCACACTGCCCCATTACGCCAGGGTCTTTCGATAATCTTCTCCAGGTACCATTTATCTAAAAACTAAGATGGATGCCCAAGAAAATAAATAAATAAATAGCTCCTTCTGTAGTGGCAACTATAATTCTTGAATGCCCTACTCCAAGAGCCTTGCTAGACACCACTAAGATATTCCTTTGTACTTACTTAAGGCTTTTCATTGCTATTTATATTGAAGGATTTTATATCTCAACATTCAATCACATTATCAAGTTGTTTTATTTTTCAACAAATATTCCACAGGCACAGATTTGAAACTCAGTTGCTCTTAGAACAGGTATGGGCAACCTTTTATAATTATGGGGCTTTGCAGAGCTGCAGAGAGCAGAGAAATATTTTTTTTTTCTGGGGGGGAATTCAGACAGTCAGTCAAACCCTGATTTCCTCATGGTTTGACTACTGAAATACACTCTACATGGGGCTGCCCTTGAAGACTACTTGAAAGCTGAGAATCAGAAGTAATTGAATTATTAAATAACAACAACAAACATAGGCTTGTTTCCTGACCATAACATGTGACTTACTGCTTCTTATTAGACTGTTTTATTTTATTACTTTATTTTATTTCTATAGCTGCCCATCTCAGCCAAGTAACTCTGGGCAAGAAACAACTAAACAATAAAAAAAAATACAAAATCAATGCATACAGCCGTCGAGAAAATTATCATAACAATTGTCAGTAATTTATTTATTTATTTAATCTCGATAGCCATTTTTTATTGCTGCAGTTTTTTATTGTTTTATGTGAATTTCATTACACAAAGTCACATTCTAAACTCTGCACATTGAGATGACACTCTGTTCTCAGTGAAAGAGTCCATTTTAATATGCCTCCCTTTGATGTTAAAATGAAACTCTGCAGTCACATTTTTAGCTCTGAAATTTTGAAAGTATGATAATTCACAACATCTTCATACTAAGTAAATGACTTGGTTTTTATATTAATCTAAATATGTCATAGTTTACTTTTTTGTTAATGGTAGCGTTAACATTTAAAAGATATTTTAAAAAATATAATTGTATAGGTAGTCCTCGACTTATGACCACAACTGAGCCCAAAATTTCTGTTGTTAAGTGAAACATTTGTTAAGTGAATTTTGCCCCATTTTACACAGTTGTTTCTTTCTTGCCACAGTTGTTAAGTGAATCACTGCAGTTGTTAAGTTAGTAACACGGTTGTTAAGTGCATCTGGCTTCCCCATTGACTTTGCTTGTCAGGAGGTCGCAAAAAGGGACCTTGGGACACAGCAATGGTTGTAAGTATGAACCAGTTGCCAAGCATCTGAATTTCAATCACATGATCATGGGGATGCTACAGAGGTCTTAAGTGTAAAAAACAGTCATAAGTCACTGTTTTCAGTGCTGTCGTAACTTTGAACGGTCACTAAATTAACTGTTGTAAGTCAAGGACTACCTGAACTGACATTTTCAGGCATTTGACAAGTCCTGGATACAGGGTTTGTAGCTTAAAACCACACTAAATCCATGCCAGTTGTTTGGATTGTCAAATGACCACATGGCACCTGAGAAGAACCATCCCTGGATAGTTAGTTATTGGGCACAATTCCAGATCAATTTCTTGGGGGAAATAAAAAATAAAAAATATTTAAATAAATAGACCAGCCAGCTGATCTTTGGGTCTCTGCCGTGCATGTGCAGAGGGTGGGACACATGTGCGGGGGATGCTCGCATTGCATTGCACGCGTGTGTGCCCCCCGCACTCTGTTTTGGGCCTGTAGGGGAGGTCAGGATGCATGTGCAGGGGGTGCATGCATGGGGGATGTGTGTGCATGCATGAGGGCAGGGCGCATGCCCGGGGGGCGACTCGCATTGCATTTTGGGGGTTCGGGTACACATGTGTTTCTGAGAGGGAGATTGGGATAAACTTTGCCCCAGATTCTGACTTAAATATTGATCATTACAATATTGTAATACTTATTCCAGACAAAAAGCCAAAACCAAGAGTGCTAAACTACATTTTACAACTAGTTCTCATAGAGTGACCACTCATTTAGCAACTGTTGGAAATCACCATGTGCCATATGTATGTACCATGTACCGTGAAGGAGGACTTATGATGAGTCCTCGTAATTCTGACCTTTGCAGCATCTCTGTGGTTATGTGATCGTGATTTGGGCACCTGGTGACCAGCTCACAAATACAACATTGCAGTGTACCAGTCTAATGACCCACCATTTGTGACCTTCGCTGCCAGCTTCCAACAAGCAAAGTCGATGAGGAAGCCAGCAGGGAGGCCGTAAATGTGGTCATGTGACCATGGGAATGCTCCGACCATGTGGAATTTGCCTAATGATGGCAACTGGGACTGCCATAACTGCTGTCGTAAGTCCACGAGAACACGACGTCACACTTTATGACTATATTGGTGACAGAGTCGCCAGTCCCAATTACCATAGTCAGGACTTCCTGTATTGTAAGTTTACAGTAACCAAATCATGCAAGTCTAGGAAAGCACCTCTTATCTCCCTTGCCTTACTTTCTAGAAAACCAATGGGGGTTCCTTCTGAGATGCTTTTTCCAACCCCCCACTCCTTCTTGGGCTGAGGTATAGTTTATCTGACCGTGGTCTAGACCAGGGGTCTCCAACCTTGGCAACTTTAAGACTTGTGGACTTCAACTCCTAGAATTCTGGGAATTGAAGTCCACAAGTCTTAAAGTTGCCAAGGTTAGAGACCCCTGGTCTAGACTATGGCTCTTCCTCTGGTCTCCCAAGGTTGTTCTCACAGAGCATTACATTCCCTTCTTGAACTATGGAAGAGCCGCCTTATTTTTCTGAACTCTCCTGTTAGAGAAGGGCACTTCCTCCCAGAACCCTGAAGGCAGCACAAAGAAGATAATTAAATGTGGCTGATCACTGCCTATCTGTATGTACACAGTGTACAGAAAAAAGGATTTTAAAATATTTGATGATTCAAAAAGAGGATAACAGAGGGAAGGATTTTGACCTCAAGGAGAACCTGCTGACTTCTGGGAAAATTTTCTATAGTTCTGTAGGAAGTTAGCACCCATCCTTTTCCTAGAAGAATGAAATATTTTAGGGAATATTAAAAAGGCAGAATATTATGTTTCCCTGGATGAGAAATGGAGAAGCATGTTTTAAAAAACGAAGCAGCTCCCACCTTCTTGGCCCCCCCACACTCTTTGTCAATGGACCATCATCTGCAACACAATAGGACCCATCTAGCAACAGAAACTAACACAATAGGACCCATCTAGCAACAGAAACTCACCACATGGCACGTGGGAAGATTACATCAGCCAGCAAGGCTAGCTAAGACCCCCACCCCCTGGGAGTCTGACAACCAATCAGGATACTCTTTCTGGGCCCCAGGAAGTTCAAAGCCAGAGAGGGCATAAAACCCGGGGACTCGCAGCTTCTCAGCCCCTTTTTCTGTTCAGGAACTCAAACCATGTGATCCTGTCCACCATTAAACCATCTTTCCAAGCAGTCTCCATGTTTCCAGTGTCTTTTTCCCCACTTGGAGCTGAACCCAGAAGGATATTTCTTCTAACAGTTTCTCTCTCATAAACTTATGACCTGCTTTTCTACTGTTTGTTACAACCACTTCTGAGGTTACATTGGTTCTATCTTCCATTACCTGTAAATAATTCTCAATATTGCTTTCAAGGAGCTGGCTATTTAAAAACAACAACAGCAACAACAAACAATAGCAACAGGTTTTACTTCCCAGTCAGTTATGCAGTGTGCATATAAGTTGGCATTTTATTCGTACAAATCTCTAAATTGGCTTGTCTTCACACTCCTATTCCATGGCTGTGTAACAGAAATAACAACTGATGACAGGAAATTGAACATGTGCTCCATGACAGAAGCCAAAGGGAATGAGATTGAGTTTTCTGTCTGATGGAATATCTTTGGGTGACTCCAAAAGCCTCTGAAAGACAGTGTCAAATCTTGTATCCAATTTCCTGTTAGTCTTTAGGCATGTCAGTCGAATCTACCGCCTGTCATTATCAGACCATTCATCACAGAAAAACAAGGGGAGCAAGGAAATGAATGCTATATATCTTTCTGAGAAACAGAAACCAAGAACCTCCCTATCCATCTCTACCCATCAAAATGTGATTTGGATAGCTTGCACCCAGGTTCAGTTCCTTCTCAAAATGGATGCTCAAAAGATGAAGTGCAGAGCTAATGATCCGTAGCACCAAGAAGGCATGAAGGAGCACTATTAAACTAGAAGCAATAATGTTTTTCTTCTGTAATTCCCAGATGTCATCTGGATGCTGCATTATGCTAGATTATTGGCAAACAGGGTAATACAAGTTGTATGGATCTGCAAAAGGACAAATTGCTTAACCTCCATCTAGGAAGGGTTTTGAAAAAAATTAACATATCTTTTAACATAGTTGTATGTTTGGTTTTCATTTACAGAATGGAATTGAAGATTCTTAAAACATTTAATATTGCTTAGAGATAGCATATATGTACTAAATGTCAAGAATGGGGAAGCAGGAGTCCAAGCAATTCAAATGAACATAAAGGTTTATTGCAAGCTTAAGTGCTCTACAAGAATCTGAACTACTAACAGTCAAAGTAAAATGGCAGTGGATAAGAATAAATGAAACTCAAGGTGGGGTAGACTTAGATCTCTTGTGGGCACAAAGGGATTTGAGGCTGATGATGTGTTTGATCTTCGGCTCAGTCTGGTTATATTCTACACTAAAGATACATGTGGTCATCTCTGTAAGAATTTTCAGCTGCTGTTTTCTGCCCAATGATCACAAAAGTGGATATTTGCAAATTGATTAAACTTGTCAAATGAGATGTGGAGGAGATCATTCGGATTCTGTCATTATATCTCCCTTCACTATGTAATAGCAATAGCACTAGCACTTAGACTTATATACCGCTTCACAGTGCTTTACAGCCCTCTCTAAGAGGTTTACAGAGTCAGCCTATTGCTGGGTCTGTGTCCTCATTTTATTGACCTCGAAATGATGGAAGGCTGAGTCAACCTTGAGCCTGATGAGATTCGATCTGCCAAGCTGCTGGCAGCCGGTGATCAGCAGAAGTAGCCTGCAGTATTGCACTCTGACCACTGAGCCACCGTGACTCATCCTATTCTCTCTACCTGAAATATTTCAGGCTTCAGAGCCATGAACTGGGACTAAAGTTACTAAATCAAGCCAAAGCAGCTTGAGGTATCACATAGAGTACATTCCCTAGTATCTGCCCGCCTGCTTCAATCCAACATGGTTAGCACACTCCAGGTTCCTTTGATTAAACAAAACTATCTATCAGGACCCCGGAAGGGCATCTTCTCTGCAGAAGCATCTGTTCTCTGGAATGAGGTTTCCCTTGAGATCCTGAAGGCCCTCCACTCTGGTGAAGTTTCAAAGGATCTTGAAAACATGGCTGGTTGCCCAGGCTAATTGGCTAGGTTGGGTGTAGCCCATTCAGAGGAGTAACTATGTATTCATTGCTTCCTGATTTTGCCATCTTTGCTTTTTCCTTTACTGATGCATTTGTTTTTATTGTTTTATAGTTATTATAGTTTAAATGAACTGTCCAGAGTCATTGGGAGCTGGGTAACGTGCATATTGAATAAATAAATAACTAAGCACTGAATTCAGGAGCTAACACAAAAGGGAGCAAGGATGCATTTGAAAAACTGAAATGTTACATGTTATGGACATGCTCAAAACGAGTTGCCATGGTGGAGGTGGCCAATTACAAAGCACCTTCAGACAACCTGGTAAACTTTCACAGTAGCTATCCACTATATTGCGTTCTACTAGACTTCTAAGGTATGGATAGGTACTTCTAAGATATGGATAGGGCCCAAAGATATTGTTAGAAATGCAGTATAAGCTATGCTTGCAGATGATACTTTGCTTTGCAGCACATTTGCATATTGTCCTCTCTGGGTTTCAATATTCAACAACATAAGACAAGATTTTCAGAGGCTTTGTCCAACTAATCTTTCAAATTTTCATACTCATATTGCCTTTTCTTAAGCAAACCCTTAAGTGTCTTGTTTTACAGTTTCTATAATGATGATGAGGAGGAGGATGTACATGCAATCAATCAATGGACTAATCTCATAATCACAATAACAATTTTGCTTGTGCTGGAAACTCTCATCCTCTTTTGCTTTGCATGACACTGGATAAAAGTCTTCCATACGAAAGAGGTCAGTGGAGCAACTAGGCAAAGTGAGAATAATTTTGCTGCTGTGATTGCATTGGCCACACTGAGGCTTTAGGTCTTCACCTTTTGTGTGAAAATTACACTTATAAAATTAAACAGCAATTTCACACATCTTGATACACCATGGAAATGATTAGCCATGGCTGCAGCTGGAGACTGGGAAAGGAAGATCTACCATGGTCAGATTTCCGTAAATAATCTTGTTTTCGGAAGGCAATTATTCTTCACTTAATACTGCCAGAACCCTGCGGATGGATGGTCTGCATTCATGCCCAGATGGCATCACTCTGGATGGCAAAATTAGGATTAGTAAAGGTAGCTAGCTAGATTCTCTGCTGTTCTGGTAATTATTACAGCACTGTTGGCTGGGGAATTTGGGGAGTTGAAGTTCATGCCTCTTAAAGTTGCTGATATTGAGAAACACTGCATTAGGAACTTTATATCCCTCTAACCTAGCATGACTATGACCTAGAAGCTGTTTATGCATGGCATATAAACATGACTGCTTTCCTCTTTATCCCCAGCTCACAGTTGAGGCAGCAAAACTATTGTGATTTTGAAGTAGGCTGTACTTCTTTCCCCAATACAATTGTGACCGTAAATGTGACTGAGCATCCTTCATCACAGATGTCTTGCTGATATGGCCAGGGATAGGCTTTGCCTTATTGAATGCTTTAGTTCAGGGATCCCCAACCTTTTGGACCTCAGGGAGCACTAAATTCATAATTTTAAATCCCGCGTACCACTAATATGATCTGCCTAATGACTGGCTGGGTGGGCATGGCTAGGTGGTCATGTGACTGGGTGGGCGGGCCACATGATGTCACTCATATTGAGGGGCACCTCGCCGGCCTCTACTCACCCCTCCCCTTCTAGCCACTCCTCACCTGCCTGCCTGGGCTCCTTAGGGCCCCAATAGGAAGCAGTTATTGGAGCTAAGCAGCCACCATGAGAAAGAGTTGGCAAAATAGCTGGCTCAGTTCAAATTGGATCTGACCAAAAATGAGGCTCAGCAGAAGCACCTCACTGAGGACTACAAGCATAGGTTTTCCAAGCAGAGGGAAGACCTGCGGGAGTGCAAGGCCAGGTACCAGCGCCTGGAGGCTCAGCGGGCTGAGATGGTCAGCCAGTTCCAGGCCCTGACAGTCCCACTGGAACAAGGCCCTCCAGCTCTTTGCCACCAGCGGCACTTCCCTCCAGCCTTCGCCCAAAGCCCTGCACCAGGAGGCCGAAGCAGACCCCAAATAGGAATTTCTGTCCCCCTCCAACCTACACAAAAAGACCCCTAAGGGAGAGACTCTTTGCAGCAACACAAACGTTCATTGCACTTATCCGGCCCAAATTTATTATATAGTACAGGGCCTGTAGTTTAAATTTATATTGCACTGAATCAGGGGTTTCCATCCCTGATTCAGTTCAATATAAAAAATGCAAATAATTTTTCTGCGGATCACCAAAATTTTCTCGAGGACCACCAGTGGTCCACGGACCACCAGTTGGTGACCACTGCTTTAGTAGGTTAGACCCACTCCCTCTCCAGTTGCTCAGAATTGCCCTCCATGATGATTTTGGTTTAGGCTGTAGGAAAACCAGACATCTGACTTTCTTAGTGGCATCAGCTATCATAGTGCCTGACTGACACTTTTCAAAACACCTTACCAGGACCTTTGTGGGCTTCTCGTAAACCCAGGTTTAGCTTTCTTTTGAAAGAGCATTAGACATACAGCAGTGCTTAGTGCTTTCTTGATTAGCACTTTGCTCCTGTCTTGTACCATACAAGAGATTGATTTAAACTGAAGAAAACAGCCAGGTTCTTCCAGATATTCTGCTGCTGCTGGTTCTGCCACCGCTAGGGCATTATAGTTTTTACCAATAAGTCATTTCATGTGCCTATATTTTTTATGGTTTACTTGGTGAAGGGAGAGTACACCATTTTGCTTAATCTAGTGACTATCTGCAGGGTAGATTACAAGCAGGGGTGGGATGCTGGGGGTTTGCAGGGGTTCGGGAGAACCACTAGCTAAGATTCTGTGCAGTTCGAAGAACCCCCAAATCCCACTCCTGGCTGGCCCTGCCCACCCTGCCCCGCCCCTCCCAGGAGTCCCCACGGCCCACGCAGCCCGTTTTGGATGCAGGTAAGTGCAGGGCGTGAGCGGAAGCTCAGGGAGGGCGAAAAACAGGCCTACTGGAAGTTTGGGAAGGCCAGTAATGGGCCAGTTTCCGGCCTCCAGAGGGCCTCCGGAGCCTGAGGAGGCTGTTTTCGCCCTCCTAGAGGCTCGAGGAAAGCCTCTGGAGCCTGGGGAGGGCAAAAATGCTCCCCCCGGTGCAGAAGGTGGACTAGGCCATGCCCACCATAGCCACACCCACCCAGCAACCAGGCAGAGAACCCTTTGCTAAAATTTTTGAAGCCCACCCCGCTTACAAGTCTGGTACTGCGCCAAAGATGCTTTTTCGGGAGACAACTGGACTTGTTTTTCTTTGAAGATGTTTCACTTCTCATCTAAGAAGCTTCTTCAGCCCTTACTGGATGGTGGGGAATGGAAGGATTTATATTCCTTGCAGGCAGCTAGTCATTTGCATTCTTTTAGAGAGTCACTGAGGCCCCTGGAGGTTTATCTGTGTCATCAGGGTTACCTGAGTAGTGCAAATGTTTGTGGAGCCTTCTTGGCTGTAGGATGTTTTCTGCCCTGTGTCCCTTCACTGTTGGAGACAGGCACAGGCTGTTGGGGATGAGTCTGCGTTGTGTGCATCTCAAAGTGAAGCACATATCTACAATTTTTTTGGAAATCCGTTCATACTCCATTTGAAGGGTGCTCATCCCAAAGTGCATAGCTAAATATCTATGGAAATTCTCAGTCATGTCAACCGTGACCTGGCTGACTAAGGATCTCCATAGACAAGTCTGATACTGAGTGTGTTGCCACTACAGCACAACAGCAATTGAGGTTAGAGTTCTTATCACTCATTGTCTCCAACTTCACCCTTCAGTTTTCTTCCATGCTTGGGACCTGTCAGCCAGGCTAATTTTGAACACAGTTTTAGTACTGCTTCAGAAAAGCTGTGAGCTTCATATTCAGAAGCAACCCAGCTAACAGATCATAAGCGCAGAATACATTTGCTCCTTCTACCATTTGCCCAGGCAACTTTAAAAATGATAAAAAATGCTGTCCCGTGGTCCTGGGACCTGCCTATATTTGCCCCACTATATGCTAGGAAGAATGATCTGTGATTCGCACAGGCAGAAATGCTTGATGGGAGATGAAGCAAAGCCACAAAATTCATCTGTCGTTTTTCTTAATTTGTCTTCGATAAAATTTTTGGGACTACATGAGACCTCTGCCTCACCACTGTAACAGAATAGCTCATAAATCAAGGCAGCAAATTTTATGTTGGCATCCTTTTCGGCCAGCTCAAGGAATTATGAATAGTATTTTAATGTGACCATCTGGCTATGCCTCATGAGTCTATTATTTTGATACTAAACAGGGATTCATCTGGAAAAGTCCAAGCAAGAGCCACCCAATTTCAGTAAGAAGATTTCTTGGGAGACTTGTCCCCCTCTCATTTTTTATAGCTCTATGTGAGCTCACGGATTGTTGCTATGGTTTATGATTGGACAAGAAATCAACAAGTAAAATGACCTTACATGAACAATTGTCAACCATGCCCCCCCCCAAGAAGAGTTTCACAATTATGACACCATCTACTATCAAGCACACAGATTTTATTTTACATGCTTTATAGGGGAGGGACTTCCCTCCTATCTCTACAACCCAGATCTCCTTTGAAAGGCCTCTAAATCCAGAGGAGAATGCATAGGGTGAAAGGTGCACTGTTAAGTTTCCTTCTCCTCCACCATCCCCCTTATTATTCCACCAAAGTTGGATTGATCATAACCAGATTCTCTTAGAATCTCCAAACCATCATCTTCTTTTAATGACCCCATAATCCCTTGTGGGGTGGAGTCTGGGCTGTGAATGGAGCTGAGTGTTTACTGGCTGGATGCTCTTCCTGTTGTCAATGCAGAGTTTTTTTCAGCAGGTATATTGTCAGTGTGCCCAGAGAAAGAAATATCTGCTTCTACTTAGGATCAAACTTACAGCCTCCAGATTGTGAGATGAGAGCTCCACCTCTAGGCCACCACACCACTCACTCCTAGAATCTCCAAATGGTATGAGAAAATTGGATGGAGAAGGAATTTCTGCAAGCTTGAGCCAGCTTAGCGTTGTGATTAAGATACCAGGCAAGAGAGACTGCAGGACTGTGAGTTTTAGTCCTGCCTAAGGCACAAAGCCAGATGGATGACCTTGGACCAGAAACACACTCTCAGCCCTACAAAGCAGGCAATGGCAAACTAGTCCTAAAAAACTTGCCATGAAAACTGCAGGGACCAGTTTAGACTCTGGCTGAGGAATTCTGGGAGTTGAAGTCCACAAGTCTTAAAGTTGCCAAGGTTGGAGACCCCTGGCCTAGACAGTTGCCAGGAGTCTTTGCTGACTCAAAGGGCATGTGCATTCTGTGTGTGTATGTATAAAATAAAACATGTGCACACCAGTGGTGGGTTGCCCCCAGTTCGGACCGGTTCACAAGAACCGGTAGAAAAACCGGCGGGAGGCTCTACCCACTGACTCGGACGTCATCAAAATTGATCTGCGCAAGTGCAGAAGCTTTTGTGCATGCACAGAAGAGTGCGGGCGTGCACGAGCGAAGCAAGCTCGCGTGTGCAGGCGCAATGTGAAAGTAAGTAGAACCCACCTCTGATGCACACTATGAGGCTAAGCTGTGTAGGCCCTAAAGACCAAAGGAGTACTTGGAAGCTAACAATGGAGCAGTGCAGGACTTGAAGTACAAGTGTGTATGCTTAGATTAGTAGAAGCCTTATAGTATCTTATTCCATTCCCCGCCCCCCACCACCCATTTTTGCATTTTTTCCCATTTTTCATTTTTTTCCCCTTTCAATAGGGCTTCATGATCCCGAATTGAGTTGAGGTGAGCCAGATTCTTTTAATAAGAACTGCTAGTCTTTTTCCTGGCCAAGTTCCAATGCTTTAATAGCTTCAATTCCAATAAAAATTCATCAGGTGAAGCTGTTAATGATATGCCAGGAAAACCTGGTGTATTACACTTATATATTGTGTTCCTCCCATTGATTAGCAGTGAGGGTGAGAACTATTATATAATTTGGATATCTGCTTTTGGAACAAAACCTTCTTGAGAGGCTGCTGTAGGAATGGAATTAAAAGGCAATAGAGTCACATAAGCACCACAAAGTGTCCATTGCTCTTCAAGATTCTGTATTAATAACCCTAACCTTAGGTGACTTCTGTGCTGAGCAGGAATCTCTTGCATTAACTGAATAAGCAGATAAATGTAATAGCGAAGTGAAGCTGCTCTACCAAAAAAAAAAAGAATTTGTGAGGGTGAAAAACCCATAGAGAAGTAAAACAAGCAATCCTTTTAGTGGTTAGGTTTTAATGAGAAAAAAAAAAGAAAGGCAAAATACAATAGTCTTTGTATTGGTTTAGGCAGATCAATCGATAATGGAGATTAAGGAGAAATGGAAGAAGAGAAAAATAAAAATCTGGATCACTGAGCCAGAAGCAGTTATTACAAATAGCTGTCATACTCGTGTCCTGATGTGCAAGGAAGCTGAATTCTAAGTGCTACCTGTGATCAAATGGTTCCTTGAAGATTCTCTGCCCCCTTCTAGAATCTTCTAGTTATAGTGGTGTACAATTCCCATTAGCCCAGGAATGATGGCAGCTGTATTTAAGAGGTTTATCATCCAAATTTTGGCCCATGAGAGACCTGCAATATCTCAGGGGCTGCCACCAGTGGTGAAATCCAAATTTTTTTACTATTGGATCTGTGGGCGTAGCTTGGCGTGGCGTGGCGTGGCGGGCGAGGTGTGGCGTGGTGGGCGTGGCAGGGGAAGGATACTGCAAAATCTCCATTCCCATCCCACTGTGGGGCCAGCCAGAGGTGGTATTTGCCGGTTCTCTGAACTACCCAAAATTTCCGCTACCGGTTCTCCGAACTGCTCAAAATTTCTGCTACCGGTTGTCCAGAACCTGCTGGATTTCAACCCTGGCTGCCACAAAGAAGAGGGAGCCAAGCTATTCTCCAAAGCATCTGAGGGTAGGACAAGAAGCAATGGATGGAAACTAATCAAGAAGAGAAGCAACTTAGAATTAAGGAGAAATTTCCTGACAGAACAATTAATCAGTGAAACAACTTTTCTCCAAAAATTGTGAATGTTCCAACTCTGGAAGTTTTTAAGAAGATGTTGAATAACCATTTGTTTGAAGTGGTGTAGGGTTTCCTGCCTAAGTAGGGGGTTGGACTAGAAGACCTCCAAGATCCCTTCCAACTCTGTTATTCTATTCTGTTCTAGTGCTAGGGAAGGGGTGTGCAATGGTTTTATACATGATCTCCAAGAGGGCTTCATATGGAGGAGGCACAATTTACTTAGTCAAGGCACAGCATAAGCTTTAGCAGAGACTTAGATCAGTTTTCTTGTCAAGATACTTTATGACACCTCAAGATTTTTTCCAGTGTTGCCAATTAAAAGATTTTGCTGATTGTTTTTTGGGTGGGTGGGTGGGAGGGTTATCCTTCCACTTTTCTTTTTTTATAAGATCACCTGCATTTATTTTAGATAATGATAAATAATAGTAACCTCAATAGCAAGTCTAGAATTTTGTCCTGATTTATTGATTACTAAATTTATTTATTACCCATCTCCTTGTTCAAGAAGACTCTGAGGGGCTTACAATGTATACGTTTATATATAATTGTAGATATAAAATAGGCTAAAATTTCAAAAAATTCAAACAATTTATGGTTATTTTTCAGGATGATATAAGGAGTTTGTTTTTATTTGATAAATAATTGATATTCGATTATTTATTTGATTAATCAATGACATTGCAAATTCTGTTTATTTTTCTGTTTATTATATAAATTTAAAAATAAATAAATAAATAAATATTTCTTGATATTTTTATATATATTAGAGCAATAGCACTTACTGCTTCACAGTGCTTTACAGCCCTCTCTAAGCAGTTTACAGAGTCAGCATATTTCCCCCAAACAATCTGAGTCCTCATTTTACCAACCTCGGAAGGATGGAAGGCGGAGTCGACCTTGAGCCTGGTGAGATTCGAACTGCCAAATTGCAGGCAGCCAGCAGTCAGCAGAAGTAGCCTGCAGTACTGCATTCTAACCACGGTTCTTTTATTATGCCTTTTCTCACCTTCTTTTCCTTATTATAGTCATTTGTTTTAGTCTTTAAATGTTTTAAAATAAATTAACAAGAACTTTAACAAATAGGGGAATTTGGAAGCTTCCGTGGTAATCAAGGTCTTGAAATGGAACAACGCTGCTGCTCTGCTTTGTGAAGCATCCATGAGAGAAGGAATACATTGCTATTTGGAAGCATTTGTTGAAATGAAATATCCCCCTGAAGCTTTTTTAGAGCCTAATAATAAAATAATTGTGTATATGTATTATGCATCATATCTGATGTTACATTATTATTGCCAATATACTTAGATTCACCAATATTCTTGTGTAATTAGAGCATTAGCTGATTTTAAATGGCAATTTTGTGTGCCCCTATGTACTAAGATTATTTTGCACATCTGGCAGTTGTAATATGGACCAGTGATTTTCATCTGGTGGTAATTGCAAATGCCTTTGATGAGAATGTAATGGTTTGCATAAAGCAACAAGCTGGGAAACAGGCTCCAGAGCACAGAAAACTTGTTTAGTGATTTTGGGAAGAAATGCAAAATAATTAGCAAAAAGATATCAGACAAAGCAGGATAAAGATACTTTTAAAATTCTTACCTCACTTACCATCTATATGTTACCAAAGCTCTCATTCCCACAACCTTTAACTGGGCAAAACCATGCACCACAGGGCAAAAGCTTTTAGACCAAGATGCCTCAAATGGGCTAACTGACAGAATGTATCCAAAATCTGGAACCTATGACTCCTGTGAAATTAAAGTTTTGGCAAATTTTATAAAACAGTTTATGACATAATACTAAATATCATAAAACATTTCCTGTGCTGATGTTTGACTGCGCTATCCGTCTCAACACAGACTATTTAATGGCTAGTTTAATGAAAAGTACTAGGAGTGACATGTTAGCAGTGTTCCAATATCTTGGGGGCTGCCACAAAGTAGAGGGGGTCAGTCTATTCTCCAAAGCACTTGAAGACAGGACAAGAAGCAATGGATGGAAACTAATCAAGGAGAGAACCAATCTAGAACTAAGGAGAAATTTCTTGACAGAACAATTAATCAGTGGGACAATTTGCCTCTAGAAGTTGTGAATGCTCCAACACTGGAAATTTTTAAGAGATTGGCCAACCATTTGTCTGAAATGGTATAGGGAAGTGATGGCTAACCTTTTCTGGACAGAGTTCCCAAAGTGTGCATGTGTGCAAATGTGCACGTGCATGCCCGAACCCCCAAAATGCAATGTGCATGCTGCCCCCGCACATGCGCTCCTCCGCACGCATGCGTGCGCACCCATGCATGCCCTCTGTGCATGCATGCACAGCCCCCTGAATGTGCATGGCCTCCTGCAAATGCATGGCAGAGACCCAAAGACCAGCTGGCTGGTGGGAGGTGCCCATGCATGCGTGGCAGAGCTGAACTGGGGCAAGGGCTCACGTGCCCAAAGAGAGGGCGCTGCATGTCACCCCTGGCACACGTGCCATAGATTCGTCATCATGGATATAGGGTTTCCTGCCTAAACAGGGTTAGATTAGAAGACCTCCAAGGTCCCTTACAACTCTATTATTCTTCTCCACTCTGCTCCATTCCATTCCATTCTATTCAATTCTAATTTCAAGATAGATACATCTCTAAATGTATCCCTGATTTTCCATTAAAGCCAGGACATTAAGAGGCCCTGATATCATTGAAGATATTGAGGATTTAGATTGTTGGGGGCAATATGCTGACTCTGTAAACTGCTTAGAGAATGCTATAAAGCACTATATAGGTGGCCTATGGGATCAGAGGTTGTCTAGTTTACTTTAAATACAGGGGCCTGGTCCACACAACATGTTAAATAATAAACTATGTTTTACAAATCACAGTGACTAGGTTCCCCTATGATACCAACATGCTTGATGATTTAGCAGATAATTCGGGAATGTCCATATCTAAGATTTTCAGTAGAAAGTCTGCAGGAGTTCTGTTCCAGCACTGCAGCCATAGATATATCATCAACACCACTGATAATAAGACTTTGGGACGAGGGCAAGGAACTTTGCACATGTGAAAAAAGCCTGTCTACAGATAATTGAACTATGGCTAAGGCAGCCTCCTATAGAGGCATTTGAGGAATATAAGCCTTCATCCAGAATATTTATTTGGTCTTAAAATAACTGGTTTCTTTGAATAAACGAGTCCTGGATCTGCACAATACATGTGACCTAACCCAAATGCTAGTAGCAATTCATTTCCTAATCCTCCGTGAATTTATGTAATCTTTGTTTTAAAGCTGTCCAAGTTGATTGCCATCACTACATTTTTGTGTAATAAATTCCTGAGGTCAGCTACATATTGTACAAATTATTTTAGGCTCTAGTACTTTTGTGATAGTTTTCACACAGAAATAAACAATCTGAAACCAGCTGAGGCCAGTTATAAAATAAGGAACAGGTGCAAACTGTTTCTCCTATTCCAAAAAAGTTTCACTTCTAGCCTTTTACTTAGAATGGTCAGAAGAAAGAGGTGTGGGAAATCTGAATATTGAGTTACTACTTGAGCTTACATTTGATACATAGCCTTATCTGAAATTTACTCTCAACAACTTCATAGTTTTACTACAATGAGTCTACTTATTTGAGCCTGTCATGTCCTGGGAGATATATTGTTGCAGTGCTTGGTTTTGTTAGTCAAGAGAAATTGCAACATTATGGAAGTGGATTGTTGTTACTGTTGTGTGACCACAACATAGCGACCTGCTTAACAACTGGCATGACTTATGACTGTAACTCTGGGCTCAATTATAGTCCTACGTTGAGGATTAACTGCATATACATTGATCAATTTTTCTTTAATTGTAATTTTTATTAATTCATGCAGAATAGACTGTAATGTATGTAATATATGATCTTCCAGGCCCCATTTTAAAAACTGGCACTATACTAGCTACTTTATAAACTTCTGGTTCACTTGATGAAGTTAGGGACATGTTATGTATTTTTATTAGAAGATCAGTAAGTTGTTTAAGAACGATTTGATAGGTATTATCTGGGAACGACTGAGGACAAAAGAAGAATGGGATGGCAGAGAATGAGGTGGCTGGATGGAGTCACTGAAGCAGTAGGTGTGAGCTTAAATGGTCTCTGGGGGATGGTAGAGGACAGAAAGGCCTGGAGGAAAGTTGTCCATGGGGTGGTGATGGGTCCGACACGACTTCGCAACTAACAACAACAAAGGCTGCTTAATTGTTTTTAATCAAACAAAAAGATTTTGAAGTTAATCTTTTGCTATCACTGCTTGGTTCAATTCTTCAGGCTTTCTTCCTGGAAAAAAAAGAAACAGGCAGATATACGTTCTACAACTTCTACAAAAAAAGAGAGAACTATCATCAAAAAACCTATCATTTAGCTTTTTTCTCATTTTTTATTACTTTAATATGAACTAGGCATTTGATAGTATTGAAAAATATTTTGGTAATAAAGAAATGCGTTCTTTACAGGTACATTGTGTTAAGAAAAGAGTGGAAACCCAAATAAATACAATAGCAGCCAAAAAAAAAAAAAGCTTTTGATAGAATATCTTTGATCTAAACAATGTTCAGTCTATGCAGACGTGAAAAATTGCTAGAGCACAATGGTTCTCAACCTTGAAGATGTTGTGGACTTAAGGCACCAGGCTAGAAACTGGCAGACGGTGACTTCTAGTGTCGCCTTAGGCATGAAAGCTGACTAAGTGTGACTTTGGGCCAGTCACTCTCTCCCAGTGCAACCCATCTCACAGGGTTGTTGTTGGGAAAGTAGGAAAAGGTTGCAAAGATTTAAGAAACACTTGCTTAGATTTCATGGACATGATCATGTTGCATATTGTTCTTGGCAACAATATGCAAATAGTTTATTGTTTCCTTCCAAGACCTGTTTTTTTCCCCATTTCCCAGCACAGTTCTGGTTCTTTGCTGGATTTTTTCCATCCAAATACTAACCAGGTGTGATTGTTCAATTCTAATCTCAGACTGGTTCAGACTGCTGCTTGCTACATCTAAAACTGCTTGTTTTAATTGGAGTAGTTTGTAGTTGTTTTA
Source organism: Pantherophis guttatus (assembly GCF_059756535.1). NCBI lineage: Eukaryota > Metazoa > Chordata > Lepidosauria > Squamata > Colubridae > Pantherophis > Pantherophis guttatus. The sequence goes on from NC_142063.1 coordinate 72,549,958, forward strand.
TAAAGAACAATCTAGAAAAAAAAACACCTCTATTTTCTGTTTATAGAGGAATAACACATGCAGCCCTTGTAAAGAAGACAAATGACATTCTTGGAATCAAGAGCTAATGAAATTTTGTTTGGGGTGTTATTTTTTGACATCCAAGTTAAATAGGATTGGAGCCCAAATGAGTTTTATAGCCTAAATGCAGTGCTAATTATCCAACATACTTAAAAATGTGTCTCATTTTTAAGAAGCCTTATTTGAAAACATTTGAAATAAGACACTACACAGAATTGTTTTATTGGTATTTGTTATACCATGTCTTATGATTAACTTTATCAATTAATATAGATTGGGAAATATAAATTTGATAGATAATAAATAAACTTCCAAGAGGGGTTCCAGGAGACAAATCAGTAGATAATATTATAGCGTAAATTATGCCTTCTCTATAACACTGGCACATATTTGTGTTACCTTTGCTCTCCACATAACAAACTGTGAATGGTTTTAGCCATGTTTGTCATGATAGGGGTGTGAGGCTTAATAAAATTGTGAAACTAAGATCAGGAACTCTGCAACACAATCATTGGTAAAAAAGCTATTTAAGATACCGTCCTATGGTCTGAAAAGTCCCCAATGATCATAATTGATTTAGTGTTTAACATGTTAATTGATTAAAGAAGGTACAGATGTAGACCAAAATAGCAATAGCATAGCAATAGCATTTAGGCTTGTATATCACCCCATGCTCTACAGCACTCTGTGCAGTTTGCAATGTCAACATATTGCCCCCAACAATATGAGTCCTCATTTTACCAACCTCAGAAGAATGGAAAGCTGAGTCAGCACCGTCAGGATTGAACTCCAGGCTATGGGCAGAGTTTGCCTGCAATACTGCACTCTAACCACTGCACCACCAGGGCTCCAAAAGAATATACTGTGTTTCCTTGAAAATAAGACAGGGCCTTCTTTGGCTTGGCCTTATTATCAGGGGTCTTATTATTTTGGGGGTGCAGGAGGTGGCGAGCATAGGACTGGATGTCCCCTTGCTGCTGTCACCTCCCCTCCCTGTTCTTTGCGCCAGCCAAGTGGCCCAACATGTCCCACCCCACCCCAATGGCAACAGCTGCTTCCCTTCCCACTCTTTATTGAGGGGTAGTAGGTGGGGCGGGGGAGAAGTGAGACCCGTGGAATGAGACGTGGCTCCCCTTGTCATCTCTTCTCCTCCCCCCCTCGCTGGCCATGATGGGCTCCTGCCCCTTAATTTAGCTACTTCCTCCCTTTAGGGATGCAATTTGGGGGTGGCAGGTAGGGTAGGTGAGAAACAGGATGTGCATCTGACCTTTCCAGCTCCATCACGTTGTGTCCACCATGCCATTGTGTCCAAGGAAACACGCTGTAGAAGAAAACCTTATTGCGAGTTCAAGAAGTTTGATTGAACTCGCGAGAAGGCTTTCTTTTACAGTGTGTTTCCCTGGACACAATGGCGAGGAAAGTGATGGAGCTTGAAAGGTAACACCTGCATCCTGCTTCTTGCCCGCCCCACCTGCCACCCCCACATTGCTTCCATAAAGGGGGAGGGTGGCTAAGCAAGGGGCAGGAGCCCTGCCATGCCCGGCGAGAGGGGGAGAAGAGATGGCAAGGGGAGCCACGTCTCGCTCCACACCTTTTGTTTTTCCCCACCCCACCTGCCACCCCCTTGATAAAGAGACAGCGGGGAAGGGAAGCAGCCAGGCTGCTGTTGCCATTGGGGTGGGGTGGGACATGATGGGCCGCTCGGCCAGCACGAAGAACAGGGAGAGGAGGGCATGCCCCCCCTTACACCCCCTCCAGCCTCGCCTCAACTCATTTTGGTTGCACGGCAAGCAACCAGAGGAAATGGTGGGACCGGCTGTGCATGCATGTAAGTAGTTGGTGGTGGTGGGGACTTATTATCCAGGCATGTCTTATTTTTGGGGAAACACAGTATTGTACTTTTCCTTTCATGAAAGAGAGGGAGGGTTTTCTTTGGGAACAGATCTGCTTAGAAATCCTCCTTATACAGGTCCTTCCTATAGAAGATTTCTTCTATAACTGGCCAACCAGTAAGAAAAAAGTGTAGAAGCAAGGATGAAGAAACGATAGAACAAAATCAGTGGCAGGGGAAATATTAAAAAGGGGAAGAAATGGTGGGAAAAGGGGAAAGTGAAATATCCATTCATTTCTTGTTTGATTAATGGGAACACAGGAGTAATTAGAAAGTGTTGGTTCTTCCACCATTGAGCTTCCCCCAATATTCATATTTTGCATTTGACCTTCCTGGTAAGTGCAGGGAAAGGCACTAGATTAAAAGTCCCAATTTTTGACCCTGTCCAATGAAAGTGACTCTGGAGGATGATCCAAGGAAGGGAGGAAACATGTTTGCACCTGCCTAAAATAGCCAACAGATGCTAAGTGGGCAAAATACTGAAACCTCACAAATGTAATTGACCTTCTGTAGTGAAATAACATTTTTCCTTTGCTGCTTCATATACTTTTTCCATATACTGGACAGTGCCTCCCGGAGCAGCTGCAAGTTACCACCTGTCTTATTTTCTTCCAATCCTTCCCACAGCCCATCTTTTTTGTTAATGTAATGCCTCCCTGTGATACATGGGAGAAATTCATCAGTACTTTAGTGGATAATGAACTGGGTGGCAGAGATGAACTAAGTGAAACAGGACATTCTTCTTAACTTACTGACAGCCCCATAATGCTTTCATACCTTATCTTAGGCAGGATAAAACAGTTGCAACCAAGCCAGCCACTAGTTGAGGAATTCACCCCATCTAAAAACTTAGCAGCGTGCAAAGCAAACCTAGAGTTCAGCAGAAATATCATAGCTCATAGTTCAAAAGCAGTATTTTGAACCAACCCAAGATCTGAGGCTATAATGAATCCAGAAATAATCAGAAATAATAGTGAAGTAGTTCCTGCATTGACTGCTAGGAAATGAGAACTTGTGAAACCAAGATTCCTGGTGTCCCACCATGGCTTTGACTAGAACTATTCCTTCCTATGAATAAAATCCTACTCTTGAGCAAGTTTTTACTTAGAAGTAAGCCTATTTCTCATTCTAATACAGTGTTTTTCAATCTCAGTCACTTTTAAGATTTTTGGGATTCAACTCCCAGAATTTTCCAATATTCTTGTGGGGGGGAGTTGAATTCCACACATCTTGAAGTGGCTGAGATTGAAAGACATTGTTCTAGCAGTACCCTTTTGGGTTTGAATGCTCTACTCCCCCCAGGTTCAGTCTCTTCCTCCAAATTTAGTAAGAGGTTTCAGGCCATAAAATGGTCTTGAATGCTGTTCAGAGAGTATTCAGGATTTATCAGCGACAGTCAGTCTCTGGAAAATGAAATATATCTCCTGATGATTGACAATATACAGAAATTGTTCAGAAACAAGCATTACAGCAATGTCTGGCTCACCCAACATTCACTGTTGTTTACAAAAGCAAAATAAAATTAGGGCACTTCATCTTAAAACTAGCCTGGTGAATTATTGCAAATCCCTCTGTGTGTGTGTGTGTGTGTGTGTGTGTGTGTGTGTGTCTCATTTATTCCAAAGGACAGCTGAACTTCTCAAGAACATGCTCCCATGGAACAGCAGGATGATGGGTGCTGTAGTCCATTACATTTAGAAGGCATCACATCAAAGGAGGCCGCCCTCTCTAAAGCACCATAAAAGAAGAGCTAGGCCAGATTTCTTCAAGCTCCTGTACAGAAACAATAATAAAGATAGAATATAAAATACTGATATACTAGATTTAGTAAAAGCTTGTTATTCTGTAATCATTAGGTTCCTGTAACATATATATTGTGCTTTTTGTATCACATATATTATTCCTTTCTATTTGTATCTCCTGTTACAAACATATTGTCATTAGATCTCTGAAATGTATCTGGTATTTGTCAAACGTATGTCCCTGCCATTCGACCTGAACTCATATCAATCTCTTTCCGTGCCATCTAAAAGCATGGTACCAATCTCAGTTGAAACTAGCCATCAACAAAGGGATAAACTATACCTCAGTCCTAATTTATGCCTGATCTGGATAAGATCTGGTCTTCCAGAGCCAGGGGCTAAGTAGCCAATTAAGTAAACAAAGAAATGCTTAAGATAAGACTAATTGGAAGTTTAGATTCCTTTGCAGGGCAACAAAGAATACACAAACATAAATTAAGGGGCCAGAGTTCGGGACCTAACTGGTGCTTTAAAGGTATAAAAGTGGTTACATCTTCTCTGAAGATGTGAACCCTCCCATATACATATCTCTTTGTATGTGTTTGGAATGGTTTTACCCAGCCTTTTGTCTTTGATCAAAGATTAAATGTTGATTCTTATTCAAGCCTCCATTTAAGTCTTTCTTTTTGGTTCACTGAGAGCTTAAGCCTATAGCCGGACCTTACACTCCTTTCCCAGAAGTGCTTGCTTCTGACAAATATAGAGAGGCAATTCTGGGTCAGGAAACTTCTCTGCTTGGCTTCCCTCAGTTCCAACATTCAGAGGTTAACCTCTTCCAGGCTGAACAAATCCACATTTTCCAGCAAGCTCATTCCTTACTAAAGTCAAACAGTAATTTGCCAGGCGGCGGGTCCTATTTTTAGCCTTCAAATATTCCCGCTGCCTCCCAAGTAGTTATTTGACTAGGGTGAAGAAAGACTCCCAAGCGGATGGGCTCCTCGGGGCTCGACCTGCAGGTCAGGTGGCTTCCCCAACATTCCTCACGCCACCTAACTCTCCTCAGCAATTTCCAAAAAAGGCTAATTTAAGGCCTCCCGGAGGTCCTTGGCAAACGCAAAGGACTCGGGCTGGCTGGTACGTTTCGCCACGTTTGCGCCCGCTCGTCACCCGCCCTCGTCTCTCGTGTTTTCTCTGGCCGAGTTCAAGCCACCAAACTCGAGCGCTCCTTTGACCGCCGGCCTGCCTTTCCCTCTGCGGCCCAAAGGCCGGGCTCCCATAATAATAGCGAGGGGCTCGCCTGTGGCTTCCAGCCTCGCGATTGGCTTCCAAGTCCTCGTTTGAATCCGAAACCGCCTTTCCCTCCCCCCCCCTCCCCGCGCCGCCTTCCTCCTCCTCCTCCTCCTCCTCCTCGCGCGCGGCGTCGCGAAGGATAAATATGCAGGGCTTGTAATTCGCTTGCAGTTCTCGCTCCCGGCTGGCAGGGTGACGCGGAGCTTGGAGAGGCTGGCAGATTGGCTTTGTTGATTCGGTTCCTTCCCTCGCTGCAGTTGTGCCCAAGGCGAGCTGTGCCCACCTTCTCGTCCACAAGCCGAGCGGGCGCCTGAGCTTCCCCCGGCTGGTGCTGAGATGCTGGGAAACCTCTGAAACTGGGGTTTGTGTGAGAAGAGGGAAGGGAAAAGCCCAGCCGATCCTTTTGGACTGCAAGTCGTCACTTCCCTCTCTTGCCTTCCTCCCCCACCGCCGCACGCTCTGCTTCTTCATCCTCCTCCTCCTCCTCCCGCTCTTCTTTCCCCGGCTCCCTGCTCGCACGCCCCCTCCCTTCCCAATTCCTCTTCTGTACGCGGCCAAAAGCTAAGCAGTTGCCTATATTCTACCCCTGACTCGTGGCGGCCGAAGAAGGCAAGGCAACTTCGACTGACATGTCAAGGAGATTCCCTCCCTCCCGCCTCCCCACCCCGCAGATTCTGGCAACAATCTACCACGGGGTGCAATGAGACCGCGCTAAAAACCGGGAAGGATCTGTCACGGGGGGAGTTCAGAAGGAACGCCCTCCCCCGCCCCCGCAGAAAGGTAAGTGTCGGGGGAGGGGGAGGGGGGGGTTTCGATCCCATTTTAATAGCACGATCTCCGCAAAGCAAGCCGGAGGTTTGCAAGCCGAGCGAAGTGGACTTGATATTTCATTGCCTGTTTCAGGCTTTGGAGGAAGAGATGGGATGGTTTTGCAAAAAAAAAACAAAAAAAAAAACCAGTCGTCAGGGACCTGCCAGGTATAAAACCCCGCAAATGAAAACACACGAGGCGTCCTTTAGTGATTTATTTATTCTTTTCTCGCCTGCCTGGTTGGAGCGGAGTCTTTTGCTCGTCCAATTCTGTGCGTGCGTGCGCGTGTTGAACCTGCATAAGGAGATAAGCCTGCCGCTGCCGCTGCCGTTGCAGCCTCTTTTTCTAGCTCCGCACTCAGGACCAACAGCAAATTGCTGGGGGAAATTGCAGGGAAGAAGGAGGCGATCTGCTGGCTTTTTTTGCGCGCTCCATCCAAGATGTAGTTTGAAGCTTTGCACCCGCTTGCTTGGGGCGGCCGCTCAAAAAAACTCCTCTCCCTGGCAGTGGTTATACCCGGGATCAGGCTTTGGCAGTGGGGAGAGCGGTTTAATATCAATCCAGTAATAAGCCAGGGTGACTACTAAGATGCACCAGGCGCAGGAGGAGGGGGTTCTTCCTTGCACCCAAACCCGGGATTCCCCATATCTACCGAACTTGCTGATAGACGCCGCAGGAAACGGGGGAGGGGGGGCGAGGAGAGGGAGAGAAAGGAGCTTCTCGGGGCCAGAGACGAAGAACAAGGGAGAGCCTCGAGAGCAAGAGGCCGAATGAATTTAAAGGCGATCGGTTTCTTTTCTTTCTTTCTTTCTTTCTTTCTTTCTTTCTTTCTTTCTTTCTTTCTTTCTTTCTTTCTTTCTTTCTTTCTTTCTTTCTTTCTTTCTTTCTTTCTTTCTTTCTTTCTTTCTTTCTTTCTTTCTTTCTTTCTTTCTTTCTTTCTTTCTTTCTTTCTTTCTTTCTTTCTTTCTTTCTTTCTTTCTTTCTTTCTTTCTTTCTTTCTTTCTTTCTTTCTTTCTTTTTTACTTCCCCCAAAGCCGGATTTCTACATTCAGAGGCAAGCCTGCTTAGTTTATTCTCGCGCCGGTGGCAAAGAAAAATTGCCGTTCGGTACAAAGTGGCAAAATGTTATAAGGATGAGAATAATCCCATCTGGGCCATCTCCCCCCCCTTCCCCCCCCGCCCCGTTTAAACAGTAGAGGAGGGGTTATTGGGGCAGAGAAGGGTTGGAATTGGAAAAGGAAGATCCGACTGTTGGTTGAATCCCGGATCCGAGGCTGCTTTCAAACTGAAACCGGCGAAAGGATTTCCCCCCCCACACACACACCTTTTAGGGGGTAGTGCCTGCGCAAGCCAGCCGCTTTCTCTCAACGGGTGCGATTAATCTTTGGCAGCTGTTGCGCTCCATCCGTGGTGTTTACCTCGTTTTGCAAATATAGCTCTTGCGCCATCCTCGTCCCTAAATAGGATGAGAAGTGGGGACTTTTAATAGGGACCAAGGGGGGCGGTGGGAGGCCATGTTTGCAAGGGGCCCTTAGTTCTGTCCCGGACTGAGTACTCGGGCCTATCAAAGCCCCTTTTCTTTCCTTCAAAGGGGGGGGGGTAATGCCAGAGGAGAAACAGATGGGCCTTAACTTTATGTAGTGGTTTCTACTAGGGAGGTAGCCCTCTCCTTCTGGGGCAGCTAAAATAAAGGCTACCACACAGTGATGGTTGCATAAGCTTTGTAGACTTTTTTAGACTTTCTTCCAGTTCAACATAAAGGATACTTATACAATTGATGCTGTTTCCTGTGAAGAAAGAGTTGGAAATATGTAAATTGAAGTGAAAATTATTGTAAATTGGAAAGAGCATCATTGGTATGTTTTAACTTATTTAATTGTTATGGTTTCCTCTCCGTTTTCCTATGTAGATATTGTAAGCAGAAGTTATCCCAACAAAACCTTTTTCATTTTTAACCAAAAGAACCCAAGAAGAGCTTAGCTTATTTTGTCTGTTATAATAACTCTACTGCTTCTTTCAACGGGGTAGGTAGGTAGTTTTCAGGTTTGTGAACTCTATGTCTCTTCCCTGAAATCCCAAGATCCATCAACCAGTATTTGATGCAAAAGGCATGTGTTCAAGAATTAAGAAATGTTTTGCATCCTTTTCCTGCTAGAGAAGCAAAATTTCTTCTTATGAATTGTACAGTGGGGAGCAGATATCATTCTTGCTGCATTAAAGTCTACTGCAAATTATCCAGACAAGTAACCGTCTTTCCAGATGTGCCCTCTGCTCAGCCTTGATCCAAATAACATAGTAGTCCCTGAAAAATGATAGACAATGAATACTTGATGATAGAATCTTGTAAGACCTCAGACTGTCCAACTGCTGCCTCTTTAATTCTAGTTGCTGTTTTTTTTGTCCCCTGGCTGTTTTTAGATCTTGTGGTTCTGTGGTGAGGTCACTGCAAAAGTACTAGCACGGTGCTTTTGGGGGCTGCTTTTAGTGCACATGTGTTGAGATTCCATACTTTTACATTTAACCCTTATTTTGGAAAAGCAGTAATATTGAACAGTGTCCTCAGCAGATGTACAATTGAATGTATGTATTGTGGTTTCTCAGTTGGAAAGATCAGTTGTCAGAGCAAGTTACCATTCTTCCTGTCTAAAATAAGATTGCCTCTTAGAGGGTTATAGGACTGGGAACGTGACAATACTTTCTAATGTATTTCATCTTCATAATTAGTCTGCAATGAAAAGACATTTGTATTTGATTTAGAGATAGGGAACCAGCCCAGCTAAAGACTGAGCTGTATCAGACATAAATCCACCGATTCCCCTTAGCTTGACCTTCTCATCCATCATGAAAAGAGGTGAAGGAGGAATCGGTGGGTTTGTGACCTATTTATATGGCTCAATATTTGTCTGGCAGAAACCAGTCTTAGGCTGCCTATTACTAATTCACCATCAACCTTTGGATAGACTGAGATTGGAGGGAGTTCTGTGTAAATAATGAAAGATTATTGTGCCTGATTCTTCTCTTCCTAACCAAAACCTTTCACTCATCTGTGGCTGTGCTCAGACTATCCAATGGTCCAAAATAGTTTCTTTCCTTCTACTTTGGCTGATAGAGGTTTTCTTTTACATATTGCATTATAATTTCACTGTAGTTACCTGGGTGTGGTATCTGTTAGTAATTATCCTGAATTAGTGGACTTTCTGTTCCATGGGGATGTCTTTTCTGCAAATAGAAGTTGTTTGCAGTAAGAAGGCATATTTAGTGGATACTGTGATTATAGGGAAAGGGAAAACCCAAATTAAAGAGAAGGATATGCAGCTACTAGTGGGATCTTTGATTTTTAACCATCAATATTTGTTTATCTAATCCAGACATGCCGCTCCGGTTTCTAAAATCTGCCTTTCTTAATTTAGCAGCCCTCAGATTGTTAGTTAGACTACAGATTCTATAAATCCACCCCACATAGCCTGTGAAGAAAGCTGCTTTTAATTAGTAGCTTTAATATCTATTATAATTCTATATATCAGGGAAGTAAAATACAAATGATATTTGCAGAGTAAGAAAAATGTTGAGATTCTAGAAAGAGTGCACAGAAGAGCAACAAAGATGATTCGGGGACTGGAGGCTAAAACATATGAAGAACATATTGCAGGAATTGGGTATTTCTAGTCTGATGAACAGAAGGACTAGGGGTGACATGATAGCAGTGTTCTAATATTTGACAGGCTGCCACAAAGAAGAGGGGTCAACTTGTTTTCCAAAGCACCAGATGGTAGAACAAGAAGCAATGGATGGAAACTAACCAGGGAGAGAAGCAACCTAGAACTAAGCAGATATTTCTTGACAGAACAATTAACCAGTAGAATGGGTTATCTTCAGAAGGTGTGGGTGCTCCATCACTGGAGGTTTTTAAGAAGAGATTGGACAGCCACTTGTCCAGAATGTATAGGGTCTCCTGCTTGTTGGACTAGAAAATCTCCAAGGTCCCTTCTGACTCTGTCATTCTACTTTGTTTTGTTCTGTTCTATTCAAATGCTCTGGGTTAGACTGTTTGAGTGAACCCCTTTTTATGGCAGAACTTCTTGAACATGCTTAGCATCAGCATCACACTCATGGAGACCTGGGATTTTAGTTTCCTTCTAAGTATTCTGGGAAGTGTAAAGATCTGCGGATCTGTAAATTTTAAAGATTTGCAGATCTGGCTATTTGCTAACAGTGCTTGGAACCTGCTAGAATCTTATGTGGTTGTAGGGCAGTGTTTCTCATTGTTGGTAAGTTTAAGAGGGGTTTAAGAGGAGTGGGCTTCAACTCCCAGCATTCCACTACTTTTAAATTTGCCAAGGCCAGGTATCACTGTTGTAGGGTGACTGATATGAACCTGGGTAATTGAAATTTGAAGCAGTTGATATCTCTGTAAAATATTTAATGGAATTCTAGAATGACTAGAGATTCTGGGTTTAATTGCTTTTTTATTGGTAAAAATATTAATTTCATTTATACACTTTCCATTTTTAAAGATTGAAGGGCAAATGGAATCGGTTTGAAACTGAACAACCTAGAAACAGGCATGGCTTATCCTATATTTTGGATGCTGGATTAATTCCTGATCTAGATACATATGACTATGTATCTGGCTATGCTATGCAATTCCTATGCAATTTCTTCATTTTTGGGGAGAGCAATGAAGCTGTTAATCTACCATAGTGAGTAAATAACATCATGGTCAGAAGAGCGCCAAAGAGCTAGAGATGCATTACAGGCATTTATCTGAGTCACAAAAGAACCAAGTAAGCTGTGTTCATAATAAGAAAATGCAAGCAACACATCCCTGCTTCACATTGAGCCTTATTTGTATGTGGCAGATAGTCTCCTGATATTCAGAATCCTGATAATAATACAAACTTTGAAAACTTTTAGTCAAACCAGCCTTTTCGCCTCTTGCCTGTTGCTTTTTGTAACTCTGGAGTGATGAGGACATCTGAGGATCCTTGACAAACAATAGCATTGTAATCTGTTGAGTGGGACCACTAAAGATTTTGGATTTGGAAACATCTGTTGATTCAAGTCCTGGTGAAAGTGCATTTCCATAACACTTTTATGTTTGGTGTCCTCTGTATATTCAGAGTGATTGATTTTGCCTGTTGGAAAAGAATGCAGTAGATGGGCTACTGAAAATGTGAGGAAAAGTTGACTGTAAAAAAAGGAAACCTCTTATCTCTAACTCAGTTGTAGAAATTAATTTATCTATTAGTTTGATATGACCCCCCCCTTTAGATTCATGTATGTGAGATAGGTGGCCATATCAGTCTAATAAATAAATTAACTCTCTAAAATGGTGATCTAATTTATAGTTATTGTACAAAGTCGTATGTGAAATTCTTTTTATTCATAAATAATCATATGCTATTATACTAGCTTATATTTTTTATGCCTGAAATCAGTTTTCTTGTAAAGGTCTATATATGAATTGGTCCTCACTGATTTTATTGCATGATCAAGTTACTGAATTCATTTTACATCTACCAAAAAGTCAGATTAGGTGGGTTTGTTTCAAGGTTTATGACATTCTCCTTGTGGGTATGGATCTGCTAAAAACTTAGTTATTTATGAGTTTAATTTGATATCTTGCCACACACATTGGCTATTTCTGGATCACTGTATAACTCTGTTTTCAGGGACAGAAAAATGAGTCAACAACTTCTGATTAGAAATCGAATTAAAGTTAAATAGTTTAAAAATTTATGTTATGTCATTTAATACTTAAGTTTATAAAACTACTGCCAACCTACCATTGTACATCATTCTACTGGAGATTGCAATTTCTCTGCTGCTGTCCCCTTGCAGAAATGCACTCTTAATTAGGGATTCTTCAAAATCTGAGATATGCCAATGATTGATCTAGGTTTATTAAGTTCAGGCCTTTTCAGAGACAATAATTAAACTGTTATTTTTCTATAATAGTTTTTTTTAATATTTTATATTTCAGGTAAAGTCAGCTATTGCTTTGAGATTGTTTACACAAATGAAGGAGAAAAGGTACAATAAGAATTATTCTGGCGGATTTGAATACTAAACTAGATAAATTTCCAGTGTCTCCATTAGCCAGGATTAAATTTACTTGTATATTAAAAACTAATGCTTTAATTTATCTCCATAAACAATTACTTCTTTCTTGTTTTCTAAAGAGTTCCATTAGACTTAAATTATTCTTATGATATTATATTTTGAGTTTACTCAGCATATTTTTTAAAAAATATCAAAGTTAATATCTAGCATTTATTTATACCTCCTATTGAAACCTTTTGGAGAAGAAAGTTTATTGGGGTTCCAATGCAGCTTTTATCTGCTGGAAGTTCAGTTGATTGATACCATCAGATATAGATAGAATTGGAGAATTGTGAGAATTGGAGTGTAACATCACTCAGAAAATATTTGTGTCATTTGTGTCATTCTGACATCATTGTGGCTTGTGCTGGACACCTATGTTTTCAGTTTATAACTCTGACAATCTTAACCCATCACAATGATGGCTAAAAGTACCAGAGAATACATGGATGGCCAAGAAAACAAACCAATTGATGATCAAATAAAACATCCCGTAGTTCTCGCTCAAGGCAAAAATGACCATTGCTCTGTTTCAGATAAATTATGTGAAGGCCTATCTCTCTGGAGAAGGTTGTCATGCTGGAAAGAAGGAAGGAGAGAGAAGAATAGGATGACTAGCAGGAAGGTGGATGGACTCAGTTACAATGTTTGTGGGTGCATCATTGGAAGATCTGAAATACGGGGTTAGAGACTGATCATCAGGATTGATTGATGGCCCATAATCAAAATCAGTGAATGATGACTAAGTATAATAGTATAAGAACATCTGAGAATTCTTAGATTTTCTATCAAATGTGTGATCTGTTAACAAAAGGATATAATTGTAATGGAAGGAGTATATATTTGTACTTTTATAATAAAATATAGTTTAATCGGGGAGGCAGTTTTTCAGCAAATAGAGTATCTGCCCTCACTAAATGTATTTAATTTAAGCACATAGACTTACATAGGGTATCGCCTGAAGTTACACACTGTGTAGTTGAACAAATTTGTTCATTAGTATGTTGTATGAATTTAGCCTAATTTGTTATATGAATTCAATCAATAGTGATTTCTTCAGAAAACAATGGCTTAGTATAATCTGCATTCAGATTATATTCAGTCATAATCACTGTGCTCAGCATGGCTAATTGCCATTATGTGTACAGTTGCATTGTTACGATACGATCTTACTTATAACTAACTATTCAGGAGAAAATCCTGAATTGGTTTCCTATTCCTCTAAGACTACCTGGAATTCTGAGTATACAATGGAAGTCCACCCTACACAACATATGATCTGTGAACAACAGACCATCTGTGAGGCATAGTGGAGCACTTCCATAAGTTGCTGTGGGTAAACAGAATGAGAATTTAAGCAGTGGCAGGCCAGAGAGGCCAACATTGACGGCTTGGACGTTGTACAAATCTAATGAAGGACATTTCAAGATCCTTGAATATGGTTATGCAGGTTTGTTTAGAAAATGGATAAAATAAGAACTGCTTATTTATATGTTTATGATACTATATTGTTGCATTAGGAGTTTTTAATAAGTCGGTTCATTAAATTGGAATTAGACGTTTAGGCTCATCCTTGAGATTATGTTTAAATCCCAAGTGTTTTATTTGGAGTGAATCTGAACAAAATAAATAGCACTTAGTTCAAAAGCAAATTGTTTCAGGACATTTCCTCAATACTGTTTTTATTTTCAAGTCCTTCCAAAGCAATTGGAAATCAACCTGCAATTTTCCTCCTGCTGGCTTGGAAATATAAGGAACATGCTGAGAACCCCGTGAGTCACTTAGTGCTTCTTCGTGTTGACCAACAGGAGGTCCTGAACCCCGACATTCAATCAGTGTTCTTCCCCCTGAGCTGCCATAGGTCTGGAGGAAGAAAAATGTCTTTTCCCCCCATTCCACACCGAAAAGGAAATAAAATAAATAGGTACCACATCTTGCTGTGAACGGAAGCTTTGTAAATCCAAGCCATCTTGTGTCACCATTGCATTGCACATAAAATTATCTAAAAATACAGTGATACCCTGTCTATAGTACTGCACTTTAGAGCTTTCCACATCATTGCTAACCATGTTTGCAGGATGATGATCACTTGGAAGCTAACGCTACTTCAGAATATGGCAATATAAGCAGTGATGAGCAAGCTTCGTGGTGCTCACATAACTGCTGTGTGAACTATACTGGCTGCCATTTGGCTTCTGGGTGCCATTCAAAATGTAGAGGAGTTCAGAGACAACCTTGGAAAGGGAATATAAGCACTGTTAAATAAATATTAACTTAGCCCTAGAAATGAAGAGAAGGTGAAACTCAAGATAACTCCGTCTTGCTTCTGTTTGGAATAAGAAGGGGAAGAAAGAAACTGACCAAACGTTCAAGCTTCTGTTACTATACCCTATAACAGGGGTGTTAAGCTCGTGGCCTGCAGGCCAGATGTGTCAGGCGCTGGGCATGCCCAGTGCGTGACCACGGAAAAAAGTCATGATACAGCCCATGACGACAACGTGATGACACAAGTTTGACACCCCTGCCCTATAATGTAGATTTTCAGTAGTTCTTGCATGTTCTGTCCCTTACTTGATCTATTTCGAAAGGTCAACAAGTCATCTACCTGGTCTAGCTGCCTGAAGGACCATTTATGTCTCATGTTGTCCATCCCTTTTGTTGGATTGGTTGCTTCAAGTTCCTTCAATTATTTATTTATTTATTTATTTATTTATTTATTTATTTATTTATTATATTTCTATACCGCCTTTCTCCCGTAGGACTCAAGGCGGTGTACAGTCAAGAAAAATATAGACACACAAACATCATAAAATTACTAATTAAAATTATTACTTAGTTTGGTCAATTAAATAAAAACCCAGAATTAGATAACATTTAAAAATCATTCACATGTTCATATGTTTAGCCCCGCCTGTTGGAACATCAGGGTCTTGAGGGCACGGCAGAAAGCACGGAGATCAGGGATATTCCGTATCTCCGGGGGCAGTTCATTCCAAAGGATTGGAGCCCTCACAGAGAAGGCCCTCCCCCTGGGAGTCGCCAGTCGACATAATTTGACTGACGGTACCCTGAATAGTCCCTCCCTGTGAGAACGAACTCGTCAGTGGGAGGCTATTGGTGGCAAAAAACAGTCTCGTAGGTAATTAAGTAATGCCATCTAGGAAAATGTAGGAGGCAGCGTCTTCTGCCGTGACACCTGCCTTTTGGAACAATATCCCCTTAGAGATCCAAAAGGATTCTACCTTTTCTGTCTTTGGGTTGGAAGGATGGGCTCCAGGAGTTGTGAGAATTATGGACAGGGTTTTGCTCTCTGAATGGACACCGTTTTATTGCTATAGTCATTTTGTACTGTATGGTGATTTTTAACTTGTAAAGCTGCCCAGGGCCATCTAGAATGGCACTCTTATTATTATTCAGTAAAAAAGGCACAAACAATATAGGAATTTCATTTTAAAATGAATAAGATGGCTTTGATTGAAGCAATTAGCTGTTTGCAGGTCCTTGAAGACTGCAGGGATGAAATTGACAAATTTTGTTTTTGTTTTCTCTTTTTTTTTATAGGGGACCAGAGATCATATAAGGCAGCTTTTAGGATTGATTGATTAATGATTGACTGATTGAGAGCTATTGCCTTGAAAAGAATAGGTCAAGGATGCATAGAACAAAATTTCCCACCACTAAGAGGGCAGACCATCAGTTCCAGTGCTGAAAAACTGCTTTGCTCCAGTTTCAAATAAAACTGGTATAAATACAGAAACAAAGAGCTTTTGACATGAGTTGACATCATTTGATTAGACAATTTCTGAGCCAATTTTGCACTAGCGCAAGCACTTGTGTAGAAGGATCCTTAGCTAAGATTAGGAAATAAGGAGCTGTCCTTATTCTGTATGTTCCAATCAACAGTTTCCACCATTAAGAAAGTTCTGTTGGTGTTCTATATGCTTAATGGTCTCTAATTGGAATCAGTGGGATTCCTCAAAAGTACCACTCCCTTTTTTTGAGTTTCAAAAAACCCTCCCAACATTAAAAAAAAAAAATCAGTAGGCCCGGAGTCAGGAGGTCCTCTTGTGGAGTTCTTGGTGCTCTCTGAGCTTGGTTTCTTGCTTACAACAAACAAAAGTAATGTCATTAGTGTGAATTTGGGTGGGGTTTTCAGTATAAAATTTGCCTTCCAAATTTTGGTGGGGGTTTGGTTTCCTTGAACTTTGAAGGCAGCAAACCCCACTCTCATTCACACTGATAATGTTACCTAATTCGGTAATGAAATGTCTGCAAGCAAACAACCAACCAACCAAGAACTCCACAATTCCTGAACTGCATTCTTTTCTAGTGAGATCCTTTTATCTACTGATGTGTCTGAGCAGCCCAGTGGGTTTTACCTTACCTTCAGAGATTACATTCAGCCACAAAATTTGTAGTGTGATTTTGGATTAATCACTCTCCCTCAACTCAATTTAACTCACAGGTTTGTTATTGTGGGGAAAATATAAGAGTATTGAGGCATACCAGTGGTGGGTTTCAAAAGTTTTTACTACTGGTTCTGTGGGTGTGGCTTGGTGGGCATGACATGGCTTGGTGGGGGTGGCTTGGTGGGGGTAGCAGGGTAAGGATACTGTAAAATCTCCATTCCCTCCCTTATCAGCTGGGACTTGGGAGGCAGAGAATAAATGGGGGTGAGGCCAGTCAGAATTTTTACTACCGGTTCTCCAAACTACTCAAAATTTCTGCTACCGGTTCTCCAGAACTGGTCAAAACCTGCTGCAACCCACCTCTGAGGCATACACAACTCCAGAACAAGAGGCAGAATATAAATGTAACAAATAAATCTAACAAACAAGCCATAAAGTAGTAGATCATGTTTGCCTAATATAATGTGTGAACTCAGTCTTTTGGTTTATAAATCATAGTTTATCACTTATTAGACTTTTGTGTTTTATTTAACACACCATGGTTCAAACAATCATATCTATTTCTATAAACCCAGCATTGGTAATTTTTGCATTAATTAAAAAAACTTTTATATTCTAGCTAAAACTTCAGTGATCATTTTGGGGGTATCTATTAAAAAGTGCTGTAAAGTTTTATACAGTTGAACAATTCAGGACTCAGGCTGAAAATACTAAGTTTGTTTTTGGATTGTTTTTATATTTATACACAATAACGAATCAAATAAGTAAACATTTCTTCCTTTTAGCTAGACTGTACAATATTTTTTTTTTTAAAAAAACCTTTCATACAAACCCATGGAAAATTTTCTTCAGCTGGTCTCCAATATTTTTTTTTAATAAACTCCTAGTCAAAAAGAGTTTTGATTGCCTGCCAAGTTTCATTTGTTTTTCAGTCAAGCAATAATATGATCTAATTCAATATTTCAAGAAATTAAATAAGTGCACAGAAGGTTTTCATGTTATGGCCAAAGCTCTCATCAAGACATTTATCTGCAAATCTCCCAACTGAGATTCATATTCTTGGTTTTGGTATTTATTACTTATATTGCAGAGAATTTTAATTGATTCTTCTTAATGATCATGTTTTAATGTAGTTTATGGACATGGATCATAATATCTGATGGATCTGTGAAAGCAGATGTCTCATTTTTTTTTTCTAAAGCAATTTTCCTCCCATTAGTCATTTTTGACACATCACCAGCCTCAATGACAAAATATAAGTAACTTTCATGGTCTCTGGGAAAATAATATCTCTAACCATGGGTGACCATTTGAGAGTGTTTTTTCTTTCTTCCTTTTGCCTTTCCTTGAGTTATCCACCCTGCTAAGCCACAGTTTGTTTACCATTTTTTAAAATTGAGAATGATTATTATAATAATGTGTTCCCAAGGGAACCCAGAATGGTGCATGTATCAATAAAAAAATTAAAACAGTCACTTATAATGTATCACACAAAAATAATTTAGCTGCATAGTAGTTTAAAATAAAATTAATATAAAAGATAGCCTGGTCTTAGAGCAGTTGTTATCTTGCTGATGCCCAGTTGAGTAAATACATCTTAAATTTTGTTTAAAGCTAGAAGAGATGCTTGCAGAAGTGTTGGAGGAAGACATGAAGTGTGTTGAGTCAGAGCCCCTATTAGGGATTACCTCGGGAT
Organism: Pantherophis guttatus; assembly: GCF_059756535.1. Taxonomy (NCBI): domain Eukaryota; kingdom Metazoa; phylum Chordata; class Lepidosauria; order Squamata; family Colubridae; genus Pantherophis; species Pantherophis guttatus. The sequence goes on from NC_142063.1 coordinate 72,567,958, forward strand.
GATAAGGACAATGAAATGTCCACATGTCTTCACCCTTATTGTGGCCACTGATAGCCATTTAGTGGCTCTGTTTGGAGTGACCTGTTCCCTGTTGGATGGATGGATGGGTGGGGTTCAGAACATTTGTTGGGCTGCTGTGAGGAATATTCAGGCTATCTGATGGATAAAGTCATTCAGATTTGCTTTGACTTGGACTCTGATTGGACCAGGCAGGCTGAGGTGCCTGGAGTACTAGTATCTGGGGGAATGATCAGAGTTAGAGTTGGTAACTCCTGAAAAAGTGGACAGGCTGTCAGCTCAGCCACCTCTTTGCGGGATCTGGGCCCCAACTGGGTCTTAAAAGTACCCAGGTATATATCAGCCCTTCAAGGTAGACCAGACTAAGAAACCAAAGTTATGAATGCTAATAATACTTTTGTTATAAGACTATAACAAAAGTAATAGAATCTCACACGTTTGAATACACCTCCCACTAACTTTAGCTTTTGACATGAGTTGACAAAGTGTTTGATTAGACAATTTCTGAGAAAAACTAGGGAGGGTCAAACCTGAAATGCTTTCTCAGATGACATTTCTGCCTCAGGCTGAAGCTTCTTTTGTCTAACCTTGGTCTTGGTTCCAGCTCTTCCTCCTGTCTCTCAAGGTTACTTTTGCAGCCCATTATAAGAGGTGATTTGCAGTTGGATCTGGGCCATGGGGTCAGCCTCTGAAAGATGGGATGCTGCACCCCCCAAAAAGACTGTTTTTTGACCAAAATCTTTAGTAGTTTTTGAAAACTACTACTGTGTTTTCCCGAAAATAAGATCCTGTCTTACATTTTTTGAACCCTGAAATAAATGCTTGGCCTTATTTTCGGGGAGGTCTTATTATTTTGGGGCATGTGGAGCAAGATGGGGCTCCTCTTGATTTCCAGCTCTGCGTTTAAATATTTTTTGGGAGGGCTTATTTTCGGCGGGGGAGGCTTATTTTAGTGCATGCGCTCAAAAGCCCGACTGGGCTTATTATCAGGGGATGTCTTATTTTAGGGGAAACAGGGTAAACAGTCTTCAACCTTCCTTTTTTAGGAAAGGTTTTGAGCAATTGGTTGTTCTGCAGGGGAAATAGATGACCTAGACCCATTTCACTTGCGTTTCAGGCCAGGATTTAGTATTGAGACAGTCTTGGTTGCATGTGTTGATAACTGGTGGTAGAAAGGGGATCAAAGCGGGGCATCAATCTTTTTTTTTTTTTAATTTGATTTATATGCCGCCTTTCTCCGAAGACTCAGGGCGGCTTACAATGTGCTCAGCAATAGTCTTCATCCTTTTGTATATTTATACAAAGTCATCTTATTGCCCCCACAAACTGGGTCCTCATTTCACCTACCTTAGAAAGGATGGAAGGCTGAGTCAACCTTGAGCCTTGGCGAGATTCGAACCCTGCAGTAATTGCAGGCAGCTGGTCTTAATAAGCTTAATAACAGGGTGCCTTAAACCCCTGTACTACCAAGGCTCTTTGTGTTCCTTGATCTCTCAGTGGCTTTTGATACCATCAGGCACAGAAGAATACTGTGCCCAGTTCTGTAGATTGGATAGGGATCACCATTTTATGTTGGTTCTCTTTCTTTCTCCTGGACTGGTTGCAGTCTAAGTTGGTTGGGAGGGGGAAAGATATTACTCCCTAGGTCGTCCTGTGGGAGGATCCCACAGTATTCTACTCTTTCTCCCTTCCTTTTCAACATCTACACGAAACTGCTGGGTGAAGTCATCTGCAGTTTGGGATTCAGTATCAGTAGTATGCCGATAACCCCCGAATTATATCTTTCAGACCCAGACCAGCCAAATAAGATTGTCACAATTCTATCCCAGTGCCTGGAGGCTGTAAGGGTTTGGATTGGAAGGACCTGTCTCTGACTCAGTTCTCCCAAGACAGAGTGGCTTTGGGTACCCACATCTGGGGACATTCCATCTTTGATCTTGGATTTTAACATTGGTGTGCAATCTAAATGTGTTCCTAGACTCATAACTCCTTGAAGAACAGATAGCAGTTGGGGCCAAGAAGACTTTTACACACTCCATCTGGTGCATCAGTTTCACCTTTTCCTAGTTTGGGGGGCCCTTCAAAGTGCCACACATGCCCTAATTACCTTGTGCAATGCACTCTTACATGGGCCTGTCCTTGAAGAGCACCTAGAATTTTCAACTGGTGAAGAATGGAGTGACGCGAGCAGTGAAAGGCATGTCTTCATATACCTTTGTTTTGTGAGTTGCACTGGTTGCCAATTTGCTTCCAGGTGAGATTGAAGGTGCTGGTTGTTACGTATGAAGCCCTACATGGCATAGGGCCCTGGTTATTTATGGGACTACTTGACTGATTCAGTCTTACAGGGCTGGCAGGCTCCAGTGTCCTTTGATTAAACAATGGCATTTATCAGGACTCTGAAAGCACACCTTCTTTGTAGCAGCACCTGTCCTCTGAAATGTGGTGCCTTCTGAGATCCAAATCGCTTCCATTCTGCTATTATTTAGAAGAACTATGAAAACCTGGTTCTTCACCTAGGCTTTTGGTGAGGGAGAGTGAGACCCTTGCTTTTTCCATACCTACTTTAAGCCAATGTCACCAAATTTCCTCCCTTTCAAAGTCACTCAATTGGCTACAGTATCCCATGATCACTGATGTTAAAGCTGCTTAGAAATACAACACAATAAGAAGTCTCTGATGAAAAAAAAAAGTACCATATATTAAAGCAGCCAAGGCTGTTCTGATATTATAATCAGGCCTGAAGCCAAAATTATTTAGAAAAGCTTCTTTCAGATAAATTTTATTATGTGCAAGCCCCACTCTCTCTATCACCTTGCCCAAGGAGAGGATACTTGTGGTGATGGACATAAGAGTTATTGTCCTACTGAAACTAGGACTGCTATGAATGGATTGCAGAAATCCAGATGACAATTAAATGACAATTCAATTTTCTGCATCTCTTTATTGCCAGTTAGTGTGGAGTTTTGAAGCCCAGGTATGGAAGTCTGACTTGATACATAAAGAGCCATTAACTACCTGTTAGTAAAGAGCTCAACTTGTTAAATCTACCATGCTAGATTTTACTATCTAAGAATGGAAGGAATGTAGGTAGGTGACACAGTTCCCAGAGGGATTGATTGATTGATGATTGATTTCTGCTGATTGCCGACTGCCAACAGTTTGGCAGTTCGATCTTCACTGGCTCAAGGTTGACTCAGCCTTCCATCCTTCTGAGGTCAGTAAAATGAGGACCCAGATTGTTGGGGGTGATATGCTGTAAACTGCTTAAGAGAGGGCTGTAAAGCACTGTGAAGTGGTATTCTAAATGCTATTGCTATAATTTAATTACAATTATATAATTATATTTTATAATTTATTTAATATTTATAATTATATTTATATTTAGGTTTTTATATTAAAATGTTTTTATATTTTTACTTATAAATATAAAAACAGATTAAAATTACAGAGGATTAAGATTATCAGGCAAGATGATAATGATGATAATTCAACAAGATGTGTGATAAGACATTGCTTCTACAAACTCAATAGGTTCTACATGCCTCATGATTGCAATGATAAACCACAATTAACAAGGTTTACAACACATTCTGGACATAAATCGTAGCTTAAAAACTGCAGTGGCAGGATGGCACTACACTAAGCAAAAGGCTAATATGCTGTAGCATGGATTTGAGTGATGTGTAAATCAGACCATTCTATATTGGTAAGTGCATTTTGGCCACTTTGCTTCCCTGTCTTTCTCAGTCCAGTTTCAGGCAGGTACTTAAGAGTGCAGCCTATATCCCCATACAGTTCTGCAGCAGTGTTCAGGGAATTAATTTTATATCTCAATCAAACTGCTCTTGACTTGTATTATTGCTCCACATCACTGGATCTGGAACAGATCCAGTGACTCAAAGGCTTTTCTTTCAGCATAAATGAAAAGCATGATCACAGCACAATCTCCAACTTTAAGCCCTTCAAAGATTGATTGATTGATTGATTGATTGCCTGCCCACCTGACTTTTTCGTGGAACCACAACTTCCAGAGTCTCCAGCTAACCTGATTCTCTTAAATTGCACCCACATACCATAGAATAGTGCAGTGATGGCTAACCTTTTTGCCGTTACGTGCCAGAAGCGGGGGGAGCGTGGGGGGTCACGGGTGCATGTGCCTACATCCATAATTCAGTGTGCCCTGTTCTCCCGCGCATGTGCACGTGACCCCCCACTTCCCCCTGCTTTTGGCACGTGATGGCACAGTGGGCCCGGTAGGCCCATTTTTCCCCCTCCCCAGGCTCCAGAGGCTTTCTAGGAGCCTGGGGAAGGCAAAAACAGCCTTCCCCATCCCCTCCCAGAGGCCTTCCAGAGGCCGGAAACAGCCAGTTTCCTGACTTCCGGTGGGACCCGAAGGCCTGAAAATCAGTTGGCCAGTGCACACATGCGCACTGGAGCTGAGCTAGGGCAACACTCACGTGCCCACCAATATGGCTCCGCATGACACCTGTGGCACCCGTGCCAAAGGTTCGCCATCACGGGAATAGTGTATTCTGACTGGCCCGCTCAGGTGTTTCAGTTGGTTATTTTTCCTAAAAAGGATAAACCAGGTCTTGGAGTGACGGTGGAGGGGGGTAGCTTGGGGTGAGAATGGAGTTGCATGAATCTATGGAGAGTGTTGAATTTTGTACAATTGCTTGTCAACTTTTTATCTTAGGTGTTTACTTTACTCTTCCCCACCCCCATAATTTTAAGGTCACCTATTGACCCTTTGTAGCACCACAAGGCTATTTTCATGAAGCCCAGCCTGCCAATTCAGTAGCATCTGTCTATCGTGTTATTCCAGAGCAATATGCTGGGTCAGCAAAATGGCATTGTGTGACCGTATGCCAGCACTGCAGTCTTTCTGCTTGGCCTACACATTTACTTGCTGAAGTGGCAATTCATAAGTTACGGCTGCCGATGTTTTATGCCACTCCAGGTATCTACAGCATGTACCACCCGTTTGTACCCTTCTCCCCTTCGTTTCTTCAAGCTGTTTGTTTTGTGCACAATTTGAGGACAGTTCATAATTGTTTGTGTGTAGTGTCGTAAAAAGGTTCAAAGATCCAGGGCAGCTTTCTCCACCCATGGAGACAATGCTGTAATCAGTAATACTGATATCTAGCATTTCTAAATGGCTTTGGAAATTACTGTCAGTGTTTGAGCACAAAATTTCAGGAGCACGAGGTGGCATCTAATATATTCAGTTCTGCTCCACATTGGATCTGGCATTGGCAGTCCAAAGGTCCATGGGCATTTTAGATTGGCTGAATGTTGATCAGCATCTATGGGAGTTTGTAAGTTGTTACACTGTGTATGATTCTACATGCACCAGGCAATTGGATATTCCATGATTCAAATGTTTTTCAATCTGTGAATCTTTTAATATCAGAAAACAACCAGTTTGGATAAGTAGATTAGGCTACCCCTGACTTCTGCAAAATTGTGCACTTCAGAGTCATTGTGAGGAATTTACAGCCAATTTTACTCAGCAGGTTTGGGGAACTTGGCTAAGTAACTGGAAACGACTCTTCCGTTATCACTGAAGTGCAATTTTTCTTAACTTAGCTCCAAAGAAAGCACAATTGTGGTTATAATCACAGAATGTGATTATATTAACTCAATAAGCTGGGTTTCCAAATTATTCTCATGGATTGTTTACTGGCCTGCTAGCAATAGTGCAACAGAATATGATTTATAATCCCAGTGGAACTCTTTTTATTTAGAGGTATTTATTTTTGATTTGCTGACATTTACAAACCATTAACATGGAATAAGGTGGAAGCTTGACAAGGGCAGATGGCTACATTCACAGCAATTTTGAAATGAAATGATTGATTTATCAAAATAACACTCCTAGCTATCTTAGGGTAGCCTAGTTAATCTGAATGCTGGCTTTGTCTACCCAAAAGACATGAGAGAATGAAGCCATTGGTTTCATTTGTTGATGATTTCATTTCTTAGCTTTTGGGGGAGGCTACATCGAGCCCTTTATTATTTTATCACATTAAGCCTTTCTAACCAAACAGGAATGACTGTTCAGTGGAAGCTACTCATGAACAGAAACAGAACCAATAGACACTGCATTGTCATTAACAAGCAGGGTTAGTCATGGTTAATTTAGTTGTGAAATGATCAGAAAACCCCAGGTTTGTGGATTAGGCTGGGAGGTTGAAAAGGGGGCATTGGCAAATTACTTCCATAGTGCTTACATACCGTGTTGTCCTGAAAATAAGACCCAGTATTATATTTTTTTGAACCCTGAAATAAACACTTGGCCTTATTGCCATGAGCTCAAAAGCCTGATTGGGGAGTTTCCGGTTGGCGTCGTGACATCTCAGATGGGGAATTAGCGGGAGCCCCGCAAAAAACCCCATCTGTTAAGCCACCGCAGGCAGGTCGATGGACCTACCCTGTCCTGTAGGGATAGGGGGATAGAGAGGGACCCCTTGGATGGCTTGACTTTGGACATATAATCTGTGTACTGGAGGATTTATTGAAGATCAGAAAGAAGAAACTAAATGGAATAATGAAAACTGATTTAATAAGCGTGGCAACAAGAGAAAAAGGGCGTGGCAACAAAAGAAGGACATGATGATACTATATATGGAATAGCCAATTCAGAATTAACTTTATAGAACTTATAACTTTGAGGACATTGAAATGGAAAATAAATATACTCAGACAGATTGGAGAAAGAAAAAAAAAGGAATATATTATGTAACAAGATAACAAAATTCCATAGTTTGAATTAAATTTACGAGACCGCCTTCTGCTACCAATAGCCTCTCCCCGACCAGTATGCTCCCATAGAGAGGGGCTTCTCAGGGTGCTGTCGGCCAAACAGTGTTGACTGGCGGCCCCCAGGGGGAGAGCCTTCTCTGTGGGGGCACCTACCATCTGGAACGAGCTCCCCCCAGAGATACGGAGGATCCCGGATCTGTGCACGTTTTGTCGTGCTCTCAAAACTTTTTTATTTCAGCAGGCTGGCCTGGCCTAACTCTCCTCTTTTAAATTTTTAATTTGTTTGATTTTATAAATTGGGTGTTTTAATCTGTGTTTCGCCCAAAATATTTAATAATTTTAAGGGACTTTTAATATTTGTATTATCTGTATTTTATCTTGGCTGTTCACCGCCCTGAGTCCTCCGGGAGTAGGGTGATATAGAAATTTGATTAATAAATAAATAAATAATAAATAAATGGATGTAATGGTGTCTGGGAGTTTGATGTCTGAATAATTTTAGAAGATACTTTCCTTCTTCTCTTTGCTCTTTCTCTATTTTTTCTTTCTTTTTCCTTTTCCTTTTTTGTCTCTTTTCTCCTCTCTATTTTTTCTAATTCTCTTTTCAATTTCTTTTGTTATATTTCTATTCCTTTTCCTTTTTTATTTTTGTTTCTTTTCCTTTTTTATTTTAACTATTATTAATATTGTTACTATTCTCTCTCTTTTTTCACTATTTTTATTAAAGTTGATTTTATGAATATACAAACAATTTGATTAGAAAAAAAGAGTATAAATGATTGAAAAACATGATTTTTGGATGTCTTAATACCTTTTTAAATTTGGAATTTTTAAGCTCTATTTACAGACCTAATAATTTAAAAGAAAATGTTTTTCAAGATGCTGGACATTAAAAAGAATTATTTACAGATTTAATAATTATAGAAAATTGATCTTAAAGTGATTCAAAATGTTGATACTTATTGGAAATAAGCATGGCACGGGAGAAAGCCTAGGAGAGAATAGGAGTTAAGATATTTGTTGATATACTTTTTTATCTTAAATTACTTAAAGATATGGAGGAGAATGGATTTAAAAATAAATATGAGTAATACATTGTGAATTAATTTAAAGCTAAATAATTGAATAAGAGATGTAGAAATGGAGGAGAGCATAAAGCTGGACAATAATTAAAATAAAATGCTATGAATCAGTTAAATGAAGTTAGGAGTGGAGGGAAGCATGATTCTGGAGAATAGTGAAAGTAAAGCTGTGATCTAGTCTTACAAATAAGGTAGGAGTGGAGGAAAGCATCATACTGGAGAACAGTTAAAGCAAAACTGGGAACCAGTTAAAAATAAAAATAAGAGCTAGGAGTGGAGGAAAGCCCATGCTGGAAAACAGCTAAAGTAAAGCTGTGAACCAGCCAATAGAGTTTGGAGTGGAGGAAAGCATACGCTGGGTAACAGTTAAAGCAAAACTGTGAACTAGCCAAACAATAAAAAGTTAGGAGTGGAGGAAAATATACCTGGAGAGCAACTGAAATACAGTTGTGAACCAGTTAAAAATAGAGGTTGGAGTGGAGGAAAGCACTGCTGGAAAGCAACTATTTGACCTGTGAACCAGTTTCATAATAGATTTAGGAGGAGTGAAGGAGATAACGTTGGTATGCAGTTAAAATTATACTGTGAACCAGCCTAAATAAGGTTAGGAGTGGAGGAAAACATCGCTGGAAAGCAATTGATTAAGATGTGAACCAGCCAAAAAATAAACCTAGGAGGAAGTGGAGGAGATAATACTGGAGAATAGTTAAGCCAAACTGTGAACCAGTTAAATAAATAGAGATAGAAATGGCGGGAAACACTGTTGGGAAATAGCTATTTAAATTATGAACCAGTTAAATATTAGACTTCAAAATAAAGTATTTTGGGAGTGACAGATTTTAGATGGAAATGTTGATTGATTTAGAAACGATTAAGAGAGGAGGAAAATATTCTTTGTCAAGATTATGGATACTAGCTGCCATTTAAGAGAGGTACAATATAGATTCGATGTAATGGGTCTTAGAAATGAGGAATATATATGAAATATTGATTGTTAAAATGACAAAGATTTGGAATGATGTCTGTTTGGAAATAATTGTCTAGAATTTAGGGTGACATAGTAGAATGATAAATGTTTAGAATAAGATTTTTCTTTTTCTTTTCTTTTTTAAAGATGTAAATGGATAAAATTTGGAACAAAACTGATTGAGGGAATGTGAGTAATTGTATTTACTTTATACCGGATCAAATCCTTTCTCTAAAAAAGTGTATTTTATGTTTTATGTTTAAAAAAATAAAAAACTTTTCAAAAAAAAAATCCCTGATTGGGCTTATTATCAGGGGATATTCCAAGAAACTGCATAGATGTATCTAAGTGATCACAAATTTAATTAAAGGGAGTCTTTACAATTCAGACCGGAAAGTTGATGTTATATATAGACCAATGTATAATGATTGGAGTTACACATTGCACTTACACATGGTTTGCTTAACCAAAGGCTATTGAGTTGGCCACAATTGGGTGGGTTACCATGACACTAAGCCCTAAATTACAAATCGCAATAGCATGTTGCACAAACATTACCTACTATACATTTCATTTGAAGAACAGAGAAGATAGCTGAGATTATAATAACTAGCGGCAGTGATTGTCAGTTCTTACAGAAATGTAAACATGGCTTGTCGTTTCTGCTCAGGTTTTCATATGAATTTCCTGTAGAATCAATAACATCTGTTTCCACTTGAAAAAAAAGTGCGAAAGAGTCATACTGTTCTGGATCGTGCATAAATGTATGGCAATTTTTTTTTCATTTCACACAAGACAGTTTGTGCTGTGTTTGTTAAATTTTGTTTGACACTTTCACTATTCTTCTGCTACAGTAGTTTGTTTATCCAGCCTGGTTTTCTACTAACATCTTCAAGGTTATTGTCTCGGGGAAGAGGAAAACGATATGGAAAGAATAGATTACATTGCTATTAACAAGGAAAGAGGAACAAGAAAGGTCTGGCTTTTTCTAAAAGCCCAAAAGATGGGTATGCAGCACAGTTCCTGAGGGAGCATATTCTGTAACCTTAAACAGTGTAGGAGAAACATTAGCGTGTTGCAATCCCATGCTAGGGGAATACTAACTTCCAAATATTTGCAGTGGTAACATTAATAAAGTTAAGATTTTTTAAAAAAAACATTTGGACCTTTGAAGGTGTGGAGAGAATTTAGCACATCATTAATGCTCCGAAGTGTTATATTAAAGCAACGACTTTATTAAGTCCTGTGCAATTGTATAAAACAATGCATAGCCTCTTGAATTTCCAATAATGCTTTATGATACAAGTTGATTCATAAATCAGAACAATGAGAACAGGAAAAAAAATGGATAGATTCTTGCAGTCCAGCAGGTTCTGGAGAACCGGTAGCGGACATTTTGAGTAGTTAGGAGAACTGGTAAATACCACCTCTGGCTAGCCCCAGAGTGGGGAGGGAATGGGGATTTTGCAGTATACTTCCCCTAGAGTGGGGAGCAAATGGAGATTTTGCAGTATTCTTCCCCACCAAGGAATGCCCACCAAGCCACGCCCACAGAACCAGTAGTAAAAAAAATTGGATTTCACCACTGCTTGCAGTGGATTAGAATATAAATTACTCCTTAGATGCAAACATGGGATAAGCTTCTGATAAGAATTCTCCAAAAAGTGCAGGGAAGGAAAACAGGAGAATAAATTTTGATCCTCCATTTCTGGAAATACAAAATCCAGCCGTTAAAGTCAACATTATTTCTTTCATTAACAAGATAAATATAACCTCTGTCCAGTAGAAAACAAAAGAGGTCTTATTTGCTAAAACATTATTAACAAAACTGGAGATAATGTAAGATCTTGTATTAAATGAAAATGATAATTTGAAGCCAAATGAGATAGGACTCTCTAGCAGTGACTTTTAAAACATGACTAAATTTTTAGTGTCATTTATGTCTACGTATTTCACACATATTCACATGAATCAGTGAAAGTATCCAATGTTTAATATAAAATATTGCTTAAGTACTGAGCAAAAATAACCCTTTCACATCAGATATGTATCCTGAGGAAGAACATGCCAAATGAGAATCAGATATACATTTATTGTGAAATAAAATATTTCTGAAGAAAGGTTTTTATTTTTTTTTAATTTTTTTATTTTATTGGATTTCTATACCGCCCTACTCCCGAAGGACTCAGGGCGGTGAACAGCCACAGAATAAAACGCATAGATACAAAATTTAAACTAGAATAAAAACAAATTAAATAATTTGGCTGAGACAAATTTAAAATACCCAATAATTTAAAAACAAATTAAAATTTACATTTAAAAGGGGAGAAGGTTTAGGCTAGGCCAGCTTGATGAAATAAGAAAGTCTTGAGCGCGCGACGGAAGGTGCGCAGATCCGGGATCCTCCGTATCTCCGGGGGGAGCTCGTTTTGAAATATAGCTACCCCAAAACAGGATGTCTTCCAGAAGACAAATTCTTTCTTGACTTCACCAGTTTGTTGAGTCTTTGCCTGATGTAATATTGTCTAGATTTGGTTTAATAAGAACTGAGTTTATGCTATTCTTTGGTTTGTCATGGGTCAGGCATTGTCATCCTTGATATTCATGCCATTCTCAGAGCTGGCTCTAGAGTTATTCAATTACTAATAGCAGAACTAGGACAATCAGATTTTATCTAGGAACTTGCATCTGATAGCTGTCATAACTCCATTTCTCCCCTCAAGCAAGGAGAGACTTCTGTAATGCCCAAACAGAAATTAGTTGACAGGAGCTTAGGCACCATTTTTGGCTGAGACCAAGTGAACATCAGAAACTGTCTTTAGGCATTTGGGCAAGATTTTGTTTAAATTCTGCTCAAGAAAGGCAAGACTGACTTTGGAAAAGAACAAAAGAAATGGTGGGCGTTCTAAAAATAGCATTTCTACCGTATCTTTGTTAAATGGCTTTTAATTTTAACTATTTTTTTTTACTGCTCTGTCCTTTAAGCAGCTCTAAAAAGGTTTAATTTAAAATAGTCTAAAATATGATTAGGAACTTCTAAACCAATTTTCACCTAGTTGAGAAATGTGAAAGTATTGAGACTAGCGACTAATTGTCTATAGTCAAGCTTTCTAGGAGGAGTTGATGAAATACCAGCAAAGCTATTTAAATACTTGCAAAATAATGCAGTGAAAGTACTAATTGTAGTCTTCAAACAGATACAGACAACATAGCAGGAGTTAAGAGACTGGAAAATATGAATTTATATTCTAATGCAGATGCCTCCAACCTTTTGGACACCAGGGGCCAGTTCCATGGAGAAAGGTTTTTTCGTGGACTGGAGATGGCCTGGTTTAATGTGCTGCGTGCATCCCATAGAGGGGGCTTCACTTGTTTGCGGGGTCCAGTTTCTGGCATGTTGTAGACCAGTGCCAGTCTATGGACCAGGGGTTAGGGACCCCTGTTCTAATAAAAAAAAAAGTACTAAAGCAATTGACCAATGCTAAAGAATACAGTCTTTATGACTGGTTGCATAGCAACCATTCAGAGTTATGACAGGACCACCCCCTGTCCAAGTGTCTATGGAGATTTTCAGTCATCCAGGTCATGGTTGTCCCAAAAGTGCTTTTCCGAAAGGCAACTGGACTTCCCCCTTGAAAATGTTTCACTTCTCATTCAAGAAGCTTGTTGGATGAGAAGTGAAATGTTTTTGAGGAAAAAAGCAAGAAAGTTCAGTTGCCTTTTGGAAAAACACTTTTGGGACAAACCCCCTCCCCTCCCCCCCAAAGCAACTTGTTGCTTGGTTCTGAAAGGACAATGTTAGTCTTCCCCCTATGGTAATCTGACCATATTTTGGGCACTCAGAAACCAGCCCATATTAGGCCCATTTGCAGCACACCATGGTAATGTGGTTTAAATTTTTTTCCCCCTGAAGTACAGAAAAGAAAAATAGAAAGAAAAAAAAAAGAATAAAGAAAAAGAAAGGAAATATATTTAAAAATGATTCCCGCTTTCACCCACAAGAATAAACAATTTTAGTAACTTACCACCTTCTCTTAAAATAAAACAAATTATCTCTTTTTCTTGTATCTCATCTCTTATCTATAAACAAATCAGTGGTGAAATTTAAAATTTGTTACTACCAGTTCTGTGGCCGTGGCTTGGTGGCGGGGATAATGTGACTGGGTGGGCGTGGGCAATTTTTTAAAAAAACTTTTAAAACCATTTTTTCTACAACCTCTTCAGCGGTTGTAAAAAAAAATGCTTTCAAAAGGCTCTGACGATCCCAGCTGAGTTGCCTCAGAGGCTTTTTTTCTTTTAAATGCCTCTGACGATCAGGCAACTCAGCTTGGATCGTCAGAGGCATTTAAAAGAAAAAAAGCCTCTGATGATCGCACAGCTCAGCTGGGCATGGGGGGCAGGAATTTTTGCTACCGGTTCTCTGAACCACCCGCCTCCATCGCTACCGGATCTGGCAATCTGGTCCGAACCGGGAGCATTTCACCCCGAAACAAATCCTTAAAGTCGCCTCATTTCAGTCAATTCATAGGTTCTAAAAGCAGAAAAGCAGTTAATGACTCATATTTATGACAGTTGCAGAGTCCTGGGGTCATGTGATCAACTTTCACAACCTTCTGACAAGCAAAGTCAACGCAGAATTCAAAGTCACTTAACAAGCATGTTACTAACTTAACCACTGCAATGATTCGCTTAACAACTGTGGCAAGAAAAGTCATAAAATGGGACAAACTCACTTAACAAATGTTTCATTTAGCAACATAAATTTTGGGCTCAATTATGGTTGAAACTTGAGGACTACCTTTACCTCCATTTAAATCATTCTAGGGAATACATTCATTTTTATCAAAGATTCTATTAAACAATGACAATTTTTCCTGGTGGCAACAGTAATGACTGGGTTCACATAACATACTATGCCAAGGCATGATTTGACTTTGGTTCACTGTGTTGTGTTAATCCAGCCACTGCAAACCTAATCAACTGTACCTTATTTAATAACTATAATTAAACTATATAATAGTTTAACTATAATTAAACCATTTATAGTTTAACACGATATGTAAGCTAAACCTGCATCTTAAAGGGTTCAGGTTCAATTTTCTGTTCATGTTTTCTAACCAGTTTCTTGATGAGAGAAATAAACAAAATAGTCATTATAGTGTATTAGGTGGCGGACAAGAGTATCATTAAAAATCATGTCAGGTATATTCTCAGTGCCAGATTCTATTCCTAAGGGGCATTTAGAAGAGACTTCTGCACCTAAAACATGTGATGTAAATTCCCCTCAACTGTGTGCTCTTAGTATATGGGAATGGAACTCTCACAACTCCAAGTCAGCATTATACAGATTGAAATCCAGCACTTCTGGTGGGCATGGGAGTTGATCTTGTATTCTTTTCCTGATGCAAACATCTTCATATAAAAGCAGTGTCAGGCAATTTAGGAACCAGGGAAATAAAGTAACTTTCATCGTCCCTGTGCTAAGAAAGCCAGGGACGATATCACCAGATCAGACCTGAGACTCTGCCATAACAAAAGGGCCAGGGGACTTAGATCTGCTGAGGTAATGCCATTTTTTTTAACCAAATAGCATTTCTTGGCCCAAAGCCCAAAGACAAAGCTAGATTATGAATAAGAAGTTCAACATGGGGGGGGAAGGGGAATCTATCTCATAGATTGCGTAAGTGTGCAGAGCAGAACAAAAAATTGGAAGCCAGGATAATGCTGGTTTATTGGTGGGAAGGAATATTGGTGGGAAGATCCTGCACTTCTCTGAGTCTTTGCCTAAACCCACACTAAAATTCCCACATGTAACTAATTTTTTTTGATGTATTATTTCAGTAGTCAGTGCTCAAAACTCAAAATTTGTTCTCAAACATTCTTCCATTTGGCACCTTCCCAGATTGCCAGGATTCTGAGTAGGGGAGAAAGATTTGGTTGAAATAATCAGATATTTACTATATGCATCTAACTAGTATATTATTGCTTGGCTGTGTTTCTTTAATAAGTCATCATCCCCTTTCCCTTTAAGAGCTTCCTAGCTGGACAATGAAGCCATTTTAAAATGGCTTTTATTTAAGCAAATTAATTAATTCAAAGAGCAGCCTCCAAAGAGGTCAGGAGAATAGAGGAAATGGTGTAAGAGAGGTGGCAACCCTAATTTTATATGGCAGCTTGAACTTTCTTTTATGATCGCGCACGTGATTTCTGTACCAATCCCATCTGGTTCATTTGACTTCAGTTAAGTGAGGAGAACAAATATTCAAAGATAAATCTATATGCATGAGCACGGACTGGGTGGATTAATCTTCAGGCTAGTTGGACTTCTCCATAATTTTTAAAGATGCAAAATTTGGTCAAAGTATGTTGGTGAAGTTTAGTGACTGAAAAAGTGGTATTTAGGAAAAATGTTGACTCCAGTGTGCCGTAAAGGTTTACCTGAGGCATTCTAATTGGCTCATATCTATGCATCTTACACAATGAAGGACTGTATTGCAACAGGCATTCCCCCATCTCGGAGAAAGATCAGTGAGGTGCAGAAAAGAATAGAGACATGTTTCTTTCATCTGCATTTACAAGTGAACAGAAGGAATTAATTGCAGATAAAATAATCTTGGGAGAGCTTCAGGGAAGCCATAGAAACAAACGAGAGCAATAGGGAACCTTGTATAAAGAAAGATAAGGAAACTACTTTGAAGCAACATAGATTTCTCCGATCAAGTATTTTTCACATGTGACCATGCACAGCTCCTATTATCCATAGTCAGCATGGACATTGGGAGAAGATCAGACAAACTGAGCAACATGGTTTATATAGTACAATGCAGTGAGCCATGTGCAGATCTGTACATTCAGGAAACAAAATAACTACTTCATTAACACATGGCACAACATAGAAGAACAAATCCATCAGGACTAGATTCAGCAGTCCATCTGCATTTAAAAGACAAAGGCCACTCTTTTGAAGACAACGAAGTTCACATTTTGGACAGAGAGGACAGCTGGTTTTAAAAAGGGATCAAAGAAGCCATCTATGTCAAAATTGATCAGCCCTCTCAACAGGGTGGGAGGGATACAACACAGCCCTTTTAACAGTTCCAAGAAGGCTCCACACCCATTTGCATCACTCAGGTGACCCTGATGACACAGATAAATCTCCAGGTGGCCTTAATGACTTGCTAAAAGAATGCAAGTGACCAGCTGTCTGCAAGGAATATAAATCCTTCCATTCTCCACCATCCAGTCAGAGCTGAAGAAGCTTCTTGGATGAAAAGTGAAATGTCTTCAAAGAAAAACCAGAAAGTCCAGTTGCCTCTTGAAAATGCACCTTTGGGACAACCATGACCTGGATGACTGAGAATCTCCATAGACATCAGATTAGGAAGGCTGAATTTAAAAAATGCATAAGGTATCAAGAAAGGAACAAAAGCACAAACTGAGCAGCCCCAGGCAAAAGAAAATTCTGAGAAGAGTACTATAGTTAATTGTAACAACATGGAATAATGAGGTGAAGTTTATGAACTCATAGTTGACATCAAGGCTAAGACGTATTGAGCCCCATAACCTCCATGAGTTGGTTCAACCCATTTTTGAAGCCCATCAGGCTGGTAGCCAGTGCATCTGGTGGTAAAATGCTCTGCCATAGCCTTCCTTAACCAGATACCTCCTCAGATAAATTGGCTAGGAATTGTGGAATTTGGAGACCATTTGGAAAGACTTAATGTTATTTATTTTATTTATTTCTTAAATTTATTTGCCACTCACCTCATAATGAAATGACTCTGGGCAGCTTATAACATAAAACATGTATAAAACATGTTCACAGACATCTGAGGGATGTGCAGTATTTGTAATGTTACATTTTGTAAGCTGCCTGGAGTCACCTATATGTTCTGACCTAGGCTTCCTTAGAAATTAAACAGCACAAACTTAGTCCTGGCAAACCTCTTTAATTCATACAGCTGTAAATTACTTTCATTTACAGTCTGCAAGGCTTGATAAACAGTCTTTCAGAGGAAGGTTATCAACACCCACCTATTTCATATGGAATGCTGCCAAAGAGCTAATTTCCAGACACAGGGCAGGGCCAGACTTGGCACAGAGTCACAAACAGAATTTTCAAATCTTGAATCGGCCAGATGAACTAATTGCTTCCTGCAAAAGCTCACTTCTCTTTTATGTCTTATGGGAGGGGCCAATCATCTCCAAGCCTTACTCCCAAGTTGACCCTGTTTCCTTAATTGTTCCTGTCTCCTGGCAGCTCTGGACATGCGCATACTGGGAACAGGTTCATGCTGTTCTTCTGTCTCGCTGATATCAGACTCTGGAGGCAGCAAAGAACTACTAGATGGCCTTGGCCACCTCTCTGCCTCCAACTCAGAGCCATCATCCGAGCCTTCCCCAGACTCCACGACTGGCCCATGTTCCTCCCCAACCTCCTTACTGTCCGAATCTGCTGCCAGCTCTGCTGGCTGCTGGTGGGCCACAATACTATAATGTGAGTTGGGTGGCTATATAAATTTGTTTAATAAACAAATAAATATTGTTCACCAATCTGTGGGACAGACCCTTTCTCCTTCTTTGGCCCAAACCAGAAAAAAAAATGATGGGGTTGCTTTTAAGAGTTGCATTCATTGGAATTTTCTCCTTTAAACAACTGCATGCTTTTTTTCAGCCTTGTACTGAAACTTAATAAAAGAAGGGCAGTTTTAATCAATAGCAGAGCAGTTCTGAGGTTTTGCTCATACGAGGGCTGCAGCTATTCTTCCAAATCATTTTCAAAATTTGAAGTGCTGAGCCCCATTGCTGTTTAGCTTCCCAGAGTGGGAATAATCAACTGGATATTGCTACCTGCTGAGACACATATAAAAAAAACGTGTTTTCTATTTTGCCTTGTATAAACAGATGTTCATATCAGTGGGGAATTCCAGTAGTTGTACAGAATATCTGGAGGGTATCCAGTTGGAGAGGAAAGCTTTTCCTTCATCGCCTAAATTAGAGAGAGAGGGAGGGAGGGAGAGGGAGAGAGAGAGAGAGAGAGAGAGAGAGAGGGAGGGAGGGAGGGTGGGAGAGAGAGAACATTTTATGGGCACAACTAGTCATTGATTTTAAGGATTATAGTCTCAAATAAAAAATGTTCCATCTGCATGTGACTGGATTGAATGAAAAATTATGTCATCGAGGCTGAATTTTATAGTGACTGACAATTTTATCTCGGCTCCCAGATTCGTGATTTTTTTTCCTAATGATAAATCACAAAACATAAAGCAGTAATGGTTAAATGTCTTTGTAGTGTCATTTAGAAGCTAAAATTGTGCAATTATCCCCGCCTCATCTCCCAGTGTTGTTGTTGTGAGGAAAATAGGAAGATGCATGATAGTCCAGTCCAGAAGGATATTTATTCCACACTAGTCAGTGAAGAAAACAGAAAATGCTAAGCAGAACATAAGAAAGTAGAGTAAAATTGCAGTGGCCTAATTTCATATTCTAGGCTGTAAAGAAAGTTTCTACTTTGGAGATCAATCAGATTGTAAGACTAGCCCCTGGGGAACCTGGAATATTTCATTTCTGGGCTAGTTTCAAAGGAAAAAGGGCAATGTGAGAAAAATAGCATGCCTAAGAGACAAAACCGTCTTGGCTGCCATGAAGAGCAAAGAGGAAGAGAGCAGATGACTTAATAATTCTCTTGTCTCTAATGCCTGTAATTCTGTGAAATCCCTACTAATAGGACTAAGCTGGAGCATTGACTAACTAACCGTATCACAGCGTCTGCCTACCTCAACGAATTCTCCAGCATTTTAATTTACAGCTTGGCATTAAAAGATCTTTCTTCTTGAAAATCACCATCCCTCCTCACCTTTTCTCGCCATTCCCTCACTTTCATTAATACTCTTTTCACCATCTCTATTTAAGCCTAAGTATGAGTAAGTCAATCAAGTCTGATAAAAAGATTTTGCATTTACCTGAGAGCACCATTAATTGTAATGCTTGCTTTGGAAGAAGTGCACTTAAAAATGATGATCTCTTCTAGAATGACACATTATATTTTAGCCACTTGAGTTTCAGTGCCCAATAATGGGAGCTGTATAACTTTGACTGCTTTTCACACCAAGAATGCTCAAACAGTCTGAGGAGATACCTGCCAGATCTTCAAAGTATGATCTTTTGACGATATGGCACACATGCTTGCTTGGCATAGCATAAGCATAAGCATAAATAATTACTTTTCTAAAAAGCATGGTTGAGCCAAAGGACTTCCTCCTGCATTCTTATTCTTTAAATATTTACAAAATGAATGAGTAACCCCTTTTCCAAACATGTCACTCCAGATTGCAGATTTGACAAGATGATAAAGGGGTATGTGCCTGTTTAAGCATCATTTCCTTCAGAAAGCATTATTATCTTGGAGAAAGGAAGTAACTTTTCTCTTGTCTCTCCTTTTTCTTTTTCCATGGCCATATTTTTATACTATAAGTTCTTGAAATGAGTGGCATGAATATAGCAGGATATAAAGTTGGGGAAAAAAATCCCCTCCCATCAAACATGATAAAATTGTGCTTTTATTTTCTACTTATATCCTTTTCGTTCTATATAAATCAGACATTTGCGGGATGGTAAACCAGGAACAGATTTTTCTTCCCTGTTTTGAATTCTGGAGACAATTGGAAGCTGGATCACTGTGATGGCAAAGGTTTGGATTGTGGATTTTGTCCTGCAATGTTGAACTTCCTTTGGAGCACAAAATCACATCTGGTGACTTTTGCAGCTGGCCAAACAAGTAATGAAAGTCCTTCGTTATAAAGTTTCTTGGATCACAAAACAACCTTCAATGAATATCATAGGCTGCATTAGTGTAAACTAAACTAATGGATTATTCAACAAAGATATTCCACAATGCAGCATCAATTGTCTATAATCAAACAGGATGACTGAGGTAGGCTCAAGAGGTCTTAAGGCAGCTGAAGTCCAGCATAACCTTTTGCCTGAGATCTGAGATTGGCATTTTTTTAAACAATTATATTGATGTTTTTATTTTAATTGAAATGTTTATGACTTAATGTTGCAGTGGGAGGTGCTTATGGATGCTTTCAGTATTTAAAGTTACCACCGATAAGGTGATAATCTCATCAACTCATCAACTCACATCATAAATAACAAAAGCTCAAAGGCATAGAAAGCTAACAGGTATGTTATGAGACAAATTGTTCTCCCCAGAGCTGGATCTAGAGCATCCAGGCATGGGTAGTAGCTCTATGTTCTTCTATAATGTAGGTGCAAGAACTTGAAATATCCTCTCTTTTATTCCACCAAATGTACTTTCATCCTAGATAGGACATAGGAAGGGCCTCTCTTCACAATTTAGGAAGCAGGTTGGATGATCTGGAAGGAGATAGCCCCTAAGCTATTTTGGGCCTAAAACCATGTAGGACTTTATAGCTAATCATTCTGAATAGTTCTTGAAGTAGATGGGTATCAGGCCATCTGATTCTGTCAATTTGTTAGACATTGAAGCTTCTGAAGATTTCTCCAAGTAACCCTATGTTGAGAACACGATATAAATCCAGTCTGAATTGGTTTCGTTTTTAGAAGATTTACCTTGTAGCAGAGACGGGCAGCATGGACATTTAATAAATAATAAACTTTATCCTGCTTTTCCTCTGAAAATTCAAGGCATGGAGTCTTGAATTTACATGGAGTCTCCCTAATCTTATACCATGTTTTACATCTAAGCGCCATGGTGCCTCAGTGGTTAGAATGCAGTATTGCAGGCTAATTCTGCTGACTGTCAGAAGTTTGATTTTCACTGGCTCAAGGTTGGCTCAGCCTTCCATCCTTCCAAAGTCAGAAAAATGTGGACCCAGATTGTTGGGGGCAATATGTTGACTCTGTAAATTACTCAACAGAAAGCTGTAAAGCACTGTGAAGCCTAAATGCTGTTGCTATTGCTATATCCACAACAATACTATGGGTTATTCTGAGCTAAGGGGGAGTGACTGGCCCAATCTTTAAGATCTGTGATCATCACTCTAATATTTTGACGGTGCTGGTTCGAAAGTGGCATTTGCCACCATAAGCAGACTTATCACCTGGGTACAATTTATGTGGGCCAATAATACTCATAGCTAAAATGTACCTGTTTATCCAAATGCAAAGTCCGGAAAGAATCCAGATATGCATCTCATTCCTCAGTAGACTACCACTGCCTGCAAAACAGAATAGATCTGTGACAAATAGCCTGAACAGATGCATCTTCGTTTTGTTTCCATTAAAGCTATATTTGTTTGTCACTATATCAGAACGCCCACGGTGTATTTGATGAAAAAGAGCAATAGGAAGGCATGTCATTTGCATATGGTGACAGTTTACCCCACTCCCCTCACAATCCCTCTCAGGGGGTTCTGTGTAGATGCCATATATCTAAATGAAGTTGAATCTTAGCAGGAAACAATAAATAACTAAAATACAAAAGTAGATTCCCAAGCCCCCAATCTCTGGAACTGCCCCTCAGAGGAATAGTATTATCACAATATTCTTCTAGAATGAAATAAGTTCAGAAGGATATAATGATCAGTGCAATTAAATATTATTCAGTAAATATTCAATAACCAATAAAATCACTAGGCCTCCATTCTTCTTCCTAGTTCCCAGTACTTATCATCTAGCACAGAGGTCTTCAAACTTGGCAGTTTTAAGACTTGTGGACTTCAGCTCCCAGAATTCTCCAGCCAGCATAGCATAGCATAGAATTTTGGGAGTTGAAGTCCACAAGTCTTAAAGCTGCCAAGTTTGAAGACCTCTGATGAAGATCAAAGCAATTGCTACTGGCTCTGCTAAAACACTCTAGTGTGTAAATGGCACTAGAGGCTTGCATGTATAAGTAGTTCTTGATTTATGACCACAATTGAGCCCAACAACGTGAAAAATTTTGTTAAATGAGTTTGCCCCATTTTATGACTTTTCTTGCCACATTTGTTAAGTGAATCACTGCATGTTAAGTGAGTAACATGGTTGTTCAGTGAATCTGGCTTCCTCATTGACTTTGCTTGTCAGAAGGTTGAAAACGGTAGATCACATGACCGTGGGATCAGGGGTGAAATCTAAAAAATTTTGCTACTGGTTCTGTGGACGTGGTTTAATTAGTGGGCGGGGCTTGGTGGCAAGGTGACTGGGAGGGCGTGGCTTGTTGGTCAGGTGGGCGTGGCCAAGTCAATGTCACTTCTTTGCCCTTTTTTAACCTACAAAACACAACACAACACAACTGGCTCACCCACAATATAAAAGCAGCTGTGCTGGACCCAAAATGGGCCCTGCAACAAGCAGGAACCTCACACAGCCACAAAAAGCCCCAAAAAACAACTTTCACACTTTACACACACAAAATTCCACATACAGCTTTGTGAGATTTTGTGTGTTTGTATAGTTAGAGTGAAACACTACAGAAGCACATTAAATCTCAGAAAGCTGCTCAAATATTATTTTATTTTATTTTTATTTTTATATAAAAGCAGCTAAATTTAAAATTTCCTAAACTTTAAATGGCTAGGTCTAAAAAAAGAACAACTAAAAAACCCCCTAATTAACTATTTTTTAAAGCTCCCAAAGTGGAAAAAACTTACCCAATAGAACAGGGGTCTCCAACCTTGGCAACTTTAAGACTCATAGACTTCAACTCCCAGAATTCCTCAGCCAGCTTTGCTTTGCTGGCTGAGGAATTCTGGGAGTTGAAGTCCACAACTCCCTGCCTGCTTGATTGCAGGCAGGGAGATTCAGTTGCTTGCTGATGCAATGGATTGCAGGGATTACAGCAAGGCGTTGCGATCAGCAGCTAAGGTAAGCAAGCTGAGGGGGGGAGGGGAGGGATTTTTGCTACCGATTAGCAGGCAACTCAGCTGAGATCGTCAGAGCTTGGCTCGTCAGAGCCATTTAAAAGAAAAAAAAAGCTCTGATGATCGCGCGGCTCAGCTGGGCATGGGGGCGGGGGCAGGGATTTTTGCTACCGGTTCTCCGAACTGCCCACCGCCATCGCTACCTACTCGCCCGAGCTGGTCCGAACCGGGAGCATTTCACCCCTGCCTGGGACATTGCAACCGTCATAAATATGAAAAGCATCCAAATGTAAATTACATGACCATGGGGATGCTGCAACGGTCATAAGGGTGAAAATGGACTTATGACCAATTTTCATAAGTGTGAAAATTGGTCATAAATCACTTTTTCAGTGTTGTTGTAACTTCAAATGGTCACTAAATGAACTGTTGTAAATCAAGGACTACCTGTATTGTCTAAGACTGGTAGAGCTGAGACTGATAGTTGACCAATCTGGTGAGATCTAGGAAGAGTTTTTTTCAACAGAGATGTAACAAAGGATGTATTGATTGATGGAATTGTACCTTCCTCTAAAGAGGTATTTGGCACAGTCCTTGCCAACTCAATATTTCTGACTGCTTTAATTGGAGGGAATGGCTAAGAGTCTCAGACCGGACATGTTGAAGTGTATCCTTTACAACTGAAAACATTAGGATCTTGTTTAACTGTACATATTTTAATTAGCCTGGATTGATTACCAGCCATTCAGCAAGATTGTCACAACAGGATTCTCTGAATAAATAATTTCTAATCCTAGAAGTCAGTGGCAGTATTGGCAAAGATTCACATTTGGCTCTTCCAGGTGCAGAGGAGGTTGAAGAGATTAATTATGTTATTCATATTAGCTCTGCTAATTATCCTTCAGTTTGCTTGCCCTTAGCTTGATTAAATTGTTGTAAATTCTTTTTTTAAAAAACAAAACAAGAGTGAACAAAACTACCAATAATTTGTTTTTGTTTTTATTATTTTAAAATGTTTTTATTGTTCTAATTGTAGTATATATATTTTTTAATTGTAAGCTGCCCAGAGTCATTGATTGAGATGGCTGACTATAGAAATTGAATAAAATAAATAAATTACACAGCTGTATATAGAAATTCAGGAACTTTTCTTATTCACTTCCTTTAGAAACATTTGCTCTCATTCAAATATGTAAAATCATACACTGCTATTCTACTTTTTTTTAACTAGGTCAAATTAGATGTTGTACAGATTTTTACAAGTTAAGGCCTGCCTCTACATAAAGACACTGGACGATTTGAACCTTTCCCCCATTTATTTTCCCTGCCAAAAAATCACTCGAATGGTTGCTTGTTATGTGGTGCAAAAAAATAGTATTGCTCCATTTAACAGAAAGCTGTATCTTTTTACAGAGGTTACGCCCTCCATGTAACATACAAAATGTATGTACTAAAAATACAATCCATTAACATCATCATCATTATTATTATTATTATTATTATTATTATTATTATTATTATCTTTATTCATTAAATATGAAACTCAGTCAACTGAACATTCAAAAATGCATCACAAATACTATTGACTGGTGCTAATGATTGATATGGGTTGCTGCCAGTTAGGTTGCTGTCAAGCAGTTAGGCTGCCGTGGCTGGGCCTGGACAGCTATTCGGTGCAGTTCCTACGGTTATGGGATTATCGTAATTGGATCAGTAGTGTCTTAGCCAATGTGAATCAATCTAGGCCCCTACCATCACTAATGATGAGAAGGAATCAACAAAATTCCACACTGGATCGGTCATCGCCTGGGTCAATAAGGACCGCGTCAGATGCTATGGCTCCTGGACATCTATTGAAAAAGGGGCTACAGAGCTCAGTTGTTACTGCTAGAGAACCAGGGCGTGCAACTGCAAAGCTGTTATTATTATTATTGTTGTTGTTGTTGTTGTTGTTGTTGTTATTTGCATTTTACTAATAAAAAGGTAAAATTCCAGCCATGAATTTCCTGATCTGTTTCACCCTGTATTAAGAACAATGGGCATTTTTTGCTAATGCACTTAAAATGAATCGCCTAGAACCGTGATGGCAAACCTATGGCACGCGTGCCACAGGTGGCATGCGGAGCCATATTGGTGGGCACGCAAGCTCAGCTCCGGCATGCATGCACACGCTGGCCAGGTGATTTTCCGGCCTTTTGGGCCCACTGGAAGTCAGGAAAAAGGCTGTTTCCGGCCTCTGGAGGGCCTCCAGGGGAGTGGGGAAGGCCATTTTTGCCCTCCCCAGCCTCATAGAAAGGCTCTGGAGCCTGGGGAGAGCAAAAAACGAGCCTACTTTGCCATCACATGCCAAAAGTGGGAGTCACACATGCATGTGCATGGGGCGGTGCGCATAGAATTATGGGTGTGGGCACACACACAAGTGACCACTTCCCCCACTTTTGGCATGTGATGGCAAAAAGGTTAGCCATCACTGGCCTAGAACCTCCAACTGCATTGGAAGCATGGATCAAAAGAATAGAAGACAATATTTTCTTAATATTAAGACAATTAAATATTGGCAGTTAAATATTGGACAATTAAGGCTGTTAAATATTGGAAAAAAATACGGCAATGGATTTTGGAAATTACACAGATTAATTTGGAATTAAGGCCCCAGATTTTCCTATTGGGGGCAAAACCTTTGAATGTTAAATCAGATATATGGTTCTTGTTGATTCACATTATTACTGCAGCAAGATTAGCGTATGCGCGGGAGTGGAAAAATCAATACTTATCGATAGATTTGAAAATGATATATAAAATTAATGAGTGTGCGGAATCAGATAGATTAACTAGATTGATCAATGGTAAAAAAATTCAGAATTTTATAATAGTTGGAAATTATGGTACGATTGGGTCCAGAAAAGGTGGGATAGAATAGATATATGATGATGTATATATATGATGGCAAATATGTATGTATAAAGGAATTATGGACAATGTAATCACATTATACCATGGTGGCAGGATTGTATATTTTATTTGTGTATTGGTGTATAGAATATATTAATAAAAATTATTGAAAAATAAAAAAGAATAGAAGACAATATTCATCCCTGAACAATATCCAGGTTGTTATTTGCATAAATCCATTCAACTCAATAAAATTTATTACCAGGTAAATAAGTTTAGGGGTATGTTCAAATAAGCTAATTCATAAGCGTGGCTGACTGGGAAATACGTACATCCCCTGGTTCTTGCTGTGTTGTTTCTCCAAGTGATATGACAAAGTGTCTTGTACCATCTGTGGGGATGCTTAGGGGTGCTGTTCATCATAGGGCATTTTCATAAACAGCTCTAAAACAAATAATAGGAATCAATATGAAATAGTTATACTTTGCAGATAATGCAAGAAGCTTAAATTTAGAGGTAGATAGGAAAAAGCCTATAGATTTGGGTGGGCATTTCTGTCAAGAAACTATGCTTCTGGTTTCTCTTGTTTTTCAGGTATATACGTCCACAGCAGTTTAAATTGGTAGTCAGGTCAATCTATCCATCTTAATGGTTCTTGAGCCATTAATAGTTAATGTTTTGTTTTCTATATTTAAAAAAAAACAGAAAACACAAAAGCAAATTGACAGACGTGCGTTGTTTCCTGACCTTTCTAGAGATCAATAATAATAAAATTATTTAAGGCTAGTCCTCCAAGATATAGAACTTGTTTTTATCAGAAATAAAAACTATTTACTTTGTAAAGCAATTTTACCTTCTATGTTTTGCATCTACAATATTTATCCAAGTTGTTCCATACTTTATTTAACCAACAATCCACATTTAAGGATCGAACTACTGTGCACAGTGCATTGGCTCAAACATTTCTGTCCAGGTAGCATTAACATGAAGAGGTGATGCCTGTCTCTTGGAAGAGGGGACAATGTATACATGACACTGTTTGTCCGTCAGCCAATGGGTCTCTATTGAGCAATGGATTTTGAGAGATCCAAGTTGATTCCCTATTATTGAACAGGGGAACCAAGTGGTGGTCCAACCATGGTCCATCTGGTTGCCCGATGATCAATGGAGATGGGGCAACAACAGCAGAAAAATTGTGTCTGTCAGGCCCAAAGAACCAAGAACGATATGTGGAGTTATTTCTGAGTAGCTCTTTATTGTTGTTTGCCTAAAAACAGAATCTTGCCAGACTAAAGCAACTATCTGAATAACTGTTAGATATATACTGTGAATTGTTGGGGATGGGTGGGACTTTGCCCTGTTTCCTGCATACCAGACATTACAAATTCCACTGTTTCTTTGCCCCCTGGGAAATAGCCCCTCCCTCCTTTGATTCCAAACTACATTCCATCACAGTGGCAACAATAATTTGAGGGTGTCCTAAAATATTTTAGAGTATTTTTTTAAAATAAAAGAAATAAACTGCCAGATACTTGCAAATGATGCTATGTCAGCAAATGAATAAGCTATCTTCTTTATTCTACCATCTTATTTTCCTAGGTTATTGAACATAAACGATTCCTTAGATGTTGGTTGATCCATGGAATTTTAGACAGATGGAATAGAGGAGTATAGAATTGTAATATAAGGCTGAATCTTATACCATTTAGAAGGGGAAAAAAGCTTTACTGAGAGGAGTTATTTCCAAGTAAACTTGCATATAATTTCACTGTTAGAAGCTACACATACTTTATGGGTGGCTTCATGCAATATGCTAAATCTAAATCTGAGTTAACAAGATGCAGTTGCTCTAATCACATAACATATGCTCCCCCTGATTAAACCATGTGATATAATGGAATAAACCATGCAACAAGCCAAGACAATGGTTGATTCATCACCACCACCTGCTGAACCATAAATATCTATTCCCCATTGGAGCCTAGTTAGCATGTTGTTTGTGTGCAGCCTATTTGATATACATAACATATACCGTCCATCCATGGTAAATATATACCATAAATATACTAAATATAAACCATTTATATATAATTTATTTACGTTAAGTTTTACAACCTTCTCCAGGGACCATTGCACTAAAGGAAAATAAGGTTGAAGTCATAATTATTAATAACTTAAGGAAAAAGGAAAAGCTTGCTGAAAAAGAATCCTATGTGTGTGTTTGTGTTTGTGTTTTAGTATCTTACATCAGGTTCTATCTGGGCTGCAAAATTCTGGGTGATCACAAGTTGGCAACAAAGTCTTGTTTGGTCAATTGTAAGCTTGCAGTCAAGGTACGGCAACCTTAATTTTTCAGTTTATAGTGATGGGAATGTTTATAGTAGCCTTCCTTACCTTTGAACTGTGTGTTAATCATGCCTTCCTCAGGCTGATGCCTTGCAGGTGTGTTGAATTGCAACTGCCATCATCTTGGTACTGATGGAAGCTGTAATTCAGTGCAAAGGTCATAGGGTTAGGGAAGGAGATCAGGTTTGTAGAGTGGAGGTAGTACATAATAAAGGTAATGCTCTAATAAAAGTTAGAACCTTAGAGGTAAAGGAGCAGTAAATTACATTTATTTCCATTAGGGTCATGCATCTCCTACACATTATTTATATTTTAAAATTTAAAGGAACTTTACTACTAGAGACTAGAGAAGAGTGCAAAAGTTGGCTTGAAACTCAACATAAAAAAATAATAATAAGATCACGGCATCTGGTCTCATCACTTCCTGGCAAATAAAAGGGGAAGAAATGGAAGCAGTGGCAGATTTTCTTTTCCTGGGCTTTGAGATCACTGCAGATAGCGAATGCAACCATGAAATTAAAAGACACTTGTTCCTTGGGAGGAAAACTATAGCAAACCTAGACAGCATATTAAAAAGCACAGACATCACCTTGCCAATAAAAGTCTGTATGGTCAAGGCTTTGATTTTCCCAGTAGTGTAATGTGTGGCTGTGAGATTTGGACCATAAGAAAGACTGAGCACCAAAGAATTGGTGCTTTTGAATTGTGGTGTTTGAGAAGACTCTTAAAGAGTCCCTTGGACTGCAAGGAGGTCAAATCAGTCAGTCGTTTGGAAGGACAGATACTGAAGCTGAAGCTCAAATACTATGGCCACCAAATGAGAAATGGGGACTCATTGGAAAAGACCCTGATGTTGGGAAAGATTGAAGGGAAATAGAGAAAGGGGTAGTAGAGGATGAGATGATTAGATAGTATCATTGACACAGTGGCCATGTGTTTGGATGGACTCTGGGAGACAGTGGAGGACAGGAGGCCTAGTGTGCTCCATGGAGTTGCAAAGAGTCAGACATGACTTAGTGCAGGGGTGTCAAACTCGATTTCATTGAGGACCGCATCAGGGTTGTGTTTAAACTTGGGGTGGCAGGGGTGTTGGAAATGAATTCAGCCAAAAAACACTTGGGTCGATGAAAATAGAGATTTTATTAAAAGAAAATAATAAAAGCTATTTTGCAAAATAGGATGGGTATATCCCAGCAGATCTCAACAGAGGAGTTTTAGCCAGGAAGCCACACCTAAAGTTTTCAAAAGCATTACATTTTATAGTTCCCTATCCTGATGGCCCATTTCCCTCCTCCTTTGGACTTATTGGACAAGCCCTCTGGGGTTTCAGCTAATCCAAGATGCCTCAAAGGAATACATTATCTCTCTCTTTGTTTTCTCAGATTACTTTCTCTTCAGCACCTCCCGTACCTCTCCGTACCTGTCCATTACATCTCTACATAGTATCTCTCAGTTTTAAGGAATGTCTTCGTGCACCCTCAGTAGGCCCCTCTCCTATGCCAAAGAACAAAATCCTTCTCCAAGCATATGCATCATAGACATGGGAGAAAAGTTCCACAAAGCATATAATCAAACTACATTGTAAAATTCAGTCATATTTAGATCTTAATGCAAGAAGAATACAATGGATTTCATACATATGTTTTTACAGAGATACATGTATTATAAATGCTTAACAAATAAATGCTTAAATGGAAAATACTGTTGTAGCAGCATAACATATATTGTACAATAGAATAACAAGTTTCTGTTCATTTATTACTATTCCCTTTGTTACTATTTTATTTTTGAATTCCCTTATATCCTACAGGGGGGCATGGCCAGCTTGACTTCATTCGTGTCAGGGGGTGCCTGTGGTGGCCTGAGCACTCTGGCAGTGAACACAGGCTCCTGAGCTCCATTCTCAGATGCCATGACCTCCTGCAGCCCTCTGCCAATGAAAACTGAGCTCAGGAGGGCCGCGTGCTGGCAGAAACACCGCGTGCTGGTCCTTCACTGTTTCCAGGGTGGCCCTGTGGGCCAAATCTAAGTACTCCACTGGCCAGATCCGGCCCACGGGCCTTGAGTTTGACACCCCTGACTTAGTGACTGAACAAAATACTTTTCAATTGCTTGCATTCAGGAAACCAACTAAACTGATATTTCATTGCAACTACTGTAACATTCATTTTTGCCAGGATATCGAATCATCCAGCATGGGCTTTTCATCACTTGCCATTATGTTTACTTAAATGTTACTTTCTTTAGTTATACACTGCTTCCAAGTGGAAGCGGTTTATAGGTGCTTCCAGGTTACAATTTGAATTTCAAATTTTAACCTAAGTTTTCACACTTCTCTCTTCCTTTTTAAAATTTCGTCAACAGAGAAAAACAGATTTCAAACTATTCTAAACTCAGGCTTCTCAAAAAAAAATGGGGGGGTTAAATGTTGTATGCATATAATTATGCAACGTGCAGTGCAATCAAGCTAATTGCACATGCAAATTGTGCATATGTAGCTCTCATAGTGTGGACTTTAGTATGCGCATATTGTTACCAAAGAGAACTGAACTGTGTGAAATCAAATTTTAATATTTAATTTACATATTTATTTTCAGCTGTTGGTAATACATTCACAATGTGCTTTTTACTGAAGAAACCTATTCTCTGCATAGGGTACAGAAAACACAGCCAATCTTTTTATCATGCACTTCTGTGTTGAACAATGACTTGGAAGACAGGGTGGCCTTCTGCTTCTATCTTTCACTGAAAAAGCAGAAGCTAGTAATTAATTTCACCATATGTTTGGAATGCAAAAAACCACAAGCAAATTGTTATTCTAGTAATTCTGTCTAGGGTCCATTTTAAAAGTAGGCTCAAAGCTCTGGATTGTAGAACCTCTGCAAACTGATAAGAGAAGCCAGTTTTTTTCCCATCTGATATTTTCCATTGTTCAGATTGATTGGGAATAATAAGAGTAGAATTCTAGCTATCTAGAGAATATGAAGTTGGAGAAGGCTGCAGCAAGAAGCTGCCAATCTTCAATAGTCTCCATCAAATTAAAATTTCAAGCAGAGTACACGATCCCCACTTCTAAACTGTTGCTGAATGCAAAGTGAAACATTTGTACGAAACACGATTTCTACTTTGGCATTGATCTCCCTAAGCTCAGAGAACCCCAGCTAAAAGAATTTACAATGAAGCTGGGCTACTCTTATCTCAAGCCATCCTTATACCAAAAGTGCTAGTGTAACATAGGTATGTAATTCAAATTTTCTTCTCGGTTTTTACCCAGGTCCATGGAAACTTTCCTAGCAAGTTAAGAACATTTCAAAAATAAAACAATTGGTATCTTTGAGAATCACTTAGAAAAAGTTGTGCATCACATAAGGGTTTAGTACCAGAAACCTTACTTATACCTCCATAAACACAACAGACAGCACACTCCTTCCATCACCACCTGCCCTTCAGTAGTATTGCTTCACCATTCCTCTCTAGTTATATGTGTATTTATTCCAGAGAGCCTGGGTGTGCATTGCAGTAGTTAATTTATTCTCAGCTTCACCTTTATCCATGCTTTTCACTGGCTTTGAGAGTCTTTATTTCTCATTGCAACCTCCTTTCTCATCTCTGTTTTCACACGGCTAACTACTGTATAAACTCAAGGCAATTTTCTATTTCTCCTATTTGTAGTGTTTGCTTTATTGTTATTAGCCTTAGCACTATTTTCATTCCAATCACCATCTCTACAGTATACTATAATTGGAGGGTGAAATGCCTTTTATCAGGGATGTCAAACTTGATTTCATTGAGGGCTGCATCAGGGTTGTGTTTGACCTTGGGGGACCGGGGTGGGCATGATCAGGATGGGCATGGCCAGCTTGACGTCACTCGTGTTGGGGGTGTCTGTGGCGGCCCGAGCAATCTGCCAGTGAAAACAGGCTCCCGAGCTCCATTTTCAGCCATGATGGCCTCCTGCAGCCCTCTGCTAATGAAAACAGAGCTCAATGGGACTGTGCTTGGGCTCCCGGGCTCCATTTTCGGCCATGACGAAGGCTGTCCCTCTGGGCTCCGTTTTGCTGGCAGAGGGCTGTGCATGGTCCTTCTGAGCTCTGTTTTTCTTGAAGGACACCACAGGCTGGTCCTTCACTGTTTCCAGGGTTGCCCTGTGGGTCAGATCTAAGCAACCTGTGGGCCGGATCTGGCCCGCAGGCCTTGAGTCTGACACCCCTGCTGTATATGGTCACAGCATTAGATGCCATCTACACCCTCTGTTTGATATTACACATGGGATTCTAATGTCCGAAATCAGCTGGACCTTTCTTGAGAGAAAAAGACTCTTAGGACCAGTCATGGATATGTTTGTTTCACTTCCTTTCTGCAGGACAATTGCAATAGAAAAAGGAAAAAGAGCAATTGACTGTGACATAGACGCTGAGCATAATACACAGTGCACATTAGATAGTGTACACAGTCCAGGCATGTCTGTTCAATTCCTTTTTCAGCTAGTGGGGGGGGGGTGCAGTCTATCCTTTCTGACAAGATATTTTTGAGGACAGAAGTGTTGGGAATAGAGGATCAATATATGCTGATTTTTGAAAGTTGTTAACTAAGTCCTCGGATCCCAAACTTTTACCATATTTTTTGGATTATAAAATGCACCAGAGTATAAGATGCAGCTTAGTTTTTGGGGAGGAAAATAGGAAAAAGAAATCTGCCTACCAGGTATTCATCTGGCTAGCTTCCTTAGTCTGGTGAGCTTCAGCACATTAGTTTGCTGTTTTTTATCCCCTGCTTGGGGATAAAAAGCAGCTTCTAAAGCACAACTGATCTTTGGAGAGAGAAGCAATGAGAAAAGCAGGCAAACCAGGGAGATCACTTCACTCACTAGCGCCTCGACAATTTTGTGTACTGTGCTTAGATCAGACCACAGGCATGGCATCTGTAGATGACAAGGTGCACATGAGGTCTCCTTTGGCAACTACTAATCTTACCTTCCTGATTTTTACTGTTTTTTTAAAAAAAATCATAAGCAAAAATGAGAAAGAGAAAGGCTGTGAAGTCCAGCCTCCAGACTCTTCTTTGTTGTCCCCCAATCCCCTCCAAAAAAAGCCACTGGGCTTCAATGGATGTTGTAAGCCTCCATTGAACATGATAGGTGGCTGAGGTTCAGTGCTTTGTTTGAAGGGGGTCCAACTGCATGTCAAGGAATGAAGAACATCCTATGGAGGGTAAGTTGGAAAATACGGTAGAGAGCATTCATATAAATCTAAATTTTGTAAGCAGTTATGCCCTTTTGTGAGAGTGCCCATATTATGTTCCAAAATATACTCACATTATGCAACACCTTATGTTCCAAAATTCTAAATGCACTCATCAACCCCAAAAGGCTGAGGATTCCTGGCTTCTTTCAATTGTTATGTTTCATAATTTAAAGGGTTATTGAGAAAAGATGGAATTGCTGCCAGCAATGTACAGGCAGTTGGCTCACATAAGTCAAACATATAGCTAAGATTGTGCATTTCTCTAGACAAGCAGCATTTCCAATTATTATAATACATGTTTATATCTTTATTTGGAATATCTAAACAGGAAACAAGTGGAAAGCTCAAGTGTTTTGAAAGATGTATGGCATGATGCAGTTTGTTGTCTAGGGTCCATTCCAGTGGTGGGTTTAATTTTTTTTTACTACCGGTTCTGTGGGTGTGGCTTGGTGGGCGTGGCATGGTTTGGTGGGCATGGCTTGGTGGGCGTGGCATGGGAAGGATACTGTAAAATCTCCAATACCACCTCTGGTCCATTCAAAAATGTAAACACATAGGTTAACTGTGGAATTCACTACTATCAGACATGTTTATAATTTTACAGGATTTTAAAAGGGGGCTATAGAAATTCATGGAGATTAGGACTACTGACAACTACTTTTTTCTGATGGCTACTAGCGTTTCTTTAATTACAGGCAACAAACTTTAGATAACTCTTGTTGGGGAAAAGAAGAATATAGGGCTATTATTGTGAATTACCTGATTGTATTTGATCGGCCATGCTGGATTAGATGGCTTTTTCTTATGTTCTTAAGAAGGTTAACTAGGTAACATGGATAGCACCTGAATCTAGTGAAGTAGCATATAATCTGGGCATGATCTTCAACACACATACACAATAAACTTCTAAATTGGGATGGCCCGGTCATTCCCTAACAGTTTCTCTAATCTCTTTAAGAATTACCATCTTGGACAATACTGTATTATTAAGAAGCAGAATTATTATACTGTTGAAATCTGTGAGATTATTTCAATATTGCATGATCTGACAATAATTGAAAACAA
Source organism: Pantherophis guttatus (assembly GCF_059756535.1). NCBI lineage: Eukaryota > Metazoa > Chordata > Lepidosauria > Squamata > Colubridae > Pantherophis > Pantherophis guttatus. The sequence goes on from NC_142063.1 coordinate 72,602,165, forward strand.
GCTGTTGCATTTTGTGACTGTTTAGAAAAATAGTGATGGCATACACAGGTATATTTAATCTTTTCTGTGAGGATCAAGGATTTTAATGATAGTCTCCAGTTTTTGGAAATCTGCGCCATCAGTTAGTCTTTAGTGTGCCCTTGGATTCTTGATGTTTATATGATTCCAGTTACAGATTGGCATACAATATCCCCCTGCGGAATTTGAAAATTATTGGTCCTTTCTTTGTCGAAGGCTATTTGTCCCTAAGGATTATGAGTGATATTACACCACAGTTGCTGCTGGCTGAAAGCTTAATCTTGAGCTACACTTTACCAGATCTCGGCTCACATATTTATCTTCTGCAAAAGAACATTGTCTTCCAGCCTTAGCTGTAGCACTGGAAATTCTAGTCACTGCATACTGTGAAAGCACAGAAACGTGTCTGTTACCCTTCTTAAAAGTATTTATCACTGTGTCTTACAGCAACATTGATATACTTCGATTATTTAAAAAGAGGACTTGAGGTTTTGCCCCAGATTCTTGTTTATAGTCTTAATCTCTCATCTCCAGAAAGTCAGATCTAAATTAAAAAAGGAAGTAAATAACTGGATTTTCAGAGAGGAAGGCAGAAAGAATCTGTCATGTCTGAAACCATCAGTATAATGCCTAGAACAGTGGCCCCCAATCTTTTGGGCACGGTTCCATATAGAGAGATTTTCTGCGGACCAGAGGGGGTGTGGTTTTGTTTGCTGCCTGCATCCCATGGATGGGGCTTCACTTATTTGTGTGGCCTGGTTTCTGGCATGCCCTGGTCCAATATCAGTCCACAGACCAGGGGTTGGGGACCCATGGCCTAGAAGATGTGTTATTTCATTTCAATCTTCAACCATCTCAAGACTGCTTGATATGGATTTGTGATCCAGATATTACAAAATCAGTTATCTTCACTTCGTTTCCTTCACTTTGTCAGCCCTGTTTCTTACCGTTTGTATCCTTATTTGTTCGTTTCTTCTACTTTTGGTTGTCATTAAATAGTCTTATCTAGAAGCTTTTTTTATTATTAATTGATATTAAACACCAATAATCATTGATATTTAGGAAGAAATGAGTGAGACAACCCAGTGTTGGACATGACTTCAACAAACAATCTTGGGTCGGTGAAAACACAGAGATTTTATTTCAAAATAAACAAGAAAGCAATTTTGCAAAATGCAGTGGGGTATCCCAGCATAGACCTCAACAAGGAGTTTGAGCCAGGAAACCACACCCTTAGATTTCAAAAACATTCATTGTATACAGTTCTATCCCGATGGCCCATTTCCCGCTTCCTTTGGACTTATTGGACAAGCCCTCCGGGGTTTTAGCTAATCCAAGATGCCTCAGAGGAATACATTATCTCTCTCTTTGTTTTCTCAGATTACTTTCTCTTCTCCCATACCTATCCGTACCTATCTGTTAATACATTATTACGTAACATCTATGAGCTCTCTAGCGTTAAGAAATGTCTCCATTCACCCTCAGCAGGGCCCTTCTCCTGTGCCAATGCCCACATGTCCTTCTCCAAGCATATGCACCATAGACATGGGAGAAGTTCCACAAAACATATAATTTAACTACATTGTAAAATTCAGTCATATTTAGATCTTAATGCAGGAAGGATACAATGGATTCCATACATATGTTTTTACAGAGATGCATGTATTATAAATGCTTAACAAATTAATGCTTAAATGGAAAATACTTTTGTAGCAGCATAACAAATATTGTACAATAGATTAACAAGTTTCTATTCATTTATTATTATTCCCTTACTATTTTATAGTAAGGGAATATATACTATTTTATTTTTGAATTCCCTTATTTCTTACACCAGTCAGAAAAGTTCCCTTTTAGATATACCTGTTTACATTAATAATGTTCAAATGATTCCTGCAATGTACATTATATTATATTTTGTTTGGATTTTCAATAACCTGTATTTCCGGTCTATCATTAGGCATGTAAACTATTTCATTCTGTGTGCATAAAGTTCTTCTAACAATGCTACTGAACATTTCCCCAAATAGGGATGTCTGACCATTTGAGCTTGCAAATAGATTGTTTAAATTCAGACTTCAGAAAACAGTAGATAGACCTTGGCAATAGTGAGCAGTAATAGGCCTTGTGTTTTGAGTCTCCTTCTCAAAATGCGAGATTGAATTCCTGAGGAGGACGGAAGGAGATTTCAAGGCAGCATAAATATTTTCTAAGCTTTTGCCTCACCCCACACGACCCCTGCTGATTTTGCTATCCGTATTGATGGCTCAAAAATTAAAAATGCTGTATTTCTCCATGTTGGCAATGTTAATGGAGCTGTCCATCCATATTATTAACAGAACAAGGCATTTGGAATATCATGAAAGGGCAACCCATAACATTTAATTTATTTATGTTGCATTTGGACTATCAGCAAGAAGAACGTATAGGTAATTGGCCTCAAATGTCAAAATAGCTTGTTTACCCACTGACATGAGTTAGTTAGAATGGCATTGACTTCTGATGGCAGACAATTACACAGACAACTGCTGCCTAGAAATATGTCTTTGACTCAATCCTTCCATTTTATCTGTTGTCTTTCACTTCTTCTTCCCTCAACTTTGCCAACTACAGGTAGTCCTCGACTTACAACAGTTCATTTAGTAATCATTCTAAATTACAATGGCACTGAAAAAGTGGCTTATGACCAATTTTCACACTTATGACCGTTGCAGCATCCCCTTGGTCATATGATCAAAATTCAGGTGCTTGGCAACTGACTTGTATTTATGACAGTTGCAGTGTCCTGAGGTGATGTGATCACCTTTTCCGGCCTTCTGACAGGCAAAATCAATGGGGAAGTCAGATTCATGTAACAATCTTGTTACTATTTTAACAACTGCAGTGATTCTAGTTAATTGTGGCAAAAAAAGGTCATAGGATGAGGCAAAACTCACTTAACAAATGTCTCACTTAACAACAGAAATATAGACGTACGTCAAGGACTACCTGTATAATCATTTTTTTAGTCCAGGGATGTTGAGTGCTGGACACTATTTTCTGTTCTAGCCCTGAAAATTAGTTGCAGCCAGGTTTAATAAATGCCTGAAGCACACATAGGTATTTGTTGTTGTTTCACTGTAGGCTGTCCTAAATTTTACAGAATTTTCTAAAGCAGCTTTTCCCAATTTAGATTCATTGAACTACATCTCCCAGAATTGTGAACTAAGAATTTTGTCAGCTGCAGTCCAGCAGGTCTGGATTACATATCAAGGGACATCACCCTAGGAAAACCTTTTTTAGAAAACCATTTTTCAATTCTGGGATTAAAATTAGTATACTCAAGCTAAACACTATTTCACATACAGATTTTAAAGTTTATTACAAATCGGATTTATTTTTATTGATGCTGCTTTTCTTCACTGTGTAATAGTCAAAAATAGTGGCCCTATGTTACAGTGCTATTTCGCCAATCTTCTTTGATGAGGCTTTCCAAAAGAAAAAGAAAAGAGAGTAGACTTGAGCCACATTAACTATATCTTACTAGATTTTCAAATGAGATCTATGTGCCTGTCCACTAATGTGGACACCCAGTTCTTAACAGAAAATATTATCATCCTTCTGAAATATTGAACCTGTTCTATATTTATTTATTTTCAATAACTATGCCATATCCTCAAGGTTGTTACAGTATGTGGGAATGAAGTTGGAAGACAGAAGGAAGAGTGACAGAGTAGGCAATAGTCAGATAAGGTGTAGGTAAACATCCTCAAAGGGACCATCCCTAGCTTCTTGAACTGTAAAGGTGAGGGGAGAGACTTCTACTTTCAGACTTTCAAGATTGTTTAATGTACCGTAATGATAGAGCTAGTACTTCTGGATGTGCTTCTTGTCTGGACTACCTTGTAAGGTGGACAGCTGCTCACACAATTCAAATCAAAACAAAATCTGGTTAAGATGCTGGATTTGGACCAAGAAAAGCTAAACCAGGGAAACCCAGTTCAACTTCCTATTCAGGCACTGAATTTATTGAGTGTTTTAGAAGGGATCTTTCAGTCCAATCTCCTTGGTGGTAGAGTTGCAATCAGTCAGTTAAAGTTAGTGTTGACTTCACAACTATTTGCAGCTCTTTACTAGGAATTACTAGGATCTTATTCTAACCAAAATTCATAGGATTATATCATAAACAAGTACCAATTTATCATGTTATCTTGCTTTAGGGCAAAATTGGAATACCTGGTGTGATTCTTTGATAACAATTCAGTTGATATCAAGATACTAATCATGTCTAAGATAAATAACAAGGTTGGTTATTCTGTGCTCAGTACAGACAGTTTCCCTCTATTCTACTGATAAGCCAAGGATATCAAACTGGATTTCTTTGAGGGCCAGATCAGCATTGTAGTTCTCCTCCATGGGTCGGTTCGGGGGTGGGGTGGGGGGATAGGACGGATGCCTCCTGCAGTACCATGCCAGCCAAAACACCTCCCCCGCATCCCATTTTGGCCGACAGGGTAGTGTAGGAGGCCGTTCATGCCAAAAATAGGGCACAAGGAGGCCGCACGCCCCCCCCCCCCCCGTGCCCCATTTTGGCTGCCAGAGCCACCGTGGGCTGGTCCTTTGCTATTTCCAGGCTGGCCCTGTGGGCCAGATTTGAGCACCCTGACGGCTGCATACGGCCCATGGGCCTCGAGTTTGACACCCCTATAATAAACAAATAATTCAATCTTGCGTGATCCATGTAAAATTAACCAAATATGATTTTTTTAAAAATTTGATTTATATGCCGCCCTTCTCCGGAGACTCAGGGCGGCTTACAATGCGCTAAGCAATAGCCTTCATTCTTTTTGTATATTTATACAAAGTCAGTTTATTGCCCCCACAACTGGGTCCTCAATTTACCTACCTTAGAAAGGATGGAAGGCTGAGTCAACCTTGAGCCTTGGTGAGATTCGAACCTGCAGTAATTGCAGGCAGCTGGTCTTAATAACCAGCTTAATAACAGGGTGCCTTAGACCACTGTACTACCAAGGCTCTTATGATACATAAGGTAGTATAACTAGTTGTAAATAAGAGAACACATTAATATTAATGGCATTAATTGCAATGTCAGTTCTTCGTTTTATTTCTTTCAGTCTCATGGTTTTAATCTCTTTATTTCAGATTCTTAACCTGAACAGAAGACCTTTGCTCCTGTGCTGTGGATGTTAAGCCTTGTGTATGGCGCGGTTAAAGTTACAACCTGTCACCTCAGCCTTCCTCCGGTTTGGGCTCTTTACTTTTGTCCTATTTTTACATGGTCTACAAGTAGATGCTGGCACAGGGACAGATTCACCAAACATAGGACATAACACCTCATGCTCCGGTTCTTCTGAGTGCAAGGAGGGTGTTATCTTGCCAATATGGTACCCAGAAAATCCATCCTTGGGGGACAAAATTGCCAGAGTTATTGTTTATTTTGTGGCACTCATATATATGTTTCTTGGCGTTTCTATCATTGCTGACCGTTTCATGGCTTCCATAGAAGTCATTACATCCCAAGAGAAAGAGATTACAGTCAGGAAACCCAACGGAGAAGCCATCACCACCACCATCCGAATATGGAATGAAACTGTTTCCAATTTGACCCTCATGGCTCTTGGTTCCTCTGCCCCAGAGATCCTTTTGTCATTGATAGAGGTATGTGGTCATGGATTCATTGCTGGTGAGCTGGGCCCTTCTACCATCGTTGGTAGTGCAGCTTTCAATATGTTTATCATCATAGCCATCTGTGTCTATGTCATTCCTGATGGGGAGACGAGGAAGATAAAACATTTGAGGGTTTTCTTTGTCACGGCTGCTTGGAGCATCTTTGCCTATATCTGGTTATACATGATCCTTGCGGTCTTTTCTCCAGGTGTGGTTCAGGTATGGGAAGGCTTACTCACTCTGTTTTTCTTCCCTGTTTGTGTCATCCTGGCTTGGATTGCAGACAGAAGGCTGTTTCTCTATAAATATATGCACAAAAAGTACCGTACTGACAAACACAGGGGTATTATCATTGAGACAGAAGGGGATCACCCCAAAGGGATTGAAATGGATGGTAAGATGATGAACTCCCATTTTTTAGATGGAAACCTAGTGCCTATGGAGGGAAAAGAGGTGGATGAGTCTCGCAAAGAGATGATCCGGATCCTCAAGGACTTGAAACAAAAGCACCCAGAAAAAGACTTAGATCAGCTGGTAGAAATGGCCAACTACTATGCTTTATCCCACCAGCAAAAAAGCAGAGCATTCTATCGGATTCAAGCTACCAGGATGATGACTGGAGCAGGAAATATTCTCAAAAAGCATGCAGCTGAGCAAGCCAAGAGGAGTACTAGCTTGCATGAAGTACGGCCAGAGGAGCCAGAAGAATTCATCTCCAAAATTTATTTTGACCCTTGCTCCTATCAGTGTCTTGAGAACTGTGGTGCTGTCCTCCTAACTGTTGTCCGGAAAGGAGGTGATGTCTCCAAGACCCTATATGTGGATTACAAAACAGAAGATGGCTCTGCTAACGCTGGGGCTGACTATGAATTTACAGAAGGGACAGTTGTTTTGAAGTCTGGGGAGACCCAGAAAGAGTTCTCCATAGGGATTATTGATGATGATATCTTTGAAGAGGATGAGCACTTTTTTGTGCGTCTTAGCAACCTACGGGTGATTGATGCAGAGGAACCCCCTGAACACAACAAACTGCCATATCCCAAGGCCATACTGGTCTCACCTTGTCTGGCTACTGTGACTATCTTAGATGATGACCATGCAGGCATCTTCACCTTCGAGTGTGATGTGATACATATCAGTGAGAGCATTGGGGTGATGGAGGTGAAAGTTCTTAGAACATCTGGTGCACGGGGTACAGTCATAGTCCCCTTTAGAACAGTTGAAGGAACAGCAAAAGGAGGTGGAGAGGATTTTGAAGACAGTTATGGAGAACTGGAATTCAAGAATGATGAAACTGTGTAAGTAACTAATTTTCTTTATTTTAAGTCATCTGTATTTAACCCTATAATTTTCATCCATCACAGGTAAACATGGTCAACATGGACTGTCCTCTCCTTTTCTCTAGTTTCCATACTTACCTTCTCTACACAAGAACCTTGTAGCAGGATCTAGTTCCTTCTCTTTCTCAGAGATGAATTAATGGATATATAAAAGCTTTTTGATGGCCTAAATAGCCCAACAGTTGCCTAATATTTATTTTAAAGAATCTGCCAAGATTCAATACTAAAACACTTCAAAACTCAAGCCAATAGAATCTTGATCATGTTAGCTGTATATACTTAATGGATTGAATTATCCTTGACCATCAAAACCTTGGATTACCAAATTAATCTAGGATTCCCCAATTTGCCGCCTTCCAGATATGATAAATTTCTTCTCCTGTGGGTTATGCTGACTGGGAATTATGAAATTTAAAATCCAACACATCCAGAGGGCATCTGGTTGGGGAAGGCTGCTCTCATCAATTAGCTACTCTTTTCATGAACCAAATTAATCATTTCTTTTTTAAAAAAAGCAGTAACAGTTCCATACTGTTCATTACTTTGAGAATAATCTTTCAATCAGTTTTCAAGAACGGACTCAAATAATTTTCATATAGCAAATTAGTTTTTACTATAATGGGATTCGGTATTACTAAATAATGATACAGTATACTATATTACTATATTAATCTCTGACATAGCAGATCCTGCAAACAAATTCCTCCAGTAGCGAAGTCTGCTTATTGCCACTTTCTTTTGATTCAAAAGGTTTTTATTTAAATGTTGAAGAGGGAAGAATTAATATGCCTCCAATGTAATCATCTCTTTCAGGAAAGCCTTAATAATAGTCTTCTACAACATAACAGTTCACTCCAGTCAACTCTCTACAGTTTATTCCAGTTGATGTCACTGTGAGATTCTGTTATGGAATGCAAGCAAATTAGCATCCTGTCCTCACCTTGCTCAGGAAAAAGCAGATAGTTCAGTGATTTTACATGATAAAGGCATCACTAGTAAAAAAAAAAAAAAGGTAGGACATTATATCTGCCTTTAATCTCAGAGAACTCTTGCCAGTTGGTGTGGAATGACCACACCGAACTAAACTGATTAACATTGTGACTTGATTTAATGCACCGACTATGCTCTGGTAAGCAAAGGTCTTAAGCACTTATAGAAACAATAACGTGGCATTTAAAAAATCCAGCCCGCTGACATCATAGCAAATTACATCACACATGCTCACTGCATTTTCATGGTTAATTACCTTAATTACCCGGCCCTAATTTTCTGTTCCTTCAGGGGGAGATTCTGCATGTTGTGCTACATCAGATGTGTCAAATAGTCGCTGGTTTGTCAAAGAAACACCAGATTATTCAGACCAAGGAGTTCTGCTTGCAAGTGGCTTTCACATAATGATTTGTTACTCTTTCCCATATTGATTAGGCTTCTGCAAATGTTCAGCCTGTTCCCAAGAGGATTCAAAACTACTTGGCTATAAGGGTGGGCCTGCAGACCCGGCCTCTAGGCTGCTGTCCACCCCTGGTATTTCAAATATGATCAAAAAGTGAGAGAGAGCTTCTGTTTGAATGTATGGGTAGTCCTCAACTTACGACCACAATTGAGCCCAACATTTGTGTCGTTAAGTGAGAAATTTGTTTTGCCCCATTTTACGACTTTTCTTGCCACATGTGTTAAGTGAGTCCCTGTAATTGTTAAATGAGTAACGTGGTTGTTAAGTGAATCTGGCTTCCCCCATTGACTTTGCTTGTCAGAAGGTCGCAAAAGGTAAATCACATGAGCCCGGGACCTGCCTGCATCCATCCATCCATCCATCCATCCATCCATCCATCCATCCATCCATCCATAAATAAGAAAGAAAGAAAGAAAGAAAGAAAGAAAGAAAGAAAGAAAGTTTATTGTCATTGTACGTGTATACACAGTATACCCATACAACGAAATTCACATAACACCCAAAGACACATAACACTCACAATAAATGTGAGTCAGTTGTCAAGCATCCGAATGTAAATCAGGTAACCATGGGGATGCTGTAATGGTCATAAGTGTGAAAAATGGTCATAAGTCACTTTTTTCAGTGCTGTTCTAACTTCAAACGGTCACTAAGTGAACTGTTGTAAGGCGAGGACTACCTGTAGTCAGGCTCTTGGCTGAACTGAGTTGTGTTCCAGCAAACATGAATAGAAGTCTTTTAAACCAGGTGTTTCCAATCTTGGCAACTTTAAGAGTTGTGGACTTGAACTCTGGGAGTTGAAATCCACAAGTCTTAAAGTTGCCAAGGTTGGAGACCCCTGGTTTAAACCACCATGCTCAGCTAAGAGATGATAAATTTTTGTGTACACCCACATACTCACAGTGAACATCTGCAGAGTGTATCATGTTAGTACGTTCACATTCCAAGTTGTACAAAAGATGTGTCAGGGAGTAGATTTTGGGCTCCTTGCAGATATATTATTTAAGCACCAGTTCTTCACAAGCCATTGACCAGAGGTGATTACAGTGGATGCGTTTTCTTAACCCATAAGTGGCAATGGGGAGGAATCTCATTAAAATACTGAAGGAGATAAAACAATTTTGATTCTTTAAAATATTCTTCCCTGAGAGGAAGGGGGGGGATCTCTGAAGCAAAATTATGAAGGAAGTTGATCCTGCCACAGTTCTTACTTATTGCTTCTGTAGCTCTAGTATGGTCAAAGTTTCCTCACCTACATTTGGGTTGGAAAAATGCACTCTTGGCATATGGCTGGTTGAGATGATTTTCTTTGAACACATTGTGATTTCCTTGGGAATCTAATGTTTATAAATTACTGCTTAATCCTGCAGGTAATGTAGATTCCATTTTTACTTGCTTCTCTCAACAGAGCTGACAATCTGCAGTTCTTTTGCATGTTTTCAGCTTCGCCTCTGTAAATTCCCTCTTGGATTCTATAGGTGTTTGGGGAATTTGTGTATCGCATCTTCATCCTAAAGCTTTAGGTCAGAAAAAATTAAATACAATAAAATAAGTTGAATTGTAAACATAGAGTGGGATTCAAGAATTACTTCAAAAGCATTGTGCATAGAAAAATATTTCAGTTTGCCACTGGAAAAGGCAGAACATTGGTGTCAGCAGAGGGTGTTCCAAATTTGAGATGCCACCAGTGAGAAGACCATTTGCAAATGGTACTTGGATTAGCTCTGGTCATAGACTGGAAGCCAACATTTCATCAATTTTCTTACAAGTTAGGAGCCTAGAAAAATTCCCACTACCTAATTCTGCTGATATCACTTGAGCCTCTGATCTATGGCAGCTAGTTATCAATATTTAGTATCCATATATATATTTTTAAGGTACCCTGGAGCCTTCTTTCCCATGAGTCTGCTTCTCATTAATATGTGCTTCAGACCTTCAGTCAAATATTTTACCCTCTGTAGGTTTTTTTTCCTGTTGTCCCTTTTTACTTGAGTTTCAAACAACAATTTTCAATCCCCCTTTACTGCCACTAAGATTCAGCACAACAGTAAGTCATATTTCTGTTCTCAAGGCTTAATAAGAATGGCAGCAGAATCAAGCCCATAGGCTTTGGAAGGGTTTTGTTTTGTTTGTTTGTTTTTGTTTTTATTTTTAATCATCTAATGTTCTCAGAGCTTATTCTTTTAATACTTAGTAGTGCAACACTGGCTGGTATATACAGCTGTAATGCCTTAAAATCTATCAAGTAAATTTCATTTATTTTAGTGCATGTTTTTCAAATTCAAGGAACTTTGGAGCACATATATCTCTAACCTTTTTAACCTGGGGGTTTTAAACTTAATAACTGATATGGGGAAAGAAACTGGAGAGGATCTATTAGGGTTTGTTTCCTCTTTCCTTTCCTTCATCTCCTTTACAAATAGCCCTCGCCTGAATCCTTGCCATCTTTCACCATCTCTGTATGTTTACTTTTTGCCTGAACCTGCCCCTACTCAAGAACCTATCCACAGGTTACTCATTCTTGTACTGGATCCTAGATCTCATCCCAAACGTCCTGCAATGCTCTAGAAACTGCTGGGATGCTTTCCTAGAAGAAAAACGGGGATTCCGTGGGAGATGTGTAAGTGGATAAATGATACCCCCCAAAAAATGAGGATCGGAAAATGAATTATGACAACCCATTTGGCATGCCAAGCCAAGTCTTCTCTTCAGTATTTCCCTCAATTTCAGTTGTTTTATGTCTGGTTGGATGCATTGATTTCAATGAGGATTTTGCTATTGTGTTCACATCTGTGCCTTCATAGAGTGATGTGCTTCTTAATCAATGAAAATTGTTTAAGGGGAAAGAGGAAGTATAGGCCAATTCCTGGCCTTACCACCATTCTTAAAAGTGTGCATTTGTAAAAGCAGGTCTGCTATACTTATGTAGGCTCTATATGCAGTTTAGAATTTGTGCAAGCTACCAAATTGTGTAGGAGGTTGGTAGGTTGGTGTTAGAGATGTAAAAGTTGAGTGAGGTCTCAATTTTCCCCTGCTTGTATGGGGTTTATTTTATTGGGTTTATTGGTTGGGTGCATTGGCTTCATAGTGAGATAATGTTGCAGCTCTAGTAATTTTGTAACATTAGCTTTCAAATTAAGTATGCAATATGTCCTTGGTTTGCCAATAAAATTCATGGTTCTATTACAAGAGTAGTATTAGAGTTTAATATTAAGAATCACTCTTCAGTATTAAACTTGGAGACAAGTTGGCTATTAGCCCAGTGAATGAAATGACCATCACTAATCTTTTGCACGAGGTCTATTATTATTTCTTAATACATGTTGTATATTCAAAGCTGTAGACTAAAAGGCCAACTTAGATAGTTGACACCATGGTCTCTAACAGTTTTCTTCCATCAGCCAGCCAGATCAGATCCTTGATTTACTGGGAAGCTGAGCGTGATAACAACTGATGCAAGTAGAGAAATCTTAGAATGAAGATTGAGCATGGATTAGGGTTGATGCGTGTGGGAGAAGGCAGTGGAAAATGCTTACTTCTTTTTTTGTTTTTATAAAAAGTTTTTTCTTTTTTCTTTTAAAACAAACATCACACCGTTAATCAATCAGTGTGTCATCTGGGTACAAATTTTTGTGTCATCATTTTTAACGCTTACCATCATTTTCTTAATATATATATTTCTTTGCTTTTACATTTCAGTTTAATATATCTTCTATTAAGACATTTTCCTTCCAAATTTATTCAATTTTATACCACTTTTTGTCCATATTCATTTTCTATCCAATGGTAAAATTGCCCCCATATGTTATGATACTCCGATTCTTCCTTCCCTTTAATTGCCAATGTTAATCTATTCATTTCTGCACATTCTTATATATTCTTAATTACCTCTCCCTCTGTAAGGATTTTTTCCGCTTTCCAATTTTGTGCAAATACAATTCTTGCTGCAGTTATTACATGGATAATCAAAGATACATTTTCTTTACTAAATTTCTCAGGTAAAATACCCAACAAAACAGTTGCAGTTTTAAATCAATTGAAAGTGCTTACTTCTCAACCTCCACTGTGCTTACACTGAATAGGCAGAAAATCACTTTTCAGCACTGTTTTAACCTCCTTTATTCATAGAGGGAACTAGAAAACTCAGTGGTATGCTATCAGCAACCTGCTATACAGTAATTCTAAATCTGTGAATTCTAATATTGGGATAGGTCACACTGATATTGTCTGGGCATATTTAGTTAGATGATGATGATATCCATTCAGTTGTGTCTAAAAGCTGAATGGCTTTTAGACATTTAATGGCCTAAAAGGCATAAACAATATCACAACTATTTAAACCCCTTAAAAAGTAAATACTGTATAAGGAAAATATTCATCTAAACACAATAAACTTATCATGTAGGCCCCCACTTGGTATCCTCAAGGTTTCTGGAAGAACCACAGTCTCACCTCAGAGTATGAGGGGTGTCAGGGTAGGGGGGCCTCATTCAAAAGCTCTGTCAATTGAAACCATATGCTCTCAAATATCTAACCATAGGAAAGAAAACATTGGTACCTATTTTCCTGGTTCAGGTGGGTGGGATAAAGAAATAGGGGAATCTACCAACCAGAGGTCATGATAGCTACAGTCCAGACAGAACTGCTAGCCATCATCATTGCCAATAAGTGAAAGAGGTGTCCTTTTTAGGGTAGTTGTATAAAATCACTATTTTTAACAATACTGTTTCTAATATGAAATTGTGATAATTTGAAGATAAATATTTAAATGAAGAAATTCACAATATTGGGATGAATGGATAATTGGAACAAGGTAATTTTTACGCAGGATATGTTAAAAAGCACTGATATTTTAGACAGAGTCACATATTTCTATCTTGTAATATTTTGATACTGGGAAATCTGTCTAATATCAAGGTGGAAGTTTTATTATTAAGTATTGGCTTGACATTCTCCAAGCTGGATCTGTTCCAAAGTTGTAAATCTGATAAGCTTTTTTCTTTTCTTAGGAGGTAATATCTGTAAAAGTACCTATTCCCTTTATTTGATTTTCACTGTATATTTGCTGCATAGAACTATGAGTATTAATTGGCAGCAATGAGTTGAAGAGAGAATTGCGATTTATAAATGTTGAATTCTTCTTTACAGCAGGTCTTCAAATTGTCTGGTTGCTCATCTGTCAAATATGTTCCTGCACTGACCAATGGGTTAGACTAGATCGCCTCTTAAGATTTCTGTTTCTATGATCTTATTTCATTTTATTTAGGTACCTGTTAATGATATTCCTGCTTTTCTTCCCAGAGCTTTAAATGGCATTCATAATTCTCTCATATGAATTTTATCCTCATAAAAAATTTGTGAGATAGGCTAATTTGAAAGATAGTGATAGAACCAAAGTGACTTGAGGGTGACTTGATCTCTAAATTAGACTGTTAATTGCCGCACTTATATAGATTGCATAGGGTTGGAGCATATGGTGGATGGCTTGCAAGGAAATTAAGAAATATTTTCAGAATTTGTAAACTTAGTCTTGAAATTAGATACCCTGACAATTTCTAAAAGCAGAGACATGCTGATCTGCTCTGTGACCTCTTATAGCCTTTATGATGGTGGCTGATGAAAAGTACATGGAATGAAGAATAGTGTATGGATGGATCTGTGATATCTTCAATTCAAGGCAACTCCCATACAATCTGTGACCTGAATGAAATATGTCAGCAGAGAATATGTGAGGAGCATTCTTAGCATTAAAAGACCTTGGCGGGAAGGCTGCAAGATTAATGCTCATAGGGAGGGCATGAATTTATATAACCATAGAGAGAGCAAGCCCTAACATGCCATTTTTGACACGGACTGAACAACAAGTTTGTGACTGGTGGTGGTTCAATTACTCTTCACTGTAGTATGAAATGATATTGCTGTTTGGTGTACCTTAGCAATATGTGTGTTCCCTTCAGGTATTTTAGAAGTGTGGGCAAAAGTATTTTCCCCGATTTCTTTCTGTTGTCAGGAAAGTTTTATTTTGCTTTGTAATCTTAGGGTTAGAAAGTTTTCCCTCCTCAGTTGAAAAGTTCTTCACACCTCCAAGTCTGGTAGTGGAAAGAGAATGTATATAGTAGGTCTAACTTAGCTTCTGCTAGTGGTGTTGCTGGCCACTTGTTTTATCAAATCTGCAGGCAACTTCCATTTTTGATCAGAAGAACTTGACAGCACATGTTTATCCTTATGAATCCTCCTATTCATTTTGATCAGAAGAACATTCATTAAGACCTTATGTCAACTGAATAGAAGGATTTCATGACAGTGATTCTTAAATTGCAGTTGTATAACCTAATCGTAATCATCTCAATTAGATATTGCTGCAGATTTCAGGAGAGCAACAGAATAAAGGGCTTTTTTTAAATCCCCCTGCCTTTCAATTAGACTTTTGTAATTAATATACATGCTCACACATTATCTCTCTGCATGTATGAAGGTGGGGGAATGTAGAGAAAGAGTTTCCCTAATCCTATTGAAATATCAACATGCATATATGAGACGCTCATTTCTTAAAATGCATAAATCTGCTAAGATTAAATAATTCAAAAGGCTATGTTGAACTTCCCAGTAGAATACTTTATAGCAGGGATCAAGGACCTTTTTGAGTAGTGAATACATTTAAAACCTTGAGATCTTGCTCAATTGGCTCAATTTACCAAATGGCTGTGTAGGAAGATTTGCCCATCTACAAAATGACTGCTATGAGGAACATTAGAATGATATCTGCCATTAGCTCTAGCCTCCCACTCTCATCAGGATGTGGTCAGAAGAAAATAACATGTCGTCTATTAAGATAGATGAAGTAGAAATGTAGATGAACAGTGCCCACTTCCCCACACCACACAGACTATGGTTTCAAAAGCCACTGGGAAATCAAGATGTAACACCGCTCCCATTGTGGCTCCATCTGTTAACCATTAGGAATAGTCTAGACATAGAGCACAACTTGAATACAGTACCAGCTCTATCTTTATTCTATGGTTACAGTAACAGAATCTTGCAAGTCTGAAAGTGCTTCTCACATCCTTACCTTCTACTCTATGGAAAACTAGGGAGGGTCCCTTCTAAAACACTTCCCATACTCCCTCCTTCTATGGATGAAGCTAACTCCATCCCTATCTCCATAAGAGCCACAGTGGCACAGTGGTTAGAATGCAGTACTGCAGGCTACTTCTGCTGACTGGTGGCTGACTGCGATTTGGCAGTTCAAATCTCACCAGGCTCAAGGCCTTCCATCCTTCCGAGGTGGGTAAAATGAGGACCCAGATTGTTGGAGGAAATCTGCTGACTCTGTAAACCGCTTAGAGAGTGCTGTAAAACACTGTGAAGCAGTCTATAAGTCTAAGTGCTATTGCTATCTTTTATATGATGAGTATCCAGTCTGAAGTTCTTCCTCCTGTCTCCCAAGATCATTTCTGCATACACCACTCAGATTCATCCATTAGTGCAGTCAATGCTGTCTCAATATTGTGCCTACAGACAATCCATTTTTTCCAATGTCTTTTACAGCTGTAACACAACCACCTTTTCAATAATCTTCCCTAAAAAAGAAAGGTTGGAGAGTGAGATTGTCCAGCAGTAAAACCTTGAAGATGGGGCCCGCACAGATTTCAAGGCTGGCCCAACCATCCCTTTTCTCAAGAAGGATAACCCAACTTTCATGGACCCAATCGTAGCAGCCTTTGCAAACCATATTCATCTTCTTCTTTACTGCAACTGTGCTCTGATATCTTACTTGAATTTTGAACTCAACAAATGCTCTTTTGAAATTATACTGCCCCCCTCCTCTTCCCACTGCTCCAAAACCCTGCACATTTTGTGCTGGATTGCACCATGAATAAGAACCAGTCTAACATTTAAAATGGAGCTGATCTCAATTAATTCACAAACCATAGAATTCTAGGATTTTAAAAGGCCATTAAATCCAGTTCCTGCTCAGTGCTGAAGTCCAAATTAAGACCCCATAGACAGATGGCTGTTGACTCTCAGCATAAACATATTCAGTGAACATGTTCACCATCATTCTTAGAAACCGGTTCCATGATAAAACTGCTGGTATTAAAAAAAAATTCTACCATTCAGCTAGAATCTGCCTTCTTATAGACCACTATTTGTCTGGGATAATAAAGACAAAGTATAGCATTCTTTTCTATGACATCCCTGGAGTCACTCAAAGAATCCTATTATATCTCCCTCAATAATCTTCTTTCAAGGCTAAATATGTCCCAGTACGTCCTTCTTTCCTTTTAATACCTGATTTACAGTCCCTCGGTCATCTTTGCCATCTCCAAGTCTGTTTGAATTTCTCTACATCCTTTTTAACGTGCAACGTTTAGAAGGGAATACAACATTCAATATGAGTTCTGCCCAATGTAGAATAAAGAGGATCTATTATTTCCCATGATTTGGAAACTATTTCTTTTAATGCAGCCTAAAATTGCACTTGACTTTTTACCAGCCATACATTTGTGCTTATTCATATTCAACTCTAGTATATGCATATTCAGCACATTCAACACCTATTAATACTAAATGAGGTGTTCCCCTTGCATTATCTCTGCAGTTTATTTCTTTTTTTTTCTAAATGAAGGCATTTGTCTCTATTGCATTTCATTATTTTATTTTCAGCCCATTTCTTTATCAAGATCATTTTTAATTTTATTTCTATCTTCTCAAACAATAGCTGCCCCACCCAGTTTTGTTTCATATGAAAATTTGCTCTGCATTTTCCACTTTTGTGGAGAAAAGAACTCAGTATTAATTTTCTGCCCTATGAGCATCTTAATTGCTTTGGAGCGAAAAAGGTGCTAACCAGGCAATTTATCACTTATGCTTAAAGATTTCCTTTCCTTTAGTTTGCATATTATTGCAAGTACCTAGATCTGCTTTAAAACTAGACATTCATTTCACTGATCCAAATCATTAATATGAAAAGATATTGAAGATTGCCAAGACTTAATTCTGTGGCACATCACATGATACGTCAGCCCAGTTTGAGAGGGAAAATGGAGAAACTCTTTGTATATAAAGTCTTAAAGCCAACTGAGCATCACCTAATAAACATACCACCCAGTTTGAACTTAATTTGCTAAATGGAACATCATGGGATAGCCTCTATTGGGGCTGCTGTAGTAGATGATTCCAGTAGCAGAGAGGAAATAGTACTAGATGTTCTACTGTATGTTAGTCCAAGGATAAAATGCACTTACCTTTGCTACTGGATCGGAAATATGAGCGTGTGTGTGTCTTCTCCGCATGTGCAGAGCCTTCTGCACATGCACAGAGGGTCAAAAACAGTACATGATGACATCCAGGTGGGTGGGTGGAGCCTCCCACCACCGGCCCTACCAGATTGCGCAAACTGGATAGATACAGCTGGATTTCACAGCTGATGTGGTCCCTCCCAACCCTTAAATTCCACAATTCTCATAGATGAAATGAGCAAATGAGTAGCAGCATGTTTTGACTATTAAAAGATGTTTTGTCTGCTTTTTTTTTTCAAAGGAAAGCTAAGAATGTGAGTCATACAACTTGTTCAGGTCGAGGGACTACTTTTCTCGTTCATCCTTGCAGATGAATTGGAAGAATCTTCTGGACTGATACCCCATCCACACCATAGAGTGGTGATGTGTGCTTATTCAGCATTCAGTGTTTTTTTTATGGAGACTGGGGCATTCTGAAGCATACTGATCTGTTCCTGGTCAAGGCTATTAAAAAGATAAAGGCTTTTTGTACATCCATGTGCATACAGGTAATCCTTGACTTACGACTGCAGTTGGGACTGGTCGGAATTTTGGTCATAAGTCATGACCGGATTTGATTTTATGACCATTTTTACAGTGCTCGTTAAGCAAATCATGTGATCACAAGTCCAAAACAAATCTCCTGAATAGGTGTTTTTGCTGGAAACCAGTAAAAAAAAATAATCACAAATTGTGGTTACATGACTGCGGGATGCAGCAGCTAGTCGTAAAGGTGATACAGGTGCTAAGCATCCAAAATAGGGTCATGTGACTGTGGTGGCTGTAATGCTGTATAGGCCATATAGCACCCTTTTCAAATCCTTTGTAACTCCAAACACTTTTTAAATGACCAGTTCGAAGTCAAGAATTATCTGTATCTGCACTGAGAAAATAGTGTTAGGCTCCATAGGACACCAATCCTTGCATGCACATTCCTGCCCCCTGTATAGGGCATAAATTTACTGTGTTTCTACAAAAGTATTTTCCACAATATACTTATTTTCCGAGGGAGGGAGGGAGGGAGGGAGGGAGGGAGGGAGGGAAGGAAGGAAGGAAGGAAGGAAGGAAGGAAGGAAGGAAGGAAGGAAGGAAGGAAGGAAGGAAGGAGACACCATGTTGGAATTTATCCCTCTACTTTTTTAAAAAAAAGTATCTTCTGCCTCCATTAAAAATGACATAGAGGTTTTGCTGTTATATTGTTATCTTTTTAAAAAGATCTTAAAGTGAATATTCAAATACTGAAGAGTGATATTTTGCTCCATCTGCCTCACCTGCCCTCTGGTCAAAGTGTGAGGATTAAGTTCAGGGTACATCTGTTTTGCCTTAGAGATTGGTTTAACACCTTTCTTTCCCCAAAAAGTAAATAAAAAATAAAAATGGATGGAGGCATTTGTGGGCACTTACAAAATGCCATGTGCTGGGACCTCAATTTACCATTGTAGCATGCTGAAGAGTTTTTAATATATTGTTTTAAAGTGCAGAGAAACTGATGGTAAGGGTGAAATGATGAAACAGAATTGAATATATTCAGGCTGTAGGTATGGGGGATAATCCACTGAGGGGAGGGGAGGGTCTGGCTGTGAAGTGCGGCGTGTGGGGTGGGGGACCCGGGGTCGAGGGGGGGGTCAGAGCTTATCTGGATAGTGTTTCGAATATCAATACTGTGGGTGGGAGGGGCAGATACGGCAGGAGCAGGGGGCCATATCATGTTAGGGGAGCGCGCGCTCGCTGTCTACGAGCGGTGGCGCGCTCCAGCCCCCAAGGCTCCATTCATTCCCCAGGTTGCACAGACCCTCAGGGCCCGGGCCTTCGGCTGATGTGCAATGCCAGGTCTATAGTAAATAAAGCCCCCCTCATTTGTGATCTTGTTCAGGAGGGGGGAGCGGACCTGGCAGGTATTACGGAGACCTGGTTGGGACAGGAGGGGGGGTTCCCCTCATTGAAATGTGCCCACCAGGTTTCCATGCATTTCATCAGCCGAGGGCACAGGGGAGGGGTGGGGGAGGTAGCGGTTATTATTAAAGAAGGTCTTAGACCGAGGAGGCCACTGTTCCTCAGACGGCCAGCTGTGAGTCCCTCCTTGTGAAGTGGGGTCATGGGGTACAGATGAGTTTGCTGATCACGTACCTGCCTCCCTGCCCGAGCTACTCAATGTCATCGCCGCGGTGGCGGTTGACACCCCTAGACTTATGGTCATGGGGGATTTCAACCTGCCGTCCATGGGTGAGACGTCTGAGGTGGCTCTGGAGTTCATGGCTTCCATGACAGCTATGGACCTGACCCAGTTAATTCATGGCCCTACCCACATGGGGGGAAACACGCTGGACCTGGTTTTTGTCTCTGAACAGTGGTTGAATGATCTTGAGATAGGGGATATAGTCACCGAGCCCTTGTCATGGTCGGATCACTCTCTCCTTCACCTTGACCTTCAAACCGCTGCACCCCGCCGCAGGGAGGCGGAGCCGGTAAGATGGTTCCACCTCAGGAGCCTGATAGGTTCCAGATCGAGCTTGGGCCATTCCCTGAGGCTCTGGCACACGCCTCGATTGGAGACCTAGTGGCCGCCTGGGATAGGGCAGCCACTGGAGCTCTGGATCGGGTTGTGCCTTTGCAGCCTCTGACCCGGCACCAATCTCATCTGGCTCCTTGGTTTACTGAGGAGCTAAGGGAGATGAAGCGCCGGAAAAGACACCTAGAGAGTAGTTGGAGGGCCAGCCTTTCCGAATCCGACTGGACACTGGTAAGATCTCATATTAGGAATTACCTAGTGGCGATAAAAGCAGCGAAATGTAACTATTTTGCTGCTCTTATTGCGTCATCAGATAATCGCCCGGCCGCCCTGTTTAGTGTGACCCACTCCTTACTCCACCAGGGAGTGTGGGAGGACCCCTTGGAGGGTAGAGCCGAGGATTTTGTACAGTATCTGCATGACAAAATCACTCAGATTCGAGAAGATCTGGACTCTGACTGGGTAGGTTCAGGGGGATGACTGGGGCAGGTCTTGAGAATGTTATCTGAGATGAGTTTGATCCTGTGACTCCTGATGACGTGGACAGGATTCTGGGGAGACTGAATGCGACCACATGTTTGTTGGACCCGTGTCCCTCCTGGTTAGTGCTGGCTTCCCGGGAGGTGACGCAAGGCTGGCTCCAGGGGATTATAAATGCTTCATTGGGTGAGGGTGACTTCCCTGCCGCCTTGAAAGAGGCGGTGGTGAGGCCTCTCCTCAAGAAGTCTTCCCTGGACCCGGCAGTGTTGGCAAATTATCATCCAGTCTCCAACCTTCGCTTTGTGGTGAAGGTTGTTGAGAGTGTGGTTGCGCGACAGCTCCCCCAGCACCTGGATGAAACGATGTATCTGGATCCGTTCCAGTCGGGCTTCAGACCTGGGTACAGCACGGAAATGGCATTGGTCGCATTGGTTGATGATCTCTGGAGGGCTTGGGACAGGGGTTGCTCCTCTGTCCTGGTCCTATTAGATCTCTCAGTGGCTTTTGATACCATCGACCATGGTATCATGCTGCACTGGTTGGAAGAGTTAGGGGTGGGGGGCACTGTGTTGTGGTGGTTCTCCTCCTTTCTCTCCGACCGGTTGCAGTCTGTGTTGGCAGGGGGGCAGAGGTCGACCCCGAGACCCCTCATATGTGGGGTGCCACAAGGGTCGGTCCTCTCACCCCTTTTGTTCAACATTTATGTAAAGCCGCTGGCCGAGATCATCCATGGGTTCAGGGTGAAGTACCACCAGTACGCTGACAACACTCAGCTGTACATCTCCACCCCGGACCACCCCAACGATGCCCTTGAAGTGATGTCCCGGTGCCTGGAGGCTGTGCGGATCTGGATGGGGAGAAACAGGCTCAGGCTCAACCCATCAAAGACCGAGTGGCTGTGGTTTCTGATGTCCTGATATAGTCAGTTGGCGCCATCACTGACTATTGGGGGTGAATCGTTGGCCCCCATGGAGAGGGCTCGCAACTTGGGCCTCCTCCTGGATTCACGGCTGTCTTTAGAAGAGCATTTGACGGCCGTGACAGGGAGGATTTTTCATCAGTTCGCCAGTTGTGTCCCTTTTTGGATCGGGACCTTTACTCACAGTCACTCATGCCCTCATCACTTCCTGTCTAGACTATTGCAACGGTCTCTACATGGGGCTCCCCTTGAGGAGCACCCGGAGGCTCCAACTGGCGCAGAGTGCGGCTGCGCGGGTGGTTATGGGAGTGACATGGCGTTCCCATGTAACACCTCTCCTGCGCAAGCTGCACTGGCTCCTGGTGGTCTTCCGGGTGCACTTCAAGGTTTTTGTTACCACCTTTAGAGCGCTCCATGGCTTAGGACCTGGTTACCTACGGGACCGCCTGCTGCCACCAATAGCCTCCCACCGGCCGGTATGCTCTCATAGAGAGAGACTCCTCCAGGTGCTGTCGGCCAAACAATGTCAACTGGCGGCCCCCAGGGGGAGAGCCTTCTCTATGGGGGCACCTACTATCTGGAACGAGCTCCCCCCAGAGATACGGAGGATCCCGGATCTGCGCACCTTCCGCCACGCTCTTAAGACCTTTTTATTCCATCAGGCTGGCCTGGCCTAATCTTTTCCCTTTTCCCCCTTTTTAAAATGTAAATTTTAATCTGTTTTAAATTATTGGGGTGTTTTAAATCTGTCTTGCGCCAAATTGTTTAATTCGGTTTTACTTTGCTTTTAAATTTTGTATTTATGTGTTTTATCTGTGGCTGTTCACAGCCCTGAGTCTTTCGGGAGTAGGGCGGTATATAAATCAAATAAAAATGAAAATTAATATTTAAGTATTGTAGTTTTGAATGTATTCATCCATTCACAAAGATTTTGGATTGTGCAATTGACTCAGGCAAATTAGAAGAAGAACTTCTGGATTGAGAAGATAAAATCCCAAAGTGTAACCTAGTAGTTTATTAGGTTCCCCGTTCAAATGGACGGGGAAAGGAACTTTAAAAATAAATGGCTACCATTATACTTTGTCTGCTTATATCAAAATGATCACTTCCTCCAACATTTGAAATTGAGGTGGGAATTTTTTGAAACTGTACAGTCTTTCCTATAATATTTAGTTCCATCCTAAGGGATGAAACTGCATCCAGACTGTCAGCCACTTACCCAGTATTTAGAGGCTATACTCAACAGATTCCCACAAAAAGCTGTCATTAGCCCAAATCCATTTTAAAACAGCTTTCACCATGCATGATTTATCTGTAATACTGGTAATCAACATTGGTAACACATGTTCCTTTTAGTAATTCAGAGAACTGGTTTTAAAAGACAAAATGAGCAGCTAATTTTCGACAGTTCTAAGAAGGTAGACATGCTACAGTCGCTTAGGGCAGTGTTTCCCAAACTTGACCCTTTGAAGATGTATGGACTTCAACTCCCAGAATTCCTCAACCAGGCACACTGGTTGGGGAATTCTGGGAATTGAAATCCATGCATCTTAAAATAGCCAAGTTTGGGAAACACTGGCTTAGGGGGAAAATGCATTCAGCACCATGGACAGCACAACAAAATTATTTTGTGTCTTAATAACTCGCAGCATGAACATATGGTACCGGGGTGGGTTCTACTTACCTTTACTACCGGTTTGCAATGGGAGCACGCATGCACACTTTGCTCGCTTCTGCGCATGCGCATATCACCCATGATGACATCGTGGCAGGTGGGCGGGGCCTCCCGCTGGTTTTACTACCAGTTCTATAGGACCAGACAGAACTGGGAGCAACCCACCACTGTATGGTACCTAATACTCCCTTCTCTTCCTGTTTTCCCCACAACAACAATCCTGTGAGGTGAGCTGGGCTGAGAGAGTGTGACTGGCTTTCATGCCTAAAGTGAACTAGAACTCACAGTCTTCTGATTTTTAGCCTGGTGCCTTAACCAATAGACCAAATTTATTTATTTATTTAATTTTTATACCGCCCTTCTCCCGAAGGACTCAGGGCAGTAAACAGACAGAATAACATACATATAATGTGAAATAAAAATAATTTAAAATAATTAAACCGATTTGGCTCATCAATTAAGATCCTCAGCGTAGAATTGGCTCTATGTAACTTTGTTGTTAAAATGATAGGAAATGATGAGCTTCATACACTTATTATATTAATGGAATAAAACATTGTACTATTTTAACAATTCTGTCAGACACATGGGACAATGCCAGGAAGCAGTGAGACTTCGAGTTTGGTAGAATATGTTCCAGAATATTAAATAGAATTAGTCCTGTGAGGGGGATCTTTTGAGAAATGGAACAGGCAGACCAGCAACAAAAGACTCTTTTTATCTTCCCTGTGAAATCTGACTGTTCTATAATTACCACAGTTTGGATTTAATATGTTCGCAGGGTCACTTTTCATTAGATATACAGTGGTCAACACAGATACATTGTGCCTGACATCTGCCCAAAAGCAACATTCAAACTAATAATAAACGGGGAAATGTGTTGGTGGACCTAGGGTTTGGTTTTTGTTTTCATTAGCTGTATTACATTAAACTTAAAATAAACAAATAAAACTGAGCTAATGTCATAACTATGATTGAGGTGAAACCTTATCTCCCCTATTTATCAATGAGTGAGCTCCTGCCCATTCATATTGGATTACCTTGGAAGGGAATCTGTTCTGCAGAGTATTTAATGTCTGAGTCAGTGGTGAAATTCAAATTGTTTACTACCGGTTCTGTGGGCGT